>NC_073254.2:32712500-33337500 GCF_029289425.2 Pan paniscus
CTGCCTCAGCCTCCCGAGCAGCTGGGACTACAGGCGCCCGCCACCATGCCCGGCTAATTTTTTGTATTTTTAGTGGAGACGGGGTTTCACCGTGTTAGCCAAGATGGTCTTGATCTCCTGACCTCGTGATCTGCCCGCCTCAGCCTCCCAAAGTACTGGGATTATAGGCGTGAGCCACCAAGCCCAGCCAAGGCCATCTCTATGCCTTTCTTTCTCTCTTCCTGCTCTCTGGCTGTGCACAATCAGGCTCCGGTTAACCAGTTGGGGCTTTTATTCTTGGGAGAACTTGAAAGTTCTCCCAGCCACATCAAAGCCTGTTCCTCTAGGACTCCAGGTAGCTGTGTTCACTGATTCCTTCATTCAGTCAGTACTCAACTAAGTGCAAGATGTGCACTTGAGGATGATCTAAAATACAAAGACAAATTGACCTCAGCCACTGCCCTCTAGTAGTTTGCAATTTATTGTATTCCTTCCCAATAGTTCTTGCAAAGTACTTACCCGTGTCCTGTATTTCACAAATTTGGTTTATGTCACTTAATTATGTTTTCTTTCCCACTTTTCATATATCTTGGAAGCACCACATATGTTATGAGAAGAATATAATAATCTTTGTGTATGTATTGGTAATTTCATAATCGCCAAAACCACACCCTCCTTGGCATAGGTTTAAGAATCAGGAAATCTGGGCTTGAGACCCACTTGTGCTTGTGTGGCCCTCCATCAGCCACTTAACCTCCCTTGAGTTTCAGTTACTTGACCTGTAAAATATTTCTGGCTTATCTATTGCACAGTTTTTGTGTATGTGTGGATCAAATGAGCAACTGTACAGGTAATCACTTTCACAATATTAAATGACATACAGATGGAAGTTGTTATTGTTAAAAGTTCGTGCCAGAATCAACCTCAGACTTTGCTTATGTGTACAATACAAATGCCATAGAAATAGTAACTAAGGGCAGAATTTGGCCCAGGGCACTTTACCGCAGTTTTTTTTAAGGCAGATGAAAAAAAATTAAAGACTTTTTACTCAAAACAGAAAACTTTAAAACAAGAATCAACACTTGCCAAGGACATGGTTTTTAAGTGGATCTTTATGACGGAAATTCAGAGGATGATGGAGACCTTCTGAGATCAGGAACTGAAAGAGAAAAGCCTTTAATGTTATCATCTTCCTCCTCCACCCTTGCGCTGCCTTGCTTAGAATTCCTTATCTAATCAACTAGAGTCACACATCTTAACAGTCAAACAATAAAAATGGGATGCACTTTAAGTCTGGATCGTTAGAGGCCAAAATCAACCTGTTGTTCAGGCTGCAATCATCCTGCCCAGAGGGCACTGAGCTCCACTTTCACTTTTAAGGGAACTGCAAATAAAATGCCTTTCTCTCCTGGATTTTGAAATTTTTTTTGTTAAATCTGGTTAAAATACGCATTATGTTCACAGAACCTAGCAAAGAAGCAAATTTTATGCTATGAAATGTTAAAGAAAATGCAGTGACATGTTGGGAAGGAAGGGCCTCAGATAATCCAAGTTTCTCCAGCTTGGACTCCTATGTGTTATGGCTGATTCTAGAAAACTAGAAATAGGAGCGATTAGTGCAAGTCCGCTTGGTGTGGAGATCAGGATGGTGACAATGAGAAGGGGTGAAGGGAATTGGAGGGTACTAACTACTTCAATTAAAAACAACAGAGGCCAGCCATGGTGGCTCACATCTGTGTTCCTAGCACTTTGGGAGCATGAGGTGGGAGGATGGCCTGAGCCCAGGAGTTCGAGGGTGCAGTGAGCTGTGATCACAACACAGCCCTCCAGTCTGGGTGACAAAGCAAGACCCTAACTCAAAAAACAAAACAAAAAGCCACCACCAACAAAGGAAATCTCACACCCACTGTAGGTGTCTACTATCAAAAACACAGAAAATAATAAGTGTCAGTAAGCATGTGGAGAAATTGGAACTCTGTGCACTGTTGCTGTGAATGTAAACTGGTGCAGCTGCTATGGAAATAGTATA
Source organism: Pan paniscus (assembly GCF_029289425.2). Taxonomy (NCBI): domain Eukaryota; kingdom Metazoa; phylum Chordata; class Mammalia; order Primates; family Hominidae; genus Pan; species Pan paniscus. The sequence continues at coordinate 32,714,509 of NC_073254.2, forward strand.
GTGGCTTCTCAAAAAATTAAAACCAGAATTACCATTTGATCTAGCAATTCCACTTCTGGGCATCCAAAAGAATGGGAAGCAAGATCTCAAAGAAGCATTTGCATACCCATGTTCATCGCAGCATTATTCACAATAGCCAGAAGATGGAAGCAATTCAAGTATGCATTTGTGGATGGACGGATAAACAAAATGTGGTCTATACATCCAGTGGAATATTATTCAGCCTTAAAAAGGAAGGACATCAAGGCCGGGTGCAGTGGCTCACGCCTATAATCCCAGCACTTTGGGAGGCCGAGGCAGGTGGATCACCTGAGGTCAGGAGCTCAAGACCAGCCTGGTCAACATGGTGAAACCCCGTCTCTACTAAAAATATAAAAATTAGTCAGGCGTGGTGCTACACATCTGTAATCCCAGCTACTCAGGAGGCTGAGGAGGCAGAATCACTTGAACCTGGGAGACAGAGGTTGCAGTGAGCCGAGATCGCGCCACTGAACTCCAGCCTGGGCAACAGAGTGAGACTCGGTTTCAAAAAGTAAATAAATAAATAAATAAATAAACCTTGAGGACATTATTCTCAGTGAAATAAGCTAGTCACAAACGACAAATATTGTATGAATCCACTTATAGGAGGTACCTAGAGTATTCAAATACATAGAGACAGAAAGTAGAATGATGGTTGCCAGGGACTTGGGGGAGAAGAAAATGGGCAATTTCTGTTCAATGGGCACAGTTTCATTTCTGCAAGATAAAAAAGTTCTGGAGACCTGTTGTACCACAATGTAATAATACTTAACACCACAGAAGCTACTGAAACTTAATTAAAAATGATTGACATTGTAAATTGCATGTTATTTTTATCACCATTTAAAATTTAAAAATTATTTTAAAAATTGAAAAAAAAAAGAACAAAGAGGAAAAGAAAAACCTAAATGAAACCTCACTGCCCAGATTAACCTTATAGTTAATGATGAATTTCTATGTTCAAAGATTCTGGTGGTTTCCCATTCCTGTAAGGTCCAAACTCCTTACAACATTCAAGGGCTTCTTGGAGGTGGCCTCAATGACCCAGCCTCCGAGTCTTACCTTCCACCACCTCTTACAAGCTCTAGCTTCTATAGTCCCTGTACACTTCTGCACTCTCATCTCCATGATTTTTTTTTTTTCCAGCCAAAATCTCATCCACTCCTCTGCATCCATCCACATGTCCTGGGAAGCCTTCCCTGATCACGTCAGAGGTAAACAGCTCCCCTTCACTGGGTTTATATTTTGCAATTCATCACTGTGTTCTAAGTGTTTGTGAATACATCTCTTAGGAACAGGTCAGCTCCCTGCAGGCAGAGTTAGCACCATATTCATTCAGCATCTTCATGGCACTGGTAATAACAAATATTTGATGTCAGGCAAATCATGTCACTAATCCTCCAGCAGTCACAGTGACTTATACAAGGGCTTGAAAGGATGACATAGTTTCCCCCCAACTGTCACCTCTACTTCTCTGTTCTCAGCTCCTACCACTGCCCCCTTGCTCCATCCCCTCCAACTTCTGTGGCTTCTTTGCTGTTTGCTGGATTCCCTAGGTGTATTCTCACTTTCTGGCCTTTACACAGGCTGGTTTCTCTCCCTGAAGGGTTCCTCTCTCAGATTCCTACATGACTCACTCCTCTACCTTCTTCAGGTCTTACTCAAAAGTTACCTTCTGGAAACACCCTTTCCTAAACATCCTATTTAGAACTACAACCCAGTCCCATTTCCTATCCAGCACTCCCTACCCTGTTTCCCATCTTCATTTTTCTCCATTGCATTTACACCAGGTGGCTTGTATTTTATTTATTTGATCTTTGTCTCTTCAGTGGAATGTAAGCTCCATGAGGGCTGGTGTTCTTTTACATTACTCATTGATTAAAAAAAAATCTTGGCCAGGCACAGTGGCTCAAGCCTATAATCCCAGCACTATGGGAGACCGAGGCGGGTGGATCATCTCAGGTCAGGAGTTCAAGACCAGCCTGGTCAACATGGTGAAACCCCATCTCTACTAAAAATACAAAAATTAGCTGGATGCGGTGGCAGGCGCCTGTAATCCCAGCTATTTGGGAGGCTGAGGCAGGACCATTGCTTGAACTGGTCACTGGAAGGCGGAGGTTGCAGTGAGCCGAGATCGTACCATTGCACTCCAGCCTGGGTGACAAAGTAACACTCTATCTCAAAAAAAAAAAAGAAAAGAAAAAGAAAAAAGAATCTTCAGTCTCCTGCAGTGCTGGCACATAGTAGACTTTTAATAAATAGTTGTCCAATTAATTGAATGAATGAATGAATGGCTATAGAAAGCATTTGCAGTATAAGATTATTGAATAATTTCTGATTGTTATCAAAATATTTTTTCTGTGAGTGCTCATCCCGGGCTTGGAAAAAAAAGTGAACACACTTTGCAATACAAGCTCTGCTCTGTCTTCACTGCACAGGATTTAACCTGTACTAACAGCAATTGATTGATGTTTTTCTGTTGGCACACTGTTTAATCATTTCCTGTCACAAACTGAAGCAAAGGTCATGTTAGATAAGCACTCATTTAAGTCTTTAGATGATGGTGACGTGTAAACAGCTTATTAGTCTATACATGTAATTAATTTTAACATTACTTTGCAGGTTGCTTTAATTCTGTAGTAACACAGTCCCTGCTAATTTGCTGCCTATATTCCATTATGGTTCCTAATCTTTTATTAAGTCCCCCCATCCCCCTCCTGCTGTTCCTGCCGCATTTTCTTGTAAAAAATTTCAAACATAGGCAAGTTGGAAGATTTTACAGTGAATCTCCACACGCCTGTCCTTTTGATTCTACTATTTACATTTAACACACTTGCTTTAACACTTAACTATCAATCCCCAATTAAGCCACTTATAAAAAGTTATCCACTCATCCATTCTAATTAAGTATTTTATTTTCCCTCAAAGTGTGATTTGGGGTTAGAAATGCAAATTCTTGAATCCCAACCTAGGCCTACTGTATCCAAAATTGGGAGGGAGGTCTCAAGGTGGTTGGGGCTGGGGTAGGGAAGAGCAACCACAATCTGTGTTTTTGTTGTTGTTGTTGTTGTTTTGTTTTGTTTTTGAGACAGCGTCTTGCTCTGTCACCCAAGCTGGAGAGCTATGGTGCAGTCTTGGCTCACTGCAACCTCCGCCTCACAGGTTCAAGCAATTCTTCTGCCTCAGCCTCCCAAGTAGCTGGGATTACAGGTGTGCGCCACCATGCCCAGCTAATTTTTGTATTTTTAGTAGAGAGGGGGGGTTTCATCATGTTGGCCAGGCTGGTCTCGAACTCCTGACCTCAAGTGATCCACCTGCCTTGGCCTCCCAAAATGCTGGGAGTACAGGCGTGAGCCACTGAGCCCAGCCTCACAATCTGTATTTCTGACAAATTCTCCAGTGATTCTGAAGCTAGTTCAAGTTTGAGAAGCACCATTTTAAATAAACCTATGTGACTCAGTCTACCTGTTTCCATGGAGATCCACTCGCACCATTGAAGTTAGAGGTCTCCTCCGGTGCATTACCAAAGGGAGACCCTAATGATACAGCTGTACCCAGGAGCCTTCCTCCATCACACACATGCCAACTTATTTGTCAGCATTAACTGGTGCAGTACAGTTTTAGTGATGTGGTTAAGAAGTTCAGGCTCTGGAACTAAATAGATCTGGGATGGAATCTCAGCTCCACCAAGCTATATGGATTCAGCTAAGGTACTTTTCCTTTGTGAGCCTTGTTTTCTCATCTTTAAAGTGGAGTATGGAAGAGCACATCCCTCACAGCAAATAGTTATCCAGCCTCTTCTGTGCATCAAGCATTGTAGATCCTGTTCTGGATGCTGGGGAAGTAGTGGTGAGGCAAGGCAAAGCTCAGTTCTCTTGGAGCCTTCATTCTATAGGAGAAACTTACAGTAAACACACACAAATAGAAATAATTTCAGGCTGGGCATGGTGGCTCATGCCTGTAAACCCAGCACTTTAGGGTTGGGGCTAAGAGGATCGCTTTGAGCTCAGGAGTTGGAGACCAGCCTGGGCAAAATGTTGAAACCCTGTTTCTATTTAAAACAAACAAACAAGCAAACAAAACAAATTATCTAGGCATGGTGGCATGCGTCTGTGGTTCCAGCTATCTGGCTACTTGAGAGGCTGAGGTGGGAGGATCACATTGAACCCGAGAGGTCAAGGCTGCAGTGAGCCATGATCGTACCACTGCACTTCAGCCTGGGTGACAGAGTGAGACCCTGTCTCAGAAAGAAAAAAAAAAAAAAAAAAAAAGAATTTCAGAGAGTGAAGAATGCTAAGGAGACTGTAAAACAGACTATTGAGACCAAATGACTTACTTTAAAATTCGAGGTTAGGAAAAGCCTCTCTGAGAAGGTGAAGAAATACAGAGGGGCAGAAAGCCAGTGTGGGTGCAGGACAGTGGGAGAAAGTGACGCCAGAGAAGAGGGCAGGAGCCAGTGCAGAGCCATCCTTTATTGTAGAGAGTTTGGCTTTAATTCTTATTGCAGCAGGGAGCGATTCCTGCTTCCTATTCATCCCCCACACCATGCCCTGCATTTCAGGTGCAAATTTCATAATCTGGTCCCAATCAAGTTATGTGTGCCTCTTTCTTCCTCCCTTTCTGCCTGCCTCCTTTCCTTCCTCCTCTTGCTCATCCTCTTTCCATCAACATCAAACACTGATCAAGTATCTCTGTTAGGTTGTAGGGACGCTAAGGGGATGGTGTCCTCAAGATTTATCTATGTTGTAGCATGTGACAGGATCTCCTTCCTTTTTAAGGCTGAATAACATTTCATTGAAGTATGTACCACATTTTGTTTATTTACTCATCTTTGAGATTCTGCTTTAATTCTTTTGGAATATACCCAGAAATGGAATCGCTGAATCTTGCGGGAATTACATTTTTAACTTTTGGAGGAGCCACCAATTGTTTTTCATAGTCACTGCACCATTTTACAATCCCACCAACAGTGCACAAGTGTTCCAATTGCTCTTCATGCTTGCCAACATTTGTTATTTTCTTTTTTTTTTCTTTTGAGACGGAGTCTCGCTCTGTCGCCCAGGCTGGAGTGCAGTAGCGTGATCTCCGCTCGCTGCACGCTCCGCCTTCCGGGTTTACGCCATTCTCCTGCCTCAGCCTCCTGAGTAACAGGGACTATAGGCGCCCGCCACTAGCCTGGCTAATTTGTTTGTATTTTTAGTAGAGACCGGGTTTCACCGTGTTAGCCAGGATGGTCTCGATCTCCTGACCTCGCGATCGTCTGCCTCGGCCTCCCAAAGTGCTGGGATCACAGGCGTGAGCCACTGTGCCTGGCCAACATTTGTTATTTTCTATTTGTTTGGCTTTCTTAAAAAAGCCATCCTGGCAGGGTGTGGTGCTCACTCCTGTAATCCCAGCAGGAGGCTGAGGCAGGAGGATTGCTGGAGCCCAAGAGCTCAAGACCCGCCTGGGCAACATAGTGAGACCCCTGTCTCTATTAAAAAAATTTTTTTAATTAAAAATAAATTTAAAGTAGCCACCCTAATGGTGTGAGGTTATATCTCAATGTGGTTTGATTTGCATTTCTCTAATGATTTATTATGTTAAGCATCTTTTCATATGCTTGTTGGCTATTTGTATATCATCTTTGGAAAAATGTCTATTCAAGTCCTTTGCCCATTTTTTAACTGGCTTTTTAAAAAATTGTTGAGTTTTGGGAGTTCTTTATATATTCTGGTTATTAACTCCTTATTAGATATATGATTTGCAAATATTTTCTCCCATTCTGTAGTTTGTCTTTTCACTCTGTTGGCTGTCCTTTGATGCATGTAATGCCCCTCTAGAGCTGACAAATAAATATTCCTGTAAAGTCTGCTTTATCTGATATTAGTAGAACTACCCTAGATTTACTTGGGTTAGTGTATTTTGGTTAATGTATACATATCTTTTTTTCATCACTTTATTTCAGTCTTTCTATGTCTTTATAATTAAAATGCATCTTTTTTTGAGCAGCATATACTTGTTGTTTTCTTTTATTCCAGACTTCAATCTTTGTTCTTTTTTTTTTTTTTTTTTTTTGATGGAGTCTCACTCTGTCACCCAGGCTGGAGTGCAGTGGTGCTATCTCGACTCACTGCAACCTCCACCTCCCAGGTTCAAGCAATTCTCGTGCTTCAGCCTCCCAAGTAGCTAGGATTACAGGGGTGCACCATGACGCCTAGCTAATTCTTTGTATTTTTAGTAGAGATGGAGTTTCACCATGTTGGCCAAGCTGGTCTAAAACTCCTGACCTCAAGTGATCCACCAGCCTCGGCCTCCCAAAATGCTGGGATTACAAGCGTGAGCCACTGTGTCCGACCTGAAATCTTTGTTCTTTATTTTATTATTATTATTATTATTATTATTATTATTATTATTATTATTTTGAGATGGAGTCTCACTCTGTCACCCAGAGTGGAGTGCAGTGGTCCGATCTCAGCTGACTGCAACCTCCGCCTACCGGGTTCAATTGATTCTTGTGCCTCAGCCTCCTGAGTAGCTGGGATTACAGATGTGCACCACCATGCCTGGCTAATTTTTGTATTTTTAGTAGAGACGGGGTTTCGCCATGGTGGTCAGGCTGTTCTTGAACTCCTAACCTCGTGATCTGCCCCCTTGGCCTCCCAAAGTGCTGGGATTACAGGCATGAGCAACCACGCCCAGCCAATCTTTGTTCTTTAATTGAAGTATTTAGTCGATTTACATTTTATATAATTTCTGACATATAGGAGTTCAGAGTGTGGGGTGTATGGAGCTTTTTGATGCCTTTAATCAGTTTATTTAAATTCTCAGTTATTATTACTTTAAATATGGTTTGTGGCTAATCTCTTTTTCTTCTCCTTTTGGACCTCTGATTAAATACACATTAGTCTACAAATTTCATGTATCTCTTATGCTCTTTTCTGTGTTTTCCATTCATACTTTTTCTTGTTATGCTTAAATTTGAATATTTTATGCTGATGTATCTTCTGGTTCATGATTCCTCTCATTATTTATTTATTTATTTTGGAGATGGAGTCTTGCTCTGTTGCCTGGCACGGTCTCGGCTCGCTCTAAGCTCCGCCTCCCAGGTTCACGCCATTCTCCTGCCTCAGCCTCCCGAGTAGCTGGGACTACAGGCGCCCGCCACCATGCCCGGCTAATTTTTTTTTTTTTTGTATTTTTAGTAGAGACGGGGTTTCACCATGTTAGCCAAGATGGTCTCGATCTCCCGACCTCGTGATCTGCCCGCCTCGGCCTCCCAAAGTGCTGGGATTACAGGCTTGAGCCACCACGCCTGGCCTCTTTTTTTTGTTTTTTTGAGACAGAGTCTCACTCTGTTGCCCAGGCTGGGATGAAGTAGCATGTTCATGGTTCACTGCAGCCTCGATCTCTAGGTTCAAACAATCCTCCTACCTCAGCTTCCTAAGTAGCTGGGACTACAGGCACATGCCACCACAATCAGCTAAATTGTTGTTGTTGTTGTTGTTGTTGAGACGGGGTTTTGCCATGTTGCCCAGGCTGGTCTTGAACTCCTGGGATCAAGTGACCTGCCTGCCTCAGCCTCCGAAAGTGCTGGGATTACAGGTGTGAGCCACCACACCTGGCTCAATTCTTCTTTTTTGGGACTGTGCTTATCTGCTTAATTTAACTTTTTTTTTTTTTTAGTTTTATAATTTCCACTTGATTCTTTTTTATATAAATCCCATTCTTCTGATGAAATTCTCCATTTTCTAACTGATTTCTCGAACACACTAATCATGGTTACTTTAAAGTTTTGTTCTGGTAACTCCAGTATCTGGTCACCTGTGAGTCTCTTTCTATTGTCTATTTTTTCTCTCAGTTTTTGGTCATTTATTACTCCTTTCTAACATATCTACTAAATACTGATTGAATTCCAGACACTGTGGAAAAGTTATAAGAGATCTAGATGATATTATCTTCCTTCAGAGAAGATTAATTTCATTTTTTTTTTTTTTTTAGCATGCAGTTAGTAAGAGCCAAGCAAGTTCATCAAATCAGAGATTGAGATGAGTGAAAGCTAAATTTCAAGCTTTGAGAGGGCTTATTTCTGGAGTCCCTTAGTCTTAGCACAATAGTTCTAAACCGAGGGTGATTTTAATCTCCAGGGAACATTTGGCAATATCTGGGGACATTTTTGATTGCCACAAACTGGGGCTGTGTGCTTCTGATGTCTGTCACAAGTTGGAAGTGGTAGAGGCCAGATATGCTGTTAAACATCCTACAATATGTAGGAGAGCCCCCCAATAAAAAAGAATTATCTAGTCCAAAATGTTAATAGTACCAAGATTAAGAAACCTTGCTCTAGGGCTTAGTCCTTTAAGATTCTCAATGGAAAGCTGCAGTATTTATCACGGCTTCTCATCTTTGGCAGGCCTTGAGCTCCAGTTTTTCTCCCAGTATTATGAGACTGCCAAAACCTTTGTTTACCTTTATAGTCTTTCAGCAGCTGCTTTCTGCTTGCTTTTTCAGTCTCTTGCCCTACTTTGCAGTTTAGGAATTAGCACATGCTTTAAGTGGGCAAAGCAATAATTTATGTTGGTGTCACCTATCCAGGATCTTGGCTCCTTAAGTCCTGGCTGATTTTGTTGATTTCCAATGCCTTAAAGAAGCTGTTTTTGTTGTTTTGCATGTTGATATTATTGTTTTGCATTTTTATACAGCTTTGATATTTATTCCTATTGTGATGGTATTAGGGATCCAAGGTACTCTGTTATAGCCAGAGTGTAAGTTTGCTATGTTTGCATGTAATTGGGTGAGTTTAACTCCATTTTGACAGTCCTTCAGCTAATAACATCTCCCAAAAGAAATCAGGTATACAGATTGCTCTAGAGTTAAATAACAATCATTTTTGTTCACTATTTAAATAAAAACATGTAGGTTTTAGTTTTTGCCTAAATACATGAAATATAAAGACATTTTAATGATAACATACCTTATAAATATTTGCTCACTATAGATAACTTAGAAAAACCAAAAGGATAAAGAAGAAAATAACAAACATATTTTCCACCATGCAAAAACAGCATCAGGAAAATTTTGGTATAGTTCCTTTCAGTGTTTCTCCTGTGTATGTGCAATGCTTTTGTTTCCAGGACTAACTCATAGGCCTTTATGTTTTTTATTTTTTTATTTTTATTTTTTGAGACGGAGTTTTGCTCGTGTTGCCCAGGCTGGAGTGCAGTGGCACAATCTCGGCTCACCGCAACCTCAACCTCCCAGGTTCAAGCAATTCTCCTGACTCAGCTTCCCAAGTAGCTGGGATTACAGGCGTGTGCCACCATGCCCAGCTAATTTTGTATTTTTAGTAGAGACGGGGTTTCTCCATGTTGGTCAGGCTGGTCTTGAACTCCTGACCTCAGGTGATTCGCCCCCTCCTCGGCCTCCTAAAGTGCTGGGATTACAGGCATGAGCCACCACGTGCGGCCTGTAGACCTTTATTAATTTACTTTGCATTTTAACAGTATAATTTACATATTGAAGTATAATTTGCATACAGTAATATTGTGTACAATTCAGTAATTTTTAGTAAATGTACAGAGCTGTACAACTGTCACCATAATCCAACTTTAGAACATTTCCATCTTGTCAAAAAGAAACTTCATGCCCATTTACACTCAGTCCTTGGTCCAAGCCCCAGCCCCAGGCAACCACTAATCTACCTTCTGTCTCTATAGATTGGCCTATACATCTTCCATTTTATTAGTAAAGTTAGCTTGTTTTTAACAAAGTCATCCAATTTTAATTATATAATTCTTTCAGTCCTATCCAAATGAAATTGAGCAAGTTTAAATAAAGATGGCTGTTGTGAGATACAGACATTTGTGGGATGTGTGTGTGTGTGTGTGTTTGCATGTGTGTGTGTTTGCAGATGATGCAAATCTTTTAAAGACTGTGGCATGTTTGCCTCCATTATTTTATGTATTTCTAATTTTCTTTTTGAGATATACTTCATGTAACATAAAATTCACCCTTTTAAATTTGGTGTTTATGCAACTATCAACACTATCTAATTCCAAAACATTTTCATCACCACAAAAAGAAATCCCATCCACACCAGGCCTAGTGGCTCATGCCTATAATCTCAGCCCTTTGGGATGCTGAGGCAGGAGGATCGCTTGAACCCAGGAATTCAAGACCAGCCTGGGCAATATCATGAAATCCTGACTCTACAAAAAAATACCAAAAAAATAGCCTGGTGTGGTAGTGGGCTCCTGTAGTCCCAGCCTCTTGGGAGGCTGTAATAGTCTGTTTTCATGTTGCTGATAAAAACATACCCGAGACTCGGAAGAAAAAGAAGTTTAATTGGACTTACAGTTTCACATGGCTGGGGAGGTCTCAGAATCATGGCAGGGGGCGAAGGCACTTCTCACATGGCGGTGGCAAGAGAAAATGAGGAAGAAGCAAAAGCAGAAACTCCTGATAAACCCATCAGATCTCATGAGACTTATTCACTATCATGAGAATAGCACAGGAAAGACTGGCCCCCATGATTCAATTACCTCTCCCTGGGTCCCTCCCACAACACGTGGGAATTCTGGGAGATACAATTCAAGCTGAGATTTGGGTGGGGACACAGCCAAACCATATCAGAAGCTGAAGTGGGAGGATCACTTGAGCCTGGGAGTTCGAGACTGCAGTGAGACAAGATCACAGCACTGCACTCCAGCCTGGGCAACAGAGTGAGACCCTGTCTCAAAAAAAAAAAAAACCAAAAAGAAATTCCACTCCCATTATCAGTCACTCCCCATTCCCCTCCCCCACCCAGCCCTTGGGAACCACTGCTAAACCAGGGGTCCCCAACCCTGGGGCCGTGGACCAGTACCAGTTGGTGGCCTGTTAGGAACTGGGCCACACAGCAGGAGGTGAGTGGTGGGTCAGCGAGCATTACCGCCTGAGCTCCGCCTCCTGTCAGATCAGTGGAGGCATTAGATTCTCATAGGAGCCGGAACCCTATTGTGAACTGTGCATGCAGGCATCTAGGTTGTGTGCTCCTTATGAAAATCTGATGCCTGATGATCTAAAGTAAAACAGTTTCATCCTGAAACCATCCCCTCACCGCTCCCTGCTACCTCCCAACGGGTCCATGGAAAAATTGTCTTCCACAAAACCGGTCCCTGGTGCCAAAAAGGTTGGGGACCACTGTGCTAACCTACTTTGTGTCTCTATGGATTTGCCTGTTCTGGACATTTTGTATAAACAGAATCACACAGTAGGTGGCCTTCTGTGTCTGGCTTCTTTCACTTATTAGCACAACAATATTTTCAAGGCTCATTCATGTTTTAGCATGTGTCAGTACTTTATTCTTTTGTTTGTTTCATAAAACACAAAACAGTCTCACTGTGTCACTCAGGCTGGAGTGCAGTGGTGCGATCTTGGCTCACTGCAGCCTTCACTTCCTGGGTTCAAGAGATTCTCGTGCCTCAGCCTCCTGAGTAGCTGGGATTACAGGCACGTGCCACCAGGCCTGGATAATTTTTGTATTTTTAGTAGAGGCAGGGTTTCACTGTGTTGGTCAGGCTGGTCTTGAACTCCTGACCTCAGGTGATCCACCTGCCTCGGCCTCCCAAAGTGCTGAGATTACAGGTGTGAGCCACTGCACCGGGCCAGTGCTTCATTCCTTTTTATGCCGAATAACATTCTATTTTATGAATATGTCACATTTTGTTTATTCACTAATCTGTTGATGGACATTGAGGTTGTTTCTACTTTACTTAATAATATTTTAGTTAATATAACTTAACGAGTGGAAAGGGGAGAAAATTATTACTGGGGTGGTATGATATATGTATGTTGGTTTTTGTCCACAATTCCTGGCTCATAACTCCCATAGCCCTTGTTAATTTCCTAAGTGACTAAAATAGTAAGCATATCTTTCCTTAACATATTGTTCCTTAACATATCTTTTGTCCTTGATTCCTGAAGCAGCTTCCGAATGGCTCCAGAGCAATAAAGGTGAGACAATCTTTTGTTACAATATCGGGGCATTTTAGGCCTTAGAAAACAGAATCTCACTCTCTGACCTCCTGCCCCCCTTTTATCTTCTTTTTCTCCTCCATGCAGGCTACAGAAACTAAAAATATATTCTAATCTTCTGACTTGAAATTCTCTGAACTGCCTTCCTTGTCTGATTTTAGGTTGTAAGACCCCCATGTCCGAAGGGGTCCTGTCCCATACTCGGGAAGAAGGAATGCTGCATAGACAGGCCAGGAAGAATCTCGGCCTTACCGGGTTTCCCCACTCAATCTATAAGCATTAGATCATACTCTTTTTGTCCAATCACCGTTCTCCTTGGTTGTCAATCATACCTATCCAATAAAATCTCCATAAAAGGCCCAAGAAGATAAGGTATGGGAAACTTTTGCACAGCTGAAATGCTGGAGGCTTGCAAGAAAATGAACAAGAATGCATCCGCCTGCCGGGAGGGTGGCGCATCCCTCTCCACGGGAACTGAGGCTCCTGCAGTCAGGACCCTTTCAGACCTCACCCTGTGTATCTCTTCATCTGGCTATTTATTTGTATCTTTTAAAATAGCCTTTAAAATAAATCAGTAAACCTAAGTGTTTCCCTGAGTTTTGTGAGCCACTTTTAGCAAATTAATCGTGCATAAAGAGGTGGTCACCCAACTTGAAGTGGATTGGTCAGAAGTTCAACAGGCTTGGGCTTGCAACTGGCGTCTAAAGGAAAGGCGGTCTTGTGGGACTGAGCCCTCAGTCTGTGGGATCTGACACTATCTCCAGGTGGATAGCGTCAGAATTGAGTTGGAGAACACCCAGCTAGTGTCTGCGGCAGAACTGATTGCTTCCTGTTAGTGGGGAAAAAATCCCCACACATTTGGTCACAGACATCTTCAGTGTTGATTTTTGTGGTGTGAGAGCACAGGTAGTGTATCTGCACTTCTCTAATAATCTCAAGAATACATTGGCCGGGCGCGGTGGCTCACGCCTGTAATCCCAGCACTTTGGGAGGCTGAGGCGGGCGGATCACAAAATCAGGAGATTGAGACCATCCTGGCTAACACGGTGAAACTCCGTCTCTAATAAAAATACAAAAAATTAGCTGGGCGCGGTGGCAGGCGCCTGTAGTCCCAGCTACTCAGGAGGCTGAGGCAGGAGAATGGCGTGAACCCGGGAGGCGGAGTTTGCAGTGAGCTGAGATCGCGCCACTGCACTCCAGCCTGGGCGATACAGTGAGACACTCCGTCTCAAAAAAAAAAAAAAAAAAAAAAAAAAAGAATACATTAACTGAAATTTATAGTAGAGAACACAATGATATCATAAAGAAAAATAAAACAGAAAAGATATTAACATAAGAGCTAAGCTTTTTTTTTTTTTTTTTTTTTTTTTTTTTTTGAGACGGAATCTTGCTCTGTCACCCAGGCTGGGGTGCAGTGGCACAATCTCGGCTGAGCTCACTGCAACCTCCGCCTCCTGGGTTCAATCGAGTCTCGTGCTTCAGCCTCCTGAGTAGCTGGGATTACAGGCGCACACCACCAAGCCTGGCTAATTTTGTATTTTTAGTGGAGACGGGGTTTTACCATGTTGGCCAGGCTGGTCTCGAACTCCTGACCTTAAGTGATCCGCCCACCTCGGCCTCCCAAAGTGCTGGGCTTACAGACGTGAGCCACCCCACCTGGCCGAGCTAAGCTTCTTTTAAGGCTCTGATTAACATGAAATAACATCTAAGCCCAAATTTCTGTTTATTCAAACTGGAATGAGCAATATGCTCAAAAATTGTTATGAAAACTGAAAAATAACAGAAATTAGAGCTGTATTCTAAGGGTAAAAACACACTTAGAGTAATATTCTGCCAACAGAGAAGCAGTGTATGTGGAGTGGGTGGGAAGTGACAGAGGTGGGCATGTGGATCCTTCTGTTGCTAATAATAAAAATTCCTAGAGCACCGAGTCTCCACATGGCAACGTGATTGAGAAGAACCATATATTATTCCTTTCATTTCCACTCTTTGAGGGAGCCTCTTTGTTCCGAATTTCAGCTGTCCCTCAAAGAGCATGCAGGGCCTTCAGTTGATACAAGGAGCTCATGAAGCCAATTAATTTTTTGTTCCTTCTCACAGTGACAAACTATAATCCTCAACCATTTGTGTTGCAAATATGGGTCATGGTGAGAAACTATGGGCAGTGTGATCTTCAGATTGGCTGTGCATTTACACATTCATGTACACACACACACTCATGCACAAATTCAACTTTCTCAGCTCCAGTCCCACCACAGGACAGCCTATATTTATTAGGTGTCCCAAGTGATTGTGACGTAGCTGATCTATTTTTTTTTTTTTTTTTTTCTGAGACAGAGTCTTGTACCCAGGCTGGAGTGCAGTGGCATGATCTCAGCTCACTGCAACCTCTGCCTCCTGGGTTCAAGCAATTCTCCTGCCTCAGCCTCCCGAGTAGCTGGGATTACAGGCATGCACCACCACACCCAGCTGATTTTTGTGTTTTTAGTAGAGACAGGGTTTCACTATGTTGGTCAGGCTGGTCTCAAACTCCTGACCTCAGGTGATCCACTCACCTTGGCCTCCCAAAGTTCTGGGATTACAGGCATGAGCCACTGCACCTGGCCTGAACTGAATTGTGATTTTGACTTTTTTTTTTTTTTTTTTTTGAGATAGGGTCTTACTCGGTCATCCAGGCTGGAGTGCAGTGGTGCAATCACAGCTCACTGCAACATTGAACTCCTAGGCTCAAGCGATCCTCCTTCCCCAGCCTGCTGAGTAGCTGGGACTATAGGCACATCACCATGCCTGGCTAATTTTTGTATTTTTGGTGGAGTTGGAATCTCACTATGTTGCTCAGGCTGGTCTCGAGCTCCTGGGCTCAAGTGATCCTCCTGCCTCAGCCTCCCAAAGACTCTTTGAAACTAGAGTAAATTGGAATTTTCCCTGACTCATTTTCCAATAGATTGGCATTTCTCCCATTGTTTAGCCTATAACCTCCACTCACCTCTGGTTTTCTGTGTTTGTCATGAGCTCCTACGGAAGTGCTAAGGGAAGGCAAGGAAGAGGAGGGTATTTGGGAAGGGGAAGGGCAGGGACAGGCCTGCAGTCTGTCACCCAGTGAGGCAGCATGGAGGTATGCTACCCAGGTCTCGCTTCAGGAGAACAGGTTGTGGGGAGGGCAGGTGACTGACAGCCCCCAGCCCTCGGGTGTGTTGCAGTGTTCATGCCTGGAACACATCCCCTGAGCTGCTCCCAACCAATGACTGAGCTTGCAGGCGTGCTAGGCAAGATGCTGAAGAACTTGGATTCTCCAGACAGTTGGTGCAGCCTGAGCTCAGCTCTTCCCCACCTTCCTGTCTTTTCTCACTCCACAGATGTCACACCTTATTGCAGTCTGAGACTCTACTTTCTCTTATTTCCTCTCCCTTTTTTCCCTCACAGGAACTTCCCTCATAAACTCGTGCTCGTTTTATTAGTCTGCTCTGGCTGCCGATAAAGTACCACAGACTGGGTGGCTTAACAAAAATTAAGCCAATTTATTACTGGGTAGAAGTCCACGATCAACGTGTTGGCAGAGTGGGTTCCTTTGGCGATCTCTCTCCTTGACTTGTAGATGGTTTGGATGTTTGTCCCCTCCAAATCTCATGTTGAAATGTGACCCCCAACATTGGAGGTGGACCTAGTGGGAGGTGTTTGGGTCATGGGGGTGGCTGCCTTGTGAATGGCTTGGTGTCCTCCTCTCAGTAATGAGTGTTAGTTCATGCAAGATCTGGTAGTTTAAAAGACACTGGCACCTCCCCGTTTCTCTGGCTTCCATTCTGGCCATGTGACATGCCTGAGCTCCCTTCGATCTTCTGCCCTGATTGAAAGCTTCCTGAGGCCTCACCAGAATCCAAGCAGATGCTGGTGTCATGCTTGTACAGCCTGCAGAACTGTGAGTCAATTCACCTTTTTCCCATTTGCCCAGAGAATACTTGCTGGCAACACTTGCGGCTGCAGTGTTTACCCTGAGATAACTTTACAGTGAAATATCTCGCTTTTATTATTTCCACATCACTTAGTATATCAACTTTGGAAACAAAAGATATCATTCTCTATATAGCATTCTGTTTTTAATAGTGGTATTTTCATTTACAAAACATAGTAATTCTCGGTCGCTGAAAATGTCAAATCCTAGAAAACGTAGCATTCCTACATGTGATGTTAACATCGTTCCCGAACAGTTTTTGGCCGAAGATTCACTTGATGAATATGATTTTTCTGAAATAGACAATTCTGATGATTCAGATGTTAGTTCTGTTTAGAAATAACCACAAGAACAGTGTTTAAATTTTATTTTCACATTGAAAATCAGTCAGATTTGCTTCAGCCCCAAAGAGCATGTTTATGTAAAAATTAAATGAGCACTGGCAGCCAGCTGCACTTTTTTTTTCTAAATGGGAAAGGGATAAACCTCTTTTCTTTATAAGTCACCCAGTCTCGGGTATTCCTTAATAGCAATGCAAAAGAGATTTAATAAAATGGCCATTTTCCCTGTGTCTTCACACTATCTTCCTTCTGTGTGTCTGTGTCTTTTTTTTTTTTTGAGATGGAGTCTTGCTCTGTCACCCAGGCTGGAGTGCAATGGTGTGATCTTGGCTCATTGCAACCCCTGCCTCCCAGGTTCAAACGATTCTTCTGCCTCAGCCTCCTGAGTAGGTGGGATTACAGGCGCGTGCCTCCATGCCCGGCTAATTTTTGTATTTTTTTTTTTTTTTTTTTTTTTTAGTAGAGATGGGGTTTCACCATGTTGATTAGACTGGTCTCGAACTCCTGACCTCGTGATCAGCCCGCCTCGGCCTCCCAAAGTGCTGGGATTACGGGTTGAGCCACCGTGCCCAGCCCCATAATATCCTCTTCTTATAAGGACATCAATCTTATTGGATTAGGGTCTGCTCTAATAATCTCATTTTAACTTAATTACATCTTTAAAGATCCTAACTCCATGCACATTCGTAAATACAGTCACATCCTGAGGTACTGGGCATTAGGACTTCAACATATGAACATTCTGGCAACATAATTCAGCCTATAACACTCATCGAATTCTGTCTTGGCATCTGCTTTCCGGATGCCAGGTTAATCTAGGAGTATAACCAGGTAAAGCATTGGTGTGCCAAATGACCAGTGACTCATCTCTTCCCACCCCAGTCTGCTTCTATAAATCCAATTACAAAAGTAATAATGAATAGACAAAACATGGAAAAAACATGTTTCAAATATGAAATAAATCTCCAGTTTTTTGGGGGTAATCCCTAATCCCTTGGCAATTTGTAATAGGGATTATTATAACACAGAAAACTGTAAGTGACAGAAACAAAAAAGACACTTCCTATCAGTGGTTCCTCTCAGTGGAGCAGATGACCCTCAAGTCAGTGGTACTTCAAGTGTGGCAGACACAAGGCAAGCCTCAGATCTGTGCCTTTGAGCCTGACACTGGATCCCGTCACCAGCACAGGAACAGTCCTCTACAGCCAAGGTGGCCAATGCAGACTTTAAAAAGGTTGAGTTGGCATGCGAGTAAAAAATAAACTGTAGCAGAGATTTGGTAATTCTGTCATTTGTTGGCTGACATTTTAATATTATTGTCAGTTTCTTAGGCATATTTTGCTTCAATGAGTAGGAAAAATGTTTTAATTAGTGCCCTTTGTTTACGATTTTCGTCTTTCATATCCATGGAAAATTCCAATGTCTTCCGTCTTCATAATTTCTGGGGGTTTGGCAGAGTACCACACCAGCAACTGTTTCAATAGAGAGGAATCGCCTCTCTCAAAACACATTTTATTGCTTGGGAGATTGCTCTTCATTAACACAACCAGGAAAATACTAATAAGATCCTTCGAGTTTTGGGCTATCCCACTCAGAATAGGTATTTGTTTTTCCTGTCACCCATTTTCTTAAGCATTAGTCAATATGGGAGCCTACTGTATGTAAAATTCCTTACTGAACAGGATTGGGTTTGCTTGAGTGATAAAAAATAGAGATAGTCTTTGTACACAGAATGTGGTTTTATTTTATTTATTGAAATCAGAATCTTCTAACTTCACTAGGGTGATCTGTTTGTGTTCATATGTGTGTGTGGCAGAGTATATACTATAACATAAAATTTTTCATCTTATCCATGTTTAAGCGTATAGTTCTGAAGCATTAATTACGTTCACGATGTTGTGCAACCAACAACACCATCAATTTACAAAACTTTTTATCACCCCAAACAGAAACACTGTAACCTTTAAACTTTAAACTCTTTATTCTCCACTTCTCCCAGCTGCTGGTGAGCTCTCATCTATTTTCTATCTCTACACATTTGCCTAGTCTGGATATTTCATATAAAGTGGAATCATACACTATTTGTCCTTCTGTGTCTGGCTTATTTCACTTACCCTAATGTTTTAAAAGTTCATCTGTATTGTAGCATGTATCAGAACTTCATTTTTCATGGCTGAATAATATTCCTTTGGATGTATATACCACATTTTGTTTATCCATTCATCTGTTGATGGACAGATCAACAGATCTGTTGATTTCAGTTGTTTATACTTTTTGGCTCTTGTGAATAATGCTGCAATGAACATTGGCAGATGAGTATCTGTTTGAGTCCCTGTTTTCAATCATTTTGGATATACACCTAAAAGTGAAATTGCTAGGGCATATAGTAGTACTATGTTTAGCTTTTTGAGGAACCACCAAACTGTTTTCCACGGCAGCTGCACCACTTAGCATTTTCATCAACAATGTATAAGCGTCCCAATTTCTATGCATCCTCACCAGCACTTGTTATTTTCTGTATTTGTTTTGTTTTATAGCCATCTAGTAGGTGTGAAGTGGTATCTCACTGTTTTGATTCGCATTTCCCTTAATGGCTAGTTTTATTAAGCATCTTTTCATATGCTTGTTAGCCATTTATTTATCTTTGGGAAAATGTCTAGTCAAGTTCTTTGCCCAATTTTCTAATTGAGTGGTTTTTTGTTGTTGAGTTGTAAGAATTCTTTATATAGTCTGGATCCTAGACACCAGATATATGATTAGCAAATAATTTCTTCTATGTTTTCTTTTCACGTTTCCAATAATGTCCTTTAAAGTTTTAAATTTTGATGAAGTCTAATTTATCTAGTTTTTCCTAGAGATGTCGCCATATCTAAAAATCCACTGCTGGCCCAGTGCAGTGGCTCATGCCTGTAATCCCAGCACTTTCAGGGGCTGAGGTGGGCAGATTATTTAAGCCCAGGAGTTCAAGACCAGCCTGGGCAGAATGGTGAAACCTTGTCTCTACAAAAAGTACAAAAAAATTAGCTAGTGAGGGGGCATGCACCTGTGGTTCCAGCTACTCAGGAGGCTGAAGCAGGAGGATCGCCCGAGCCTGAGTGGTAGAGGCTGCAGAGAGCTGTGATCATGCCACTGTGCTCCAGCCTGGGCAACAAAGAGAGATCTTGTCTCAAAAAAAAAAAAAAAAAAAAAATTCTTTACTGATCCATTGCATAAACCTGAGATTACGAAGATTTACTCTTATGTCTCATTCTAAAAATTTAATATTTTTAGCTCTTATATTTAGGTTGTTCATCCATTTGAGTTAATTTTTGTGTATGGTGTGAAGTAGGAATCTAACTCCATTCCTTGGCGTATGGATATCCAGTTATCTCAGTACTAGTTTTTGAGAGGAAGATTCTTTCCCCCATTGAATGGTCCTGGCATCTTTGTGAAAAATTAATTGGCCATCAATTTATGGAATTCTTTCTGGAGTCTCAAATTTATTCCATCGGTATACATGCCTTTTATTCTACCAATACCACACTGCTCTGAATACTGTATCTTTGTAGTGACTTTTGAAATCAGCAAGTATGAGTCCTCCAACTGCCTGTTCTTTTTTTCTTTTTGAGACAGAGTCTCCGTCTGTCGCCCAGGCTGGAGTGCAGTGGCGTGATCGTGGCTCACTGCAGGCTCCGCCTCCTGGGTTCACGCCATTCTCCTGCCTCAGCCTCTTGAGTAGCTGGGACTACAGGTGCCCTCCACCATGCCCGGCTAATTTTTTGTATTTTTAGTAGAGACGGGGTTTCACCATGTTAGCTAGGATGGCCTCGGTCTCCTGACCTCGTGATCCCCCCACCTCGGCCTCCCAAAGTGCTGGGATTACAGGCATGAGCCACCGCGCCTGGCCCTGTGTGTTCTTTTTCAACATTGTTTTGGCTGTTTGGGGCCCCTTACACTTCCATATGAATTTGAGCATTGGTTTTTGGTTTTTCGATGTCCACAAAAAGATCATTGGCATTTTGATGGGGACTGCATGGAGTCTCAGATTTGAATATTGACATCTTAACAATATCAAGCCTTCTAATCCGTGAACATACATGTCTTTCCATTTATTTAGGTGTTCTTTCATTTCATTCAGTAATGTTTTGTAGTTTTCAGGTACAAGTCTTGTACATCCTTGGTTAAATTTATTCCTAACTATTTTATTCTTTCTGATGCTAATGTAAGTGGAATTATTAAAATCCATCTCTTTAAATGTAACGGTTGATGACTTTTAGTAAATTCATACTGTTGTGCAACCTTCCACACAATCTAGTTTTAGAGCACTTGCATCAGGTTTCCCTTGTGTCTATCTGTGGTCAATATCTATTCTCACCTCCCCAACCCCAGGCAACTTCTGATATGTTCTCTGTCTTTATAGTTTTGCTTTTTCTATACTTGTGTATTAATCCTTTCTCATGCTGCTAATAAAGACATACCTGAGACTGGCTAATTTATAAAGGAAAGAGGTTTAATTGACTCACAGTTCAGCATGGCTGGGGAGGCCTCAGGAAACTTATAATCATGGCGAGAGGGGAAGCACACATGCCCTTCTTCACATGGCAGCAGGAAGGAGAAAAATGAGTACCAAGGGAAGGGGGAAGCCCCCTATAAAACCATCAGATCTCGTGAGTACTTACTCACTATCACGAGAATAGCATGGGGGAAATGGCACTCATGATTCAATTACCTCCCACTGGGTCCCTCCCATGACACGTGGGGATTATGGGAGCTACAGTTCAAGATGGGATTTGGGTGGGGACACAGACAAACCACATCAACCCATCAGATAAGCAGGTCCTTACATTTATATAAAATGCAGTTACAAACAACAAGATGAGATTTGGGTGGGGACACAGTCAAACCCTATCAACCCATCAGATAAGCAGGTCCTTACATTTACGTAAAATGCAGTTACACACAACACACCATCTCCTTTTCATTCCTTTTTTCTCTCTCTTACCCAGAACACAAAACACTCATATATTTTTGTTTGTCTAGATCCTGGCCTGTCCAAGTAACCTCACCTTTTAGATCATCAACTAGTTAACAAATGACAAAATCTTGGTTCACCTTTAGGTCAGAAGATGCCATGAGCCAGGCTAGCCAGAGCAGACTCTGATTGGCTTAGTTCTGGAGGGGTTTAGGTCATAATCCCCCAAAACACAATCCTAATGTCATAATCTCAAAAGTTGAAATCTCAAAAAGATCAAAATCACTAAAGCCTAAGATCCCTAACATATAAAATCCTGAAAAGCACAATCACAGGCTAGTTGCATCATGTTAGGTGGAACTATTGCCTTGTTATTGTCTTTATGTAGAAGAAAATAGATTTCAATGGAATCCCCAAACCATAAGGACAGATTTGGAATTTGGGGCAATCAAGTCTTCTAAAAATGAATTTCTATGTGTTACCAATACAATTTGTTTTTTCCATTCAGCCCAATGCATTAGTGGGAAGTTCAGATGAATGGATTGGCCGCAAGATACGGCAATAATGAAAACTTCAGTTTAAAAATTCGTAATTTGCCCGCATTGGCATTCCTTCCAGTTGATGACATTCCAGGAGCTTCTAGTTAATTAAAGCCACATTTGCCTGAAAAAGCCAGTGAAGTTACAGACTAGTTTGAAAATAATTATGTGCATGGTAGGATAAGAAGACTCTTATGCAACACTTAGGATAAGATGGCGTTGCTGTTTGATCAACAGGATTGTTTCCACCAAATTTGTGGTCTGTATATGAGTGCATGCAGAATGGATCTCTGTGTACTCAAAACAACAAAGAAGCATGGCACAGAAGTGACAAAATTTCATAGAGAATGCTCATATCAGTGTATATGGAATAAGAAGAATTTTTAAAAAGAGCAGCACCAAACAGAAAATGAATGTGAACATTGTGTTAGACCATTTTGTGTTGCTACAAATGAATATCTGAGGCTGGGTAATTTATAAAGAAAAGAGGTCTAATTGGCTCATAGTTCTGCAGGCAGTACAGGAGGAATTGTAACAGTATATGCTTCCATTGAGGGCCACAGGGAGTTTACAATCATGGCAGAGGGCAAAAGGGGAGCTGGTGTATCACACGGTGAGAGAGGGAGCAAGGGTGGAGAAGGTCCAAGATTTTCTCACATGAACTGAGTAAGAACTCACTTACCACCAAGGGGATGGTGCTAAACCATTCTTTTTTTTTTTTTTTTTTTTTTTTTTGAGACAGAGATTCGCTCTGTCACTCAGGCTGGAGTGCAGTGGCACGATCTCGGCTCACTGCAAGCTCTGCTTCCCGGGCTCAAGCCATTCTCGTGCCTCAGCCTCCCACGTAGGTAAGATCACAGGCATGCGCCAGCACACCTGGCTAATTTTTGCATTTTTAGTAGAGGCGGGGTTTCACCATGTTGGCCAGGCTGGTCTCAAACTCCTGGCTTCAAATGATCTGCCCGCCTTGGCCTCTCAAAATGCTGGGATTACAGGTCTGTGCCACAGCACCAGCCAGTAAATAAAACTTTAAAAAATAATTTTAAAATTATTTTTTCCAGAATTATATTTTCAGAATTTTGATCTTACAGGATTTCAACATTTGGGATGATGGCTTTCAGGATTGTGTCTTTCAGGATTATAATCAGCTCCCATTCTGGAGAAAACACCAATATCTGTGAGTATTCCTGCAAGTAGATAAGGCTTGTGAGTGTGTGCTGAGCTTCTCTTGGACAAATCTATTGCAGAGAGAGACTTAGTAGAACTGAGGAACTGTTATGGGGTTTTTTCACTTTGTTGAAAATAAAAAATTAGAGACATTGTTCAGCTACTCTTCAGAATCCATTAGAATCTGCTATGTGTTGTTAGCTTATTAGAATTAAGGCATATTGTGGCCCAGCGTGGTGGCTCACGCCTATAATCCCAGCACTCTAGGAGGCCGAGGCGGGTGGATCACTTGAGGCCAGGAGTTGGAGATCAGCCTGGCCAAATGATTAAACCCTGTCTCTACTAAAAATACAAAAATTAGCAAGTCATGGTGGCATGCACCTGTAATCCCAGCTACTCAGGAGGTTGAGGTGGGAGAATCGCTTGAACCCAGGCAGGGGAGGTTGCAGTGAGCCGAGATCCAGCCTGGGAGACAGAGTGAGATCCTGTCTGAAAAAAAAAAAAAAAAAAAAAAGAATAAAGGCATATTGTGAGAGAGGATCAAAAAGTTGTGTGAAATGCGAGGTTGCATTATTGCAAGGTGAATAAAATGAGGCTGGTGGAGGATGGGAGCCAATCACAAATTTCCAATATTGCGATTGGAACACAGCTCCACATCCAAACCTAAACCTTCTGAAGGATCGCCCAGGCCCTGTAATAACTACAGTTTTCTACACTCCACCTTCCCCTGGTAGCCTTTTTTTGACAGTCCCTTTGAATTCCCAAGACAACTTATTTGTATTTTTTCTCAACCATTCTTTTAAGGAGGGCCAACCCATGGCTAACAGTGACTCAAAGTGCTTTCATTAGCTCAGATAAAAAGCTCAGTTACTTTAACCTACTTCTTTCTGCCCTCTACAAAGGCAATTCAAGGCTCAGATGTTACTAGAAGTTACTGGGCACTTTCCTATACAAAAGAATAAGAACACCAGGTTTCTTAGAATACACCAAAAACCTCTTCTCCTGGGGTTTTTTATACTGTTCAAAGGGTGGGAAATGGGGTCATATTTTCAGCTGTGGTGAGGGACAGAGAGCCTGGAAATTTGGCTTGAAATTCATGGGGAAAATACTGAGCCCAAATGTATTTGAGTTATTGTTGTATTGTTGTTAGCTCTGTAAGACACAGTAAATATTTACTGAGGGCCTACTTTGTGCCAGGCACTGTTCTAGGTGCTGGAATACCTAGATTTTTGTGTTCTAGCAGTGAACAAAACACAAAAATCCCCAGTCTTCTTTCATCCTAGTGGGAGAAGACACACAATGAAGAAAATATATAAATGAGATATAAGTGATATATGGTGAGGAGTGTTATGGAGAAAACAGAAACAGGAAGGAGGACGGGAAGTTCTGAGTGAGGGAGGATGAGCAATGGCTGTGATTTTAAACACAACGGTCATGGAAGGCTTCACTTAGAAGGTGCAAAGTGAGGAACCAATGGAAAGAGATGATGGAGCAAGTCATGCCAGCATCTGGGGTAATGAGCAGGCTGGGTAGAAGGAACTGAAAGGGCAAAGGCCCTGAGCTGGGAGCAAGGCTGGTGTGATAACCACAGAGGGCCAGGGAGGCTGGAGGGTAGAGGAAGAGAGAAGTGGGAGATGAGGCATAGGGACGTAGAGGCCATTATGATGACCTTCACTATTTTCCAGAGGGAGATGTGAGCCATTGGAGGCTTTGAATAGAGGAGGGACATAAATTTAGTCTTAACTTTTTCTCCAGCTGTTCAGTTGATTGCATGAGATAAAATACTTAGCACCATGCTGGACACATAATGTATCAGTGAATGTTTGTGTATTACAAATGCATTCATTCAATTGAAATGCAATTCAAATGTATCCTTGAATTTAAATTTGGAATATTTCCCCACATAACTCTGTAGCCCTGGGGCGCCATCTTCTTTAATGCCTGGACACGTTGAGAACATTCAGCCATCCATTCATTTACTAAATATTTATTATTGGGTATCTAAAATGTGCCAAGTAGTGTTTTAAGCACTGGGGACAAAGTGGTGAGTGAATAGGCTAGAAAAAATTCATACCTTAAGGAGGTCTTCTTTTTTTTTTTTTGAGATGGAGTCTCACTCTGTCGCCCAGGCTGGAGTGCAATGGCACAGTCTTGGCTCACTGCAACCTCTGCCTCCCAGGTTCAAGCGATTCTCATGCCTCAGCCTCCTGAGTAGCTGGGATTACAGGCATGCACCACCACATCCAGCAAATTTTTGTATTTTTAGTAGAGACTGTGTTTCACCATGTTGGCCAGGCTGGTCTCGAACTCCTGATCTCAGGTGATCCGCCCACCTCTGCCTCCCAAAGTGCTGGGATTACAGGCGTGAGCCACCATGCCTGGCCTAAGGAGGCTTTCATTCGAGTGGTGGGAGGACAGGCAATGAACAATAAATATAAACACACACACACGTACACACAGATATATATATATAAAATGTCAGGTTGTGATATGTGCTAAGAAGATAAAGAAGGTCAGGGGAAACTGAGAGGCAGAGGGAAGGTCTGTTTTAAATGGAATGATAGTGATGTACTTCTTTATCTCAATAGTATTTGTTGAATTGTCTCTACGGGCAAAGCACTGTCCTGGGTTCTAAAGCATCCTCTGTATATTTCCAGCCCACAAGAGACTTAGAATCTGTGAGAGGCAGAATTCTAAGGTGATCCCTAAGATTCCTGTCCCTTGGTGTACCTGCCCTGCATAATCCCTAAGACTTTGCATATGAAGCAATAATCACTTCTGTGATGAGGCGATGTTCCACCGCACAGCTGGCTCTAAGAAAGGAGACTCCCTGGGCCAGGCACGGTGGCTCACGCCTGTAATCCTAGCACTTTGGGAGGCCGAGGCGGGTGGATCATGAGGTCAGGAGTTGGAGACAAGCCTGGCCAACATGGTGAAATTGCGTCTCCACTAAAAATACAAAAATTAGCCGGGCATTGTGGCATGCACCTGTAATCCCAGCTATTCAGAAGGCTGAGACAGGAGAAACACTTGAACCCGAGAGGTGGAGGTTGCTGTGAGCTGAAATCACGCCACTGCACTTCAGCCTGGGCAACAGAGTAAGAAAAAAAAAAAGAAAGAAAGGAGACTACCTGGGTGAGCCCGACCTAATCAGGTGAGCCCTTATAAGAGATGAGCCTTGTCCTAAGGAAGACATTTGAAGCAGGACAGGAATGTGATGCCAGGGAGTTCCTACACTGCTGGCTCTGAAGATGGCTGTCTCCACAGGATAAGGACCTGCAAACAGCCTCTAGGAGCTGATAGCAACCCTAATTAACAGCCACCAAGACAGGGACCTCAGTCCTTCCACCACAAGGAACTGAATTCTGCCAGCAACCTGCATGACTTTAGAAGTGGATTCTTCCTTAGTCAAGTCTCCAGACCAGAATGCAGCTGAGCTCAACTCAAGCATGTTGTACTTGGACTTTGGACCTACAGAACCATGAGATAATGAATGAATGAATGAACGAATGTTACTTTCAGCTGATAAATTTACGGTAATCTATTATGCGGCAATAGAAAACCAATACAGATTCTAATAAAAAGATATTTTAAAAATCAGCATCTGTAATACAAAGGGCACTCACAATGAGTGGGATGATCTTTGCTTTTTGAATGACAAATGGTGAATGATGAGGTGGCTTGTAGGCAGACACAAACAAAATCTAGTTTAAAAGGAGCACATCTGATTTCTCTACTTATAACTTGATTATCTTGTTGTTACCTTACTTAAACTCTTCCATGGGTGCCCACTGCCTATGGGAGTTGACACTTTTGAGTTTAACATTCATTCCAGCTCTTCTGTCATCTCCGGACCCTACTATTCCAAACTCATCTCTTATTGACTTTCTGACTCATTAAATGTTGACCTTAGCAATCCGCTGTCCTTTACATGGTCCAGAATACCTCCTTCTTCATCATGTTACGCCTGTCTTTCAGCCCAGAATAGAGCAGAATCATCACAGACAAGATGAGCCATGGAATGGCAAACATTTTAATGCTGGCGCCTATCCACCGAGTCTCTAGAGATGCTGGAATTATGATAAATTTCAGAATGCCACAATCCCAGCAGGCCACCTCCTTGCCAAAAGTATTTAATGGGTTCCTATTTTCATATTTCAAATCAGATCGTCAGCCAGGTAATCAAAATCTTCCAAGATATGACCCCACAAAACACCCTTCCAAAACAATTTCCTATTACATTGCCCCATAGCCCATATCTTTTATTTACATGGCACTGACTTTGCCATCTGTTTTTTGCTCAGGCTGGTCACTGTTTCTGGAATGTCCCTCCCTTTTTTACTGATTAGTCAAATTCTGAGGCCCAAAGAGGTTCAGTAACTTGCTCAAAGTCACAGAATTTGGGTGAATATCACTTTTTCCAGTCTTGTGCAAGTAACTGGATCTCTTTGAACCTCAGTTTTGTCACTTGTAAAATGGGGCATATGAAAATATCTACCTTGCAGTATTTCCCACCATGAAATAATTTACTTGGTGATAGAAATGGACTTTCTCATACTTGTATTTCCTTTGGCTCTTAACGTGGTGTCTCACAAATCATATAGCTCAAAAAATGCCAATGGAATGAAATTCCCTGAATATTTTTGAATCATGCTGTTAAGTTCCTTAGTCTTTTCAATTTTTTCTTTGAGACGGAGTCTCGTTCTGTCTCCCAGGCTGGAGTGCAGTGGCACGATCTCGGCTCACTGCAACCTCCGCCTCCCAGGTTCAAGTGATTCTCCTGCCTCAGCCTCCCCAGTAGCTGGGATTACAGGCACCCGCCACCATGCCTGGCTAATTTTTGTATTTTTAGTAGAGACAGGGTTTCGACATGTTGGCCAGGCTGGTCTCAAACTCACTACTGACCTCAGGTGATCCACCCGCCTTGGCCTCCCAAAGTGCTGGGATTACAGGCGTGAGACACCGTGCCCTACCAGTCTTTTCAATTTTTAAACTTCATTGCTTTTCAAGTCACAGTGAAACTATTTGGATTCCTTTCCTTCTTAAAATGAATACTTATTCCATGGATGTAGGCATTTTAATGCCTTTTAATTTTTCCTTTTTTTTTGTTTTGGAGATAGAGTCTCGCCGTGTCGCCCAGGCTGGATTGCACTGGCGTGATCTTGGCTCACTGCAGCCTCCACCTCCCGGGTTCAAGCGACTCTTGTGCCTCAGCCTCCAGAGTAGCTGGGACTACAGATGTGGACCACCACACCAGCTAAAGTTTTTTGTATTTTTAGTAGAGACAGGGTTTCACCATGTTAGCCAGGCTGGTCTCGAACTCCTG
Organism: Pan paniscus; assembly: GCF_029289425.2. NCBI lineage: Eukaryota > Metazoa > Chordata > Mammalia > Primates > Hominidae > Pan > Pan paniscus. The sequence goes on from NC_073254.2 coordinate 32,742,797, forward strand.
ACCTCAAGTGATCCGCCTGCCCCAGCCTCCCAAAGTGCTGGGATTACAGGCGTGAGCCACCATGCCTGGCCTTTTTCCTTCTTTTCTCCAGGCATGTGTTACTTTCTTAGAGGCCTAGGAGCATTTTTGTCAGGAACTATTGAAATAATTTCCACGTGGGAGCCTTCTGGTTTCAAAGAAGGAAAGAGAGTGTTTACACAGAAGCTGTCTGGTTTCAGGAAAAAAGCCAAGTGGTGTCTTTTAATATTGGGAAATTTGCCTCTCCTTGCTTTTTTTTTAAAAAGAAAGAAACCAAAAGCTTGTTTAAACAGGTTCATAGAGGATTGTTTCTGATAAGCATTTGTTTTATGTGGTAAACTGATTTTGTTGTAGGGGATGGTTTAAACAGAGACAAATAGTGTGTCTCTAGCTGGTGGGTGGCTCTGTAATGAACACGCTCAAAGAATAATCACCATGCTTAGAATGAATGGAGCTCAGGCATACTGGGAAATGCACAAGAGTTGGGTTTATGTTTTGATTTTGTTTTTATAGGTTTTATGATTTTGGGAAACTCCAAACCTGTTGTCTTCTAAAGTAGAAATAAGGCTGGGTGCAGTGGCTCACACCTATAACCGCAGCACTTTGGAATGCTGAGGCGGGCAGATCACTTGAGTGCAGGAGTTCAAGACCAGCCTGGTTAATGTGGCGAAACCCCATCTCCACCAAAAATACAAAAAAAATTTAGCCAGATGGGGGTGATGTGCACCTGTGGACCCAGCTACTCAAGAGGCTGAAATGGGAGGATTGCTTAAGCCTGGGAGGCGGAGAGTCCAGTGAACCAAGATTGTGCCACTGCACTCCAGCCTGAGTGACAGAGTGAGACCCTGTCTCAAAAAAAAAAAAAAAAAAAAAAAAAAGTAGCCACCTATCCCAAGTATATCATAGACTTATAAAGATCAGGGGAGAAAAATAAATTTAGAATCATTTTGAAGAATGAAATGATATAAAATATGAAGAAGTACTATAAAGCCTAAATTTGCCAAATTCTAATGCCCACAAATTCTGTTTGAAAATAGGTAGGATACAAATAATACATAAATACTGCCTGTACATAGCTTAAGAAAGACTAGTATACAATTATTTAACAAAAGGAGATAATCTATAGTGTTGGTTTATAATAAAATATGGAATAATAAGATATATAAGGTACCAAAATTCTCAGTTCATCTTATAGGCAAGTATTTTGCTGATTTTTTTTTTTTTTTTTTTTTTTGAGATGGGGTCTTGCTCTGTCACCCAGGCTGGAGTGCAGTGGCATGATCTCAGATCACTGCAACTTCTGTCTGGGTTCAAGCAATTCTCCCGCCTCAGTCTCCCTAGTAGTTTGGATTACAGGCATGCACCACCACGCCCTGCTAATTTTTGTATTTTTAGTAGAAACAGGATTTCTCCATGTTGGCCAGGCTAGTCTAGAACTCCTGACCTCAGGTGATCCGCCTGCCTCGGCCTCCCAAAGTGCTGGGATTACAGGTGTGAGCCACTGCACCTGGCTTTGCTGATTTTTTTTTTTTTTTGACAGATGGCAATAGGTCATAGTCATAAAGATATTTTCATTGAAGTTTGACAAATTGTGTATCCTATATTACTAAAGCTTTTGAAGGAGCTCATAATTGTAATTATAGTTTGCTCAGCTCACCTGGGTTTACGTAGAATACAGTTGCCATATTTTATTCTTTTTTTTTTTTTTTTTTGGAGTCAGGGTCTCTCTCTGTCCCCTAGGCTGGAGTGCAGTGGCACAATCTTGGCTCACTGAAACCTCTGTCTCCTGGTTTCAAGCGATTCTCATGCCTCAGTCTCCTAAGTATCTGGGATTACAGATGACTGCCACCACACCTGGCTAATTTTTGTATTGTTAGTAGAGATAGGGTTTTACCATGTTGGCAAGGCTGGTCTCGAACTCCTGACCTCAGGTGATCCACCTGCCTCAGCCTCCCAAAGTGCAGGGATTACAGGCATGAGCCACCAGGCCTGGCTTATTCTTTAATAAAGTAGTGCTATGTGAGTTTTCAACTTGGAATATTATATGTAATCTTGGACTAGTTGGAATTTTTCTCTAAAGTCAGTAGTAGATAAGTAGATAAGACTGGAAGATTCTGAAACAATAATATTCGTTTCTTCCAATCTTATTAACTAACCGTTATGAAGTTGTGGTAAGAAGCCTCTAAGATGCCCCCCAATGCCCTCCACCTCCTCGTTCATATCCTGGTATAATTCCCTCCTCTTGTGTGTGGGCTGGGCTTATTGACTCACCTCTAAGGAATAAAATACAGCAGAAGTGATAGGATGTCACTGTGCGATTACGTTATAAAAAGACCATGGCTTCCTTCTTTGCCACACTCTCTCTTGACCTCTCTCAGATTTCTAATCCTGAAGGAAGCTGAGTGCCATGTTGTGAGGTCTCTGTATGGAGAGGCCCATCTGGTGGGAGATTCTGGTCAGCTAATAAACACACGAGGGAGCCTGGAAGCAGCCATCCTCACTACCACCATCCCATCCCCGCTCCAGTTGAGACTTCAGATGAGACCCCATGATGATCTGATAGCTTAACTGCAACCTCATGAGAGATCTTAAGCCAGAGGCACTCAACTAAGCTGCTCCTGAATTCCTAATCCACAGAAATTATGAAGTAATACACGTTTGTTGTTTTAAGCCACTAGGTTTTGGGGTAATATGTTATACAGCAATAGATAACTCATACTAAAGCCCTGTTTACGTTTCATACATCAATATGTAAAGATACATGTTTAAAAATAAATGTTATCATCACTAACAACAACAAAGGTTTACTAATATCAAGTAGTTCAGGACAATCAAATGAAAAGGGAGAAAATTAAAGACATTTTACTTTTTATTTTTTAGGAGACAGAGTTTCACTCTTGTCACCCAGGATGGAGTGCAATGGCAAGATCTTGGCTCACTGCAACCTCTGCCTCCCGGGTTCACGTGATTCACTTGCCTCAGCCTCCCGAGTAGATGGGACCATAGGTGTGCACCACCATGCCGGGCTAATTTTCTTTTTTTTATTAGAAACAGGGTTTCACCATGTTGCCCAGGTTGGTCTTGAACTCCAGACCGCAGGTGATCCACCCGCCTCGGCCTCCCAAAGTGCTGGGATTATAGGTTTGAGCCACTGTGCCAGCCTTAAAGACATTTTAAATAGAGAAATATGAGATCTCTGAGATTATAACTTTAGGAACTTCCATTAAAATTAGGGATGCTGTTGTCTATATCGTATCTGGCATATTGCCAAATTGTTATGCCTATATCCAACTGCAGCAATATTGCCAGCTTTCCAACTTCAGATCAAAACTTTCAGAGAAAGAAAGCTGTAAATAACAGGATATTAAAATGAAATTATGGCTTGATTTCAAGCGAGCTCCCTAAAGCTGAGAACAATGCAGTAGTACCAAGTATCTCTCAGATGATACAGGCAGATGCTGGTCTAGCCATGCAGGGCACGTTAAGAGGAAAAAAAAAAAGACCGGTATGGTGGCTCATGGCTGTAATACCAGCACTTTAAGAGGCTGAGGTGGGAGGATAGCATGAGCTCAGGAGTTCAAGTCCAGCCTGGGCAACATAGTGAAACACCATCTTTACAAATAATAAAACAATTAGCTAGGCATGATGGTGCGTGCTGTGGTTCCAGCTACTTGGGAGGCTGAGGTAGGAGAATGACTTAAGCCCAGTGTTGGAGGCAAGGGTCGGGGGGTTGAGGCTGCAGTGAGCCAAGATCATACCACTGCACTCCAGCAGACAAAGCAACAGAGCAAGACCTAGCATCAAAAAAAATTTTTTATTAAAAAAAATTGGCTGGGCACAGTGGCTCACACCTGTAATCCCAACCCTTTGAGAGCCCAAAGTGGGTGGATCCCTTGAGCCCAGGAGTTCGAGACCAGCCTGGAAAACATGGTGAGACCCTGTCTCTACAAAAAATAAACAAAAATTAGCTGAGTGTGGTGGCATGCGCCTGTGGTCCCAGCTACATGGGAGACTGAGGCAGGAGGATTACCTGAGTCTAGGAGGTTGAGGCTGCAGTGAGCCAATATCACACCACTGCACTCCAGCCTGAGTGAAAGAGTGAGACCCTATCTCAAAATGAAAAAAGAAAGAGAGAGAGTGAGAGAGAATCAGAAACCAGTCATGCCTACATTAGCCTATCACAGACACCTACTTTTTCAAGACGGAATTTCGATAATCAGTAGTAGAGGGAGGATCTTTGTGAGAATTTTCAGTGTGCTGGGTATCCCACTCCCACAGGTGGGAAAAGGATGCACTTCAAAGGAAGTTTCTAGAGAACCACTTGCGGGGACTGGTGTCCCACTCTTGCCAAGTGAGAGGTGGCTGGGACTGCTTCTGCCTCGCAGTGAAGACAGAATGCCTCAAAGGCCCGTTGCATTTCCACTGCATTTTACTAGGACCTGGATATGAAGGCAGCTGGCCTGGAATTTGCTTAAACATGACTTTTCCCAAGACACCTGCCTCGAGGGACAGTGCCGCCCAGGCAGACGGGTGGACACAGGAAGCCAAGGGGTCAAGAGCAATCAGGAAAGGCATATTTTCTCCATCAAAGAGTAAGTGGGCAACTCTCTGGAAAGCCTGAGAAAGCTCACCAAGAGAGCAGGCATCTGCCATCCGGAGGGTACAAGCAGCAGGACCCCAGCCATCCAGCTGAGTCAAGCTGTGCCCTTTCCCTGAATCCCCTCTTCCCAGGACCCAACCCTGCAGGGGTTACAAACAGCAGCTATAAAGTGGGAAGCAAGAGGATTGGGAAAAGAGAAAAGAAACTGATGATACTCTCAATTCTGCCTGCCAGTGTGGCCAGGTCCAAAGTGGAGAAGGGAAGAAATCTTAATTGGATAAAGATTTGGAGTTAATTGGAGTTCTGATTTTTATCCTGGACTGGATTGGAATTATATGATTATGAAACAGACTTTATTTGTTAATACCCAAACAAGGGGCTTTTCATTTATTTTCCAGGGATGACTGGAAAAGCCATGGAATGTGCTCATGATCCTATCCTGGGGCAAGGAAGAATTAGACCATGGAGTGATTTGAAGAGGCCATGGAAGAAAAAAAATGAAGTTATTTTATGCTTATAAGCCCAGCTAAGTCCAGCTCATTCAATGAAATGATTGTAAGCGTTTATGGAAAGAAGAAAGGGAGAGGTCCTCCTGCCAGGAACCCGCCTCTAGCCACAGAGGATAGCGATCACTAAAGATAAGGGTTTTCCCAGTGAAGAGCTTTGGAAATGTTTCCCTTGACTAGAAATGATACTGACCCCAAGGTTCAGGCCCACCAGAGAACAGTGGGAACAATAGTTTATCTCCTTGAGTAATGAGAAGGATTCCAGTTTTCAGGTGAGCTGGGCCTCTTCCCAGGTTGTCCAGAGCCTTTTAAGTCTAAAGCCCACATCAGTGTTTTCAAAAGTGTTTCCACAAAGCATGACATCCACAGATTATGAATAGGCATTACCAAGGAAAACAGGGTTCCATGGTTTAAAAGTTTGAACAATGTGGCCTGGGAGTGATGGTTCATGCCTGTAATCCTAGCACTTTAGGAAGCCAACACGGGAGGATCAGTTGAGCTAAGGAGTTCAAGACCAGCCTGGGCAACATAGTTAGACCTTGTCTCTTTAAAAGAAAAAAAAAATTAAGTTTGAAAAATGCTGTTAAATAAAACTAAACAGTTGTCTTTCCTGCAGGACTTATCAGAGCCTCAGTATGCTAAGGTATATTGGTCATGCTTCTATAAACATTGTTCATTTCCTGCAGCTTGTTTTGCTACAGAACACTTTAGTTTGTTCCTAGGAATGCTCTGGAGTGGTTGGAAGTGCACTTCACTCCCCGTGCAATGCCCTCCTCCTGCTTCTGTCAGCATCAGTGACTACAGCCTTTAGTGTTCTCAGGTGTATTTCTGAAACCATTCCCCGTGATCTCTAACTCCAGGGAAGGTTGTCGAGTTATTTGAGTGCTCCTCTTGACTGCCAATTCTACTCAGCTTCAGATAAAGAAGAAAACCCTCTTTGCCTTCTCCTCTGGAGAGGGTATTGGAAATTTACTATACTTTGAAAATTTCTCCAAGGTATCTCACTTCCCCCAGCCTCTTCTACCATAACTCTTTTGTACCCTGGGGGTGGACTAATACCAGTTTTTAGATCTCTCTGTGTACCCTGCAGTGGTGGCTATAGCAGGTGATTTTGGTGCCCTGCCCTGTGGTCCTCATGGCTGTTCACCCTTCTGACTCTGGGATTCCAGTGTTTGTTCCATGCAGTAAATCAATTGTTGTGATAAATGAATCCCATTTTATTCACACTCGACCTTTGTTATGTAATGTATGTTTAATGAAAATGAGTGTGGGTAGTTACAAAAATAATAATTACTATTTATTGAGTGATTAATATGTGCCAGTCATCTGCCACAAGCATTCTCTCAGTAATTAAAAATAGGTATTAATGCTTCCACGCTACAGACAAGGAAAGTGAGGCTTAGGAGACTTAAATAACTCACCAGAAGGCACACACTGAGTGGATGTCTAGATCCAGCTGCCTATTCTCATATGCACTGTTCCAGTCTCACCAGAGCATCACAATGTATCAGACTCTCATTGTCTGAGGTATACCCAAAGTTCTTTGTCCCACTGAGAGGTGAAGCCAGCTAGATTTCCTGGGTCGAGTGGGGACTTGGAGGACTTTTCTGTCTAGCTAAAGGATTGTAAATGCACCAATCAGCACTCTGTAAAAACGCACCAATCAGTGCTCTGTGTCTAGCTAAAGGATTGTAAACGCACCAATCAGCCTCTGTAAAAACACACCAATCAGCACTCTGTGTGTAGCTAAAGGATTGTAAATGCACCAATCAGCACTCTGTAAAATGGACCAGTCTGCACTCTGTAAAATGGACCAATCAGCACTCTGTAAAATGGACCAATAAGCAGGACATGGGTGGGGCCAAATAAGGGACTAAAAGCTGGCCACACCAGCCAGCCACAGCAACCTGCTCGGATACCCTTCTATGCTGTGGAAGCTTTGTTTTTCTGCTCTTCACAACAAATCTTGCTGCTGCTCACTCTTTGGGTCTGCACTACCTTTAAGAGCTGTAACACTCACCACGAAGGTCCACGGCTTCATTCTTGAAGTCAGCAAGACCACAGACCCACTGGAAGGAAGAAACTCTGGACACACCATCTGTAACACTCTCCGTGAAGGTCCACGGTTTCATTCTTGAAGCTGGTGAGACCAAGAACCCACTGCAAGGAATAAATTCCGGATACACCACGACCAAGAAAATTAAGGAGCGCAGACACCAAGGGTGAAGTTGGAGCATGAGTTTAATGAGCAAAAGAAGAAAACTCTCTGCCATGGAGAGGGGACCTGAAAGAGGGTTGGTGTTTTTACAGTTTAATGTTAAAGCTTTTATAAGAAAGTGATGAGGGCTGGGTGTCTCATTTGCATAAGGCATGAATTTGTGGTAGCTCCACCCAGTCCTCCTAATGTACACATGGGCCGTTAGCTTGAGTTACTCCATATTGTTTTGTTCCCCTTACTGCATATGTGTCAGGGGACAGAATTTTGCAGGGTGGGCATGTCTAGGCAAGTCACCTGTGTAGACTTTCTTATGTTAGAGACTGTAGGCATGTCTTAGGCAAGCCCTGCCTCCACCCCTCTCCCCCAGGGCAAGTTCTCTTATCTGTGCCTGCAGCTTGATTTTTCAGGCTGTTCTTTCCTTTGAAAGAATTCAACCGAGGACCCACCCTAACTGCCTGCCTGACTGATTTCCTTCTTTCTCATCTTTCAGCACTAGGTTGTACTACCTGCTTGTAGAGGAGATCATTTCAATGTCTGAGATGTTACTTAAAAGCCTTGTTATAATCATCTTCCCACAGCCTGATTTCTTAGGACTCCAGTCTAATTTCTATTGGGCCTTCCTTAAGCTTCTAACTAATTTTAGAATTCATACACTGGTCAGAAAAAGTACAAAAAGTGACAGCCAAAAGACATTTGGGGAAATAATTTATTTAGAAAAAAACTGCTGAAAAATAGCCTGCTGATTTGGCCAAATGGAAGTGGTCAATGGGCTCTCTGTGGTAGACGCAGCTTTTTTCTTTTGGTCTGAACATTATGTGATTTCCTCCCTCCTTGCCATTGCTCACACTGTCTCCTCTGCCAGATCCTTCATCTGTTCACTCTTATTCACGCTTTTAAGCCTCTGAGAATTTCCTTGAGGAAGCCTTCCCTGCCCTCTCCCACTATCCAGTCCTGGGTTGGATTACTATGGTTATGTATTACTCCATAGTTCCCCCCAGAAGTGTCGTGCATGTATCTATCACTATTGGAACGGGCTGTCTAGTGATCTGCTTCCCTCACTGGTTTGTAAGCTTCTTGTGATGCCTTATCCATCTTGAACCCTTGCACATAGTTACAGCTTACTAAACCCTTGCAGAATGACTGGTTCACTGCCTGGTAGAATAAAGGATCTCCTTTTCCAAGAACCTTGACCACCTGAGCCTCTCCTAGGTGAAGGATGTAAAGGAAGAATTGGCTGCACAAAGAGCTCAGAAAGTAGAACTCTTCCTGGCGGATGAAAATAACAGCTGGTCAGAGCCCAAGTGTCATCTGAAAGGGAACATTGAAAATCCGACCACACCCCTGGACTAGGCTAGTTCTTCCTTATTTGAGGGTGTGTTGCTCTTTTGTCAGTTGTCACACCCCTCGAGAAGGTGTTGTTATTTGCTAATAGTTTGAATGATGCAAGAAGTAGGTGTCCTGAGAGTCTCTGGGCCTGTTATGAAGAAATGGTTTTCATTATAGATCACTTGGTACAATGGGCATAAATGAATACAAGGCCTGAAGATAATACTGTATGAGACAGCCACTTGGCTTTTATCAGCTTAACATCCTCCAGGCTTTACTGACAAAAGCAAAAGTGCACAGATTCCAGGAGATGACATGGCGATGGGATTTTAGTGACAAATAGATTCAGGGCAGGACGAAGTGGCTCATGGCTGTTAATCCCAGCACATTGGGAGGCCAAGGCAGGAGGATCCCTTGAGCCCAGGAGTTTGAGACCAGCCAGGGCAACATAGGGAGACACTGTCTTAAAAAACAGAAATTAACTGGGAGTAGTAGCAGGTGCCTGTAGTCCAGCTACTCAGAAGGCTGGAGTGGAAGGATCGCTTGAGCCTGGGAAGTTGAAGCTGCAGTGAACTCTGATTACACCACTGCACTCCAGCCTGGGTGACAGAGCAAGACACTGTCTCAGGAAAAAAACTAAAGCAAAAGCAAAAGAAATGGATTCAGGGCTCACTTTTTTTGCAGTTTTTAGACAAATCACTTAACCTTGTTCAATCTCCCATTGATCAACCTTGAAGCAGAGATCAGAATATACCTAACTTTGTAGTGTTGTTGTCAAGTTTAAATGACACCGTTTATATACCAGGAACCTAATGGAGATTGTCAATAAATATTCCCTCATTTACTTCCATACTTTTTTAGCTCAAGGGCATTCACTTGCAGTTCACCTCTGGCGACCTTCCTCTAAAGACTAGTTCTCAAGCCTCATCAGTTTAAGAATCACCTAGGATCCTTGTTAAAGTGCAGCTACCTGACCCTGTTCCCAGAGATTCTGGTGCAGTGGGTCTGGGTATAGCCCGGGGGGTTTCCTTTTTACTGTCCCAGGTAATTCTTTTTTTTTTTTTTTTTTTGAGATGGAGTCTCACTGTGTCACCCAGGCTGGAGTGCAATGGCGTGATCTTGGCTCACTGCAACCTCTGCATCCTAGGCTCAAGCAATCCTCCTGCCTCAGCCTCTCGAGTATCTGGGACTACAGGTGAGTGCCACCACACTTGGCTAATTTTTGTATTTTTAGTACAGACAGGGTTTCACCATGTTGGCCAGGCTGATCTCAAACTCCTGACCTCAAGTGATCCACCTGCCTCAGCCTGCCAAAGTACTGGGATTATAGGTGACAGCCACCGCCCTCAACCCTGTTCCAGGTAATTCTGAGTCAAGTGAGCTGTTGTCCACATTTCTGGAAACATGACTTTAAAATTTCAAAGTCTTTCTTCAGGTTGGTATGAACATTATTTTCCTTTCATTAGTGATAGCCCAAGGAAAAGCCCTTTTTAAGTTAGAAGATTTGATCGTATAGTGTGTCTGGGACGTGGTGAGAAAAAAACTCAGTAAACTGAGAAAGTAGAGATGGTGGTGGAGATGGTGGTAGAGATGGTGGTGGAGGATGGGGAATGTTGGCATTTTTCACTGGCCTTCAGAGCACCATACCCCCTGGGAAGTGAAGTACAGGGAGAAATGGAGAAATGGAGGAATGGAGGAGATGGCCTATATTGGAAGTGGGGCTGCAGAATGGGGGACTGATGGGGCTGGAAAGCTTCCAGCTTATAGTTAGTCAGCACTTGCAAGTACAGCTTTATTATCTTACTTTAAGAACCGTAGATATCCTCTATGTCAGAACCATTCAAATTTAGCATCAATCTTAATACGTTTCCCTAAGCCAAATATAAGCGATGTTGCTATTATCAGTAGTTTTAAATTGCCCAGTCCCAGTGGCTTTAATTAGAATGGGAAATTGGGAGGCGAGTAGACATCTGGCCAACCTGACTCTTGCAAAAGCCGCACTGAGGCCTGCAGTGGGTGGGACCTCAGGCTGTCTCACCTTTCCCGGCTCTCAGCAGGGCATTTTGCTAAAGAACACCTGGGAGGGGCTCTCAAAAAGGTGGTAACCAACTAGGCGTGGGCTATTTCTGGAATTTCTCTCCTAATTCTTTTTTTTTTTGAAATGGAGTCTTGCTCTGTCGTCCAGGCTGGAGTGCAGTGGTGCAATGTAATCTCCACCTCCCAGGTTCAAGCGATTCTCCTGTCTCAGCCTCCCGAGTAAGTGGGATTACAGGTGCACACCACCACGCCTGGCTAATTTTTTGTATTTTTAGTAGAGATGGGGTTTCACCATGTTGGCCAGGCTGTTCTCTAACACTTGACCTCAGGTGATCCACTTGCCTCGGCCTCCCAAAGTGCTGGAATTACAGGCATGAGCCACCATGCCCAGCCTTCCCTCCCAATTCTTATTTTCCACCCTCGTCCCTCTTAATTATCATTGGAATTCATAATTATTGCTCTCTAAAGAATACAATCTGCTGTTTTCAGAGTGCTCCTGCCCCGTGCAGCTTCCCCATTTTTGCCCTGATGCCAGCTAGCCACTAGTATAGAAGGCAAGTGGAGCAGATTCTCAGCTCTGCATCTGTTCAACAAACATTATCTTTAAAATCATAGTAAAATCTACATAGCAAAATGTACCACCTTAATCTTTTTTTTTTTGAGATGGAATCTTGCTCTGTCTCCCAGGCTGGAGTGCAGTGGCGCGATCTTGGCTCACTGCAACCTCCGCCTCCTGGGTTCAAGCAATTCTCTGTCTCAGCCTCTCGAGTAGCTGGGATTACAGGCAACTGCCACCATGCCCAGCTAATTTTTTGAATTTTTAGTAGAGACAGGGTTTCACCATCTTGGGCAGGCTGGTCTTACAGCCTGGTCTTACAGGCTGGTCCAACTCCTGACCTGGTGATCCACCCGCCTCGGTCTTCCAAAGTGTTGGGATTACAGGCATGAAACACTGCACCCGGCCCACCTAAACCATTTTTAAGTGTATAGTTCAGTGTCATGAAGTACATTCATTTTGTTGCACTACTGTCATCATTATCACAATTCAGCCAGAGAACTCTTTCATCTGCAACACTGAAACTCCATACCTATTAAACAATAACTTCCCAGTCCTCTCTTCCCCCAGCTTCTGGAACCACCATTCTACTTTCTCTATGAATTTGATGGCTTTGTGTGTCTCTTGTAAGTGGAATCATACAGTATTTATTTGTCTTTTTGTGACTGGCTTATTTCACTTAGCATAATGTTTTCAATATTCATCCCTGTTATAGCATGTGTCAGAATTTCCTTCCCCTTGAAGCTAAAAAATACCGCATTGTACCACACATTTTACTTATTCATTCATTCATCAAAGGACACTTAAGTTGCTTTCTGGGCTATTGTGAATAATGCAGCTATGAACATGGATGTACAGATATCTCTTTGAGACCGTGCTGTCAATTATTTGAAGTGTATTCCTAGAAGTGGAATAGCTGAATCATATGGTAATTTAAAAAAAATTTTTTGAGAAACCATTATACTGTTTTCCATAGCAGTGGCACCATTATGTGTTCCTATCAGCAGAGCACAAGCATTCCAATCACCCCACGTTCTTGCCAACACTTGGTATTTTCTGTTTTGATAGTAGCCATCCTAATGAGTGTGAGGTGGCACTTCATGGTGGTTTTGATTTGCATTTCTCTAATGATTAGAGATTTTGAGCATCTTTTCATGTGCTTGTTTGGCATTTGTGTATCTTCTTTGGAGAAATTAAAGAAGTATTTTTTGATCATCTGTGGGTTGCATATCCAATAGACATTTCCTCTCATCTTCCTGACTGGGGTTGAATTTTATCTCTCCTTGACATGATTCAGGGGTAATTCCTGATTAGTCTAAGTCCGTGGTTCTCAATCCTGGCTGCACATTAGAGTCACCAAGGGAAGCTTTAAAAAATACCCAGGTTTGGGCCAGGTGCAGTGGTTCATGCCTGTAATCCCAGCTCTTTGGGAGGCCGAGGCAAGTGAATCCACTTGAGATCAGGGGTTTGAGACCAGCCTGGCCAACATGGTGAAACCCCATCTACAAAAAAAAAAAAAAATTTAGCCAGGCATGGTGGGAGACACCTGTAATCCCAGCTACTCGGGAGGCTGAGGCAGGAGAATCACTTGAACCCAGGAGGCAGAGGTTTCAGTGAGCTGAGATCACACCACTGTACTTCAGCCTGGGCAACAGAGTGAGACTCTGTCTTGGGGACAAAAAAAAAAAAGAAACAAACCCAGGTTCAGGCCTCCTTCCCAGACCAATGAAATTAGAATGTCCAGAGGTATTCCTGGGCATTGGTGTTTTTAGAAATTTCCAACTGAGCCCCAGATATTCAAATGTGCTGCCATAGTCCAGGCACAGTGGCTCATGCCTGTAATCCTAGCACTTTGGGAGGCTGAGGTGGGTGGATCTCTTGAGCCCAGGAGTTAGAGACCAGCCTGGGCAACACAGGGAGACTCCATCTCTACAGAATTTTTTTTTGAAAATTAGCCAGGCATGGTGGCACACACCCACAGTCCCAGCTACTCAGGAGACTTAGGTGTGATAATCACCTGAGCTCAGGGGGTTGAGTCTGCAATGAGCCATGATCATGCAACTGCACTCCAGCCTGGTGACAGAGTGAGACTCCGTCTCTTAAAAAATAAAATAAAATAAAATAAATGGCCTATTTAAGCTGTTTTGAGTTGGGTTTTCTGCTGAAAGTATCTCAATTGTACACTTACTATGTACTAGGGATTTCAGGAAGGTACAGGACTATTCTTATCTGTTATGATAGAAAAAAAGGAACCAAGGCATTGTCTTAAATAGACTTAACCCCTGAATCCTCATGTTGAAAGTCTGAAGCTCTACTGTCCAAGGTTTTTAGGCTTCACTTAGAAGCAGGTGAGACAGGAAACCAGGAAAGTTGGACGGGCTGTATAATCAGCCGACAGATCTGAACTGGAGACATCCCAAACTTAAATGTAGAGCTGGAAGCATTCTCAACTTAAATGCTGTCTCTTCTACAGCTTACCTGGTGGTCCAGGCTGGCCAAGTCCTTAAATCTGGGTCAGTTACAGGGCTTGGATGCAACATGACAAGGGAAAGAAGTGTGTTCAACGAGAACATTCTGAGTCCAAACCACGTAAGTCTTTAGAGATTAAATTTAACACCTTGGTGTGATACGTGAGCCCAAGCAAGTAACTTATTTAAACTAATGGCCAGCCAGGTAGTACTTATCATGTTACATGATTCTCAGGTTTATAGCAAGAGTAATCGTCTCTGGCCTCTTCTTCCCTGGAAGAGACCTAGGTGTTATCAGATCAGGCCTCACATCTACTACAGTTTCCTTCAATTATACCTGTGAGGGTGGCTTCTGAGTAGGTAGTGAATTCACCATTTAGTGAGTCCCAAAAGTAAGGCCAAGTGAGGAAGCACATGAGATATTCTGTTGGTTGGCCACAGTTCTCTGTTGATGTGTTAATTAGAGCGTACATTCAGGACTGACAAATCCCAAGATACACCAAAATGTTAAAAAACAAAACAAAACAAAAAAACAACCAATCAGCTGCTTAGCTAACCGCACTGTGTGACAATAAAGTTTTGGTTCAATATAAAGTAGTGAAAAGGGCATGTATGTGTCTAGGAAAGCCATTGAAGTGGAAGATACTGAAAGCACACTTTCTATCGACCTTTCAGAAGCTATTTTCTAATCTATTCTTGTACAGAGTACTAAAATTTGAAGTGAATGCTGATAAGTATTTATAAGTTTATTCAGATCTCCACCTGTCAATAAGTTACACCTAGCCTTTGAAATTGCTTGTTTGGCTGTGTAGTCTCTATCATGAAGCCAAAGGCCTGCATTAGTCTTCCTGAAACTCCTTAAAATAGAGACTTACATAAAATGCATCTCAGTTTTAGAATGAATGTGAAAATGTTGGGGAAAAAAAGTGTAAGCAAGAGAAAAAGCCTATGGCATTCATTTAATTGGATCAGCACTAATGTTGGTTCCAACGCTGTGTTGTTTGCATGGAGGCACCACAGTGATGCCCGCAAGGCTGTCATTTGGTCTGTGAAGACCCTTGAAAATAAAGGACTTTTGAGGGGCTGAGCGTGGTGGCTCACGCCTGTAATCCCAGTACTTTGGGAGGCTGAGGCGGGCAGATCACTTGAGGTCAGGAGTTTGAGACTAGCCTGGCCAACGTGGTGAAACTCCATCTCTACTAAAAATACGAAAATATTAGCCCGGCGTGGTAGTGCACTCCTGTAATCCCAGCTACTTGGGAGGCTGAGGCAGGAGAATCGCTTGAACCTGGGAGGTGGAGGTTGCAGTGAGCCGAGACTGTGCCACTGCACTCCAGCCTGGGTGACAGAGCAAGACTCCGTCTCAAAATAAATAAATAAATAAATAAATAAATAAATAAATAAAACAAATAAGGAATGTTGAGTGTGGAAACTATCAAGGAAGATAAATTCTACCCAGTGTGCAAACTATACTAAAAATTTCTGCTAGAATTTTAAGGACACAAGCGTAATGTAGAAGGCACAGAACACTTTTTAGGACAATAAAAGACAGCACCATACTTGGTGACGACTGTGGCAAATGTTAATCAGGGAGGCTGATTCTTTTAGTCAAAACACAAATGTCATCCTAGACAGAGGGTCAGCTTGTCAGCTTGTCAGCTTGTCAGGGGAGAAGAGACTAAGTGCTAAGCTGGAGCTGACTTTCTTGTGAGATGCTGGAAGTCAGGAGAGGGGCTTCCGATGTTTGGGAACTTCGTGGAGATGTTCTGCCACTGGGCTTGGGCCTGGGAAGATGAGTAGGACTCAACAAGGGGGACAGTGGCTTTCTTGGCACTTCTGGGCAATCTGTTGAAAGCATCTTTATGTACGGCTCCCTCCCACAAGCCCACCTTGGGGTGTGAGAGTATTGAGATATAATTATTATAAGTCAGGGCTGATGTTGCCCTTCGGAGAGTGTTCAAGCTGATCATTCTTCATTAAACAGAACTCGCCAGAGACATTGTCTCACCAGAACGCTTCACCCTGCAAGTAAAGGCCACACACAAAGAGACTGAGAAAAGGAACCACAGCCAGAGAAGCAACCAAATACAGAAACTTGGAGAAACAGGAGGGAGTATGAAAATTGAAGGTGATAATTTAAAATGGAGAACTGGGCCAGGCGCAATGGCTCACGCCTGTAATCCCAGCACTTTGGGAGGCCAAGGTGGGCAGATCGCTTGACCCCAGGAGTTTGAGACCAGCCTGGGCAACATGGCGAAACGCCATCTCTACAAAAAATACAAAAATTAGCCAGGCGTGGTGGCTCATGCCTGTAGTCCTGGCTACTCCGGAGGCTGAGGTGGGAGGATGGCTTGAGCCCAGGAGGCAGCAGTTGTGGTGAGCTGGGATTGTGCCACTGCACTCCAGCCTGGGTGACAGAGTCAGACCCTGTTTCAAAAAAATTAAAATTAAAAAATTAAAATTAAAATAAATAAATAACATAAAAATTAAAAGGATATCCAGAAAGAACACCAAAGAAGAGGGTAGAGCTGAATCAAGGGATAAGATGATTGTTCAACCCTGGAAAACAATGTGAAGATTCATGCCTCTAATGCTGCATTTCCCAGAACACTAGATCTGTGGTAAGATGAGTTTGAAAACACTATCCTATGTCTAACCCCACCCTGCCCCATTTATAATGCAAAACAGCTTATTAAAGGCTCTGAGAAATACTGCAGTAAAGAAACCAATTTAAGCCACACTTTTTTTTCCGAGATGGAGTCTTGCTCTGTCACCCAGGCTGGAGTGTAGTGGTGCAGTCTTGGCTCACTGCAACCTCCGCCTCCCGGGTTCAAGTGATTCTCCTGCCTCAGCCTCCTGAGTAGCTGGGAATACAGGCGCCTGCCACCACACTTGGCTAATTTTTATATATTTTTTTGTAGAGATGGGGTGTCACCATGTTGGCCAGGCTGGTCTCGAACTCCGGGCCTCAAGTGATCTGCCCACCTCAGCCTCTCAAGGTGCTGGGATTACAGATGTGAGCCACTCATACATGTTATTTATTTATGTATTTATTTATTTATTTTGAGATTGGGTTTTGCTCTATCACCCAGGCTGGAGTGCAGTGGTGCTATCATAGCTCACAGTAACCTCGAACTCCTGGGCTCAAGCAGTCCTCTCGTCTCAGCCTCCCAAGTAGCTGGGAATACAGGCACATACCACCGGTAATTAACTCATTAATTTATTTAAATACAGAACTTCTTTTTCTGCATTACCGCATTCTAGAAACATTCTGTAGGGCTAGAGTTCTACACTACACATTTGTTACTTGCTGTGTACTGTGTAGTCTCTCCTTATCCACGACGGTAAGTGCCAAGACCCGCCGTGGATGCCTGACACTGCAGATAGTACCAAACCATATATACACTATTTTTTGTCCTGTACATACATACCTATGATAAAGTTTAATTTATAAATTAGGCACAGTAATAGGCTAAGAACAACAATAATAAAATAACACACGCTGCAATAAAAGTTATGCAAATGTGATCCCTCTCTTTCTCAAATATCTTATTGTACTCTACTTATCCATTTTCAGACTGTGGTTGACCACAGGTACCTGAAACTGTGGAGGTGAAACTGTGGAGAGGGGGGTGGAGACTACTGTATTAAGTAAACATTGTGGCCACAGGAAAAGTGTTTAATGATAGGAAGAAGCATGATACAATGAGAGAAACACCAAGCTAGGTTAGGAGTCGGGTGAGCTGATTTAAGCTTGCTGACTCTAATTCTGCATGTCTATGTCCAAAAAAACCTATGTGCAGCTTATATTGCTGAAAATCCAAAATCAGAGAGAATTCAAATGACAGCAAGGTTTAGAACCCGGTTATTCTCCTACGTAGACTAATCAGCTTGTCCAAGTTACTTAATCTTTCCAGGCTGCAATTTACTCATTTGTAAAGTGGGAAAATTAGACCTCAGGATCTTATGAGCCTGCCAAACTGTAAAACCTATGTGTCAAAAGAGCTCTAATAATCCAAAAAATCCTTCCAATTGGTACCATGCAGCCCTCCTCCCACTAGTCAAGAAAAAAAAAAAGTTCCAACAACTTATAAGTAGCTTGACTTCCCATTCAACACTCAAGGGAACCAAATTACTTTCTTCTATTGTGGAACTCTGAGCACAGTTGAAAACCAGCTTCATTAGCTGCCTTGACACAAGGCTAAGGCAAATTCTGGAAATGCATATTGTTTTCTAGAAGTGTCTGCCTGGGACTCTCTTAAGGTTCTTCTAGACAAAGGTCATAGGTACCCAACTGAAGCTTGTTTAAAAACAGAGAATTTATATTGGCTCATTTGGGGTTGCATCTAGCTTTGAGAACAGAAAGATTTGAGGGCCCAAATAATGTTACATGGATGTTGTCTTCCTCAATCTCTCAGCTCTGCTTTCTTTTCAATGGGCCTCATTGTCAAGCAGGCTCACTGTACATGGTAACAAAGAGCGCTTTCTGCAGCTCTAGGCTTCATGGTCCTTAACTGCCATGCTTGAAAAAAAAGAGCACTTTACTCCAAATACTTGAAGCAAAATATTAATTGCTAAGAATTACTGAGCACTCACAACATGCCAGGCACTGTCCTAATGCACATGTATGAACTTACATAGGCCTCACCACAACTCTAGACAGCAGGTACTATTACATTTCCATGCTATAGACAAAGAACTAAGGCTCAGAGAGTCTAAATGGTGTGTTTACTTTCCGTACAAGTGATCTTGGGCAAATTAATCTCTCTGTGCCTCAGTTTCCTCATCTGAAAAATGCCAATAGCAACAATTTAGTAGGCTGTTTTGAGAGTTAGGTAAGTGTATTAGTCCGTTTTCATGCTACTGATAAAGACATACCCGAGACTGGGCAATCTACAAAAAAAAAAAAAAAAAGAGGTTCAATTGGACTCACAATTCCATGTGGCTGCGGAGGCCTCACAATCATGGCAGAAGGCAAGGAGGAGCAAGTTACGTCTTAGGTGGATGGCAGCAGGCAAAGAGAGAGCTTGTGCAGAGAAACTCCCGTTTTTAAAACCATCAGATCTTGTGAGACCCATTCACTATCAGGAGAACAGCACGGGAAAGATCTGCCCCCATGATTTAATCATCTCCCACTGGGTCCCTCCCACAGCATGTGGGAATTATGGGAGCTACAAGATGAGATTTGGGTGGGGACACAGAGCCAAACCATTTCAGTAAGTATATGTAAGAACCAAAGGAGAGTATCCAACATAGAATCACTGCATGCAACAAGAAGCCAATAATTCTTGGTACCATTTCCACTTGCCATTCTCTTATTTCCTGCATCTTTCCCTTTAATGGTTCAGGAAAATTCAACTTTATAAATTGCATGGTCTGGCTGGGTGCAGTGACTCATGCCTGTAATCCCAACACTGCGGGAGGACGAGGTGGGTGGATTGCTTGAGCCCAGGAGTTTAAGAGCAGCCTGGGCAAAATGGTGAAACCTCATCTCTATAAAAAATACAAAAATTAGCTGGGCGTGGTGGCATGCACCTGTAGCTCCAGCTGTTTGGGAGGCTGAGGTGGGAGGATTGTTTGAGCCCAGGAGGCAGAGGTTGCAGTGAGAGGAGATGGCGCTACTGCTCTCCAGCCTGGGTGACAGAGGGAGACCTGGTCTCAAAAATAATAATAATAATAAATTCCGTGGTCTTTAGTAGCATTAGATGTGATAGAAAGGGACACAATGGATTACAGCTGTATCTGGATACAGGGAAAGAAGCCCAAAGCAGCAAAGCTAGGGCAAAGCTGAGACCGAGATGTAGTATGTACATTCAGAAGAGGAGCTGAAAGTAAGAACAAGGTCAAGGCTGTCAATCTAGCCCAGATGTTAGGCAGTAAGGAGACCTGTGCACTGGATGGCCAACCCCAGACATCAGGCAGGAAAACCTGTATAAGAGGCCTCTTATACTTCTCCTGCTGGGACAGAAGCCAGCTTCAGAGTGTGCCAGCAGGAAAGCTGCAGGTGGTAGCCATTCTCCCCATGAGGAAGATGGTAATGCATTAACTTGGCTGGAAGAGAGAGTATGGAACACAAGTGAAGGTCATATGCTGACGGGAAGCCTTTTATTGATGGTGATTGCATGAAGAGATGGTGCTAAATAGTATTCATAAATTATTTGGCAAGTTTCACAACAAAGATAGGATCTTACAGAAAATTTAACACACACCCTAGCAGAAAATACTTAATTTAATTGAGAAATAGCCCATCAAATCAACCTGAGTGTGGTTTCCATTAGAACTGGAGCAGCTATTCTAGAATTTCCTGACCAAGCGATAGATGCCTGGAGTCAAAACGTTTCTGTTTTTTTGTTTGTTTGTTTTTGTTGTTCATTTGTTTATTTTTGAGACAAATTCTTGCTCTGTCACCCAGGCTGGAGTGCAGTGGCATGATCTCAGCTCCCTGCAACTTCTGCCTTTTGAGTTCAAGGAATTCTCCTGCCTCAGCCTCCAGAGTAGCTGGGACTATGGGCACACGCCAACATGCCTGGCTAATTTTTGTATTTTTAGTAGAGATGGGGTTTCACCATGTTGGCCAGGCTGGTCTCAAACTCCTGACCTCAGGTGATCTACCCGCCTCAGCCTCCCAAAGTGCTGGGATTACAGGCGTGAGCCACGGCACCCGGCCTGGAGTCAAAACTTTTCTGAGGCTGCATATTTCCCCTACGCTGTTCTTCAAAATTACTCACTGCTCTGACCTCTTATAACATGCAGTTCCCAATCTATTAAGCAGAGCGACCGAGTGAAAGCTTGTGGTATCTTTAGCTTGAATATTTTGCGTCCACTTGGTCCCTCGGTAAGTGTGTAGGAGCTATGCCACCCGATCTACTGCAGGTGGACAAGGGGAGGACTCAGGCGATACTCTCAGTGCCAAAGTGTCTAGTACTGATCCCTCAGTGCTTGGTGCTTGTTGGCAGGTGCCAAGCATCACAAGATGCCAAGAGCACAGAAGGAGAAGGCAGAAGGAAATCTTCAGTGATAAACATCTCTGAACTAGGGAAATATTTCTAATGTCAGTTTGACTCCTCCTCTCATAAAATCTTTAGTTGTCATTATGAGAAAGAACTAAACATGAGAGGAAGTTACAAAACACTATGGGAAATATTTTATCGTAACATACATAAGTTTGTTCAAAATGGGCACTCTTGACCTAGGCAGATATTAATAGATTTACTACTGTGGTGTTTAGCTTAATGCCAACATGTCCTATCCTCAGATGCCCTGAAACACAGCTGTCATCTTGTCTTCTTTATATAACCCCAGAACCGTGACTGGCTACAGCTACAGAAAAAAAAAGATCTTGGTATTGGTAACACAAAGAAATTATGCATGCTTAAATACAATTATGTACTTCTAGAATTTGTACTTCATTTTAGATGAATCATCTAGAATTTATGACATTAATCAGTCTGAAATTCTAGAGTTGCATGTACGCCTGTTCCAATATATGCCTTTTCTGCAGTAGCCATTTTGGGGTTATCTCTCCCCCTTCACAGTGACTTGAGCATGTCTTTACATAGCACTCCACATTCTGTACCATCTTCTGGTTATCTTGCTCATCCCCATGCCAGGCCATTAGTCCCTTGAGGACATCCTTATATCCCACTGCCTAGCACATTGCTTAACATACAGTGAGCACATAGGACAGATTTACTGAATAAATGCTTGCCAAAAAATAAATAAATACATTAAAAAATTTTTAAATGGATAAACTTCCTTTCCAGTATGGTTGAAGAAGCTCCAACTGGCTGATCTGCCTACAGAAAACAACTACAGAAACACACACACACACACACAAAATTTCCTAGAGAGTAACAAGATATTGGAGAGCAACCAAAGCCAAGCAGATTTTAGAGAGGATTTGATCCTTGGAAAAAATAAAAAATGGCACTGGGTGAATGTGTTAGTTCGTCTCTGCATTGCTATAAAGAAATACTTTGGCCAGGCGCGGTGGCTCACACCTGTAATCCCAGAACTTTGGGAGGCTGAGGCGGGTGGATCGTGAGGTCAGGAGTTCAAGACTAGCCTGGCCAAGATGGTGAAACCCCGTCTCTACTAAAAACTACAAAAAAATTAGCCAGGCGCAGTAGCAGGTAACTGTAATCCCAGCTACTTGGGAGGCTGAGGCTGGAGAATTCACTTGAACCTGGGCGGCAGAGGTTGCAGTGAGCCAAGATCACGCCACTGCACTCCAGCTCGGGTGACAGAGCGAGAATCTGTCTTTAAAAAAAAAAAAGAAAGAAAGAAAAGAAAAGAAAGAAAAATACCTCTGTGATGAGGTGGTGTGGTTCATCCCTGTAATCCCACCAATTTGGGAGGTGAAGGTGGGTGGATCACTTGAGGGCAGGACTTCAAGACCAGCCTGGCCAAGACGGTGAAACCCCATCTCTACTAAAAATACAAAAATTAGCTGGGCATTATGGTGGGCACCCATAATCCCAGCTACTCAGGAGGCTGAGGCATGAGAATCACTTGAACCTGGGAGGTGGAGGTTGCAGTGAGCTGAGATCACGCCACTGCACTCCAGCCTGGGCAACAGGGCTGGAGTCTAAACAACAACAACAACAACAACAGAACTTCTGGGTTATTTATAAAGAAAGGAGATTTAATCAGCTCACAGTTCTGCAGGCTCTACAGGAAGCATGGAAGCATGGCTCTGGCATCTGCTCAGCTTCTGCTGAGAACCTCAGGAAGCTTCCAACCATGGTGGAAGGTGAAGAAGGAGCAAGTGCATTGCAGGAGAAGAGCAGGAGCAGGAAGGAGAGGGAGGAGGTGCCACACTTCTAAATTTTAAATAACCAGATCTTGCATGGACTCAGAGTGAAATCTCACTCATTACTGTGAGAATGGTGCTAAGCTATTCATGAGGGAATCTGCCCCTATGATCCAACACCCCTCACTAAGCCCCACCTCCAACATGGGGGATTACGTTTCAACATGAAATTTGGTGGGGACAAACATCCGAGTGAAATCAAAGTTTTCCCATTTTCATGGCTTCTACCTTTGGGACTTGTCCCAGTCTGTGTCATGCAGTGTGGCTAAAACTTCAATGGAAAACCTTTAGTCATTTGGTCTGTTAATCAGAGAACTGCCAGAAAGTGAAAGAGAAGTTATGAAGAGGAAAGAGTCAGAGAGTATGCCCCAAATTTTGTGCATACATAAACCCTGCCCAAATCTCTGGTTGGTCCCTAAACCATGTGTTTACCAGGCAAAATGTAAGCAACCTACCTAAGTAGAAAATAATTGAATGGAAACTTAAGCCAATGATTAAAAAACATAATTTGTAGTTTGAGTCCAATCAGGTTAATTGTCTGTTACAACAAACAGACAAACAAAAAGTTTGACAATCTTAGAAGTAATATATCATAATTAAGATTCTCTACAACACAGTATTCGCAGTATCCAGAATATAATTCAAAATATGAAAAAAACAGAAAAATGTGATCCATTCTCAAGAGACAAGATTATCAGCTGAGATCAACCCTGAGTAATCCAGATGTTGGAATTATCAAACAAGAAATTTAAAGCAGTTATTTTAACTATGCTACGACATAAAAGAAAATATGCTTATAATGAATGCACAGATGGAAATTTAGCAAAATAGAAATAAGAACAAAATAAAAATTCTAAAAATAAAATTATAAGATCAAAGATAGAAATTAACTGCACAGGCTTATCAGCAGACAGGAGACAACAAAGTAAAAGTCGATGAACTTGAGGATGGATAAATGAGACTATCCACTTGGAACAAGAGAGAGAAAATAGATTAAAAAAAAAAGAGAGAGAACAG
This sequence comes from Pan paniscus, assembly GCF_029289425.2. Lineage (NCBI taxonomy): Eukaryota > Metazoa > Chordata > Mammalia > Primates > Hominidae > Pan > Pan paniscus. Next base: position 32,766,355 of record NC_073254.2, read on the forward strand.
AATCAAGGACCTGTGGGATAATATCAAAAGATCTAATGTATGTATGGTTAGAGACCCGGAAGAAAAAGTGAGAGAGAATGGGGCAGAAAACATATTTGAAGAAACAATGGCCCAAAACTTCCCATATTTCATGAAAGACATAAATTTACAGTTTAGAGGAAATCAGTGAAATCTCAAACAGGATAAATATAAGGAAAACCACATCAAACACATCATAGTAAAACTGCTAAAATTTAAACATCAAGAAAAAATTCTGAAAACAGGCAAGATGAAAACACATTACAAGAAGGAAAACAATTATTCAAATTGCAATAACTGCTTATTAGACACAATGGAGGCTAGAAGGTAGTGGAACATCTTCAAAGTGCTCAAAGATAAAATGGATTGCCAGAATTCTATGTCCACAAATTTTTTTTCAAGGAAGAAGGCAAAATAAGGACATTTCCAAATAAAAGAAAATCAAAAGGATTTGTTGTTAACAGATTTACACTAGAAAAAATGTTTAAGAAAATTCTTCAGGCTGAAGGAAAATGATACCAGTTGGAAACTCAGGTCTTCAGGAATGAATGAAAAGCCCCAGAAATGATGAATGTCTGAATAAATATAAAAGACTCTTTTCCTCTAATTGAGAAGAACTACACACATATGAGTCTTTAAAGTAAAAATTGTAACATTGTCTTGGAAGGTTTATATGTAAAAGAGGTGTCAAAGTGTAAAAATTGGGCATAAAAAGACCTGTATGATTACAAGTTTTTTGCATTTAACATGAAGTGGTGCCAGACGCGGTGGCTCATGCCTGTAATCCCAGCACTTTGGGCAGCTGAGGTGAGTGGATCACCTGAGGTCAGGAGTTCAAGACCAACCTGACCAACATGGAGAAACCCCTTCTCTACTAAAAATACAAAATTAGCCAGGTGTGGTGGCGCATGTCTGTAATCCCAGCTGCTTGGGAGGCTGAGGCAGGAGAATCATTTGAACCCAGGAGGCAGAAGTTGTGGTGAGCTGAGATCACGCTATTGCACTCCATCCTGGGCAACAAGAATGAAATTCCATCTCAAAAAAAACCAAAAACCAAAAACCAAAAAACAAAACAAAACAAAAACAAAAAACATGAATTGGTAATATTCCAAGTAGACTGTTTAAGAATATATATTAAATTTTCTAGACCAACCACTGAAAATAATGCAGAAAAGTATGACTAAAAATGCTATAGATGAATTAAAACAGAATTCTGAAATATATCCAACTAATCCACAAGAAGACAAAGAAGAAAGAACAGAGGAAAAAAGTAGAGGGGATAAACAGAAAACAAATAATAAAATGGTAACTTGAAATCCAACCCTATCAAGAATTACATTAAATATTAATGGATGAAATAATACAATTAAAAGACAGAGACTGTCAGAATGGGCTTTTAAGAAGCAAAACCCCATTGTATGCTTTCTACAAGAAATGCAATTTAAAAATAAAGACATAGACAGATTGAAAGTAAATTGATGAAAAATATACATCTACCATGCAAGGAGAGTGGCCATATTAATATCAGATAATAAACTTCACGGCAAAGAATATCATCAGAGATAAAGGGGGACAGTTCATAAAAGAGTTGGCTGGACCTGCTGCCTCAGGCCTGTAATCCCACCACTTTGGGAGGCAGAGGCAGATGGATCATTTGAATCCAGGAGTTTGAGATAAGCCTGGGAAACACAGCAAGTCCTCATTTCTACAAAAAAAATTTAAAAATTAGCCAGGTATGGTGGTGTGTGTCTGCAATCCCACTATTCAGGAGGTTGAAGTGGGAGGATCACTTGAGCCCAGGAGGTCGTGGCTGCAGTGAGCCATGAACATACCACTGCACTTTAGCCTGGGAGACAGAGCAAGACCCTGTCTCAATTTTTAAATAAGAATAAACATAAACATGATATAAAATATCAATTTATCAGGAAGCCATTGCAATCATAATTGCAATTGTGCACATAATTGTGTATGTGCCTAAAAGTAGAGCTTCAAAATATATATGGCAAAAATTGACAGAATTTAAAGGGAGTAACAGACATTCCATAATCATTACTACAGATTTTAACATCTCTTCTTAGCAAATGATAGAACAGCTAGACAAAAGAATTAGTAAAGACACAGGTGAAATGAACAATACTATTAACCACATTGGCCTAAATTACTATTTATAGAACACTATTTCCTACATAATATACATTCTTTCAAGTGCACATATTAAGTTGACCAAAATAGACCATCTGCCAGACCATAAAATAAATATGAAATCTAGAAAAATACCAAATGTGGCCGGACGTAGTGGCTCACATCTGTAATCCCAGCACTTTGGGAGGCCAAGGTGGGTGGATCACCTGAGGTCAGGAGTTTGAGACTAACCTAGCCAACATGGTGAAACCTCGTCTCTACTAAAAATACAAAAAATTACCTGGGCATGGTGGTGGGTGCCTGTAATCCCAGCTACTCTGGAGGCTAAGGCAGGAGAATTGCTTGAACCTGTGAGGTGGAGGTTGCAGTGAGCTGAGGTTGCGACATTGCACTCCAGCCTGGGCAACAAGAGCAAAACTCTGTCTCAAAAAACTAAAACTGAAATAAATAGAAAAATGCCGAATGTTTAGAAATTAAATACCATATTTTGAAATAATTCATGAGTCAATGAAGAAATGAAAAAAGAAACTAAAAAATGTTTGAACCAAATGGTAATAAAAATACACATATCAAAATATCTGGGATGCTGCTAAATCTGCACTGAGAGGGAAATTCCTAGCTTTTAGTGCTTATATTAGAAAAGAATAAAGGTCTAAAATCAATATCCTACATTTCTACCTTAAAAAGCTAGAAAAACTACAATTAATCCAAAGTAAATAGAAAAAAAACACAACAAAAACCAAAAACATAAGGAGAAGAACAGGAATCAGTGAAATAGAAAGGCAGACAAATAATCGAGAAACACAGTAAGGCCAAAACCTGGTTCTTTGAAATTGTGAGGAATATCAGTAAACCCCTAGCTAGTCAGATCAAGGAAAATAAAGAGGGATGGCTGGGCACGGTGGCTCACACCTGTAATCTCAGCACTGTGGGAGGCCATGGCAGGTGGATTACTTCAGGCCAAGAGTTCAAAACCAGCCTGGACAACATGGTGAAATACTTTCTACTAAAACAAAACATTAGCTGGGCATGGTGGCGGGCGCCTGTAATCCCAGCTACTTGGGAGGCTGAGGCAGGAGAATTGCTTGAATCCGGGAGATGGATGTTGCAGTGAGCTGAGATTGTGTCACTGCACTCTAGCCTGGGGGACAGAGCGAGACGCCATCTAAAAACAAAACAAAACAAAACAAAAACAGAAGGAGAGAAAATATGTATTACCAACATCAAGAATGAGCAAATAGTTACCACTATAGAGCCTATAGACATTTAAAGGATACAATGGGGCATATTTTAACGTAATTGTCAACAAATTAAATGGACAAATTCCTTGAAAAATACTAGCTGCAAAACTGACACGACATGAAGCAAAAAATCTGAATTGCCATATATATAAGAAATCAAATTAATAATTAAAAAACTGTGGCTGGGTGCAGTGGTGCACACCTGTAAATCCCAGCACTTTGGGTGACTGAGGCAGGAGGATCACTTGAGCACCTGAGCCCAGGAGTTTGAGACCAGCCTGGGCAATACGGCAAAACCCCGTCTCTACAAAAAATACAAAACATTCACCAGGCATGGTGGCACGTGCCTGGAGTCCGAGCTACTCGAGGGGTTGAGGTGGGAGGATTGCTTTAGCCTGGGAGTTGGAGGTTGCAGAGAGCTGAGATCACACCACTGCACTCCAGTTGCGTGACAGAGTGAGACCCTTTCTCAAAAAAATAAAATAAAAAAAAATTAGAAACCTTTTAACCAAGAAAAGTCTTGGCCACAACATTTCACTAGTGAATTCTATCAAATGTTTAAGAAGTTATATTAATGATACACAAATTCCATCAGAAAATAAAGGAGGGAGAACTTCCTAACTTATTTTGTAAAGCCAGCATATAACCCTAATGCCAAAACCTGAAGAAGATTATTACCCTCCGCTTCAAAAAATGTAAATTGATAAACATAGATAATTAAAGAAATGCATTTGGATATCCTCATCTGTTTTAGTTGTGCAGATAGTTCTAGCAAATTTAACGAGTACATGTAAAGCATTTATTTATTCATTAGAATAGAAGAAGTAATAATTTTACAATTTATATTTTAGTGTCCACCAGGGAGAACTGGTATGGCCTTGAGGAAATTCACTCCAAAATGTGATGGAATTGGCCTCCTGTATCACCAATTTCACAGTCACTCCAGGCATATCATTCAGTGTTTTGAAAACAGAAATAGACTACACACAGTTGTATATCTAGGAAGAAAAGTCATTCTGCTGAGGTTTATTTTGGAACACCTTGCTCATCAGAAAGCAAGCTGGGTAGAGGGCATAAATGGCTGATGGGAGGAAATTGGAGCAGGAGGCTGCTTTGATCCCAGTGCACAAGTCACCATGCAGTCACACAGGGCCCCATGCAGCTCACAGCTCTGCTGCTAATGTTTGAGTTCACATATTTATAGAGCTCTCCACCCTTTGTCCAGCAGCAATAACAAATGACCCCCATGAATGGTGAAAAAAATATCTTGAGTACATACACTAAATTGAATTTTCCTGGTTATCATGTAAACTTTGATATGATTGAAAAGACTGAAAGCTGTTATATTAATATCAAAGTTAAGTTCAAGACAAAAAGCATTAAAAGTGATAAAGAAAGTAATTTTTCTTGGCCAGGTGTGGTGGCCCACACCTATAATCCCAGCACTTTGGGAGGCCGAGGTGGGCAGATCACCTGAGGTCAGGAGTTTGAGACCAGCCTCGCCAACATGGTGAAACCCCATCTCTACTAAAAATACAAAAATTAGCCAGGTATGGTGGTGCATGCCTGTAATCCCAGCTACTCTGGAGGCTGAGGCAGGAGAATTGCTTGAACCCAGGAGGCAGAGGTTGCAGTGAGCCGAGATCGCGCCATTGCACCCAGCCTGGGCGACAAGAACAAAACTCCATCTCAAAAAAAAAAAAAAAAAAAAAAATACTAGGAGTTAAGTAAAGTCCATGTAAATTTTACTTGTATAAAACTTATATACAGAATTTTCTCTCTGTAGATTGACACTTTCATTATGAAACTTGAGACTTCTGCTTAACCTCAAATTTTATTTGTATCTTCATCACTTTCTTCTTCTTTGTTCTCATCACTTCACAAAAATTGAGTTCACAGCAAGAGCTGATCACATCGCCCCTTGCAGTTAAACTGCAAGGAGCTAGGAACTGTGGAAGGCAAATGGAATATTTGGTAAATCAATCTCTCTCTCTCTGTCTCTCTCTCTCTCTTGAGAGAGAGAGTTCCGTATCCCATGTTTTGGAATTTCCAAAATTGAACTTCAATTAAATGCCACTAAAATTTACTTTTTGGCAGAAAAGTTTGCGGTTTATGTGATACATGCTCTGTTTTACAAAATCTGTGTATGTGAAATGATTTTCAGGAATACGAATTTCATAGTGATGAGAGTCAACTCACTTCAAAAATGGTAACAGTTTTGTCTAATTAAAAGTGATTAAATGTCTGCATGCTTATCTGCATTTTCCAATTCCACAAAGAGCAGGTGTTACTTCTCTTCAGGGGGATAATTCAGGAGGAAAATTCCAAAGAAATGACTCCCAAGTCAAAGGCACATAAGAGAGAAAAATGGAAGAAAACTCTGGGGTTTCAGTGTTTGGAAAGCGTGTCCTCTTACGGGCTAGGCTTCTGCCATTTAGCACATGGCTTTTTTTTTTTTTTTTTTTTGAGACAGAGTCTCACTGTGTTGCCCAGGCTGGAGTACAGTGGCGCGATTTCAGCTCACTGCAACTTCTGTCTCCCAGGTTCAAGCAATTCTCCTGCCTCAGCCTCCAGAGTAGCTGGGATTACAGGTGTCTGCCACCACGCTCCTCTAATTTTTCTATCTTTAGTAGAGACAAGGTTTCACCATGTTGGCCAGGTTGGTCTCAAACTTCTGAGCTCAAGCAATCTGCCTGCCTTGGCCTCCCAAAGTGCTGGGATTACAGGCGTGAGCCTCTATGCCTGGTGGGCACATGGCTCTTAAAGTTCCTCCTCACCTTGTGGGTTAAGCCCTACACAACGCTCTGGCATCAGATCAGAGAGTTGCAGAGCACTGTGTGCCAGAGAGCCAAAGAATTACATTCACAGATTTATGAAAATAAGAATATTTCATTAAAAAAACAACAACAAAGACATTTGGTTTAAGGGAAATAGCAGAACCTGACCCCCATTGCCAAGTCTTCCCCTGAGACCCTTGCTCTTGTCATGTAAATAGTTATCTCTCCACAGTACCTCTAAGTAGGGACCATTGTTTGGATCCTGTGACACTCAGATATTGACAGGATCCAGCCTACTTTATGAGTTGAAGTTCTGAAATAAGAAGGATGTCAATATTTCTTCCCAAAGAACATTACCTAGGGATTGATACAAATGATAACTATAAATCCCTCGAAGGGATAGTTGACATATTTGTTTATTCTCTAGAGCAGTGCTACTGAACCCTGGCTGTAAAATAGATTTACTTGGGAGAGATTTTTAAAAATAGCTGCCCTCCTCCAACCTAAAGCACCAGGCATTTGTTGGGTAACCTTGGGCAAGTCACTCCATCCCTGTGGATCTCAGCTTCTTCTCCTGTAAAGTCAGCTTAATAAAACCTGCCCTGTCTACTTCAAGAAATGTGAGGATCAAATAAATTAACGGCTTTGTGAAACAATGTATGAGTATTACAAAAATGTTAATTATGTTTAAATTCTTTAACCACACTCCTTGTAACCAAAGGCCTCTTTCTATAACAAGGACAGGCACTGCTGGAATACATTTGATGGCCATGAATGAAGTTATCTGACCCCTGTAGGGGCTGAGCCTTAGGATGTTGGACTGATTAGGCCCTATTTGTGCAATAAGTAAAAACTCTGGCCTCATGATTATGGTCTTATTGGTTAACTTGGAAATACTAGTGTTCTCTTGGGCCCGCATGCATACAAACCTGGATGCCATCTGGAAAAGAAACACTAAGATGTATATATGGAACCACAAAAGACTCAGAATAGCCAAAAGTATCCCAGCCAAAAAGAACAAAACTGGAGGAATCACATTACCTGACTTCAATTTATACTGCAGAGCTATAGTAACCAAAACAGCATGGTACTGGCATAAAAACAAATCCACAGACCAGTGGAACGTAATAGAGAAATCAAAAATAAATACATACACCTACAGTGAACATACATTGGGGAAAGAACAGTCTCTTCAATAAATGATGCCAGGAAAACTGGATATCCATATGCAGAAGAATGAAACTAGACCCCTATCTCTCACCATATACAAAAATCAAATCAAAATGGATTAAAGACTTAAATCTAAGACTTCAAACTAGGAAGCTGCTATAAGAAAACATTGAGAAAACTCTCCAGGTTGTTGGACTGGGCAAAGACTTCTTGAGTAATACCCCACAGGCACCAGCAACCAAAGCAAAAATGGACAAATGGGATCACATCAAGTTAGAAAGCTTTTGCCCAGCAAAGGAAACAATCAACAAAGTGAAGAGACAACCCACAGAATGAAAGAAAATATTTGCAAACTTCTCATCTGACAAAGGATTAACAACCAGAATATATAAGGGTAGTAGGGGGGGCTAGTTGGGATGAGGGGGCGAGTAAAATATCAAGCGTCAGCGTGTGTGTATGTATGTGTGTGTATGTGTGTGTGTGTGTGTGTGTGTATGTGTGTTTATTCCAAGCCTCTGGCTTTTAGATCTTTTCCCACTAGAGAGGTTAATTTGGAATATGGAAAGGTCCATTTTCTAGTCCTGGTTCTGCTCTTAACTACCTGTGTGACCTAGACTAGTCTTTTTACATATGTAGGCTTCGGTTGTCATTTGAGGGCATCATAATAAAAATATGTCTAAGTTTCTTTTCAGTCCTAAAACTCTACGGCTTGACACACAATTTTATCTGATCATTTTATAAGTAATTTCAGATTTGCAGTGTAGGTACTTTTATGACATTGTTAGTGAAGCCAGTGATTGATTTGACCAAAGTCCTTTGTCAGGAAATTAAGCTCCTATAAATAATATCATTATTTTTGCAGAAAATATGAACTGCTTTTTAATTTCCATAATGGGTATACTGTATATTATAATTTGCAGCCTATTAGTGAACAAATGGCTGTGGTTGGGCTGTGCATGCTGTATAGATGGCTCCTGGGAAAGGCAGAAGCTTCTTTATGCACTCATTATTGACCGGATTTAACCCAAAGATGAGTTTGACAACACTCCAAGCGCACCATCAGGTGAGTGATCCAGGAACACTTTTAGTTCATTCTCTTCCCTCCAGATGGAGTTGGCATCACTGATATCACCTGATATTGGAGAGCTTGCAGATCTGTCTTTTCTCCACTCTTCATCATTTGACAAAGGATGTGACTCATGAAGACCAGGCAACCTTAATACCGCAAAGTCCCATGTACTTAGGTGAAAATGGAAAATGTGGTGGTTGAGAACATGAAGTTTTTCATGCAATTTCAACCCAGACTACCACAAAGTCACCATAATCCTTTGTAACTCTTTGAGTCACTCCACAAACCCACCACTTTAATTCTAGACCAGCTTCTCCAAGCTACCCAGCTACCTATACCACTTCCCTTTTATCAATGAAAGAAATACATAGTCTAAAAAAATTCCTTGGGAAAAACACGTTAATTCAACAAATATTTTTGAATGCCTACAATGTGTCAAACACTGCTCTAGACACTAGGATACACTTAGGAACAACACAAACATCTTTCATGGAGTTTACATTCTAGATAGCTAGAAGCTGACAAAAACAAAACAAAATAAAAACAAAAACAAAAAACCCCGATGCTTTTGCTTTTGATTCTTCTTCATATCTTTTAAACATGCTCCAGGTTGTCATGATCTTTCTTAAAATGTCGCATCCCGAAATCGAGCAAAAATTCCATTCAACTATTCTAAAATGAAACCTGGCCTTCCAGATCATAATGAAAGTATATTTGTAGGGTGAGCATGATAGCTTATTTTGGGAGGCCAAGGATGGAGGACCACTTGAGCCCAGGAGTTTGAGACCAGCCTGGGAAACATAGTGAGACTCCATAAAAAAAAAATTAAAAATTTGCCCAGTGTGGTGGTATGTACTTATAGCCCTAGCTACTGGGAGGCTGAGGAGGGAGGATGGCTTGAGCCCAGGGGTCGAGGCTGCAGTGAGTTATGATCACACCATGCACTCCAGCCTGGGTGACAGAGTGAAACCTTGCCTCTTAAAAAATATCTATCTATATATAATTTTTAATAAATATTTAAATAGAGATGGGATTTCACCATGTTGCCCAGGCTGGTCTGGAACTCCTGAGCTCAAGCAATCCTCCTGCCTCGGCTTCCCAAAGTGCTGGGATTACAGGCGTGTGCCACCAATCTTGGCCAAAAAAAAGGGTATATTTTTAATATTTACATTTACCTTTGTCAAGGCAGGAGGATCAAATGTATTTTATTTAAGTTTGTTGGCTTGATTTATAAGTCTGAAATATTTAGACCTGTGGTATGTAAGCCTCTACTTGTTCTTTGGTCTCACACCCTACCGGTATTCGGGATTGATGAGTTAATGGGAGAGTGTTCCTCCCCACAGAATTAGTTTCCTACCATCGCATCAAAATCCGTATATTTAAGACCAATTTTCTCCAAACCAATCATCAAAATATTACGACTCTTTTTTTTTGAGATGGAGTCTCGCTGTGTCACCCAGGCTGGAGTGCAGTGGCGCCATCTCGGCTCACTGCAAACTTCACCTCCCAGGTTCAAGCGATTCTCCTGCCTCAGCCTCCCGAGTAGCTGGGATTACAGGTACCTGCTACCATGCTAATTTTTTTTATTTTTAGTAGAGACGGGGTTTCACCACGTAGGTCAGGCTGGTCTCGAACTCCTGACCTCAGGTGATCCACCCGCCTCAGCCTCCCAGAGTGCTGGGATTACAGGTGTGAGCCACCGTGCCTGGCCAAACTTTCTGTTGCAAAAAAAGAAACAAAAAAAAACCACAGAGATTTGTGCAGGTTAGCTGAAGCAGTGGAGCATTTAGTATAAGAATTCGCATGGGATAGGAGAGAGTTGTTAGTACTCCAAGAATAGAAACCATAGGCAGCTGGGCCTTGCAGAGAGGCAAAGTGGAATCAGGGCAGCTGCAGGGATCTTGCAGTAGGGATCATCATGCTGGTGCCCTGGAGGTAACATGGCTCCAAGCCACTGCTTTTCTGGATGCATTTCTTCCTCTCATTCTTACCTGGATTCCTGTGAGTTTTGTGTTCCCTTTGCCTCATAGCTTGTCATTCGTGATGTGGCTTGCCCACAAGGACTCTCTGCAACCCTGTAACTGAGCATATTTCTGGCATTCCCCAGGCTGCCATCAGCTTAACATGCTCCATATTTCTCAATTCAAAATATCAAGGATGGCTGGGCGCGGTGGCTCATGGTTGTAATCCCAGCATTTTGGGGGGCCGAGGCGGGCAGATCACCTGAGATCGGGAGTTCAAGACCAGCCTGATCAACACGGAGAAAACTTGTCTCTACTAAAAATACAAAATTAGCCAGGTGTGGTGGTACATGCCCTGTAATCCCAGCTACTCAGAGGCTAAGGCAGGAGAATCACTTGAACCTGGGAGGCGGAGGTTGCAGTGAGCCGAGATCACGCCATTGTACTCCAGCCTGGGCAATAAGAGCAAAACTCCATCTAAAAAAAAAAAAAAAATCAAGGACCAGAATGTAATTGGATCTCTGTGCTCCTTGTAAGGAAGCCAGTTTCCTGGTCTAATTAATACATCTGGTGGAGCATCATTGGTTGATTGAGTGTCCTTCTGTTAGGTGTGCACCCCTATCTAAGTAGCTATGGTCTGAGGGGATCATGTAATAGAAAACCTGGCTGCTGACGGCTGGCTTATGATGGGACAGTTTTTCTTAGAAGTGGCTGTGGGCACAGAAGACACCATGGTTATTCAGTACAGTAGTTGTGGTGAGTCTCTGGCCACCCTATCATATTTGCTACACATTCTCCAAGAAAACAGTTCATCTCCTGACTAGCCATGATACACCACCATAGCATATCTCTATAGTGGAACACTAACGCCAGTATATATTTCTTCTTAATAAGGCAGGTGTAAGGATTATTAAATTTGCTATCATCAGTGGTTCTTCCTCGTTTTTCTGAGGTGCACAGGTTAATGCTTCTTCCTCAGAAGGTTCATAATTCACTTCAGGTGGGGTCTGCACCCCACTTAGTCGGGGGCCAGGGAAGATATCTTCTGCATAAAGCACTAGCAAAATGGTGATGGTTTGGGTCCTGGGGTCCAGAGCTAGATTTGCTAGAGGGGAGATTTATGAGTGTGAACCAAGTTTTTTACAAAATGCCAAGGAAAGAGATTGAGAAAGCCAAGTCCAGGCGGCAAGTCCAGAGGGCAGAACAAGGTCAAAAGCAGGAGACAGTCCAAGGATCGGGAATTGGGCAAAATTGGAACAGATGGAGGGTGACGTGAGAACTGCTGACACAGGAGCCAAAGTGTCTGTGTTTGCTTTTATGGACTCACCAGGCAGGGCATGGGGGATATTCTGGAAGAGCCTATTTCCTTTTCCTTCTCCCTTTACTCCTGGGCAGGTTCTTTTGTTTCAACCTCTGAGAGTCATTCCAACCCTTCTTCATCAACTTGGAAGCTTTTACTTTCTGCTGGGGTTATTTTTTCCTGCCTGTCTCAGAATTCTCCAATTTCTTTAATAACCTGGAGTTCAGCATGACATATCTCAAGCCTTTTAACCAGCTTGCTTTAAAGAACACAGTCTGTCTGGGCGCAGTGGCTCATGTCTGTAATCCCAATACTTTGGGAGGCCGATGTAGGTGGATCACTTGAGGTCAGGAGTTCGAGACCAGTCTGGCCAACATGGTGAAACTTCGTCTCTACTAAAAATACAAAAATTAGCTGGGCGTGGTGGTGGGCGCCTGTAATCCCAGCTAATGCGGAGGCTGAAGCAGGAGAATAGCTTGAACCCGGGAGGTGGAGGTTGCAGTGAGCTGAGATCACACCATTGTACTGCAACCTGAGCAACAGAGCCAGACTCGGTCTCAAAAAAAAAAAAAAAAAAAAAAAAAAAAAGAACACAGTCCGGAAGATGAATTTTGCATCTGCCTTACAGGTCATTGAAACTATTCCCTCAGCGCATGTGTGCTTGAGAATCAAGAACAGCAAGCTTCATGTCTTCCTCAAGGAAACTCTGCTCCTGTCTTATGACATTCCTGGGAAGAGCTGCTTTATACAGTTCTTTTTATGTTGTGTATCCAGCCCCACCCCAGTCCCAAGCCTGATAATCTACCACGGAAAGATAGCAGTTACTAAGGTGGCTTGTTTTCACACGTCTGGTACACTCCCACATCATCTCACAGATGCGCACCTGATTCTTGACGTTGGGTAATCCACACGATGACCAGCAATACTACCTTGCTCACATACCTCCCTGTGTTGCATATTCCACACCTCTATCATGACTGCTGTCTGTAAAGGACACATGTCCAGCTTTATAGTCAGAGATGATGCCATTAATGATTCCAAAGAGAAAAATCTTTTGAATTGGCTCTACTAATTCTAAAATCATTAAAATGTCATTGTTCCTAAGGAAAATGGTCTAAGATCTATCCTCAGTTGCTCTACTCACAAATGACCAAATAAGTCTGAATTCGTATCTCCACCTGCAACAACGTTTCTTGTTATGTTTTCAGAATACCCGTGAAGTTACCAGCCTAGGGGTGACTTTAAGGGTGGAGTGTGTGCATGTGGGGAGAAGAGGTTTGTCCATAGAACTTCTTTTTAAAATGCATTTATAAATCGTGGTCTAGGGTGCCCCAAATCTTACTATTAGTGCTATATGATGAGAGCATTGACAAGAAAATGGGTTTTTGTGGACTGGCATGGGAGTTAGGCTCTCGCTTTTACTTTACGTGGGCGAGGCACAGTGGCTCATACCTATAGTCCCAATGCTTTGGGAGGCCAAGGCAGGAGGCTCTCTTGAGCGCAGGAGGCTCTCTTGAGCCCAGGAGCCTGAAACCAGTTTGGGCAACAAAAACAAGATCCCATCCCTACGAAAAATTTAAAAATTAGCTGGGCATGGTGACACACCTGTAGTCCCAGCTACTCAGGATGCTGACGCAGGAGGATCGCTTGAGCCCAGGGAGTTGAGGCTGCAGTGAGCAGTGATCACTCCACTGCACTCCAGCCTGGGCAACAGAGCAAGACCATGTCTAAAAACAAACAAACAAATGAAAAAAACCCCCATAAACATGTAACATAAACATGTAACAGGAGCGTCATCAGCCCTTTGACACTAGTATGTAGTGTGTTCTGCAATAGTTTAGAACTTATACAAATATAGGCCTTTCTCAAACAACCAAGTGGTATTTTCTGAGTTTGTATAGTGGAGAAGATATAGGCATTAAAAGACATGTTTACTTTTTTAATAAGCAGTTCAATTGTTTTTCTTATTCACGTAACTCAGGATCAACAGTAACTTCATCTAATGTGCCATCAGAGCAGTCGCAAATTGAATGAAAGTGATGGCCACCACAAAATCCTTTTTCTCCTGAACTCTCCATAAAGTCTCCTTTCTTTGCACATCTTTGTGCTAAAATAATTAGCTACTTGTAAAGACAGTACACATAGCAACACTACACATTCACATATTTTTCCCACATCTGTTGTCTTATTTAAGCGCAACTTATTTGGAATCAGAATTGAATTCAAATTTGGACTATGGCAGTAAGTAACTGTGACCTCGAGGAAGTCACTTAAGCTCTCTGGGTCTCAGTTTTCTCACTTGTACAATGAGATTAATAATAAAAATTATGGCTGAGCAAGTGGCTATGCCTGTAATCCTAGTACTTTGGGAGGCCGAGGAAGGTGGATTGCTTGAACTCAGGAGTTTGAGGCCAGCCTGGGCAACATGGTGAAACCCCATCTCTGCCAAAATACAAAAATTAGCTGAGTGTGGTAATGCACGCTTGTGGTCCCAGCTACTTGGGAGGCTGAGGTGGAAGGATCACCTGAGCGGGGGAAGTTGAAACTGTAGTGAGCTGTGATCATGCTTCTGCACTCCGGCCTGGGTGACAGAGCTTGACTCTATCTTGGGGGGGAAAAAATTACCTCACTGGATAGTACAGATTAAATAAGATAATATTTGCAAATTTCCTTGCACAGAGTATGCATTCAATAAATGGTAGATTAATCTCCAATAACTGTCCCAAGCTTTGTAAGTCTGCCAGATGGCTTTAATTATCCCTGCCTGGATAGATGAGTTTAAGTGACTTATCCAGGGTTAAACAATTCATTAATGGCAGCACTAGTGCTTCTGATTCCAGGGACCCACCCCAGCCCATCACCCCCAGTCAACTTTATAGACTTTTATAGAATGAGATGCTGTGTCCAGCACAAGAAGAGAATTCTCCTTGGTGAAGGTAAGAGCCACAGGATGCGAAAGACCATGAGTGACCATGGGCTTCGGTACTGGAAACTCCTCAGGTTTTCCTAAGCAAAGGATAGCTGGACCAGATGTATCTGCAACAATCACATTTCCCTGGTGATCAAAGGTCACAGCGGAGGCAGTTATTTTGGAGGGAAAGTAGAGGCTCAGCCCAAAGGTATCCACTTGGCCGACAAGCTGCATACTTGAGCTAAACACTTTCACCCTGGTGCTGCAAACCCCAGTCCCCAGGGCCAGGGGGTGCTCCAGGACCGCAATGGCCCCGGTGAGCCAAGACACTGCCACCCCTCGGGGATTGCACAGATGAGCTTGCAACCTTTCAGTTCTCCGAAGGACCCCTTCCGCGAAGTCGACGTCCAGGAGGTGCAGGGACCCTGCCTCCGCATCAGTTACCACAATCCCATTCTGAGGGGTGGTCTCCACACCCCAAGGTAAGGAGAATTGGCCTCCAATGACAAGCTTGATCTGGCCAAAAAAATCAAACACTTTGATGGAGCGATCGCCGGCGTCAGTGACAACCACATGGCAGTCGTTGGTGATGGTGACATCCACAGGGTACCTAATGTCTTGGGCAGCGTCCCCCTTCTCTCCAAACTGATGCGCGCATCCTCCCCCTGAGTCAAAAATCTTCACACGCCTCCTGCCGTCGTGCACCACCACGACACGCCCCGTCTTGGGACAAAGCGCCAGTCCGGTGGGGTTGACCAGGGTCCCCCAGCCGCCGAAGGTGTGGTGGCAGGTGAGGGCTCCGGGGGCTCTGGGGGCGGCGCGGTGGGCGGCCGGGGACTGGCGAAGCGCCGAGCCCAGGAGCTCTATGAGGTGCAGCACCGGCAGGCAGTCGCTGGTGTCGCAGCCCCGGCAAGCTCGCCTGCAGAATGGGCACTCGAGGGCCAGAGTGCGCGGGTGCGCCAGGGCGGCCACGCAGGCCAGGCAGACCACGTGGCCACAGGACAGGTTGCGCGGGCGCCGCTGCTGCCGGTGGCCAAACTTCTCAAAGCACACCTTGCACTCGAGCAGGCTGATCTCCGCCTCGCGCATGAGCTCATGCAGCGCTGGTCCGCTCTCCGAGGCTTCGGCCGCCATGGCGGGTCCTGTGCACTCCCGCCGCGCCGCCTGGCCGTGCCCCAGCGACGCTCTCGGTCACGGTCACAGTCATGGTCACGGGGTGGGACGTGCGCCCTGACGTCGAGCGCCGCGGGCCTCTGCACTGCGATCTGCTGCCTCTTGGTGGGCACACGCGGCACTGTTTCCTGAGGGCCTGGTCGTGGACGTTTGCAAGACAAATCCACATGCGCGTTGTGTAGACCTGTAATCGTCACAGCAGTCATAGATGGACTGTGTACACTTTCAGATGAGGAAACACACCTATTTGAGGACAACAGGATTGCTCCCTGTTACCCAGCCTGTAAGCGGCAAAACAAGAACTAGAACCCAGTCTTCCAGCCCGGGTGCCTAGCAGTGTCTCCAATCCGCAGCGCCGGGTGCTACGGCTGTCCGGGCATAAAACATGGTCCCCTTAGCTCATGATGCTTATGATCTGAACCGGAAAACACGAACGAACACACGAGAGAAGATAAACTCCAAGGGAGGTGAGGCAGATGTGTGTATTTCTTTTGTGTCTTCTATCATACTCATAGTTAAGTCAATGTTAGATGAACACATACTTGTAAAATGAATTTGTGCATGAATGAATGTTATAGAACAACAACAAAAAAAATCAACGAGGTGAATGAGTGTCAGATGGGGGAACCATGTTGGAAGTGTCTTGCAGAGTAATTAATATGAAATAAGAAAGCTGTTAGTTAATAATAATTACCATAGAACTTCATTTTTTTGTTTTCTAAGACAAAGTCTCACTCTGTCACCCAGGCTGGAGTGCAGGGGCACAATCACAGCTCACTGCAGCCTCCATCTCCCAGGCTCAAGCAATCCTCCCACTTCAGTAGCTGGGACTACAGGCATGCACCATCACACTAGGCTAATTTTTTAATTTTTTTGTAGAGAGGAGGTCTCACTATGTTGCCTCGGCTGGTCTTGAACTTGTGAAAATTGTTCACATTCCTCCCCACCCCTTGGCCTCCCAAAGTGCTGGTGTGAGCCACTGTGCCCAGCCTATAGAATTCACATACGCCTGCCCCGTTGTGTTAGGTTGGTGAAAAGGATTCGCAGTGTTTGCCATCACTTTTAATGGCAAAACCATGATTGCTTTTGCAGCAAATTAATAAATAATCTACATAGATTATCTTGTTTAAACCTCATAGCAATCCTACAAAAATATGTTATTTTTATTGTCTTTTTTTCTGATAGAATTCATAGAAATCAAATATCTTGCCCAGGGTCACATGGCTAGGAAGTGGCTGGCCTGGAATTTGAAGCCAGGCAGTTTGACTTCAGAGTTACCTATTTTAGTCATTTTCAAACTTCTTTGCACATGGTAAACACCTGGGTCGCACCCGAAAAGTTTAATTGGCCCATGGTGTGGTCTGGACAGCTGGGATTTATAAAAGCTCCCCAGGTGATTATAAGGTACAGCCAAGTTTGAGAAACACTGCATTATAATAATTCCTTCAAATGACACTAAGTTCAGTTTTTGCAATCTCAGTTAAGACCAAAAACAAAGAGAATTTGCCATATGTTGGAAAATCTTCAAACAAGGGATAGCATAATCTGTGTGAAGAATCCATTGTGGTATTATAATCTCTCATTTTTCTTTTTCTTTCTTTTTTTTTTTTTCTTTTTGAGACAGAGTCTTGCTCTGTCACCAGGCTGGAGTGCAGTGGCGCGATCTCGGCTCACTGCAGCCTCCACCTCCTGGGTTCAGGCGGTTCTCCCACCTCAGCCTCCTGAGTAGCTGGGATTACAGGCACCCGTGACCATGCCTGGCTAAGTTTTGTATTTTTAGTAGAGATGAGGTTTCACCATGTTGGCCAGGCTGGTCTCAAACTTCTGACCTTTCGCGTCAGCCTCCCAAAGTGCTAGGATTACAGGCATGAGCCACCGTGCCAGGCCCTAATCTCTTATTTTTAAGGGGTTCTCCCTCAAATGTCTTATGTGAACATTGTGCTTAACAAAACCTTTTATTAGAGAATTTCTTTTCCTTTAGAGATAATAATCATGAACATTCACCTTCTGATTTGCTAGATTTCTGAGAAAACACAATATTTTATCCCCTGTTGAGGCCCCTGGAAAGAGCTTTAATGTAAGACAAGAAAGAACATTTTCTAATCAAATGTCATTTGACTCAAAGATTGCGTACTGGGACACAATAACCAACTTAATAATTTATGACTACATTTCCATCCCAGATAAACAACCAACTAAAATCACATTATTTATGCAATCACATCATTGCATAATTGATTAATAACAAATATGTCTTGAATCTCACTCTGACATTTGGCATTTCCTATGACTGTCATTTCCTCCTCCATGGCTGGGCCTCCATGGATTTACCCTGTGCTTCCCTCCGATATTCCTTCTATAGAGGGTCCTGGACTAGCATGCCCATCTTTTCCTGCTTCCACCTAGAACAAGCCCTGAGAGTTGTGAGGGCAAAGGGCTTGAAGAGCAGAACGTCTAGTTTCCAAAGTGGTCAATGGCTGCCCTATGAAAAAGTACCATACTATAGTGGAAGGAGAGTGGTGACCCAGCTCAGGATGGTTCCAGCAGAGAGGAGAGCACAGGGGGAGCATGAGTTAGGGGGAGTCAGTGCTTAGACAGGTGGGCTCCTGGTTGTGCAGGTGGGGCAAATGTGCCAGACACATGCAGTTTAGAAGGAATCCCAGAACAAGTTTAATAATCCAATTACAACTCAGACTACCTGACAATGATGTAAGGGAAAGGAAGATGAACAAGCCACATAGAATGGGCTTTGCTTCCAGCCTTGCCCTCCTCCCAGGGGCATCTCTGACCACCACTCTAATTTTTAAGCTCCATGTTCTTGGCATCTCAGGGGTGAGGGATGTGGTGGCAAGAGGAAGAATGGCTGTTTTTGAATTTTTTGAGTAAGTCCATACAAAAATGAGTGGAGATGTATGTTTGGAAATGGGGATCTAGAGATTTGAGTGCATCTCAAGTTCAATGCAATTGAGTGTTCCTCAGGGTGCCACCTTCAGTCTTTTTCTCTTAGCTTCCTACCTGTTTCCCTGAGCAATGCCATCTTCACTTCCTCGTGGTTTAAATGACCACTTATAAGCTGACAGCTCCCTGCCTGTACCCCTAAGACAGCCATACCATATAAAGTTCAATGTTCAGTCCCTACCCCTACAACCTGTGATGCCTGAGAAAAGGATTATCTTCAATAATCAATAAACCTTTATCTGCTAGCACACCCAATAGTACTTAAATTGCTGAATGAATGCTGACTCTAATAGCAGGAGAAAGACTAAATAATAATTGTACTGCCACATTACAACATTATACAGCTATTTAAAAATCTTGCTTTTGAAAAATATTTAGTGACACTGTTACCAGTAGAAGGTTTGACTACAAGTTGTCCAGGTTCTTGGCTTTTTGAACAAAGAATTGGACAAAATGCACAGCAAAGCAGAGAAAGAATGAAGTAACAAAAGCAGAGATTTATTGAAAATGAAAGTGCTCCACAGGGTGGGACCTGGCTGAGCAGTGGCTCAAGGGCCCTGGTTACAGAATCTTCTGGGGTCCAAATACTGCCTAGAGGTTTCCCACTGGCCACTTGGTATTCATCCCATGCAAATAAAGTAGTGGCCCGCAATCAGTCTGATTGGTTGCTTTTGCTTGCTGCAACCAATGAGAGGCCGAAGTGAAGTTACAAAAGTTACACTCCTATGCAAACATTTGGTTGCAGATGTTTCTGCCATGCAGAAAAGGCTAGGGGCGGTGGGGTGGTGGAGGTTACAAAGGGAGTAGCCTCTGGTCCTTTTGTTACTTAGGCATGGAAAGTTGAGGTTTTCCTTTCAATTTAGTTCTAGGAAGTCAGCATGAATCTGCCTTAGGTTCCCTGCCTCAAGACCCTATTCTCCTGCCTCAACTCCAGGAAGGGTGAATGAAATAGAAAGAAAGATAGTGGAGATACAATACTGTATCGTAATGTGATCACAACCTTGTGAAAATATTCACATGTATGAGCAGACAAAAAAGATGAGAAGAAAATACATCACCATCATAGCAGTAATTATCTCCAGTGATAGGACTTGATTGCTTTTCTTTTTCTTTTTAGACTTCCCAAGTTTTCAATGCATAAAGGATTATTTGTCATATTTAAATATAAATAACTTAATATTTTATGATATATTTCATTTCTAAATATCTGCCTCGATTATCCTCCTGTTGTTGAAAGTTAACACCAATAGTGAAATAAATTTCTATTAATACCCACTGTTCAGGAATCACAGATTTTCAAGCATACTTTCAGCTCACAAATTACAGCTACACATAAGTAATAAATCTGGGACATGACTATTTTCTGCAAATCAGAATGACTATGCTTAAGGCACATAAATAGAATTCTATCCAATTCCCACCAGCCACTGGTGAATTTGTCATATAATGTTTTATAAGGCAAAAAGCACATCACATAAGAAGTGATTGGAAAGTCATAGCTGCAGGGATTAAAGATAATTTTTAATTTTAATTTTGTTGTTGTTGTTGTTTTGAGACAGTTTTGCTTTTGTTGCCCAGGCTGGAGTGCAATGGCTTGATCTCGGCTCACCACAACCTCCACCTCCTGGGTTCAAGCAATTCTCCTGACTCAGCCTCCCGAGTAGCTGGGATTACAGACATGTGCCAACCATGCCCGACTAATTTTTTGTATTTTTAGTAAAGATGGGGTTTCACCACGTTGGCCAGGCTGGTCTCGAACGCCCGACCTCAGGTGATCCGCCCACCTCGGCCTCCCAGAGTGCTGGGATTACAGGCATGAGCCACTGTGCCCGGCCGATAACTGATTTTTTAAAAAGCACTCAGTAGAAATCGTTCTCTGAAACACCGCTCAGAAAGAGTAGGTGTAGGCTGAGCAGCTCTTTGGGAGGCTGAGGTGGGGGGATCACTTGAGGCCAGGAGTTTGAGATCATGCTGGGCAACATAGTGAGACCTTGTCTCTACTAAAAATTAAAAAAAAAATTAGCTGGGTGTGGTGGCACACACCTGCAGTCCTGTCTACTCAGGAGGCTGAGGCAGAAGGATTGCTTAAGCCTAGGAAATTGAGGCCGCAGTGAGCTATAATCACACCACCGTACTCCAGCCTGGGCGACAGAGTGAGACCCTGTCTCAAAATAAAAAATAAAAATAAGGAGTAGGTGCGACATAAACATATACATGTATACACAAACACACATTGAAATTGCTCCCTTGTATTAAAATAAAATGACAGGTATGTACTACAGTTGTGACTTGGTAAATTGCTTGAACTAATATCTCCATGGCTTAGGTTTGTATTTGTCACTTCATGCTGCCAATGAATCCCGTCAGCTGGGAGCTCTCTCATAGGTACATCTTTTGGGCCACCTTCTGTGGTCCCTAAACCATTCTTTATGGAGCCAAATCTCTGACTTCCCAGTGATAGCTGTTTAAGCTTTGATTATATTTCTTTGTATTTTTCTTTCCACATTCACCCAAATAGATTATTATGTACCTTTCTTACTTTGTCCTGTCTGCTAGTGATAACACTGTCTATACTGGAGCATTCATGCCTGCTTCATAGGCAGGGCAAGGCATTTATAAACCACTGTGTGCAGGGCACAGAGGCTCAGATAATCTGTTACTTAAATAACAAAATGAAACAAGAAGCATTTTTGGAAAATCCTGAAAACAACTTAATTGCTCTAAAATAATTTACATGTGGTATATCTTCCATCTTGAGATTTTAGGAAGTCAGTATTCCCCAATGAAGACACATATTACATAAAAGATCAACTACCTAAGGATATCTCATTTGTATTTAAGATTCTTTGGGCACAACTGCAAGAGGAAAGGACTCTATCCCATGGACACAGGGTGTTTCTCCCCATCCTGGGCAGCTGGGCTTCAGGGAGGATGAAAATGGACCCAGAACACAGGTGGCCTCTCTTTGGTTCTCATCTCTTTCTGCAGATCAGCGTTCTGTTTCTCAGATCCATGTGCTGGAATGTGGCTGCCCCACAGCTCCCAGGCGTACACAGATTCCCCATTCAGCAGTCAACTTGCCTTTCTTTCTTTCTTTTCTTTTTTTTTTTTTTTGAGACAGAGTCTTGCTCTGTTGCCCAGGCTGGAGTGCAGTGGCATGATCTCAGCTCACTGCAACCTCCGCCTCCTAGGTTCAAGTGATTCTCCTGCCTCAGCCTCCTGAGTAGCTGGGACTACAGGCGCGTGCCACCACGCCTGGCTAATTTTTTGTATTTTTAGTAGAGATGGGGTTGCTTTTCTATTCCCAAGTCCAAAAGCCTATGAAGAGGGCCAGCGCAATGGCTCATACCTGTAATCCTAGCACTTTGGGTGGCCAAGACAGGAGGACTGCTTGAGGCCTCATGTCAAGTTCAACATCAGCGTGGGCAACAAAGTGAGACCCTGTCTCTACACAAAAGTAAAATCAAAAGTCTCTGGAGAGAATTGTGTTGGTCCAGCTCGGGTTAGTTGTCCATTCAACCGGTGATGCAGGCAGAGTTGGGGAGTCATGGCTTCTGAAGCCCACACTATCGACTGGGAGCAGGTCTCAGAGAAGCAAGAATCATTGTGAGCAAGGAGTTGCTTCAAATTAATAGCCTTACAAATCTATTAGATTACATCAATGGCAGAGAGCTTCTAGGGTAGAAGTTTATACATGCAGGCCAAGGGGAACTAGAGAGGCTGACAAGACATATCTCTGGGGAGAGTACCATAGCTTTCACCAGTGTTAAAGGGGACCCCAAACCTCCCATTAACAACCTTTAAGCCAGCACACGTGCGTGCGTGCATGCACACACACACGTAACTCGTTTTTTATAATACACAACCATCCTATTAACATGAGCTAAACAATCTAAACCATTTAGTTGTTGGGTAGTACAGAGTTATAGAGGACTGTCTGATATAACAAAATGTGGTTAAAGAAAAACTGAGAAATCTAACCTTTCATAATAAATAGCCATGAATCCAGCTCTAAGTACATTATATTTTATAAGACCTGATGATTTAAACAGATTAAATTATAAAAAACAACAACTGCCAAACTCAGAGAAAACTTAAAGAAAAATTTATTCTTAGAATTTGGGAATGTTTGTTCCATATAGATTGTTTAATTAAAATGTATTTGTTTCTTGATTCTGTTACAGATTGTTTAATTAAAATTTGTTTCTTGATTCTGTTATATATATGGAGAAACCATGTGAAAAGGGATGCTAGGATCTGAGTAAAAGACAAGGGTTTATAGTAAAAACTAATCTTTTATATAACTTTTGGGACCACCTTGAACCCTACTGAAGTGTTATAGTTCTTCAAAAATTCTAAATTTCATAAAGAATGTCAGGCCAGGTGCAGTGGCTCACACCTGTAATCCCAGCACTTTGGGAGGCCGAGGTGGGTAGATCACCTGAGGTCAGGAGTTCGAGATCAGCCTGACTAACATGGTGAAACCCTGTCTCTACTAAAAATACAAAAAATTAGCTGGGCGTGGTGGCGCACACCTGTAATCCCAGCTACTCAGGAGGCTGAGGCAGGAGAATCACTTGAACCTGGGAGGCAGAGGTTGCAGTGAGCTGAGATTGCACCATCACACTCCAGGTTGGGCAACAAGAACGAAACTCCATCTCAAAAAAATAAAATAAATGCCAGTTTTTCTGTGTGTATTATATTTAATATGCATTGCATTTTGAAATATTTTTTAATTGTACAGGTAACACATGCTGATTGGTAAAATATCTTGCAATCTGCAAGACACACAGGCATAATCTTTCACATCATAATCTCCTCTCCAAAGGAGCTACTTTAAAAGTTTAGTTACATCTTTTTCTTCTAAAACTTTTTTAGAAAAAGTAAATGGCTTTACTAAAAAGCCAGTTTTAGTAAAGATCTATCATATGATTTATAAACAATTTAAAACATTCATCCATTACATTTTCAGGCTTTAGCATAATTTTCAATTCCTCAAAAACATGTCAATGTGATTTTATTTTATCTATGTCTAATTTACTTTTCTGTAAGTAGATATAACTTTTCAAAAAGACAGTCAATTCCCCAACTTTTATGTCGTTCTTCAAAAGCATCAACCTTCTCAAGACAACGTATATTGCATATTTTACCTGAAACAAGAAAGAGTAACACGTTAAAATACTATGAAGAATGACATCAGGGATTCTTTTAAAAATACTCAAAATTGGCTGGGTGCGGTGGCTCACACCTGTAATCCCAACACTTTGGGAGGCCGAGGCAGGAGGATCACTTGAGGTCAGGAGTTCATGACCAGCCTGGCCAAGATGGTGAAACTCTGTCTCTACTAAAAATACAAAATGAGCCGGGTATGGTGGCACATGCCTGTAATCCCAGCTTCTTGGGAGGCTGAGGCAGGAGAATCGCTTGAACCCGGGAGATGGAGGTTGCAGTGAGCTGAGATTGCACCATTTCACTCTAGCCTAGGCAACAAGAGTGAAACTCCATCTCAAAACAAACAAAACCTTGAAATTATTTTAAAAACAGTGTACACTAAACATTTTTCTCTTCTTTTTAATCAAAACAGAGGAATGCTAAGGGCAAATTTCCTGAACTCTAAATTGTTATTATCACTTTTAACTCCCAAGAGTAAAAATAAATACACCACTGGGCATGGCGGCTCATGCCTCTAATCCCAGTACTTAGGGAGGCCAAGACAAGAGGATCACTTGAGCCCAGGAGTTCAAGACCAGCCTGGGCAATGTGGTTAAACCTCATCTCTACAAAAAAATACAAAAATTAGCTAAGCATTGTGGTACATGCCTCTGGTCCCAGAAACTTGGGAGGCTGAGGTGGGAGGATCACTTGTGCCCAGGGAGGTCGAGGCTGCAGTGAGCTGTGATTGCACTTCTGTACTCCAGCCTGGGTGACAGATCAAGATCCTATCTCAAAAAAAAAAAAAAAACACCATCTCTCTAGAAAAGTTCAAATACCTTTAACATAGAGCATATAGCATATATACAGAGCATATTTACAGAGATTAGTTCCTTTTCTAAGATAAAACAACTTTCAATAAAATGGTCTTTATCTTTTAAATTTTATAGACATACTCTAGATACCAATATACTAATAGTTCACAATAGGTTTTTTTTTTTTTTAGATGGAGTCTCACTCTGTTACCCACGCTGGAGTGCAGTGGCACAATCTTGGCTCACTACAATCTCTGCCTCCCAGGTTCAAGCAATTCTCATGCCTCAGCCTCTCAAATAGTTGGGACTACAGGCACATGCCACCACACTGGCCTAATTTTTGTATTTTTGTAGAGACAGGGTTTCACCATGTTGGCCAGGCTGGTCTCAAACTCCTGGCCTCAGGTGATCTGCCCACCTTGGCCTCCCAAAGTGCTGGAAATACAGGCATGAGCCAGCATGCCAGGCCCAAAAGAGTTAACTTGACTTTGTTTAAAAAGTTACAGCATAAGTCCACAAACTTACCAAACAACCTTTCAATTTCAGCATGTGGAACATAAAATGGTGGACCTAGGTAAAAGAGAAATAAATTCTGAGTTTATTTCCAATGACCTAGGTGTACTTGTTCTATATACAACTTCATCATCCAAATAGGTGATGATGTGGCATGTTCTTCTCATTCTTCTTTTGCAAATCTCATACTAAAGAAATAAGTTGACTTATTGAGAGGATGGCAATGTTACATCCCCATCATATCCATCTTTAGCTTAGATGAGACAGCTAAACCGGTCAAGGGACTTAGGCTCATTGAAATCAGAGTGGATTCCATCAGCAGATTCCTTGGGGGTTTCAACCATCTTCTAGCATACTGATTTTCTACCAACTCCTGCACTCACCCACATTTTATACACCCCTCCCGCTCTGCTGCAGGATATAGAGTATAAGGAAGCTGAGCTTCCGCCCCCTTCTAAGAGCAGTATCCTCAGACTCCACCTCCAGACAGGGCCTGCTGTATTTTCTTCCCAAAGGTTCTTTGTTAGGGCTTCCATTCATTAATGGAATTTAAATCAGATTAGCAGAGCTAACTTCTGCCTCTATTAATTTCTATTTCCATTTGATTGTCTCTGATTTAATTAGGGACACTAGGTCTCATCTTTTAATGAGTTTTTAAGACCCCAATTTATTCAAGCAGAAACAAAATACTAGCTGGGAACGGTGGCTCACGCCTGTAATCCCAGCACTTTGGGAGGCCGAGGAGGGCGGATCACCTGAGGTCAGGAGTTCCAGACCAGCTTGGCCAACATGGTGAAATCCTGTCTCTACTAAAAATACAAAAATTAGCTGGGTGTGATGGCACACACTGTAATCCAAGCTACTTGGGAGGCTGAGGCAGGAGAATCACTTGAACCCGGAAGGCGGACATTGCAGTGAGCCCAGATCAAACCACTGCACTCCAGCCTGGGCCACAGAGTGAGACTGTGTCTCAAAAACAAAACAAAACAAAAAAACCAAAATACTAACATATGTAAATATTTACAAAACAAGCATGTTAAAAAGCTCAGTTGAAAATCAAAAAGGTGATTCTTACAAATTAAAAGTCTATGTATTTCTCCAGCCATGACAAAGGTTAAGTTTCAATGTTTGAATGCATTAAAATGAGTCCAGGAGAAAACATACCCCCAACAGATTCAAAACAAATAAAAGAATGCAATAGATAGATTATAAAACTTCAGAAATTAAAAAAGGACAATAATTTAGAGTTTTTCCTGCACAACTTCTGCATCCCCATATTCACTTCTCACCCCATGCTTGTGTATGTGAAGGCATCTGTCCAACACATCACTACCACTTGGGTGATACGGATATGCAATATCCAACCACATTCCTCCTTCTTCCCAATAGGACTCATGAGATTTCTCTTCTATATCAGGATCATCCATTTCCCCCCTCTTCTCTAGTCTGAATTGTGAATGGTAAACAAAATGGGAAAGGAATACAAGAAAATCATGTACAATATAGGAGGAGAAAAACATGCTTATAGTTCCCATTAGTCAAAACTGGAATTACCTCCATGTATATATGCAGTATGCTTCCTATGAGATAACTTAGGAGAAAATAATTCTTATCCATGTCATAGAATTTATATCAAGAAACTACGCAATTGGTAAAAGAAAAAAAAAAAAACCCCAACAACTTTACCTGGATGTTTAGTTGGATCATAAGAAAGAACACACAGGAGATACTGAAACTTCTTTCCCAGGAGGGATAACATTGTATCTGCATAGCTACAAAGAACACAAGAAGATATTTGTTACATTTCTCTACACAGGCAAAGGCTGGAGGGACAAAAGGCAGGGAAGGAAGCCAGAAGTTACTTTCGCTGATACTACTGAGTTTAAATTCTCCTAATAATCACAAGAGGTTGATTCTCATTTTAAAAGTGAGAAATGGGTTTAGCAAATTATGGCCCCTGCCTAAGCTGGGAATTGGTCCAGATGGGAATCAAATCGAGGCCTGCTTCCAGAGCTGATCAGAGCAGAAGACATTACATAAGGATGGGTAGAGACTCCTTCTGGCCTGATGAGGTACTCGAGGGCCTGCTGACCTTAGATACCTGTGTGCTTGAGGACAGTGGTTTCTAGACCAGGCTGGGTGTCAAAATCACTGGGGTGCTTGTTGAAAGAAAAGATGCCTGAGCTCCATCCCCACAGACCGATGCAGTTAGTTTGCCATGGGGCCTGGGATGCTGCAATTTAACAAATATCCTGGGTGACTGGGACCCCTCCAGGGGCCTTATGTAAGAGAAAACACAATTTTTTTCCTCTATTTAGTTAGAAATGAGAGTAACAAGCAGGCCAAAAAAAGGTGGCATGAAATTAAAGCTCTGCAAGTGTGGCATAAACCATGAGTGCAATGGAACTGTCCTTTGAGTAGGTGCCTCAGGGAGCCAGGTCTGATTGGCTCAGAGTGGGAAGCTGATGCTAACAGGACCCATCAATAGACTAAGCAGAAGCCAGGGCTGGACCAGGTACAGACGATGAGTTGACCAATCAGATGACTGACTTGGAAACTGAATTAAGAGACCAAAGAGGAATTGCTAATTAGCTGTGGTCCTACTGAAAGTTGGAGCTTTTGTGTTGTATGGTGGTTGGAGCAAGGAGGCTGAGCGTTGAAGGCAAGTCAGCTATGTGGGAATAAAAATGGAGGAAGCTGAGGGATAAGGAGAAGACAGGAGACGCATGCAGGGTGGTAGAGAGGCCATGAGAGACAGGCCAAGGACAAAGATGGACACCCTTCCCCACACTGAGGAAGGAGCCTGGGCTCTTGGCACTCCAGTTTCTACAGAGCCTGGCTAGACTGTGATCTATGTCCAGAGGTCTGCCAGAAGTTGGGAAGGCAAGTGCAGACTCTATGAGATGCCCAGGCTCAAACTCCAGCTCCTCTACTGACTGGCTATGTAAGCTTGACAAATTCTTAACCTTTCTGTACCTCAGTTTCCTCACCTGTAACATGAGGATAAGACTAATAACCACCTCACAAACTGTGAGAATTCACCAGTGGATCACTCTTCCTTGTAGGTGAAAGAACATCAAAGCAAACTTTTGAACAGAAACTGTTACTTTCTGATTCTCATTTTTCAGAAGAAACTTGCTGTCCCCATGAAGGTGATGTCAGACTGGTTTGGTAGGGTTTCCTAGGACTGAAAGACTTCATTCCTCTTAGAATGTGAAGTTTTTCTCTCTCAACCAGTCTCAAAAAGTCCAGAAAAATGAGGTCTGCCCTACTGGTTTACGTTAGGCAAGAACTCGAGAGTCACAGCAGGAAATACATCAGTACTTGACAATGTACAATCTAAGGAGAAGACACCCAGTCCTAACGAGAGCACCAATACAATGTGCTAACATGGTAAGTACTGAGTACCAGCATGTAGATAAAGAACTAAGATACTAAGTACCAGCACATATATGAAATACTAAGATAAGGCCGGGCACGGTGACTTACATCTGTAATCCCAGCACTTTGGGAGGCCGAGGTGGGCAGATCACCTGAGGTCGGGAGTTCGAGACCAGCCTGACCAACATGGAGAAACCCTGTCTCTAGTAAAAATACAAAATTAGCTGGGTGTGGTGGTGCTACTGTAATCACAGGCTACTCGGGAGGCTGAGGCAGGAGAATCACTTGAACCCAGAAGGCAGGGGTTGCAGTGAGCCGAGATCACGCCATTGCACTCCAGCCTGGGCAACAAGAGTGGAACTCCATCTCAAAAAAAAACCTAAGATACTACCAGTACATAGTAAACTAATATCGCCCTTGCTCAGAGTGCAGTTCACTTCTTCCATTCATTCATTTATTTAAACAACATTTATTAAGCTCTTACTAGGTGCTAAATATATATTATATCAGACACTGGGGAAATAACTGACCTCAGGTGATCTGCCCACCTCAGCCTCCCAAAGTGCTGGGTCCGCTCTTGGTCTGCACGTGGTGACTTTCAGTTTGCTTCCCACTGCTTGGTGGATTTTACCACGCCAACCAGAGCCTGTAGAAGGACTAACCTCTAAGGAATGGATGATCATCTTCAGGGAGTGGGAAACACCTACAAATTTAGACATTAGCAGATGGGGTTTCATATACAAATGTGTCTCATGGAGACAGAGGTCTCGGTGATATTTTGAGTTGTTAAAGGACACTGATGTCACATGGGAAGTGCAAAGCAGACACTGGACATGTGATGTGGATGTTTGGGAGAAAGAACAGAGCTGGAAATGTAAAGACTGTCAGAGCGAATACCATGTATAATCTGTTCAGTTACTTGCCCCGCCTCTGGCATACTATCTATTTGGAACATCACAGGAACTTAGTAAATATTTGTTGAATAGCTGAATGAAAGTAACAGAATTGATCTTTAAAGATTTGATTTTTCAGCCAGGCGTGGTGGCTCACACCTGTAATCCCAGCACCGGGTGGCCGAGGCGGGTGGATCAGCTGGGGTCCGGAGTTCGAGACTAGCCTGACCAACATGGAGAAACCCCGTCTCTACTAAAAATACAAAAAAATTAGCTGGGTGTGGTGGAGCATGCCTATAATCCCAGCTACCTGGGAGGCTGAGGCAGGAGATTCGCTTGAACCTGGCAGGCAGAGGTTGCGGTGAGCCAAGATAGTGCCATTGCACTCCAGCCTGGGCAACAAGAGCGAAACTCCGTCTCGAAAAAAAAGATTTGATTTTTCTCTCATAAAATTTTTTTTGCTTTCTGGTAGGACAAATATTGGCAATTTTTGGGTGAGAGCATAAGGCTGAGGATGGTGGTCCCTTGGGGAATCACGACTTTTAGGCACGCAAGGAGGACGGGAGTTCTGGAAAAGAGATAAAGGAGGAGCAGTGAGAAAAAGAGGGAAACAGGAGCATGAAAATTAAGATGTGGCATGGTCTAATTTAAAAAGATTAGGTTTGGCAGTAAGCCTTACTGATGAAACAATTTTTAAAAATAAAAATCTTATTTCACTGATGTGGAGCCTAACCTGTTTTTTTTTTGTTTTTTTGTTTTTTTTGTTTTTTTTTTTTAGATGAAGTCTCACTCCGTTGCCCAGGCTGGAGTGCCATGGCACAATCTCGGCTCACTGCAACCTCTACCTCCCGGGTTCAAGCAATTCTCCTGCCTCAGCCTCCCAAGTAGCTGGGGCTACAGGTGTGCGCCACCAAGCCCAGCTAATTTTTGTATTTTTATAGAGATGGGGTTTCACTGTGTTGGCCAGGCTGGTCTCGAACTCCTGACCTCATGATCCACCCACTTCAGCCTCCCAAAGTGCTGGGATTACAGGCGTGAGCCACTGCGCCCAGCCTCCTTTTTGGCCAAGTGATGAGTCTGCTCCATACAACTAAGTAATTCAATATTTCCATGCTATATCCAAGTAAGCACATAAATGACATTATTTGAATTGAAAGAGTATACAGATGTGGTCACATTTTACTCAGTATGCTTCCTCACTCATATTTTAATTTTATTTTCTAACAAGACTGAGTATAATAAGAATGGTCACCAAAAACATCAATAACAAATGCTTCAATAATAACAGCTCTCATTTATACAGTTCTTTAGAGATGACAAGGTATTTCCTACATATTTCATTTCTTTCAATTCCCACAAAAATCCTTTGAGGTAGTCTAACAAAGGGATCATGAGTGTGGACTTTATTTTATTTCATTTTTTTGAAATGGAGGGTCGCTCTTGTTGTCCAGGCTGGAGTGCAATGGCGCGATCTTGGCTCACTGCAACCTCTGCCTCCTGGGTTCAAGTGATTCTCCTGCCACAGCCTCCTGAGTAGCTGGGATTACAGGCCACCACATTGGGCTGATTTTTGTATTTTTAGTAGAGATGGGGTTTCACCATGTTGGCCAGGCTGGTCTCGAACTCCTGACCTCAGGCGATCCGCCCACCTTGGCCTCCCAAAGTGCTAGGATTACAGGCGTGAGCCACCGCACCCGGCCACAAGTATGGACTTCAAAGCCAAACACTCTGGTTTTGAATCTCAACTCTGTCACATACCAGCTGCTTAACTTTGGACAAGTAACTTAATCTCTTTGACCTCAGTTTCCTCATCTGTATAATGGAATAGTAGCTTATACCTTACAGAATTAAATGTTAAACCACATGAAATATTTTGATTTTTTTGTTTTTTGTTTTTTTAATATATTTTACAGACAAGGTCTTGCTCTGTCATTCAGGTTGGAGTGCAGTGGTACGATCATAGCTCACTGCAGCATTGAACTTCTGGGCTCATCCTCCTGCCTCAGCCTCCCAAGTAGCTGGGACTACAAGCACATACCACCACGGTCGGATAATTTTAAAAATATTTTGTAGAGGTGGCGTCTTGCTTTGTTGCCCAGACTGGTCTCAAACTCCTGGGCTCAAGTAATCCTCCTGCTTTGGCCTCCCACAGTGCTGGGATTACATGTATGATCCACCATACCCAGCCCACATAAAGTATTTTGAACAATACCTGGCATAGGCAAGTGACCAGTAAGTATTACCTGGTAATATTAGTGGAGGTGGTGATGATTGTGTTAGTATTACAGAAATATTCCCATTTTGCAGGAGTAAACCAAAGCTTAGAGAAGTTGAATACTTGGACCAAGGCCACACAGCTTGAAAGTGATTGAGCCACAAGCCTTATAGCCTTATACCCAGGTCTCTGTAGTCAAATCCTATACTTTTTAGACAAAGCTAGTATTGGATTTAGGTTTTTATAAATTCCAAACATAATAACCTATTTCAAACTCATAGAAGTCTAGCTGATTTTCTAGAACCCAGAAAAAGTATAGTATACTAAAAAATTAAGACAGCTAAACAAAAAAAGAAAAATTACTTACCATTTGCGATCACCTGGATTAATGGCAACTAATGCTCCTCTATCCCAAATCATGTCAAATTTGCCAATATTTGTCCTACCAGAAAGAGAAAAAACATTTTATGGGAGAAAAATCAAATCTTTAAGAAGATGAGCAGCGTCCCCCATGGTGCACGCTGGTACTTCAACAATCGTCAAGGTATTAGGATCTCACATCTGCGTTTCCTCCTAGAGGAATGTGTGGACCTGGGTGTGGAGAGCTGTCCATCCCCTCATGGTTTTAGGAGCCTGTGGCAGCAGCCTCCCCACTCTGTTATGATTTGGGGACATGAAGAAGGAACAAAGGACAGTGTGCAACAACTCTGCTCCCAGCCTCTGGCTCAGGTATCAGGGACTTTCAGGAGATGAGCTCTTATCTCCCTCGGCTACTTGAAATTCATTTCTATTACAGGCCCAGGTGCAAGGTAGAAGACACTGTCTTACTCACCTTTCTTTTTCCCTAGCTGCCTCAGTTTCCCATAGTTTGGGAGCTAACCAAAGACAAAACACATTAAAGTGTGCAGACGAGTGTGTAATAAAAATATCTGCAGAACAGACATTCAAAAAAATGCTTTGTGGATGTTACACAGGTGGAAGAGAGTGAGGAAGACACCTCCACTCCCATGCCTGCACTGCCTGGCAAGCATTCAAATTTTTTAAAGTGCAGATGTAGTATTCAACCTACCTGGGAAGATCAAAAATACTGCAACAGTACAATGAAATGTTCCCCGAAGAACTCTAATGAAATAATGAAAAAAAAATTTTTTTTTTTACTTAGTAAGTACTTGAATAGTCAAGGAAAGAGGGCCAAGCAAAGCAAAAGTTCTAGGGAAAGAATGTGTTAATTAAACATAATTAAAGTAAATAATTTTACTGCACTTTATTGGCACCTTATTTTTTTCTTTTAAAACCTGTGCGAGGTTCTTTTAGGCCAACTCAGAGGAATATCACAGAGGACAACCTTGAAGATCAGTTGGCTGTTACTCACTTCAGAGCTTGCTATAAAATTCTAACAATGTTTCCTCGAGCAGAGTGATATTTTTACTCTGCTAAAGATAAATCTGCAGGTCAACCAATTATCAGGCAGGGTGGTACTGAAAAGTCAGGTATTTTAAGTTATTCCAGAAATGTGCAATTGTGCTGATTCTTCCATTTTCGCTCATTCATTCAGCCAATGAGCATTTATTTGCTGAGTACCTAATAGACAAGACATCTATCCTGGGTTCTTGACAGTAGATTTGAATTCGACAGTCTCTGACCACAGTGAGGACAGACTAGAGCAGAGAAGCGTGGGCACAGAGAACATTACAATCCAGAATGGCCTGCTCTGTTGTGGTTCTGTGCCTGTGAACTATGTGAACACAGAAGGCAGAGCAGGGGCCTGCCTGGGAGCATCAGGGAGACTAAACAAAAGGTGACTTTTGGCCAGGTGTGGCAGCTTACACCTGTAATTCCAGCACTTTGGGAGGCTGAAGCAGGCAGATCGCTTGAGCCCAGGAGTATGAGACCAGCCTGGACAACATGGCAAAACTCCAACTCTACAGAAAAAATTAGATGGGTGTGGTGGCACACACCTGTAGTTCCAGCTACCTGGGAGGCTGACGTGCGAGGGTCACTTGAGCCTGGGAGGTCAAGGCTGCAGTGAGCTGTGATTGTGCCACTGCCCTCCAGCTTGTGTGACAGAGTAAGACCCTGTCTCAAAAACAAACACTTGGAGCAAAATAATCCTAAAAAAAAAACAACAACAACAAAAATCAAGAGAATAAAACAAAAAAAGAGGTGACTTTTGAAAGGGTGACACTCTAGGGTGTGGACTGGGGGCACACTCCAAGAGGGGGCAATATAACATAGACTTTAGGATCCTGGGAGCTGGGGTGAAGGGCAGTGTAGGAAAGGTGTGTCAGCACACAAGACTGCTAGATTTTATTCTGAAATGAGGTCCCCACACAGGTTTACAAGTAGAGGAGGAAGGGTCTTTGACAACCAGCCTGGTGATCACTGGGTCAGCCCAGAGATGGGTGGGCCTGGAGGCAGGAGAACAGCTGGATCTCAACTTTGCCTGCAGATTGGAATCAAGGGGAGCTTTAAACAGTACTGATGCCAGGGCCCTACCCCTACAGATTCTGATATAATTGGCCTGGGGTAAGACCTTTGGATTGGGAATTTTTATAAGATCCAGAGATGATTTCAAATGTGCAGCCTGGGTGGGGAACTGCTGCTCCAAGAGGGGCCTGGAAGCAGGACTAGCCCTCTTTGGACTGAGTAAACTCCTTGGATTCTTTAATGCTTTGAGAATGGGGTGGGAGGAAGATGTGAAATAAAAAATACCATCAAGCTTCCTACTGATCTGAGCAACAATTTTTTTTTTTTTTTTTGAGACAGAGTCTTACTCTCTTGCCCAGGCTGGAGTGCAGTGGTGCGATCTCGGCTCGCTGCAACCTCCACCTCCCAGGTTCAAGCGATTCTCCTGCCTCAGCCTCCAGAGTAGCTAGGATTATAGGTATGCACCACCACAGCCAGCTAATTTTTGCATTTTTAGTAGAGATGGGGTTTCACCATGTTGGCCATGCTGGTCCTGAACTCCTGACCTCAAGTGATCCACCCACCTTGGCCATCCAAAGTGCTGGGATTACAGGCATGAGCCACCATGCCCAGCTGAGCAATTAATTTCAATATTTAGAAAAGAGTACTTTGTGAGACACTGAATATACAGATGGACAATAGATCCTATATGACAATACAACTCTGACCCCACAACTGATTCAGGAGTTAAGAAGAAATTACTAAGGCAGACAGGGAGGGTACGGAAGGTTTTCCTCTTAATGAAAAGCAGCCTCAAATCATTTTTCCTTTCTAACAAAGAGCAGCCTATATAATCGAGCTGCAGACATAGATGCCAGCAGTTTGTGCCAATCATGTTCAAAATGGTGGCTCTATCTTCCCTTCTCTGCCAGCCACCTGTAGAGTAAGAAGCAGACAACATGGTGCCAGCAAAGGGAAGAGTTCATTTGCATAATAAGATTAGGGTGGGGCGACCAGCCTTCCCAGCACGTTATGTAAACATCACACTTGATCGAACCAATCCGTGAGCCCTATGTAAATCAGACACTGACTCCTCAGGCTGCACTCTAAAATCCGGCGCTTCCACACCTGGCAGGTTTTTTCCTCTCGGAAGCCCCCTCTCTCTCACTAAAGAGAGAGCTGTTTTCTTTTCTCTTTCTCTCTCTTTTTTTTGCCTATTAAACCTCCACTCCTGAACTCCTCATGTGTGTCTGTGTCCTAAATTTTCCTGGCACAAGACAACGAACCTGGGGAATTTACCCCAGACAAGGTAGCCACTTCACAACCTCTGCAGTTACTTGGTCAATGACTGCCAGCTTCCCTGATTTTTACTACCACACTTCTTCCAATTTAGGATCAGCCAGAGAAAGGCAAACATGCTCCCCAAACCAATCACATAGGGTGCCCCGTTCCTAGTTGCCCACCTCCAGCTTCCCTGTGCCAACAGCTTCCCAACAGCACATGCCGGGAGCTTTTACTTTTGTCCACTATAAAGCTTCCCCACTCCTCTGCCTGCCTTTGAGTCTCTGCCAAACAGATTCTCTCTGCTTGTTCCCACTTGGGTAGTGTTTGTTTATTTACACTGGCTCATTCTGCTCACAGCATAAAGACCACTCCCAAACCTATCATTTTGAGCCCAAACCTCACTCCATGCTTCAGACATAAAACCTTCACCACTCCACAGGTCCCTTAAACTCATCATCTCTAGAAAAAGATTCATTCTTTCTGCCCTTCTCATTTATTCTTGACCATCCAGCCAGTCATCTGAGCCAGAAATGTGAACTCATCGCTCCTTTGGTCCTCATTCGGTCACAGAATCCTGTGGGTCTATCGTAAATGTTGCTTTAATCCATCCTATCCACTCTCTATGCCCCATCACTCTCCTCGCTCAGGGATTCATGATGTCTTTCCTGGACCACTGCCATAGCCTCCTGTCTCTCTGCCAGGAGGCTACTTCCCTTCAAATCACTTCCTATGATGCCTCATGGGTGATTTAAGTAGTATCTTCCCCAGGTGTCCAAGACCATGGACCCAGGCCCTGCCTGATTCCAGCTCTATCTGTCACCATGCTTCAGGAAGCACCGCCAGGTTGGGCAGGTTAACTCCCATCTCTTCCCTTAATACCCTGTGTCTTTACACTTAGCTCCATGCATTACAAATAGCTTTGTCCCTGTTTCTCTTCTCTCCTAAACTAGGAGATTCTTTGGGGGTGGGAGTGAGGGGGGTGTGCTGTGTTATCTTTATCTCTTCAATGTCTTAGGCAGGGTCTGGCACATAATGGGTTCTCAGAAAATGCGTGTTAATAAAAATAAAACAAGCCTAAAAGCTTGAGTACAGAGAGGCTTTGACCTCAGCTTTTATATACATATGTCTATACCTATTTAGGTAGCTATCACCTATATTTTTAAGCCCTTGCTTCTTATACTATATAGTGTCTACAGTGAATCTGCGTGCTAAATAGGAACCATCGGACACATGAATGGTATCCTCATAATACTCACGCTGAGAAAAACTTTTGTGGGGATATGGATACAATTATTTACCCAAATCAAAACAAACCTTAAATACTTTGGTTCCAGGAATTTCGGTGATTGGTTCTTCTGAGTAAGAAAGATTCTGCTCTGTAAAAAATTCTCGTATCCCAAGTTCACTGATTTCCACACCAACTACACTGTGTCCCCGGTCTGCAAACCTGCATAAAATCATACATTTACACTTAAATTATGTTTTCAAATGACTAAATAGAGGGTTATATTAGAGTAAGCACATATTTTCTTTAATTTAAAGGAATTTATATGAATGCAGGTTCATAGGGTTTCAAAGAACATGCAGGAAAGCAGATCTATATTATTTTCAAGCCTTATAAAAATTCTGAAAAACTGACTTATATGAATTCAGGAAACAATAAAAATTTGGAAAATTATATATATCTTTTTTTATGTATGAAACAGTTGGAATGTAATTATAGATATATAACAAAATACTGATTTAATACAAATTGATTTGACTAGAGGAAATGCTTTTCAATTTCTCTAAATCAGCACTGCCCATTAAAATTTTCTGCATTGATGAAAATGTCTATATCTGTCGCTGTCCAATAAAATAGGCATTAGCCACATTGGTTCCTCGTGATTGAGGAACTGAATTTTACATTTTATTTAGTTTACATTTAAATAGCCACATGTGGCTAGTAGCTACTGTACTGAAGTGAACAGGTCTAGAACATTAGCACTCATTTGTATACTAATCTTGTAGTTTCCATTTGCTTAAAATAAACACTATCCAAAAATTTGTATATTTTATCATATACAAATAGCATTGTCCTGGTAATTTTATTTATTTATTTATTTATTTTTGAGACGGAGTCTCACTTTGTTGCCCAGGCTGGATGGAGTGCAATGGCGCAATCTCGGCTCACTGCAATCTCCACCTCCCGGGTTCAAGCGATTCTCCTGTCTCAGCTTCCTGAGTAGCTGGGATTACAGGTGCCTGCCACCATGCCTGGCTAATTTTTGTATTTTTAGTAGAGACGGGGTTTCACCATGTTGGCCAGGCTGGTCTCGAGCTCCCGAACTCAGGTGATCCACCTGCCTCAGCCTCCCAAAGTGCTGGGATTACAGTCCTGGTAAGTTTTATAATGAACAGAATTCAGTCTCAGGATCTTGGACTCAAGAGAAAACAGTACCAGTGGTACAAATATCTAGGCACAGTTATGATTTTATGTCAAGTGAAATAAAAACATAGTTCTGCTATAATGTAACATGTGCCTTCCTAAAATCACCGCACTACGCTAAATCAAGCACTAAAAATCACCCGGCTGGTGGGGAAAGTGAGGGCACAGCATTTAAAAACTTGGTCAGTGCCACATTAAAAAACAAAAACAGGAACCTAATAATAACAGTTTTATACATGTTAAATGGTTGAGAAATAGATAAATACTACAATATGGCACTTTACGGTGAAAAAGAACTAATGCTCACTAAGGTAGCTGGGGGATGTTGGTGCATTCAGTCTATTCACACCTGGCTTAGTTCAACTGGGTGCAGTTTTCTGCTTTTACCTAAGGCTTCTTATAGATGAAATCACACACAAGCAAATGTGAAATTTATTTCATGCTCAAATTGTTCCCTAATATATCAATTGAGTTAGAATTCGGTTTTGAAACAAGTATAGCAGGACTGACTGTACCTTTTATCTACAAAAGAGTACGTACTTTCAATGTGGGCAGAGCATGAACTGTTTAGTTGTAAAATGAAACATATTAATAACTTGTCTTTCATCTTTCATATTTCTTAGGATATTTGTAAACATACAGGGAGTTTTAAAATTCTCCCTACATTTTTTAAGTTATAAAATGTAAACAAAAACATTATTCAAATTGGCTGTATGTGTTTTTATTTCCCATTCAACAGATGGAAAAATGAAGCATAGCCTACTACAACCTGTAATAAAAACAAAATAAGACCAAGTGTGGTGGCTTATGCCTGTTATCCCAGCATGTTGGGAGGGAGGATCTCTTGAGCCCAGGAGTTCAAGGTTGCAGTGAGCTATGATCATGCCACTGCACTCCACCCTGGGTGACAGAGTGGGACTGTCTCAAAAAACCAAAAACCTAAACCTAAATATCTTAAACATTTTGTTTTAATGCTTTTTGGCCTTAGCTCATGGTCAGTTTTTCTATTCACATCTGATGTCTGTATAGACCTCAATACATAGATCAGTTACATAAATGAAAAATCATCTACTATCATAACTTCTTAACTTCTTACATGTAATTACAGTAGCTCAGTTCATATATATATATATAAATAACTGTATTTACGTATATATACATATATATATATTTTTTTGGAGACAGAGTCTCACTCTGTCACCTAGGCTGGAGTGCATGGGCTCATTGCAACCTCCGCCTCCTGGATTCAAGCAATTCACCTGCTTCAGCTTCTCAGGTAGTTGGGATTACAAGCGTACGCTGCCATGCCTGGCTAATTTTTGTATTTTTAGTAGAGACGGGTTTTCACCATGTTGGCCAGGCTGGTCTCGAACTCCTGACCTCAAGTGATCCGCTCACCTAATTAAAGGTGTGAGCCACCGCACCTGGCCAGTTCTGATATTTTTTGTAATGTCTTTATTACAAATGGCTTTAGACCCCAAATATTCAACAATCACATTTAATTGGCTATTTCATACCATTTTCCTAATGTTGCCTCAGAACCTGTTTGTACTACATTGTTACCATTTATGATGACATCACATGACAATCTGTTTATAGAGTTAATTTTTTTTGAGGGTAGTTTTGAAAGTAACTATCTCTTCTGGCTCAATGAATTGGTTAAAATATATGTGTCATAATATAGTTTAAATATTCTCAATTTCATGACCACACTTGAATCTTAAAGTCATAGCAGCCCTCTAACAAAGGCTCTCAGCTACAGTTGATTGTGTGCTGGCTGCAAAAATTCTATCATCTCTACTTGAAAATCAACTCCCAAAAAATGCATGCATACTCTGCGTTAGTCACCGATATTTATATTCAGAATAGACCATTTTTTAGGTTATTATATTTTACATTTATTAATCTTTTATTTTAAATTTATTTTTTGAGGCAGGGTCTCACTATGTTGCCCAGACTGGTCTCAAATTCCTGGGCTCAAGAGATCCTTCTGTCTTGGCCTCCCAGAGTGCTGGGATTACAGGCGGAGGCCACCGCACCTGGCGCATTTACTAACCTTTTCATACATTCTTTTTTCTTTCCTGCTCAGTGGTCAAAGTTCTCAACATTCAAGCTTATAAATAAATGCGTATCTTGGCAGGTATGATTGGTATCTGTATATTATCATTACAAGAGAGTTCAGTATAGAGAATGATGTCAAGGTGACTTTAGGGTAACTCATAGTAAAAGTGGCTTGTTAAAGTGAATTCTCTTTGTAGAGAATTACTCACAAGAAATACTTTCTTAATCACTGGTTTTATAACAATGATTCACGATAACAGAAACTCCTGTGTTCCCTGGTGGGAGGGGAAGGTTGAGCTGAACTGTGGACTATGAACATTGTCCTGCCAAAAAGCTGTAATTCATTTTGAATTTCTCTGTCCACCACCATTTCAAATATCTAAAAATTAACTTAGCTAAATTCCTAAACCACCTACAAAAACTGAACCACATACAAGGATCCAGGAAATGTAAAAGGGAAGGCTGTTTTTTCTCCCCCCATTGGCTCCAAACTGATTTTTTAATTTCAAAACTCAATCCAGAAAGACTTCATTCCTGTTTCTGTTGTTTCTTACTGTTTGAGAATATTATTTCCAATTATATACCCATCACTAATAGAAAAATAAGGAATTTCTGTGTATTTCCTGAAAATGGAGTTTTAAAACTCACATCCTGTTAAATCACCCAAAGAATTCATCATTAAGACAAGATAATTCTGTTAATGTTTATCTGCTCATACCATTTCATCTCAACCGCTTTTCCGCAAAGAGGAAAAAATACCCTCAGTCCACTCTTGCCTTTAAGGAAAGTATCTAAATGCTTCTTTAATAGCCTGAGGAGGAAAAAAAAAAAAAGGTTTTAGGACAATTGTATGGTAGGTGAATACTTTTCATTCATTATCTCACTTAATATTCCCAACAACCTTAATAAGCAGATACTATTAATTATTATAATCTCCGGCTTACATATGAAGAAACAGGTAACTTGCTCAGACACACACCCAGTCAGTGGTAAATCTGACTTAACACCCAGGGCTTTCCTGATTAGTAATTTAAAATAATTTTTTTTTCTTGGGGATGTTTTGAAAATTCTTTATTAATTCTCTAAATATGTACTATTTTGGGGGTGATGGAGCCTCTGGAGCCATGGATTTTTCAACATTAATTTCATGGTACGTTCTCTAAACGTGTACTCAAGCCTCAGAAGTAAACCTGAGAAGTGTAACTCCTGTAGTTTCTTGTAATTCCCTCTGTGGAGATGTGGCTCTTCTAAGGCCATCCACATGACAGAAATAACCCAGTGTTTCTGGTATGATGATGATGATGATGATGATGATGATGTCATCTCCTGGGGAGATGGGCGTGGCTGCCCAGAACAAGGAATGTCTATAACAACCACTTTACTCAGCACTGGTCCCATGATTTATTGCTGCTATGAAGACTACTACTACATTGCACAACATCCTAGCTCACTTTATAATTTCTCGCAACTTCTCTTCTCCCACCATAGAGATAATTCTTTAACATCTGAACACATCCTATTGGAAAGCAAAGTCAGACACCACTGATTTTCAGTATAAAGAATTGTAAGCATAAACATCGCTTGAGTACCTGTTGTAGGTATAAATATTCATGGCCAATACATAGGTGCCGTAGGGATCAAAGAACATATTTTATAAATCTAAGATGTCATCATTTGTAAGCCACACCATTATTTACACACTGTGGGAAGAAAAGACTCTGCCAATTAAACTACGTCATGCCACAGATGCACTGTGACTCGGGAGACACAAAAATGTGAAGAATTAAATGTGCATCCTAAAAGTTAGTCAAATAATGTGTACTTTTATTATTTCTATCTCAAAGTCAGTTTTTGATAGAACATTTCTCTATTGTATACCAAATATTTCTTACTGATGTCCTTGTTCCTGATGAAAAGCAGTCTTGCCGTTCACCCACTTGTCTTGCCATTCTTCCAGAGTTAGTACTTGGTTTTTCTGTACCTCAGTATCCGAGTACTCTTCAATGTCAAGTGAAGTTCTTGTACCATCCATAGTTTCAGAGACACCTTTGTCTCACAAGCATATGTCTTCCGTGCCTACGTGGAAAATATTTGCAATGTTGTCATTTAAGGTCATTGGAATTCTATTGATGAACTAAATGAAAACCTATTATTCTTAGCAGTATGACTTTTTAAAAATATTTCTTTCTTTTTTTATTTTTGGTTTTATTTTTGAGATGGAGTCTCACTCTGTCTCCCAGCCTGGGGTACAGTAGTGTGATCTTGGCTCACTGCAACCTCTGCCTCCCAGGTTCAAGCAATTCTGCTGCCTCAGCCTCCCAAGTAGCTGGGACTGCAGGTGTGTACCATCATGCCCAGCTAATCTTTCTTTCCTTGTTTTTTTTTTTTCAGAGACAGGGTCTTGCTCTGTCACCCAGGCTGGAGACCCTGGCTTACTGCAAGCTTCAACCTCCTGGGCTCAAGCGATCCTCCCATTTCAGCCTCCCAAGTAGCTGGGACTTCAGGTACACACCACCACACCTGGGTAATTTTTGTATATATATATATTTTAATAGAGATGGTTCTCATTTTGTTGTCCAGACAACAAAGAACTCCTGGGCTCAAGGGATCCTTCTGTCTTGGCCTCGCAAAGCACTGGGATTACAAGTGTGAGTCACTGCGCCTTGCCATTTCAACATCCAATAAAAAGTGATAACAAAAAATTACTTTCAGTGAGTCTGGTGGTAGAGTAATACCCCTTAATACACATTACAAGAGATCATTAAATAAACTGAATTCTATCTTAATATTAGTGTTTCCTCTGCTCTCACACCCCAATCATCAACACACAAGATTTCTGTGACCAAATGTGGGGGTTCTTCCCCCAGCACACCAAATATTGGACACCAGTTGGGTACCTTCTGATTTAATTCTGACATTACCTACCTGGAGATAGTGTCAGATTCTATATGTTGGGGGCTCAGTCCCTAAGATTTCCCTCCTCACTTAGACACCAGTTGCAAGTCCAGGCCTCCACTGGCTTCAAGTTGGGGTTCCCACACCCTCCACTTTGGGTTTGCTTGATTTGCTAGAGCAACTCACAAACCTCAGAGAAATACTTAGTTATCTTTGCACATTTATTATAAAGGATACTGCGAAGAATATACTTGAAGAGATGTGTTAGCTACAGGACCTTCACCTGTTGAGCTATCAGGAGGCTCTCCAAACCCCATCCTCTTGGGTTTTTATGTAGGCTTCATCACGTAGGCATGATTGTACTTACTCCTAATTCAACTCTAAATTCTGCCAATTGTCCCAATTTCCTATCAGTACACTCTCAGTCTCTCCAGTCATCAGCTATACTATCAATATCATCTTGGAGAATTCTCTCCTGGAATCTGCCCTGACTATTCTCTAATCTTGGTAGACAGCTAGCTTTCTGGGATCGCTCTTCATCATCATTCTGGAGATTTCCTTCTTGTCTGAATCTCCAGCTTTATTTCATGTCTTCCTCTTTTTTTTGTTGTTATTTTTTAGTGACCACGCTTATATTGGTGAAGCCTAACCTCCAGAGCTTCCTGAAAGAGCACAAGGAAGAAAAAGAATGTTTTTCCATTTTGCATGTATAAAACACGGTTAGACTATTCCTCATCCTTGATGCATAGCTCTGCTGGGTATCAAATTCTTGGTTAGAAGTGTGGGGGCCATAGGGGGTTGGGCACCCTAAAAGTTTAGTGAAGAATCACGCCCACCTCAGCCTCCTGAGTAGCTGGGATTACAGGCATGCACTACCAGGTCCAGCTAATTTTTGTTTTTTTAATAGAGATGAGATTTGACCATGTTGGCCAGGCTGGTCTTGAACTCCTGGCCTCATGTGATTCACCAGCCTCGGCTTCCCAAAGTGCTGGGATTCCAGGCGTGGGCCACTGGGCCTGGCCATCCCTCCGCTTTTTTTATTTCTCCTTCTGGGACCCCTATTATTTGTCTCTAGAATCTTCTGACCTGGTATGGTAAATTTCTCATTTTTTTCTATTTTTCTATATCTTCATGTTTTTGTACTATTTTCTGAAAGATTTACCTTAATTCTCATTTTTTTAACTTCTTCTCTCTTTTTTTTTGCTATCAATCACCCAGTGCTTTGGGTGACCAAAGTGGGAGGATGGCTTGAGGCCTGGAGTTTGAGACTAGCTTGGGCAACGTAGTGAGACTCCATCTCTACAAAAGCAGTTTTAAAATTGGCCAGGCATGGTGGTGCATGCCTGTAATCTTAGCTACTCAGGAGGCTGAGGCAGGAGGATGGCTTGAGCCTAGGAGTTCGAGGCTGCAGTGAGCTATGATGGTGCCCCTGCACTCCAGCCTGGGCTACAGATCAAGACCTTGTCTTAAGAAAAAAAAAAAAAAAAAAAAAGAATAGGTATAAAATGAATGAAGGCAAAGAATGTGGGTGGGGCTTATAATGTAGGGTGATGTGAGTGGATTTCATTTGGAAACCTAGATGTATTTATTTATTTATTTATTTGAGGCAGGGTCTCGCTCTGTCACCCAGGCTGTAGTGCAGTGGCACAATACAGCCTCAAACTTCTGGGCTCAAGTGATCCTCCCGCCTCAGCCTTCAAAGTATCTGGGACTGCAGGTGCACACCCTCATGCCTGGCTAATGTCTTTAATTTCCTTGTGGTAGTCAGACTTTCCATAGATGGATCTCCCAATTCCTGTCTTAAGGATTCTGTCGTTGGAGCCACTGTCATATACTCATATAAGAAAAGAAGAGAAGTGGGCGAGGGTCCCAGCATCCAGTTTGCTGTATTCAATTAATCCTCACGTTTTCTGTATACTCCCATGCTCAACTGTGTATCATATCTTCTCAGTCTAGACAGACACTCTTTGT
This sequence comes from Pan paniscus, assembly GCF_029289425.2. NCBI lineage: Eukaryota > Metazoa > Chordata > Mammalia > Primates > Hominidae > Pan > Pan paniscus. Next base: position 32,811,088 of record NC_073254.2, read on the forward strand.
TTTACCCTTTCCAGAGAATAAATCCCCAAAGCCTGCTGATGTGGTGAGATGTACACACTTGGTTGCAAGAAGTTGAGAAAAGGATCTGGGGATTTGGCCTGTTCTGAACCAGCATTTCAAGCAATCCTCCTTGTTTCAACCATACTCTCACACTTTATGGAGGTACCTGGTGCTGCTAATCCTGAGCATTTGGGGATTCTGTAATGCAAACTGGGCTGCTCTATGGCTTTCCTCATTGCTGGTTTAGAATTCAGCTTCCTTGAAGTTGCAAAATCCTTTCCCACTTGTCCATTTGCCTTTCCAAAATTTTACTAATTTTGTCTCTCCTGTCCTGGCTATCCTAGTACTTTATGCCTTAAAAAAAAAATCCTGTTATTTTCAGGAGAGAGCAAAAACAGATTAAAGTAGATACTGAACCATAGTTCAATATCCTATCTACTCCACACATTTGTATTTTCAAATAATTTTCTACAGCTGCTTTTTTTGCATGGGAAATGCACACTAAGGAAACTGAAAAAAGACATGTACGATGTAAACTAACAATAAAATTCAAAGCCTCTCAACTGACTGAAGGCACACTTTCTTTCCTTTTCTTTCTTTCTTCTTTTTTTTTTTTTTTTTTTTTTGAGATGGAGTTTCGCTCTTGTTGCCCAGGCTGGAGTGCAGTGGTGCGATCTTGGCTCACTACACACTTTCTTGGCTAACGGGACCCCAGAGTAACCCTGAAAACTGAGTTCTGGGCCAAGAGTAGATAGAGCGTCAGATACAACTCTATACCTCCTCTCTTGCTAACCACAATTAGGCTTTGTTCTCTAAGGGCTTAAGGGAAACCAGCCCTTTCAAAAGATTCTACCACTGATATCAACCAACCCCCTGATGCTGCCCCTCCTTTTGTGCCTGATAAGAGATCACAGACCACAGAATGGTTCTGGCCAGTCTACTGAGAATGCACAGTAAGGGTTTTTCTGTCCTCTGCTTCGCCTTTTGATATAAGAGGGCCAAAAACTCCATCCTGTGATTGTGGTAACACGGCCATTTTTTGTGCATGGTACCCATGAAGCTCAATTACTCATGGGTACCTTTCCTCCTTTCATAAATATTCATGAGTCATCCTACAGCTTACTGAATATGTATATTTGGCCACCTTCCTCAGCATAAATTCCTGTTCCCTTTGCCCCTCCCTGGAAGTGTCAGTTTCTGGCTTCTGGCCTGCGGCTACACTTCTCAGCCAGTCAGAATGGCTGCTCTACAGTCTGAAACCATTCATGAGAAAGAGTTCTCCTTTCTAAATTATGAACTTCTCATTCTTCAGCTGACAGACCATAACTGCAGATCCATCTGAATGTATGAGGAAAATGCCTTTCCTTTCAATGTCAACTTTGCAATATTAAGGACAATATAACACCATTATTCTAACATTCCCTTTAAATCATTAGTGAAACTAGTTTGGATTATACTAGCATGCTATTATTGGTGGTTCTAATTTAATGATTAATCTGTGAAATAGCAAACATTGCATAAAAGCATGTATTTCAGGAAAATTTCCCCTTTTGTTGCCAAATTTGGCCTCAGTATGCTTAGGATATAGGGAGGAGGCATTTCTCTCATTACTTGGGAACATGAATTCACTTCTTAGCAAATATTTGTTGACAAATGGCTTCTGCAAGACCCTGATGGTATCAGGAGGTGACTCTGAGTTTTCTGAGAGGTCAGTAGAAAGTATCTGATTTATATTGGGTACAGAAAAGCAACAGAATGTTGCAGTTTTCTCATTTTCATTCAGAAACTCTGGAACCTAAATTCAAGGCTTCATAAAGCAGTTCTCTACTTAAAAGAGAAGCATGATCTTTATCAGAGTTCCACAGCAGCCTGGAGTAGCACAACTCTATTCCTTTCACACAAACTTGAACTAACAAAATCATGCACATAACTTAATCACGTCTTAGTTGTTTGTTTTTGAGACAGGGTCTCTCTCTATCCCCCAGGCTGGAGTGCAGTGATGTAATGACACTTCCATCTCCAACACTGGGGCTCAAGCGATCCTCTCACTTCAACCTCCTGAGTACCTGGGACTATAAGGGTGCACCACCATGCCTGGCTAATTTTTAAATATTTTGTAGAGACAGGGTCTTGCTATGTTACCCAGGCTGGTCTCAAACTCCTGGGCTCAACGTCTTAGCTGTTCTAACAGTTTCTCAGCATGGACTCCACTTGTATACATCATTTCTAGAGAAATAAAGTTTATTTCTATAATACAAAAAAAGTGCACATTACAAGAATTAAGGAAGGGAAATTTCACAATAATTTCTGCCCACAAACAAAGTCCTCAAGTTGTTCTAGTCTCCATTCTCACCTTTTCAAAAGCTTCTGCTATAGTTTTGTTTTTAAATTTCATAAAATTGAGAAGAAACTTTCCTAAGGTGCACAAATCTTAAAAGAGTATGACTCGGTGAATTTTTTACATATACATACACCTGTGTAACCACCGCAGAGAAAGACAGAATATTTACAGCACCCCAGTTTCCCACATCACCAGGGATCACTCACTATTTGGCAGTACTTATTTTTTCCCCAAAATCACTAATACACCAGGCTGGGGGAAAAACCGAGAGTCCGTTTCTATAAAAAAAAATTTGAAAAATTAGCCAAGCGTGGTGCAGCGAGCCTGTAGTCCCAGTTACTGAGGAGGCTGGGGCGGGAAGATCACTTGAGCCCAGGAGTTCCAGGTTACAGTGAGCTATGATTGTGCCACTGCACACTAGCATGGGCGACAGAGGGAGACCCCGTCTCTAAAAGAAAAAAGAAAAAAAAATAATTAAAACACACCAGTGCTTTGGAAGCACTTTAAATCTTGGACATTGGATTCAGGTCATTCCCAGTTTCCGCTTCTGCCCTGAACCCCACTTCACAGGGCTGATTGCTAGGCTGTCTACGCTTGTAAGAATTCCTGGGAGCCCTAGCACAGGCGCATACACTCCTAGCAAACCGTTCCGTTTCTCACCCGCACCCTCCGCGCCCGAGTGAGCCTACCTCGCTTACAGCTGGTTGCCGGCCATTGCCTCCGCCACCAATGACGTCCCCAGGGGCGGGTACGCCTCCGCTTCCACCTCCGCCACTTCTCCGCGCCCCGCCTCCGCCCGCGCCCCGCCTCCGCCCGCGCCCCGCCTGTTTCCCGCGCCCTGCCTCTTTCCTGCGCCCCGCCTCAGTTCCCGCCCCCTCTCCCGGCGCCCCGTCTCGACTCCCGCCCCGTACCTCGTTGCACAGACTCCACCTCGTTCCCCAGACTCCACCTCGTTCCCCAAGCGCCGGGGTTTGCGCAGCGGCGGAAATGGGCAGGGCGGAGCGAGCGCTGCGGCTAAGGCGAAGGCGGGGACCCTACCCATCCCTAGTCCTGTGGGCTCCTCCCACCCCGGGTCACGCCGTGACAGGGGCGGAAGCGGCGGCGGCGGCGGCGGCCGAGAAGAGGCTGGGGCTCGCGGCGCGGCTGCAGCCGTCCTGTGCGCGCGGCGCGCGGCTCCGGAGAGGCGCCCGCAGTCCAGGGCGGCGCGCACCGCCTCGCTGGCGCTCAGAGGTGGGAGGCTCCCCACTCCGGGGGCGTGCGTGGGGGCCGTGGCGGATTTCGGGTGACAGCGTTGCACAAAGCAGCTTGGTTGGGGTGCAAGCCCTCCCTTTCCCCCTGTGCAGCGCCCCTCGCCGTGGTGGGAGGTGGGCGGGTGCCCCAGGGACGGATACCTCCTGCCTCGGATTAAAAGAGGGTGCGGGGTGGGTATCTGTCTGAAGAAGGGGGAATTCCCGGGCTAGGGTGTTGGGGCAATGGGGTCGCCGGATTCATCGCGATGTTGCCGGTCTGCTAACCCCCCTACAATGTTTCCTTTCTGTACAGCGGTGCCTTTTCCCCGAGACTCCCGGCACCTCTTCAGCGCAAAGGTGAGCCCCGGGGCAGTTGCTTCTTCGACTTCGAAAAGCTTCCGAAAGCTTCTCGGAAGGCGAGGCGGCTGCAGCTGGCACCGGGAGTTTGGGGCTCCCTCCTGGGGAGTGTCAGAGCCGCGGGAGAACCCCACGGTCCTGGAGTAGGAACTCCCTCGCTTGTTCTTCCCGGCCGATAGGGTGCGGCCAGGAGCCCGCACAGCCTTGCAGGTGTTGTAGTAATCCTCTGGCACAGCCACCACGCGTTGAGACTTGATGAGCATTGCCAGGTTGCTGGGGTAACTCCTCTGGGATTGGAGACCTGGAGGAGGGGTGGCCCGATTAGGGTAGCTGTTAGTCAACGGCCGGGCAGCTGACAGGTGAAAGAGGAAGGAAGAGGCCGACCCAGCTGTAGAAAGTTGGGGTTCAGTGATGTGGAAACCAGCCACATATAAGTCCAGTCTTCCCTTGGGTAAGCCTGCAGGACTCCCCAGTCCACTCCAGTTGGGGAATCCCCCACACCACGTATACACACATAACTCAAGGCTTTGACCCGTTTTGTTTTGTGTTTTTAAATCTATTTTAGTGGCAGAAAGGCGAGTGGGAGGGAAGGCTTCTTCAGGAGGTACATGAGAAAATTACCATCAATAATTAATTGCCTTGCTGGGAGAATCAACAAAAGATATCTAGGCAATTGGGGATTTAATATTGAATCATTGAACTGCATGTTGAATATTGAATAATTCAATATTGAACTATTGTACTGGATCCCTATTTCTGAAGATTTGATTAGTGTGGGAGTAATAAGGTGCTAGTCCCGCTTATTTTAAGCGTCCCAAGGGGAAATTACTGTTTCTGTTGTCTCTGAAGAAGTTTCTAGTAGTCTGTCCTATTTTTAGAAGTTGTACTGACTCCACTATCAATTTTTATTTTAGACTGGTCCTTTTGATTCATATTTGTATGAATTCTGTGTGTTTCTTAAACATCTTTTTGAGGCCGGGCGCGGTGGCTCACGCCTGTAATCCCAGCACTTTGGGAGGCCGAGGTGGGCGATCACTTGAGGTTAGGAGTACTTCACGACCAGCCTGGCCAAGGTGGTGAAACCTGGTCTCTACTAAAAATACAAAAATTAGCCGGACGTGGTGGCACACACCTGTTATCCCAGCTACTCGGGAGGCTGAGGCAGAAGAATCGCTTGAACCCAGGAGGTGGATGTTGTAGTGAGCCGAGATCGCACCACTGCACTCCAGCCTGAGCCACGGAGGAAGACTCCGTCTCAAAAAAAAAAAAAAAATCTTTTTGAATAAGCTGCTTCAGAAAAACCTAGGGATTATTATAATGAAATCTACATATTGATATATCCACTTATATATTTACCAAAAAATCCCACTTTTTTTATCACATTAAAAGAAAACCAAAGCCAAATTTTAAATGCTTGAATTAAAAATTAGAAATATATGTATAATGTTGAGCATGAAACCAAATGATTATATTTAGGTGTGTTTATTAATTTGAAAAATCAAGAAGGAAGACATTTTAGTATACTAAAATTTTTTTCTTCATTTTAAGACCTAAGGACCCAGCAAGTGGAGATATATAAATTACATCAAGTGCCAGAAGTTCTGAGAATGGATTCATATAACCCTCAATTGTATAAAGTTGAAAATATGCTATCATAAAAACCCTCAATAAGATTTAATAATGGCTTTTATAGCTCATGTTTTCATTTCCTTGTTAACCATTTCTTGAATTCTTTGTTGCATTAAGTACCTATTTTCTAGTATTCAGTTAGATTAAAATGTTTGATGAAATTTCAGGAAACTATACTTTCTTTTGAGAATGCATACCTTCCCAGGTGACAGGGTCAAATGTTGCATGAACCTAGGCTGATTCATTTATGTTCCTAAACCACACATTTGACTTCAGATATTTTTGCTATAATACTTACATATACTATACATTTACAAATACTATATATTTACATATATTTGTGGTTCATGTTTTGAATAATGTCAGGTATATTTTATATATAAATGAAGAGATTTGTATATTTATGTATATAATAATTAATATTTATATGTGTCTATGAAGAGATTTGTTAGAGTGGACAGCCTTTTGAAAATAAAGTCCAAAAAGCCTTCTTTGGGTATAACAATTATAGGTAGATAGTCCTTTTTTTTTTTTGAGGTGGAGTCTCACTCTGTTGCCGAGGCTGGAGTGCAGTGGTGTGATCTTGGCTCACTGCAAGCTCCGCCTGCGGGGTTCATGCCATTCTCCTGCCTCAGCCTCCCGAGTAGCTGGGACTACAGGCACCCGCCACCACCCCCGGCTAATTTTTTTGTATTTTTAGTAGAGATGGGGTTTCACCGTGTTAGCCAGGATGGTCTCGGTCTCCTGATGTCGTGATCCGCCCACCTCAGCCTCCCAAAGTGCTGGGATTACAGGCGTGAGCCACCGCGCTGGCCGGTGGATAGTACTTTGATCATCATTAGCATTTTCTCCAACAGTATGATAGATGTTGTAGAACTAAATGGCAGTTTATTTAATGCTTAAAGAACTATAGTGCATTTCAGAATATGTAGGGATTATGTGTTCACAGCTAACATAATATTTATTGTTTCTGAGAAAGTGAAGATTAGGTCAAAGGAGGCCGGGCGATAGAGTGAGACTCCTTCACACACACACACACACACACAAAAAAAGTCAAAGGAAAATCATCCGTAACATTGATGTTAGGATGTGTCAAAGTCAATGTAGATGGCAAAATGAGTTTTTCCATAGGATGTTAATAATCCATGAAAAGTACTCTTATGAATGTTAATACAGCTCACAAATATGAAACAATAGGATTACAAGCTCCTTAAAGCTTTTCTCCAAGACTAAGATTATATATCTGGAATTTGTATTTTATGGTTCCACTTTTCCACTTTCAAATTCTTTATCCATAGGTATGTCCTATTTATTTTTCATTTATCATTTTCTGTGTGTATGTGTAGTTAAATCCAATAGGTCAAGGAAGGAGATGAATGATAATTATAGATTCTGTATATTACTGAGTACTTATGCTAAGCATTTTTCATTCCTTAATCTAATTGAAAAAAATTCTGTTAGCTCTTAATCTTTCATAGCTGCTACACATTATTTCTCTTGTAGACTTTGGTTCTTAATATTTGTTTAACCATGCTGTTATTGGACTAGTTTGGGAAATTTTTTCCAGTAGAAGATACCAGTGCTTCTATCTAATTTAGATCTGTGTATTCAGTAGTGACTAGATGGTTTTCTTGATATTTATTTGTTGAGTTGTACTGAAAAGGAATGAATGAGTTTTCTTTTATTTTTTTTGAGATGGAGTCTTGCTCTGTTGCCCAGGCTGGAGTGCAGTAGCACAATCTCGGCTCACTGCAACCTCCGCCTCCCTGGTTCAGGCGATTCTCCTGCCCCAGCCTCCTGAGTAGCTGGAATTACAGGCACGCGCCTCCATGCCTGGCTAATTTTTGTATTTTTAGTACAGACGGGGTTTCACAATGTTGGTCAGACTGGTCTCGAACTCCTGACCTCATGATCCGCCTGCCTGGGCCTTGCAAAGTGCTGGGATTACAAGCATGAACCACTGTGCCCGGCCATGAGTTTTCTTTTTAAAGTGTAATAAGAGATCAAAGTGCAGGAACTGCTAAGAAGACACAGTAAAATGGAGAGGAACATAGGCAAAACTAGGTGGTTTTCCTCATTGAATTTTATAAACATAGTGTGGTTTGTTTATTGGTCATTCATGTGGCATGTTTCTCATTTTGTATCTTTTAATGTGCATAACTACTAATAGGTAATATTTATTGAGTACTTACGATATGCCAGTTTTGGTGCTTTAAATAGGTTATCTTGTTTCAACTTCATGCCAGTGCTATAGCAAATGCTTATGGTGCCCATTTTATGTGTGAGAACACTGAGGCTTAGAGAGGTTAAGAACTTGAAAATGGTGGCTTGAGCCAGGTGGTGTGGTGACGTGCACCTGTATTCCCAACTACCTGGAGCTGAGGTGGGAGAATCGCTTGAGCCCAGGAGTTCCAGGCTAGCCTGGGCAACATGGCAAGAATGTCTCAAAAGAAAAGAAAGAAAACTGTAGCTTTGTATTTAGGCAATCTGACATACATTCTTACCTACCAAAGTGTATAATAACTTGCTCCAGACTGTTTAAAATATTTGCAGATGCTAATATTTAATGGTCTGATTTTTCTTTTGCAGATTATTTAATGTAATGGCAACTCCACGGGGGAGGACAAAGAAAAAAGCATCTTTTGATCATTCTCCGGATAGCCTTCCTTTGAGGAGCTCCGGTAGGCAGGTAGTGTTCATTTATTCATTCAACAAGCCTTTTCTGAGCATGCAGAATTACTGGTTGGGACTGGAGAATTAGAGTTGAAAAGATTACTCCAGCCCTCAAGTTGCTTGTATTCTAGGGGAGAAATTCTCAGTACGGTCATAACACAGTGTGATAACATGATAGAATATACAAAATAGAAGCATTATCTGGCAGAGGGAACTGTAAGTATAAAGGCGTAGAGTGTGAATCAGCATAGGATGTTCAGAGATTCACAGCTGTGTGGTTGCTTCCAGAGTGTGAGGCTGGGGCCAGATCATGCCTGGCTTGGATGTCATTCATAGGAATTTGGACTTCAGCTTGGAATTGGTTGAATGCTATTGGAGGGTTATGTATAGGGCTTTTCGGGTAGGGCTTTTATTCTTTTAAAAGAAAAAATTGAACAATGTAATTCTTTCTCTATAATTTTTCTAGCTTTTTATTTAAAATAGAGGGGGCCAGGCACGGTGGCTTACACCTGCAATCCCAGCACTTTGGGAGTCCGAGGCTGGTGGATCACAAGGTCAGGAGATCCAGACCATTCTGGCTAACATGGTGAAACCCCGTCTCTACTAAATATGCAAAAAATTAGCTGGGTGTGGTGGCGGGCGCCTGTAGTCTCAGCTACTCGGGAGGCTGAGGCAGGAGAATGGCGTGAACCTGGGAGGTGGAGCTTGCAGTGAGCAGAGATGGCGCCACTGCACTCCAGCCTGAGCGACAGAGTGAGACTCTGTCTCAAAAAAAAAAAAAAAAAAATAGAGGGTATAACTGCTCTAAATAAAGAAAAAACAAATCTCAATTTGGGGAATGACTTTTTTTTTTTTTTGACTCATGTCACTTTTTTTTTTTTTTTCCAGACAATCTCCTCTGTCCCCCAGGCTGGAGTACAGTGACACAATCGTGTGTGCCACAATGCCTGGTTGATTTTTTTTTTTATTTTTAGTAGAGAGGAGGTCTCGGTATGTTGCCCAGGCTGGTCTTGGACTCCTGAGCTTAAGTGATCCTTCCACCTCAGCCACCCAAAGTGCTGGGGATTACAGGCATGAGCCACCACACCCAGCTGATGTCACTTTTTTCTAAGAAAGACTCATATGAATTTAGTTCTTTGCTTAGACATCTGTTGTTAAAATGCTATTTCTATATCTCTAGCAAGTTAGTAAATTACTTGCACAATGCAGTCACCAGTAAATTGCTGTATTGTCATCCCTAACCTACTGCCATGATGTTTTTGACCTTCATGTTTAGAACTCAGCTGTGATTTCAGTAGTGAACCTTCATCCTTAGTCATTTTGCCATCATCAGTGAAATTTTAACATCAGCTGTGACTCCCTTAGGCGAAGAAGAAAGCAACAGAGACAACAGATGAGGATGAAGATGGTGGCTCAGAGAAGAAGTACAGGAAATGTGAAAAGGCAGGCTGTACGGCAACATGTCCTGTGTGCTTTGCAAGTGCTTCTGAAAGGTCTGTTTAGACGTGTGTCTTGGCCTCCCATTTCTGCTTGTGAGAAGTTCTTTGTGGAAACATCATCCTTGTAGATAGTTTTCCTAAAGATAGATACAGATACTATAAGTCATCTAATCTAATAATAGAGACATTGCCCAGACATTCTGTACACACCACACCCTCCTCAAGGCCCTCCCTACTTATCCCTAGCCTACTGGGAGAGGCCACACCCATGTCAATTTTGCAACACAGTGTCCTCAAATCCAACCAACCATATCTACCTCTCCAAGGGTTGAGGGTGGGATGGTGTATGTGGTGGTGAGACAGTAGAGGGAACTCATGAGCTCTCTGTAGACACCAGCGTTTGTTTACTTTTCGTTGTGTTTTTCTCTCTCATATAACATGCCACCTCTTCCCATACGCACATACAGGTCTCATAGAAACTACAGCTAACTGCAGCCTTGCCATTTTTATTGTGGAGTGACACAAGTATGACCTTCTTTTTTTTTTTCTTTTTTACTTCCAGAGGAAAATATTCAGTTAAGGGTTAAGGTTCAATAAAATCGAGAAAACAAATCCTATTTGTTTTTAAACACAAAGAGGGCCAGGCATGGTGGCATGCGCCTGTAATCCCAGCACTTTGGGAGACCAAGATGGGCGGATCAGTTGAGGTCAGGAGTTCCAGACCAGCCTGGCCAACATGGTGAAACCCTGTCTCTACTAAAAATACACAAATTAGCTGGGCGCAGTGGCGGAAGCCTGTAATCCCAGCCACTCAGGAGGCTGAGGCATGAGAATCGCTTGAACCCAGGAGGCAGAGGTTGCAATGAGCCTGAGATCGTGCCACTGTACTCCAGCCTGAGTGACAGAGCGAGACTCCATCTCAAATAAATAAAAAAATATTAAACACAAAGACGTGGTGATTGTGTTCATAGTGGCGTGATTTTTCATTCTCTTGCTATATTATCAACTGTTTGTCAAGTTATCTTTGCCAAATTGCCTGCTTGATGTTCAGATTTCAGCTGACCAGATTCCCTTGCTGTTCAGTACTGGGCCCCATGTTATTCTCTCATGTCCACATATGCAGCCTGCAGCAAGCACAGTGGCATCTGTCCTTTTGTGTCATAAAACCCTATCATTGCCCCAAGGAGTCTTCTTAAGACTGCTAAGCCCCAGGCAGCCAGCTAGGTTAGGTCCCATGGCCTAAGTCCCTGCATCCTTCCTGTGTGTTATTATCTACTAGTAATCCATTCCTGTTTCCCCTGTCCTTAGGGGGCTAAGTGGAGATAATGCAAAATGGGTTCATAGATGGTGCTTGCAAGATGTTTTTTAAAAAATGAGAGGAGAAATGTTTATTCATTACCAAAGCTATATGTTTTTCACTATTTTCAGATGTGCCAAAAATGGCTACACCTCCCGATGGTATCATCTCTCCTGTGGGGAACATTTCTGTAATGAATGCTTTGACCATTACTACAGAAGGTATGTTCACTAATTGTGTGAGGTTTCCCTGGAGAAGGGGACCATGGCAGGGGCAGTGCGTGTGGTCAGCTGATTAAAGCTTAGGCTCGAGGCTTACTGAATTATTCAGCTCTTTCAGCCGTGCCTGTGATGACTGTAACTTGGACGAGAACTTTGATGTTGTAGTTTGTGTGTGTGCATGTTTGTGTGTGTGCACACTCAGGGATCAAAAAATATCTGCCATTTCTTTTTTTTTTTTTTTTTGAGGCAAGAGTCTTGCCTAGGCTGGAGTGTAGAGACATAATTTCAGCTCACTGCAACCTCCAACTTCTGAGTTCTTTAGTAGAGATGGGGTCTCACCATGTTGTCCAGGCTGGTCTCAAACTCCTGGGCTCAAATGATCTGCCTGCCTTGGCCTCCCAAAGTGCTGGGATTACAGGCGTGAGCCGCTGCACCCAGCGAAACAGTTATTTCTTGAGTCTGAAAGTTCTGGAACATCTAGGAGATGTTGATTCTATTTTATTGTTTTCAATTTCATTCATTTGTGCTCTAATTTTTATTTTTTACTTGTGTTTGCTTTAGGTTTAATTTTTTATTTCTCTAGTTTCATAAATTAGTAGCTTCAATTATTTATTTTTAAATCTTTTCCAATAAATGCGTTTTTAAATGCCATAAATTTCTGTCCAAGTAGGTTGTGATATTTCACAAATTTTGACAACTTTTATTTTAATTTAGTTCAAAATATTTTAAAATTTCCATTGAGTTTTCCTTTTTGATCTATAGATTATTTAGAAGTAAATTGTTTAATTTACAAATATTTGGGACACCTCCAGCAATTTTTCTGTTACTGATTTCTAGTTGAGTTCAGCAATGGTCTGAGAATATACTTTGTATTTCTACGTTTTAAATTTGTCACAGTTTGCTTTATGGCCCATAATGCAGTGTATCTTGGTAAATGTCCTGCATGCAGTGGAGAAAAATGTGTATTTTGCTATTGTCAGGTGGGTCTATCAGTGTCAACTAGACCAAGTTGATTGATAGTGCAGTTCAGGTCATATATATATATACACACACACATACATACATCTTTCTGATGTACTCCTACCTGATCTTTCAATTACTAAGAAAAGTGTCTTAAAGTCTGCAATTATAATTGTCTCTTAACATTTCCAACTATAATGCAGATATGTCTATTTTTCCTTTCAGTTCTATATATTTTTACCTCATGTATTTTTTTTTCTTGAGATGGAGTCTCGCTCTGTTGCGCAGGCTGGAGTGCAGTGGTGCGATCTGGACTCACTGTAACTTCCACCTCCTGAGTTCAAGCCATTCTTCTGCCTTAGCCTTCCAAGTAGCTGGGATTACAGGCGTGCACTACCGCACCTGGCTGATTTTTGTATTGTTAATAGAGACAGGACTTCATCATGTTGGCATGGCTGGCCTTGAATTCCTGACCTTGGGTGATCTGCCTGCCTCAGCCTCCCAAAGTGCTGGGATTATAGCACTTTGGTGGTGGCTCAAGCCACCATGCCTGGCCGTCATGTATTTTTAAGCTCTGTTGTTAACATTGTACATCTAACATTGTTGTGGATTCTCTCAAAATTGACCCCTTTATGTAATATCCCTTGTCGTCTTATCCCTGATAATATTCATTATTCACATAAATATGGCTGCCTCAGCTTTTTTAATGTTAGCATGATACACCTTTCTTTGTTTCTTTACTTTTTATCTTTCTGAGTCTTTGTATTTAGAGTAGGTTTCTTTTCTTTTCTTTTGAGACAGGGTCTTGCTCTGGAGTGCAGTGGCATGATCTTGGCTCACTGCAACTTCCGCCTCCTGGGTTCAAGTGATTCTCGTGCCTCAGCCTCCTGAGTAGCTGGGATTACAGGTGTGCGTCACCATGCCCAGCTAATTTTTGTATTTTTAGTAGAGGCTGGGTTTCCCCATGTTGGCCAGGCTGGTCTCAAACTCCTGGCCTCATGTGATCCTCCCACCTTGTCCTCCCAAAGTGCTGGGATTACAGGTGTGAGGCTCCATGCCCGGCCTAGAGGAGATTTCTCATTTACACTTATAGTTTTTTTGTAATCCCACTGACAATCTGTCCTTTAATCTGTATGTTTATGCTATTCATGTTTTAAGTGATTGTTGATACAACTGGATTAAAATATCTTGCTAGCTGTTTTCCATATGGTGCATTTTATTCTTTTTCCCCTTCCTCTGCCTTCTCTGATTTTTTTTTTTTTTTTGAGACAGAATCTTACTCTGTCCCCCAGGCTGGAGTGCAGTGGCGTAATCTCGGCTCACTGCAAGCTCTGCCTCCCAAGTTCACACCATTCTGCCTCAGCCTCCCAAGTAGCTGGGACTACAGGTGCCTGCTACCACACCTGGCTAATTTTTTGTATTTTTAGTAGAGACGGGGTTTCACCGTGTTAGCCAGGATGGTCTCGATCTCCTGACCTCGTGATCTGCCCGCCTTGGCCTCCCAAAGTGCGGGGATTACAGGCGTGAGCCACCGCACCCCGCCGCCTTCTCTGATTTTAATTGAGCATTTTTATGATTGTATTGTATTTCATCTACTGATGTAATTTTTAATGGCTGCCCTAGGCTTTACTACATACATTAAAAAAATATTCTAGGCTAGGCGCAGTGGCTCACGCCTATAATCCCAGCACTTTGGAAGGTTGAGGTGGGCAGATCTCTTGAGGTTAGGAGTTCGGGACCAGCCTGGCCAACATGACGAAACCCCGTCTCTACTAAAAATACAAAAGTTAGCCAGGCATGGTGACAGGTGCCTTTAATCCCAGCTATTTGGGAGGTTGAGGCATAAGAATCCCTTGAACCCAGGAGGTGGAGATTGCAGTGAGCCAAGATTGCGCCATTGCGCTGCAGCCTGGGTGACAGAGCGAGACTGCATCTCAAAAGAAATTTAAAAAAATAATAAAAAAATAAAAATATTCTGAACTGGTTCCAGCTACTTGGGAGCCTGAGGCAGAAGGATCGCTTGAGCTTAGGAGTTCGAGGTTGCAGCACACCATGATTCATGATTGCAGCTGTGAACAGTCACTGTACTCCAGCCTGAGCAACATAGCAACACCCTGTATCAAGGGGAAAAAAAAGAAAAAAAATTAATTTCTCTTTCAAATAACACTATGCCTGTCTTAGTTTTAGATACTAAAACTGACGAGAATATACCCCTTCTGACAGCCTGTTTCATGGGTGCCATAATAACTTTCTCTACTTTTATAACAAGGCTAGTTAAGTTTGTTATGTAAGATTTATTAACCTGCCTCCTGTTTTGAAAAACCTGATTGCTTATAGCAATCGATATATTAATCGATATATTAATTTTTCTTGTTTTTCAGCCATAAGGATGGATATGACAAATACACTACATGGAAAAAAATATGGACTAGCAATGGCAAAACCGAACCTAGTCCCAAAGCTTTCATGGCAGACCAGCAACTCCCCTACTGGGTAAGGAGAATGATGCTCTCTGTCTGTGAAGTATTTGTGGAGCCAAATGCAAGAGGCATGGATGAAAATGCTGTTTAGGAAATCTCCTGTTACATTTATTGTTCCTTCTATGACTATTAAAGCAAATATTTTTTATTTTTATAGAAAGCTCAGGTATTTCAACATAGTATAAAAGAGGAAACTAGGCTGGGTGTGGTGGCTCATACTTGTAATCCTAGCCCTTTGGTAGGCTGAAGTGGGAAGACTGCTTTGCGCCCAGCCTGGGCAAAGTGAGACCCTATCTCATAGTAAGACCCCATCTTTACAAAAAAAATTTTTTTTTTCAAGTAGCCAGGAGTGGTGGCAGGTGTCTGTAGTCCCATCTACTCATCAGGTTGAGGTGGGGGAATTGCTTGAGCTCAGGAGTTCAAGGCTGTAGTGAGCTATGATTACACCACTCCACTCCAGCCTGGGTGACAGAGTGAGAGGCTGTCTCAAAAAAAAAAAAAATTGTTTTAAAAAAGAAAAAACTAAAGGCTCACCACCAGCTGGTGATAGTCATTGCTGAGCTTGATACATGGCTTTTTGATCCTTTTTTAATTTTCATATTTTTGTCTGTTTAAACACAATTTCATGCTTTATATACATATACTGATTAGGTTTAAAATCAGGCTTCAGATACGATTTTTGTAATGTTTAGCTTTTTAAAAATTAATTTGGGCCAGGGCTGTGGCTCACACCTGTAATCCTAGCACTTTGGGAGGCTGAGGTGGGCAGATCACAAGGTCTAGAGATCAAGACCATCCTGACCAACATGGGGAAACCCCGTCTCTACTAAAAAAATACAAAAATTAGCCAGGCGTGGTGGCGTGCGCCTGTGGTCCCAGCTACTCGGGAGGCTGAGGCAGGAGAATCACTTGAACCCAGGAAGCGGAGGTTGCAGTGAGCTGAGATCGTGCCACTGCACTCCAGCCTGGTAACAGAGTGGGACTCTGTCTCAAAAAAAGAAAAAAAAAATTAAATTGACCTCGTATTCTTTTTTCATTTAGTCATTCTTTGAAAATATATTTTCATTATTGCATATATTGTTGAAATATACCAACAATATATGCTATTTGCTATTTTTTTTTTTCTGAGACCGGGTCTCACTCTGTTGCCCAGGCTGTAGTGCAGTGGCACAATCTTAGCTCACTACAACCTCCACCTCCCGGGCTCAAGCGATTCTCCCACCTCAGCCTCCCTAATAGCTGGGACTCTCCGCACATGCTACCACGCCCAGCTGACTTTTGTATTTTTTGTAGAGATGGCGTTTCACCATGTTGCCCAGGCTGGTCTTGAATTCCTAGGCTCAAGTGATCCACCTGCCTCAGCCTCCCACAGTGCTGGGATTACAGACGTGAGCCACGATGCCCAATTTTTTTTTAAGATGGGGTCTTGCTCTGTCGTTCAGGCTAGAGTGCAGTTGTGGGATTATGACTCACTGCAGCCTCAGTCTCCCAGGCTCAAGTGATCTTCCCACCTCAGCCGGCAGAGCAGCTGGGACTACAGAGTGCACCACCATGTCCAGCTAATTTGTTAATTCTTTATAGAGACAGGACTCGATATCTTGCCCAGGCTGGTCTCAAATACTGGACTCAAGCAGTCCTCCCACTTCAGCCTCTCAAAGTGTTAGGATTACAGGTGTGAGCCACTGTACCTGGCCGATTTGCTAATTTTAAAAATATTATAAGTAATGCTGAGCTTTGTGCACGCTTAAAGATTTTTTCATTGAAGTAAAATTCGTATAACATAAAATTAACCATTTTAAATTGTGCAGTTCAGTGGCACTTAGTATATTCACAGTGTTATGCAATTACCACCCCTATCTAATTCCAAAGTATTTTCATCACCCACAAGGGAAGCCCTAACTCTTGCTACCCCCAGTTCCTGGTAACCGCTAATCTGCTTTCTGTATTTATGGATTTATCTATTTTGGATGTTTCATATGAATGGAATCGTGCAACATGTAACCTTTTGTATCTGACCTTTTTCACCTAATGTAATGTTTTTGAGATTCATATCCATTGTAGGATGTGTCAGTACTTCATTCTTTTTTATGGGTGAATAATACTCCATTGAATGGATATGCCACAGTTTTTTTAAGCATTCATCTATTGATGGACATCTAGATCATTTCAAGCGTTTAGCAATTGTGAATAGTGCTGCAGTGAACATTCTTGTAGAAGTATTTGTTTGACTACCTGCTTGCAATTCTTGGGTATGTACCTAGAAATATAATTGCTAGATCGTATTTGGTAATTATATGGGACCTCAAACTCTTTTCCATAGTTGCTGTACCATTTTTCATTCCTGTCTGTAGCATATGAGGGTTCTGATTTTTCCACGGGTTTGAAGTGGTATCTCATGGTGGTTTTAATTTGCATTTCCCTAATGACTAACGCAACCTTTCGTATGCTTGTTGTCCATTTGTATATCTGGAGAAATATCTGGTAACATCCTTTGCCCATTTTTGTTTTGTTTTGTCGTCTTTGAGATGGAGTCTTGCTCTGTCGCCCAGGCTGGAGTGCAGTGGTGCGATCTTGGCTCGCTGCAACCTCTGCCTTCTGGGTTCAAGCCATTCTCCTGCCTCTGCCACCTGAGCAGCTGGGATTATAGGTGCGTGCCACCACCCTGGGCTAATTTTTGTATTTTTAGTAGAGACGGAGTTTCATCATGTTGGCCAGGCTGGTCTCGAACTCCTGATGGCAGGTGATCTGCCCGCCTCGGCGTCCCAAAGTGCTGGGATTACAGATGTGAGCCACCTTGCTCAGTCTTCCTTTGCCTTTTTTAAAATTGTTTGTCTTTTTGTAGTTGAGTTGTAAGAATTATATATATATAAAGTATTTATTTTTATTTTTATTTTTTTTTGAGACGGAGTTTTGCTCTTGTCACCCAGGCTGCAGTGCAATGGTGCCATCTCTGGCTCACTGCAACCTTTGCCTTCTGGGTTCAGGTGGTTCTTCTGCCTCAGCCTCCCAAGTAGCTGGGATTACAGGCACCCGCCACCACGCCCGGCTAATTTTAGTAGAGATGGGGTTTCACCATGTTGGCCAGGCAGGTCTCAAACTCCTGACCTCAGGTCATCTGCCTGCCTCAGCTTCCCAAAGTTCTGGGATTATAGGCGTGAGCCACCGTGCCTGGCCTTTTTATATATTTTGGATACTAAACCCTTATTAGATCTATGATTTGCAAGTATTTTTTCCTATAGGTTGTTGTCTTCCTTTGGTAGAGCCCTTTGATGCCCAAAGGTTTTTAATTTTGAGGAAGTTCAATTTATCTGTTTTTTTCTTTCGTTTCTTTTGGTGTTATCGCTTATAATTCGTTGCCAAATTCAAGGTCATAAAGGTTTACTTTGTTTTCTAAGAGTTCTGTTGTTCGAGTGCTTACGTTTAGGTATTATTTTATCTATTTTGAATTAATATTTTTATATGTGTAAAGTAGGGTGTCTAACTTCATTCTTTTGCATATGGATATCTGCATGCTTTTAAAAAATAAACTTTATTTTGGAATCATCTTTTTAAAATTATTTATTTATTTATTTATTTTTTTGAGACAGAGTCTTGCTCTGTTGCCCAGGCTGGGGTGCATTGGTACGATGCACCCTCCACTCAGCTCACTGCAACCTCCACCTCCCAGGTTCAAGCGATTCTCCTGCCTCAGCCTCCTGAGTAGCTGGGATTACAGGCATGCACCCCCATGCCCAGCTAATTTTTTAAATATTTTTAGTAGAGATGGGGTTTCACCATGTTGGCCAGGCTGGTCTTGAGCTCCTGACCTCAGGCGATTCACCTGCCTCAGCCTCTCAAAGTGCAGGCGTGAGACACTGCACCAAGCCTGGAATCATTTTAAATTTACCAAGTTGCTAAGATAGTACAGAGAGTTTCCATATATCCTTCATGCAGCTTCCCTTAATGTTGTCATCTTACATACCGTGATTATTTGTCAAAGTAAGAAATTAACTTTGGCATAGTACTAATAACTGTAGACTTTATTTGGATTTCATCAGTTTCTTCACTAATGTTCTTTTACTGTTCTAGGATCCAACGCAGCATACCACATTGCATTTAGTATGCATGCTTTTTGACTAACTGAAAGTAAATTTCAGTTTATTTTATGCTGATTTTTTTTTTTTTAAGACAGGGTCTCAGTCTGTTGCCCGGGCTGGAGTGCAGTGGTGTAATCTCAGCTCACTGCAGCCTTGACTTCCCCAGGCTCAAGCCATCCTCTCACCTCAGCCTCCTGAGTAGCTGGGACTACAGGCGTGCACCACCGCACCTGTCTGCTTTTGTATTTTTTGTAGAGACGGGATGTCACTATGTTGCCCAGGCTAGTCTGGAACTCCCGGGCTCAAGCAGTCTGCCTGCCTCAGCCTCCTAAAGTGCTGAGATTACAGGTGTGAGCCACCATGCCTGGCCCTGATTGTTTCTTTAGGTTAGAGCTGGAAAACCTTTCTCTCTCTTTTTTTTTTTTTTTTTTGAGACGGAGTCTTGCTCCGTTGCCCAGGCTGGAGTGTAGGAGTGTAGTGGTGCGATCTCGGCTCACTGCAAGCTTCGCCTCCCGGGTTCATGCCGTTCTCCTGCCTCAGCCTCCTGAGTAGCTGGGACTACAGGCGCCCACCACCACGCCTGGCTAACTTTTTGTATTTTTAGTAGAGACAGGGTTTCACCGTGTTAGGCAGGATGGTCTGGATTTCCTGACCTCGTGATCCGCCTGCCTTGGCCTCCCAAAGTGCTGGGATTACAGGCGTGAGCCACTGCACCTGGCCTAGAAAACCTTTCTGACAACAAAACTCAGATCCCCTTGGGACTTTCCTCACTCTGAGGAAGTATTAAATCAGAAATTATCTTAATGGGGTGAAAGTGAATTATATGGATGATGGTAATGCAAGGAGGAGAAAAAATACTTAGGATTGCTAACAGGTTGGAGAAGATGACCAAGTGGTGGAGGATAGAAATGGTAACTGAAGATTAGCTCACTTGTCATCTTGACTTGATACTTCCCATCTAGGTTCAGTGTACAAAACCTGAGTGCAGAAAATGGAGGCAGCTTACCAAGGAAATCCAGCTTACTCCACAGATAGCCAAGACTTATCGATGCGGTATGAAACCAAATACTGCTATTAAGGTATGTTCTCTTTTTGCTTTTGAGTTAATTGATATATTAATGTAGTCAGTAAATAGTAATGGTGTATGTTTTTCATGTATTGTGTTGATCATTCTGTCAAGGTTGTATTTGCATGCATGTAATAGAACCCCAACTATAATGGCTTAACCAATTAAGGATTTTACTTTTCCGTCATTATAAGCAGTTAAGACATAGGTAAGCAGTTAAGACATACGCTGTCCAGGGTTGGTTTTGTTGCCCAAGGAAATCTCTTTGTAGTTTCCACTCCAGCCACCTGTAGTCTAACTTCATCCTGAAGGCCACAAGGTAGTTGCTACACCACCAGTCATGTGTCCAAATCCTAAGCAGAAAAGGGGGAAAGGTCAAAGGGCAAGAGGGGAGTATCAGCTGAGCCTGTCCCTATTTTCCTGGGGGAAACAGGAGCTTTCCTGGAAGTTCCTTCCGTAGATTTCTATTTATATCTCATTGGCGAGAACAGGATCATGCAGCTACTCTGGTTTTAATTTTTTTGCTAGTTTTGGTTTGTTTCGTTTTTATATAATGATGTTGACACCATAAATGCAGCTTCCCTAACTATAGTGAGGACAGAGGAAGAAAATATTTTACAACTGAGGATGTTGCAACACTAAACAAAGCCAGATCCTATTAGTGAGGAAGAAAAGATTAATTGATATGCTTGGCAATTAGGAATCGGCCATCGTTGTTATAATGTGCCTTTTTTGAAATTTGGCAATTACTTACTGTTTAAAAACCTATTATTATTGCTTTAGTGCGTTAAGGGTGTTAGTCTACACAAATGCCACTGGTACCTGCAGTACATTAAAGAATATTAGGAATCCTTTTAATCTCAGAAGTAAAATACTTTGTTTCTAGAAATTGAGATAAAATTCACATATTATAAAATTCACCCTTTTAAAGCATACAATTGAGTGGCTGTGGTGCAGGTTGAGCACCCTAGTCTGAAAATCTGAAATGTTCCAAAATCTGAAACTTTTTTGAGCTCTGAGATGATGCTCAGAGGTTCTGCTCAAAGGAAATGTTCACTGGAGCATTTCAGATTTTCAGATTAGGGATGCCCAACCAGTAAGTATGTTGCAAACATTCCAAAATCCAAAATCCAAAACACTTCTGGTCCCAAGCATTTCAAATAAGAGAAATTCAACCTGGGATTCAAAATATAAACATCATATTTTTATAATGCCTGGAATTCAGTAAAAGCCTGGGATTCAAAATATAAACATAATATTCTATTTCATTATATTTATAATAAACTATATAGTTTATTTTCTGTGCCTGGCCTATTCGTTTCTTATGAATAAAAATATATTAGGAGTGGTTGGGCGCGGTGGCTCACACCTGTAATCCCAGCACTTTGGGAGGCCGAGATGGGCGGATCACCCAAGGTCAGGAGTTCGAGACCAGCCTGGCCAACATGTTGAAACCCTGTCTCTAGTAAAAATATAAAAATTAGCCCGGTGTGGTGGCATGTGCTTGTAATCTCAGCTACTCGGGAGGCTAAGGTAGGAGAATCACTTGAACCCGGGAGGCGGAGGTTGCAGTGAGCTGAGATCATGCCATTGCACTCCAGCCTGGGCAACAAGAGTGAAACTCCATCTCAAAAAAAAAAAAAAAAAAAAAAGAAAAAAGGAGTGTAATCAGTGAGTTATATCATAAATTTATGTTTAATGTTTGCAAAACTACCTAATGTCTTTCCATGGTTGTACCATACTACAACATTTTGTAGTGTTATTCTTTTTAAAAAAATTTAATTATAGCCATTCTAATGGGTATGTACTAGTATCATTGTAGGGTTAGTTTGCATTTCCCTAATAACTGGTGATCTTGAGTATATTTTCATATGCTTATTGGCCATGCATTTCTCTTTGGAAAATGTCTGATCAAGTTTTTTTTAATTGGGTTTTATTGATTTGTAGTTCTTTATGTAATCTGGATATAACCGTGTATTTTGAATATTTTTTCCCCCCAGTTTGTGTTAAGCCTTTTCATTTTCTGAATAGGTCTTTTATGAGGAATTTTCCATTTTGAAGTGTAGTTTATTCAGTTTTTCATTTATGCTTAGAACTTTTTGTGTCTTTTCTGAGAAATCATTGGTTACCTTTCACCTTGTAAACATACTCTGTGATTTCTTTGAGGTGCCTTATAGTTTTCATCTTTACTTTTAGATCAGTAGCTCAAGTTTATTTTTGTTTTTGATGTCAGAGGTAGGCCAACATTCAATTTTTTCCATTCAGATATTTAGTTGTTCATTACCGTTTGCTAAAAAGACTGTATTTTTCACTTTGTATTATCTTAGCACCATTGTTTTATTTTATTTTATTTTAGACGGAGTCTTGCTCTGTTGCCCAGGCTGGAGTGTAGTGGCTCGATCTCGGCTCACTGCAACCTTTGCCTCCTGGGTTCAAGCGATTCTCCTGCCTCAGCCTCCCAAGTAGCTGGGACTACAGGCACACACCACCACACCTGGCTAATTTTTGTATTATTAGTAAAGAGAGGGTTTCACCATGTTGGCCAGGCTGGTCTTGGACTCCTGACCTCGTGATCCACCTGCCTTGGCCTCCCAAAGTGTTGGGATTACAGGCGTGAGCCACTGCGCCCGGCCCTATCTTAGCACCATTATAAAAAAATCAATTGGCCGTATGTGTGTAAGTCTGTTTCTGGACCCTGTTGCATTAATCTGTTTTTTACCCAATGCTCTGCTGTCATGATTATTGTATCTGTATAGTAAGTCTTGAAATCAGGTAGTATACATTCTTCTAACTTTTTTTTTGTTTTCAAGATTGTTTTGGCTATTCTAGGACCCTTATATTTCCATGTAAACATCAACTTCTTAGTATCCAATAAAAAGCCTCTGGGTTTTTTATTGGAATGCATTGAATCTATGGGTCATTTGGAGAAGTGACGTCTTTACATTTTTCAGTCCTCTAAGGGGTTGGTAAATGATGGCTCATGGGCCAAATCTGGCTGATACCTATTTATTTTTATTTATTTTTATTTTTCTGTAGGTTATTGGGGTGCAGGTGGTGTTTGGTTATATAAGTTCTTTAGCGGTGATTTGTGAAATTTGGTGCACCCATCACCCGAGCAGTATACACTGCACCCTGTTTGTAGCCTTTTGTCCCTAGCCCCCCTTCTACTTTTCCCCCCAAGTTCCCAAAGTTCATTGTGTCATTCATATGCCTTTGTGTCCTCGTAGCTTAGCTTCCACATATCAGTGAGAACATATGGTGTTTGGTTTTCCATTCCTGAGTTACTTCACTTAGAATAATAGTCTCCTATCTCATCCAGGTTGCTGCAAATGCCATTAATTCATTCCTTTTCATGGCTGAGTAGTAGTCCATCATATATATATATGTATGTATGTATGTACACATACACACACACCGCAGTTTCTTTATCCACTTGTTGATTGGTGGGCATTTGGGTGGGTTCCACAATTTTGCAGTTGTGAACTGTGCTGCTATAAACATGCATGTGGAAGTATGTTTTTTGTATAATGACTTCTTTTCCTCTGGATACCCAGTAGTGGAATTGCTGGATCAAATGGTAGTTCTACATTTAGTTCTTTAAGGAGTCTCCACACTGTTTTCCATAGTGGCTGTACTAGTTTACATTCCCACCAGCAGTATAGAAATGTTCCCTGTTCACTGCATCCACACCAACATCTACTGTGGTTTGATATTTTGATTATGGCCATTCTTGCAGGAGTAAGGTGGTATCACATTGTGGTTTTGATTTGCATTTCCCCAATCGTTAGTGATGTTGAGCATTTTTTCATATGTCTGTTGGCCATTTGTATATCTACTCTGAGAATTGTCTATTCATGTCCTTAGCCCACTTTTTGATGGGGTTGTTTTTCTCTTAATGATTTGTTTGAGTTCATTGTAGATTCTGGATAGTAGTCCTTTGTCAGATGTATAGGTTGTGAAGATTTTCTCCCACTCTCTGGGTTGTCTGTTTACTCTGCTGATTGTTCCTTTTGCCTTGCAAAAGCTCTTTAAAGTCCCAGTTATTTATCTTTGCTTTTATTGTATTTGGATTTGGGTTCTTGGTCATGAAATCCTTGCCTAAGCAAGTGTCTAGAAAGGTTTTTCTAGTATTTCTTCTAGAATTTTTGTAGTTTCAGGTCCTAGATTTAAGTCCTTAATCCATCTTCAGTTGATTTTTGTGTGAGATATGAGGATCCAGTTTTCTTCCCCTAAATGTGGCTAGCCAATTATCCCAGCACCATTTGTTGAAAAGAGTGTCCTTTCCCCACTTTATGTTTTTGTTTGCTTTGTTGAAGATCAGTTGGCTCTAAGTATTTGGGTTTATTTCTGGGTTCTCTATTCTGTTTCATTGGTCTATGTGCCTATTTTTATACCAGTACCATGCTGTTTTGGTGACTATGGCCTTATAGTATAGTTTGAAATCAGGTAGTGTGATGCCTCCGGATTTATTCTTTTGCTTTGTCTTGCTTTGGCTATGCGGGCTCTTTTTTGGTTCCATATGAGTTTTAGAATTTTTTCTAATTCTGTGATGAATGATAGTAGTATTTTGATGGGGATTGCTTTTAATTTGTAGATTGCTTTTGGCAATATGGTCATTTTCACAACATTGATTCTACCCATCCGTGAGCATCCATTTGTTTGTGTTGTCTATGATTTCTTCCAGCAGTGTTTTGTAGTTTTCCTTGTAGAGGTCTTTAGACTCCTTGGTTAGGTTTATTCCTAAGTATTTTATTTTATTTTGCAGCTATTGGTAAAGGGGTTGAGTTCTTGATTTGACTCTCTGCTTGGTCGCTGTTGGTGTATAGAAGAGCTACTGATTTGTGTACATTAATCTTGTATCTGGAAACTTTGCTGACTTCTTTTATCAGTTCTAGGAGCCTTCTGGAAGAGTCCTTAGGGTTTTTGGGGTAAACGATCATATCATCAGCAAACAGTGACAGTTTGACTTCCTCTTTACCAATTTGGATGCCCTTTATCTCTTTCTCTTGTCTGATTGCTCTGGCTAGGACTTCTAGTACTATGTTGAAGAGGAGTGGTGAGAGTGGGCATCCTTGTTTTGTTCCAGGTCTCAGAGGGAATGCTTTCAACTCTTCCCCATTCAGTATTATGTTGTCTGTGGGTTTGTCATAGATGGCTTTTATTACATTGAGGTATGTCCCTTGTATGCCAATTTTGCTGAGAGTTTTAATCATAAAGGGATGCTGGATTTTGTCCAGTGCTTTTTCTGTGTCTATTGAGATGATCATGTGATTTTTGTTTTTAATTCTGTTTATGTGGTATATCACATTTATTGATTTGCATATGTTAAACCATCCCTGCATCCCTGGTATGAAACCCACTTGATCATGGTGGATTATCTTTTTGATATGTTGTTGGATCCGGTTAGCTAGTATTTTGTTAAGCATCTACATTAGCTAGTATTTTGTTAGTGTCTATGTTCATCAGGAATATTGGTCTGTAGTTTTCGTTTTTGGTTATGTCCTTTCCTGGTTTTGGTATTAGGGTGATGCTGGCTTCATAAAATGAATTAGGGAGGGTTCCTCTTTATCTTGTGGAATAGTGTCAAAAGGATTGGTACCAATTCTTCAAATGTCTGGTAGAATTCTGCTGTGAATCCATCTGGTCCTGGACTTTTTTTGTTGGTAATCTTTTAATTACCATTTCAATCTCACTACTTGTTATTGGTCTGTTCAGGGTATCTAATCCTTCCTGATTTAAGCTAGGAGGGTTGTATTTTTCCAGGAATTTGTCCATGTCTTCTAGGTTTTCCAGATTATGTGCGTAAAAGTGTTCGTAGTAGCCTCGAATGATCTTTTGTATTTCAGTGGTGTCAGTTGTAATATCTTTTTTTTTCTTAATGAAGTTATTTGGATTTTCTCCTTTTCTTGGTTAATCTTGCTAATTGTCTATCAACTTTATTTATCTTTTCAAAGAACCAGCTTTTTGTTTCATTTAACTTTTGTATTTTTTTTGTTTCAATTTCATTTAGTTCTTGTCTGATCTTGGTTATTTCCTTTCTTCTGCTGGGCTTGGGTTTGGTTTGTTCCTGTTTCTCTAGTTCCTTGAGGCCACACCTATTTATTTATTTATTTATTTATTTTATTTTTAATTTAAAAAATTTTCTGTAGTGACAGGGTCTTGCTCTATTGCCCAGGCTGGTCTTGAACTCTTGGCCTCAAGTGATCCTCCCTTCCCAGCCTCCCAAAGTGCTGGGATTACAGGCGTTAGCCACCGCACCTGGCACCACACCTGTTTTGTAAATATGGTTTTAATTGGGACATAGCCATGCTCATTCCTGCTCCTGGTACCACACCTGTTTTGTAAATAAAGTTTTAATTGGGACATAGCCATGCTCATTGTTATGTATTGGCTGCTTTTATGCTACAATGACAGTATTTGCGACAGAGCCCAGAATATTTACTATGTGGTTCCTTACAGAAAATGTTTCCTGACCCCTTTTCTGACCCATGGGCATGGTATCTGTCTCCATCTTTTTGAGGTTAATGTCTCCCAACAGTGTTTTCTAATATTCACTGAGGATATCTTTTGTGCCTTTGTTCAATTTATTTCTAGATACTTAATTTTTTTTTCCTGTAATTGTAGATAAAATTCATTGATTGATTGATTTTTTTGTTTTGGACGGAGTCTCACTCTGTCATCCAGGCTGGAGTGCAGTGGCACCGTATTGGCTCACTGCAACCACCATCTCCTGGGTTCAAGCAATTCTCCTGCCTCAGCCTCCTGAGTAGCTGGGATTACAGGCACCCACCACCACGCCCAGCTAATTTTTTTACATTTTTAGTAGAGACGGGGTTTCACCACATTGGCCAGGCTGGTCTCGAACTCCTGAACTCAGGTGATCTGCCTGCCTTGGCCTTCCAAAGTGCTGGGATTACAGGCATGAGCCACCGCACCCGGCCTATTTTTTATTATTTATTTATTTTTTGAAATGGAGTCTTGCTTTGTCGCCAGGCTGAAGTGCAATGGCACGATCTCGGCTCACTGCAACCTCCGCCTCCCAGGTTCAAGCAATTCTTCTGCCTCAGCCTCCCGAGTAGCAGGGACTACAGGCACACATCACCATGCCTGGCTAATTTTTTGTATTTTAATAGAGACAGGGCTTCCCCATGTTGGCCAGGCTGGTCTCGAACTCCTGACCTCGTGATCTACCTGCCTTGGCCTCCCAAAGTGCTGGGATTATAGGTGTGAGCCACTGTACCCAGCCAATAAAATTTATTTTTAACTCCATTTTCAAGTTGTGCACTGTTGCAACTATATAGAAATACAATTGACTTTTGTATATTGGCCTTGTACCCAGAGTCTTTGTTAACTTCACTTACTAAGTTTCATAGATCTTTTTCATAGATTCCTTTGGGTTGTCTGCAAATCAGTCATACAAATAATCATGATTGTCTACAAACCTCTTCTCAGTCTTTTTGCCCTTTTTCTTGCCTTACTACATTGGTCAGGACCACCAGTGATAGTGTTCTATAGAAGTGATGAGAGCAGACAACCTTGCCTTGTTCCTGACTTCAGGAGGAATGTGTTCAGTATCGTCATATACAGTGTTGGCTATAGCTCTTTGTAGACATTCTTTATGAGATGGAGCAGTCTCCTTTTCTTTTCCTAATCTGCTGATAACTTTTTATGATGAATAGATGTTGGCTAATAGTTTTCCTGCATCTTTTATGATGACCATTGCATTTTCTTCTTTAATCAGCAAATGTAATGAATTATACCAATTTGGGAATGTTGAATCAATGTTGCATTCCTGGGGAAAAAAAATCCATTTGTTTTTAATATATTGTTCTTTTTATATATTCCCAGATTTGATTAAATTTTGTTAAAGATTTTTGCATCTGTGTTTGTCTTGGATACTTTGTTACTTTCCTTTCTTGTAATAACCTTGTCGGGTTCTGCTTTCAGAGTTATGCTGGCTCTGAAACGAGCAGTATATCCTCTTTTCTATTTTGTTGTATAGGTTTGATATTACTTCTTTTTTTGTGTTTGGTTGAATTCACTAATGAAACAATTTGGGCCAGTAGTTTTCTTTGTAAAAAGTTAGGAATTACACATTCAGTTTCTTTAACAGATATATGGCCATCTAGGTGGTTTATGACTTCTTTCCATTTTGGAAGGTTGTGTTTTTCAAGCAGTTTGTCTTTTTCATCTATGTTGTCACATTTTTAACTTAAAGTTGTTTGTACTGTTCCCTTGTTCTCCTTTTAACGTTGGTGGGCTTTGTCTTGGTATCCTTTCTTTTATTCTTGATGTTGGTGATTTGAGAGTGAGGGAGGGGAAGCATTGATCTGAGCCTGGGATTAGATTCCTGAAATTGGTAAGAGCTATTCCAAAATCTTTCAATTTAGCACTAGATATTTTTTCTTTCTTTTTTTTTTTTTTTCCGTAAGGCAGGGTCTCACTCTGTCTCCCAGGCCAGAGTACAGTGGCATAATCCTGGTTTACTGCAGCCTTTACTTCCTGGGCTCAGGTGATTCTGCCACCGTAGTCTCCCGAGTAGCTGGGACTACAGGTGTGTGCCACTGTGCTTCACTAATTTTTGTATTTTTTTTTTTTTTTAATAGAGACGGGGTTTTGCTGTCTTGCCCAGGGTGAGGCCCTTGATTGATTCTGGAACTCAACTTTAAGAGTTGAAGGCCTCTCTAAGAAGAGGAAGAGAAAAGAGAAAATGGGAGGGAGCTGACATGAGGGCGTGGGCAGTTCATTTCCAGGCTGCGTGGCTGCACTGATGGGAGCTGGGAACTGAGCAATGAAAATACCATGAACAGGCACAGGGGAGCGTGTCTAGCTTGCAGGAACAATATCTTGGTTGCACTAAACTTAACTATCTATGTCCCAGATTACTTGACAATGAAAAGTTGACTCAGTGGCATTTCATTATAATATTTAAAGGAGAGTTCAGCCAAGCAACAATAAAAAATAGCAGACTATTTTAATAGATTCTACTTTTTGAGCCATTTTCACTCAGCCTGGGTATGCGATGATTCTAAAAGTTTTTTCAGACAATTTTTTAAGATTTTGGATGATTTGTGTAATACTACATTAATCAATACTAGCTGTGATTTTGTTGTTGTGGTTTTGTTTTGTTTGAGAAGGAGTCTTGTTCTATTGCCCAGGCTGGAGTGCAGTGACACCATGTAGGCCTACTCCAGCCTCTGCCTCCCAGGTTCAAGCGATTCTCCCACGTCAGCCTCCCGAGTAGCTGGAACTGCAGGTGCTCACCACCACGCCCAGCTAATTTGTGTATTTTTAGTAGAGACGGGGTTTCACCATGTTGGCCAGGCTGGTCTCGAACTCCTGATCTCAGGTGATCCACCTGTCTTGGCCTCTCAAAGTGCTGGGATTACAGGCGTGAGCCACTGCTCCCGGCCACTCTAGCTGTGATTTTTACATTTTGTTCTGTGCTTTGACTAAACTGTAATTGGAGTGATCCGTAATCTCACCTCTCTTTTACTTGCTGACAATTGAATGGACAACTTTGACTTTACTAATTGTTTAAATTATGCCTTGCTTTTTGTTTTTTAAATTTTTTCTTGGGTGGTGGTTGTCACTTTTAATTTCTCTAAGTAGTTTTTGAAAACTCGAAGGTTTTCTGTAGAACACTTTTAGACAAATGATATGTGTTCATTATTGAAAAATTCCAGCAATATAGAAAAGAACAAAGATAACAGAAAAAAATTCATGCAGTCTTCGTTGTGAATTAACCATCATTGAGTGAGATTCATTCAAGAGTATCTATATAGTGTACCTCTGTGTGTATACAGGGAGAAGGCCTGATTGACAGATAGCTTCCTGTTAAGGAATAGTACTACACACACTTTTTTTTTCTAAGTTGGTTGTGTTTAATATAACATCAATTTAAAATAAGAAAAGGAAGCCAAAGTGAAATAAGAAATTGTTGAACATAAAATATTTCTTTATCCCAAGAAATAAGTTTCTAAAAACTCTCTAAAAGGTTAAGAAAATATGAGAATAAGAAGTGGGAATCAGTTGGGCGCAGTGGCTCATGCCTGTAATTTCAGCCCTTTGGGAGGCTGAGGCAGGAGTTTGAGACCAGCCTGGGCAACATGACGAGACCCTGTCTCTACAAAGAATACAAAAATTACCTGGGCCTGGTGACGCGCTCCTGTAGTCCCGGCTACTTGGGAGACTGAAGTGGGAGGATCCCTTGAGCCCATGAGGTCAAGGCTGCAGTGAGCCAAGATGGCACCACTGCACTCCAGCCTAAGTGACACAGTGAGACCCTGTTTCAAGAAGAAAAGTAAAAAAGTTGAAATCACTCTAACTTGAAAAAATAAAAAAAACAAACTTCATGTTTCAATTTTAGTTGATATTGGTCAACACCCTGCTATGAAATCAGAAAAAATAAATTATATAACACTTCCTTTTCTTCTCTCCCAGTTTTTGTTATGGTTTTGTTTTTTGTTTAGTTTTCTTGGCGATTTTGTTAATTATTTTCTATAACTGTATTCCCTCCATTGTTTACTCTCACTTATATGTTTATATAGATTTACTGCTCTCTGTAATTTCTTTTACCATAGTTCCATTTTTTTATTTTGATTTGAAACCTGGCTGGCTGTATTTTAACATCAAGCATTTTTTTCTAGGAGGGCCTCAGAGGTGTCAGATTCCTTACATTTTTGAAAACTTAACTACTTTTCTTCTCACCTCACCTTAGTTAAAGCCTTTATAGTCTTTTTAAATTCCAATTTCTATGGATAACATGAAATCTCTTCCCCCAACCCCAGTCACCCTCCTTTGAGACCCCTTCATCTTATTGTTCCAGTATGAATCGATTACTCTCCACAACCTGAACTTTTGAAATATTAATTTAAATTATATATATTGACCCTGAGTAATTTTGGTTTTCAGCGTGGTATGCTGTTAAGGAGAAAGTCAGTGAAGGTTTATTTGTAGAATAACATGAAAAAGAACAATTGACAACTCTGTACACTGTTTTTGATTTTGCTCTTTCTCATTTAATATGTCTTAAAAGATGTGTCCATGTAAGTATATAAAGAGCTCTTCTTTCTCTTCATTTTTATTTCTTTTTTTTTGAGACGGAGTCTTGCTCTGTCACCCAGGCTGGAGTACAGTGGCATCCTCTTAGCCCAGTGCAGCCTCAAACTCCTGAGTTCCAGTGATTCTCACCTGACTCAGCCTCTCACCACAGGCACACGACCATGCACAGCTAATTTTTTTTAATTTTTTTGTAGTGACAGGGTCTTGCTATGTTGCCCAGGCTGGTCTCAAACTCCTGGCCTCAAGTGATCCTCCCACCTTGGTCTCCCAAAGTGCTGGGATCACAGGTGTGAGCCACTGTGCTTAGCCCTTCTTTCTCTTCAATGGCTGTCTAATAAGTAGTCCACTGAACGGATGTCCTGTGTTTAATTTAGTGCTATTGAAGGGCATTTAGGTTACTTTTAAACGTTTACTGTTCCTGACTGTGCTTTAGTGAAAAGCTTTCTATCTGTACTATTTTTGAGTATATTTGTAAGATCAGTTCCTACAAATGAAATTTCTGTATCAAAGGGTAGATGCTATTGTTTTAATGTGAAATAAGTTATAGACACAAAGAGTTATAATTTGTATGTAAGGAGGAAAGAATGAAAGCAAACACTGGTGTGCCTCCCTACTACTCAGTTGAAGAAACAGAGCACTCCCAGTGGCTTTGTCCCTCCCTCCACTGTGCTCCTCAGTAGTTATTATGCTTCCTCTCCTTCCCTTGCAGGGGTAAACAATGTCCTGAATTTTGTGGGGTTTTTTTTTTTTTTTTTTTTTGAGACAGAGTTTTGCTCTTATTACCCAGGCTGGAGTGCAATGGCGCAGTCTCGGCTCATTGCAACCTCCACCTCCCAGGTTCAAACGATTCTCCTGCCTCAGCCTCCTGAGTAGCTGGTGCCCACCACCACACCTGACTAATTTTTTGTATTTTTAGTAGAGACGGGGTTTCATCACGTTGGCCAGGCTTGTCTCGAACTCCTGACCTCAGGTGATTCACCCACCTCGGCCTCCCAAAATGCAGGGATTACAGATGTGAGCCACCACGCCGGGCCCTGAATTTTGTCTTTCTTACTCCTTTGCTTTTTGTTACAAGGTTAATACATATTTCTGAAACCCTAAGTAACATAAGTTTTGCATATTTTTATACTGGTTACAAATTATATCACAATTGTTTATATTCCTCTTTAACTTGCTCTTTTCGCTCAACATTAAGGTTTTGGAGATGCATCCATGTTGATGCATCTAAGACTTTGGTGTGTTAATACCAAAGAGTAGTATTAGAATTACATTGTGTGAACCTACCTTGGTGTGTGTATTCTTGTGTTCATGAATATAAGGGCTGTTTCTAGTTTTTGGCTGTTACATACAAATGCTACTGTGAGCATTCTTGCCTGGCACAAGGACAAGAATGTCTTTGAAATACAGTCCAAGGACTAGAACTGCTAGGCCATATGGTCTAACAATCTTGTTTATTTAGGCAACTATTCTTAGTGAAATATACAAACAGAAAACGCACAAATCGAAATGCATAACTCAATGAATTTTCGCCAAGTACTCATTTAGCTGGCTCCCAGGAAAGTAACAGAACACACACCAGCCCCTTAGAACCCCCGTGTCACTTTTAATCACAGTCTTTAACCCTTGCTCCCCTAGAGTAACTACCTACTTTTCTGACTTACAATCATATAGTTTTGTTTTGTTTTGTTTTTTTGCTTGCTTTTAAGTTTTACATGAATGGTATCCTACACTATGATTGTTCTAGCTACTTTTTTTTTTTTTTTTTTTTTTTTTGAGACGGAGTGTCGCTTTGTCGCCCAGGCTGGAGTTCAGTGTTGCGATCTTGGCTCACTCCAACTTCCGCCTTCCAGGTTCAAGTGATTCTCCTGCCTGAGCCTCCCAAGTACCTGGGATTACAGGTGCGCACCACCATGCCCGGCTAATTTTTGTATTTTTAGTAGAGACGAGGTTTCACCATGTTGGCCAGGCTGGTCTCGAACTCCTGACCTTAGGTGATCCACCCACCTCAGCCTCCCAAAGTGCTGGGATTACAGGTGTGAGCCACTGCACGGGGCCTGTTCTAACTTCTTTTGCCCAACATTTTGAGATGTGTCCATGTTGTAATGTGTGGTCAGAGTTTGTTCTCATTGCTGTGCAGCATGCCATTGTTTGACTATAATACAATTTAAGTGTCCATTGTACTGTTGATGACCTTTGGGTTGTTTCTAGCTTTTTTCCTTTTTTTTTTTTTTTTTTTTTTAAGACAAGGTCTCTTGTCCAGGTGGAGTCCAGTGGTGCTGTCACAGCTCACTGCAGCCTCAACCTCCTGTGCTCAATCAGTCCTCCCACTTCAGCCTCCCGAGTAGTTGGAAGTACAGGCATGCACCACCAAGCCTGGTTGATTTTTGCAATTTTTGTAGAGATGGGAGGTGTTACCCAGGTTGGTGTTGAACTCCTAGGCTCAAGCGATCCACCTGCCTTGACCTCCCAAAATGCTGGGATTACAGGCATGAGCCACTGAGCCTGGCCAGTTTCTAGCTTTTTTTGAATACAAATAATGCTCCTTTGAACATTTTGTAATACTTTTGTTGGTGCAGATATACAAGAGTCTCTCTCTGGAAAATATAACCCAGTTAGAATTGCTGGATGTGTCATACGTATTTTCAGTTATAAAAGATGATGTCAAATGATTGTGCATTTTAAATGTTCGTATTTTGTCACTGCCCTTCGTGGTTGTTATATGCCTTTATTTTCCACCAGGAACATCCTTATGAGAGTGCCTGTCTCCCCACACTCTCACTTTTTTTTTTTTTTTGAGATGGAGTCTCGCTCTGTTACCCAGGCTGGAGCGCAGTAGCGCAGTCTCGGCTCACTGCAACCTCCACTTTCCGGGTCCCAGTGATTCTCCTGCCTCAGCCTCTCCAGTAGCTGAGATTACAGGCACCTGCCACGATGCCTGGCTAATTTTTATATTTTTAGTAGAGACAGTTTTTCACTATTTTGGCCAGGCTGGTCTCAAACTCCTGACCTTAAGTGATCCGCCCACCTTGACCTCCCAAACTGCTGCTCAACCTCCCGAAGTGCTGGGATTATAGGCATGAGCCACAGAGCCAGGCCTCCAGACACTCTGATTTATACATTGTTTCATAAAAATGTTTTTCTTTGCCAGCCTGATAGGTGAAAAGAGGTATCTTATTGAAGATAAATGGGATACCTGAGACTATATTTTATAAGCAACCCTAATTTAACACTTGGTTTTCTTTTGTAGCCTGAGACCTCAGATCATTGTTCCCTCCCAGAGGATCTAGTGAGTATTTCCGGATGGTGTGGATTGGGGTTAATTGTGCCTTTGATGATAAGTGTTACAAGGAAATGATTGTCACAGCTTCATGAATTTCTTTCTCTTTGGTTGCTGATCAGTGACTTTTTAATCTAACATGGTAACTATATTATGAAAATGTTAGCAATAGTGATATTATGGGTAGTCCTGTCCCCAACTTAAAAAATAAAAATAAAGTTATGTTGCTTTTCATTAAAAGGAAACGAAGAGGAAGACACAGCTCTCCTGCCTTGCTCTAGGGCTCAGGCTTGCTGTACTTGTTTTTCAAGGATGACTTTGTGACCTTTTCTCCACTTGAGTCCTCCTAAGAAAAGCACAAGAGGGCCACAATTTGATTGTCTTGGCCTGGATTCAGCTGCAGGAGTGTTCTTATGCATTCTGACCTCAGCATGTTGGCTTTGTCCTGTCCTCATGCAGATATGGCAGGGGGAGCAGTACTTCCAGCTGGCAAAGCTGGTCACATTTCCTCTGTCTTCATAAGACTTTGCTACCTGAGTTGACAAACTTCAGTGTACCATGTAACCAGATTCGGTGACTGTTTCAGAAAAGAGGTTTTTAAATTTTGGGTTTCTTGAGTTTCTAGAATCCTGAGTCATTCTGATTTTCAGTGATTCAGGATTGGATTGTTCTAGATGTCTGAAACTCAGGAACTACGATAGCTTTTCAGGCAAAGACAGCATTGACTTTTAGCAAATCTACTTTAAATCCATTCTGTTATATAAAAGGGTGTTTCCATGTGTATTAGTCCGTTCTCACGCTGCTCGCTATAAAGAACTGCCTGAGACTAGGTAATTTATGAAGGAAAGAGGGTTAAGT
Source organism: Pan paniscus (assembly GCF_029289425.2). Classification (NCBI taxonomy): domain Eukaryota; kingdom Metazoa; phylum Chordata; class Mammalia; order Primates; family Hominidae; genus Pan; species Pan paniscus. The sequence goes on from NC_073254.2 coordinate 32,846,055, forward strand.
GACTCACAGTTCTGCATGGCTGGGGAGGCCTCAGGAAACTTACAATCATGGCAGAAGAGGAAGCAAATGTGTCCTTCATGATGGCTGGAAGGAGAAGTGTCAAGCAAAGGGGGAAAAGCCCCTTGTAAAACCATCAGATCTCATGAGAACTCATTATCACAAGAACAGCATGAGGGTAACTGCCCCTGTGGTTTAATTACCTCCTACCAGCTCCCTGCCATGACACATGGGGATTATGGGAACTACAATTCAAGATGAGATTTGAGTGGGGACCCAGCCAAACCATATCAGTATGTATATATGTGTGTGTGTACACACACACACACACACACACACACACACACACACACATTTTTTTTCCAGGCTCCAGAATAGACATTTTTTTTCCCCCGAATTCCTGGAGCATAAGTGTCAGATTGCATTTAGAAAAGCCTGTCTACCATGGATTGTGGCAGTGTTGCTTTGGAAGCCACATAGACTTTCTTTTTATTTCAGTAGTCATCATGAGAAGGCTCTGATTTGATGACTCCATGTTAAGTCAACTCTGGAACAGTATCACGTATTTGAAGACTGAAAATAACTGCTTTTGTTCAATTCTACATTTGGCGTCTTATTTTGATGGTTGCAGTGTACTTTTCCCTCTGAAAGTTTTTTAGTAGCCTTTGGCAAAAAGCAGTAATACTTACTACTTGGGAGCATTATTTTTTATGCCCAGTTTCCCAATTTTAACTATCTTGAGGTCCTAAGTTAAAGGCGGGGGGCTTGAATGATAGATGATTACTGAGCAGAGATGCATTTTTCACATCAGACTTAAACCTAGGCTTGCGATCTAGTAAATGGGCACAGCTTTCAGACTCACCTGGCATTGGGGAGCTTATTTTGGGGGAGGGATAAGGGAGGCTGTTGCCATATGTCAGAAAGAATTCTGTCTGGGAGACATTCTCGCCAGGTGTTATCAGCCCATTTTTGTTTCTACATCTGTGTGTGTAGAGCTCTGGAATAGAATTGTTAAGTCTGAGCGAGAAAAAGCATAGTGGATTAAGGACAAGTGAAACGAAGAGAACCCTCTGTCCCTGGCAGAATCTGCATGTACATTTCTTGTCTGTCCTTGTCTCTCTTCTTCCTGTCTGGCCCATTGCAGAGAGTATTGGAAGTTTCCAACCATTGGTGGTACTCTATGCTCATCCTACCTCCTTTGCTGAAAGACAGTGTGGCAGCGCCCCTGCTGTCTGCCTACTACCCTGACTGTGTTGGCATGAGCCCCTCCTGCACCAGCACAAACCGCGCCGCTGCCACTGGCAATGCCAGCCCTGGGAAGCTGGAGCACTCCAAGGCTGCCCTCTCCGTGCACGGTGAGAGCCATTCCTGGGACTCCCTGCTTTCTATTCCCCACTCCCCTCCCTGAGGAATGTGTGAGTGAGCAAAACGCAAAGGATTTTTTTTAAATGTGCAGGCTGGGCACAGTGACTCATGCCTGTAATCCCAGCACTTTGGGTGGCCGAGGCAGGAGGATTCCTTGAGGCCAGGAGTTTGAGACTGGTCTGGGCAACATAGCGAGATCTCGTCTCTAAAAATAAATAAATAGATAAAAATTATTTTTAAAAATGTATGCGACCTATGATATAAAGCCCCTCATTATTTCATGGAAATGGTTGTACTGTGGATCAGTCATATCATTTGTGTATAGTGTGTGGTTAATTTTTCCTCAGTAGTTTGGAAAACCTGCAACACTCATGAATTACCTACAGGACTTAATGAGTATTTATTTGGAAGTTGGATGGCTGTCTTGTTTAATGATAACATGAACTCTGACTTACTGGGAAAAGGTTTTCAACTATATGAGCAGTCCTTTTTCTTCTGAGTCTTTCTGCCTCTAATTATTGCCACTGGTGATCCCAGCGAAATTACCTACTCTCAAAAAAACTGCAGAGCAGGCATACTTTTGATTATTTACTTTATTTTTTATTTTATTTTATTTTTTGAGATGGAGTCTCACTCTGTTGCCCAGACTGTAGTGCAGTGGCACTATCTCAGCTCACTGCATCCTCCAGCTCCTGGGTTCAAGCAATTCTCCTGCCTCAGTCTCCTGAGTAGCTGGGACTCCAAGCACGTGCCACTACAGCTGGTTAATTTTTTTTTTTTTTCTTTTTGAGACAGAATCTCAGTCTGTCACCCAGGCTGGAGTGCGGTGGCGTGATCTTGGCTCCCTGCAACCTCCTCCTCCCAGGTTCAAGCGATTCTCCTGCCTCAGTCTCCCGAGTAGCTGGGATTACAAGCGCACGCTACCACGCCTGGCTAATTTTTATATTTTTAGTAGAGACGGGGTTTCATCATGTTGCCCAGGCTGGTCTCGAACTCCTGATCTCAAGTGATCCGCCCCCTTCGGCCTCCCAAATTGCTGGGATTACAGACATGAGCCAGTGCACCCGGCCTGATTATTTACTTTAAAGGCATCTTTAAAATTCTACATTAGAATTCTTGGTGTAAGAAGCAAGAATTCTGGATTTCCTACGCCTGGACAGGAACAAATGGCATTTTTGATTATGCAAATAGATTTTTGCACTGTGGTCCTATCTTAAGGTTTTGTTGTTGTTGTTGTTTACCAATAACACTGAAATATAGATGTGGTGGAAATCAAAGCTAAAGTGGTAATTCCCAGGGTTAATGAAGATGCGATGAAGAGGCATTTGACTGCTGTTAGGGAGAGTGTATGTTTACGAAGGAAGATTTGGCAGTGTGCATCAAAAACTTTTAAACAGACACTCTTTGACCCAGCAGTGCTATTTCTAGGAATTTATCTTAAACAGCTAATCAAATGTAAATCCAAAGATAGGTACAAAGAAATTTCTTTTCACATTGCTTGTAATAGTGAAGTAATTGGATGAAATGTAATGCCTAGCAATAGGGAAATGGTTAAGTAATAAGAAAATATACAGCCATTGAATGCATATTTAGTGACACAGGAAAGTATTCATGGTATTGTACACATTAAAAAGCAGGTTAGAAAACGGCACTTTCATAACATTTTTTTCAGTTTCGTGAAGGCAAATATCTATTATGCGAATATTCTCTGTTAATAGACACAGAAATAAGGATAAAGTGTACCTCTAAATGTAACTCCACCACTGACATAATCAGGGGTTAGTGATTGTTATTTACTTCTATGAACCTATTCATTTTATAGCCAGAAAAATGCCATTAGAGTTATTTTAGGCCGGGCACAGTGGCTCACGCCTGTAATCCCAGCACTTTGGGAGGCCGAGACGGGCAGATCATGAGGTCAAGAGTTTGAGATCAGCCTGGCCAAAATGGTGAAACTCCGTCTCTACTAAAAAAAAATACACAAAAAATTAGCCAGGTGTGTGGTATGTGCCTGTAATCCCTGCTACTGGGGAGGGTGAGGAAGGAGAATCGCTTGAACCTGGGAGGCAGAGGTTGCAGTGAGCTGAGATTGTGCCATTACACTCCAGCCTGGGTGACAGAACAAGACTCTGTCTCGAGAAAAAAAAAAGTTATTTTAAAAACGTATCTCCATGAGGAGTGGGCATTCAGTGGATACAGAATTTGTCTTACAAGATGAGAAAGTTCTAGAGATCTGTGCACAGCAGCATGAATGTACTTAACGCTACTGAACTGTACACTTAAAAACAGATAAGAAGGCCAGGCGCGGTGGCTCACACCTGTAATCCCTGCACTTTGGGAGGCTGAGGCAGGTGGATCACAAGGTCAGGAGATCAAGACCATCCTAGCTAACACAGTAAAACCCCGTCTCTACTAAAAATACAAAAAAAAAAAAAAAAATTAGCTGGGCATGGTGGCGGGCGCCTGTAGTCCCAGCTACTCGGGAGGCTGAGGCAGGAGAATGGTGTGAACCCGGGAGGCAGAGCTTGCAGCGAGCCAAGATCGCGCCACTGAACTCCAGCCAGGGCGACAGAGTGAGACTCCATCTTAAAAAGAAAAGAAAGATAGCTGGGCATGGTAGCTCATGCCTGTAATCCCAGCACTTTGGGAGGCTGAGGTTGGCAGATCACTTGAGGCCAGTACCTTGAAACCAGCTTGGCCAACATAGTGAAACCCATAGCTACTAAAAATAGAAAAATTAGCAAGATGTGGTGGCGAGCACCTGTAATCCCAGCTACTCAAGAAGCTGAGGCATGAGAATCGCTTGGACCCAGGAGATGGAGGTCGCAGTAAGCCGAGATTGGACCACTGCACTCCAGCCTGGGCAACAGAGCAAGACTCTGTCTCAAAAAAAAAAAAAAATTAAGATGATAAATTTTATGGTATGCATTTTTTTACCACAATTAAAAATAAAATAATTTTTCCATGCTATGAAAATTAAAGTTGAGAATAGCATGAAGAAAGAATGAGAAAAATACTTAATTTATGTACGTTTTGTCTAACTGGGTGGAGGAAGCAAAGGTATTTATGTAGGGTAGAGAGTGGAGCTTGTCTAGGCTTACTTTTTGGTTTGCTTTTGCCCTTTAATTCTTCTGGATTTGGAAGTTACAGCTTGTAGGAGTTGCCCATTTGTGTTACCTATCAGTTCCAGGCATGAACCGATACTTCCAGCCTTTCTACCAGCCCAATGAGTGTGGCAAAGCCCTCTGTGTGAGGCCGGATGTGATGGAACTGGATGAGCTCTATGAGTTTCCAGAGTATTCCCGAGACCCCACCATGTACCTGGCTTTGAGAAACCTCATCCTCGCACTGTGGTATACTAACTGCAAAGTAAGTAAGGGCATGTTAGCCAATAGCACTGGACAGAGGAGGACCATGTTGAAAAGGAGGGGATACTTTATCTGGGGATGGAACCTTTTATGCCAGGGTTTCTCAGCCTTGCCTCTGTTGACAATTTGGGCAGATAATTCTTTGTGGTGGGGACTGTCTTTGCACTGTAGGATATTTAGCAAGATCCCTGGCTTATACCCACTAGATTCCAGTAATGCTTCCCACCTGTGAAAACCAAATACGTCTATAGACATTTCCAAATGGGGACAGAATCACCCCTTGTTGAAAACCACCACTTTAGACCACACATAGTCAGAATGCTGACTCTCCAGTGGTGAGTATAAGGTGCAAGGTTTGGTCCAAAGAGTTCCAATGGCAATGGCAGGAGGGAAAAACATCAAAGATTGAATTACATACAAATCCTTGAGGACAGGAATTTTTATTCACCTCGGCATCCTAAATCAACCAAGACCAGTACATTTCTTCTGTTGGGTCTAAATACATGTTAGGGCTGTCACACTGTACCCACCTTGAAAAAGGTGAAAATAAATTATGGGGCAGAATGGGAATACTAGCTAAAAACAAAAAACAAAGGGGCTGGGTGAAGTGGCTTGTGTCTGTAATTCCAGCACTTTGGGAGGCTGAGGCAGGAGGATCGCTTGAGCCTAGGAGTTCAAGACCAGCCTGGGCAACATAATGAGACCCCCCATCTCTACAAAAAATTAAAAAATTAGCCATGTGTGGTGGCACATGCCCATAGTCCTAGCTACTTAGGAGGCTGAGACAGGAGGATGGCCTGAGCTTGGGAGGTCAAGGCTGCAGTAAGCCGTGATTGTGCCACTGCACTCTAGCTTGGGTGACAGAATGAGACCCTGTTTCCAAAAAAAACCCACAGAGATTCTCTTGACCCTAGCATTTTTCTGATTTATTAATTTAATCAGCAGTTTGCGTCATTGCTGAATTCAGAACATTGTGCAAGACTGCCAAAGTGATCTTGACTAAAGAAAGATATGCCAGTTTCACCTTGGCATTTCACTGGATTAGAATCCAGAATGAAATGACATAACCTGATTAAGTTATGGCTGTTAATGCAACTATATGAATTATAGCCAGGTGAGTAGGCTGTGCGAGGTAGCAAGCTGAGTAGGCTGTGCAACTTATTTTCCGCCCAGTAGCCTTGAGATAGGTGCTCAGTAAACCAAACTGAACAAAATTGTGGTCAGAATTTCCTATAAGTAAATTATAAAGAGTGGTGGTGTGGCCCTGTAGTCCCAGCTACTTGGGACACTGAGGCAGGAGGATCGCTTGTGCCTAGGAGTTCAAGACCAGCCTGGGCAAGATAGTGAGATCCCGTCTCAAAAAAAAAAAAAAATTACAACAGAGAAACACCTTGGATTCATTTTTTTTTTTGGTCACATTTCTTTCTGTTTGACTTTGAAATTTGACTTATACAGGGGAAGAATCTTATAGAAGTCCTAAGCTTACCTGGATCTATTTTAGTTTTTCGTAAGATACAATTTATTGTGTATACCGGCTGGGCGCGGTGGCTCACGCCTGTAATCCCAGCACTTTAGGAGGCCCAGTTGGGTGGATTATGTGAGGTCAGGAGTTCGAGACCAGCCTGGCCAACATGGCAAAACCCCGTCTCTACTAAAAATACAAATAATTAGCCGGAGGTGGTGCTGGGTGGCCTTTAATCCCAGCCACTTGGGAGGCTGAGGCAGGATAATCGCTTGAACCCAGGAGGAGGAGGCTGCAGTGAGCTGAGATCACACCATTGCACTCCAGCCTGGGCAACAAGAACGAAACTCCGTCTAAAAAAAAAAAAAAAAAAAAAGGAATTTATATACTTAATATTATAGTGGGAAAACATAAATATATTGGCTTTAAAAGAATCAAAGACTTTGAAATGTGTGCTTTCTTTTTTTTTTTTTTTTTTTTTTTTTTTTTGAGACACAGACTTGTTCTGTTGCCCAGGCTGGAGTACAGTGGCACCATCACAGCTCACTACAGCAGCCTCGCCTTCCCAGTCTCAGGTGATTCTCCCATCTTAGTCTTCTGAGTAGTTGGGACCACAGGCACGTGCCACCATGCCCAGCTAATTTTTTTTTTTAGAGATGAGGTCTTGCTGTGTTGCCCAGGCTGTTCTCAAACTTCTGGGCTTAAACAATCCTCCTGGCTTGGCCTCCCAAAGTGCTGGAATTACAGGCATGAGCCACCACACCTGGCCTTGAAATGATTTTTTTTTAACTTTATGAATACAAACAAATGTATTATCTTCTGCAGCAATCCAAGCCAGTGTTGTATGTGTTATTTCTTGAATATTTGGTTCTGGTGGAGCTGGGGGGTTGGTGACAAGGAGCAGAGGAGAGGCCTGGGGTGGGAGCTGCTTGGTGCCTGTTCTTGCTTCCTGACACTGGGTGGAGGTGGTGGCATCATTACTCTTGAGTCTTTGAAACAGATCAAGGTCATGCCAAGGCTGGGTGAGCAGAGAAAGACAGTGTCTTTTTTTTTTTTTTAAGACAGAGTTTCACTCTTGTTGCCCAGGCTGGAGTGCAATGATGTGATCTCAGCTCACCGCAATCTCTGCCTCCTGGGTTCAAGCGATTCTCCTGCCTCAGCCTCCTGAGTAGCTGGGATTACAGGTGTGCGCCACCAAACCCGGCTAATTTTTTTGTGTTTTTAGTAGAGACAGGGTTTCACCATGTTGGCCAGGCTGGTCTCTTAACTCCTGACCTCAAGTGATCCACCTGCCTCAGCCTCCCAAAGTGCTGGGATTACAGGTGTGCACTACCACGCCTGGCTAAATTTCTTGTATTTTTAGTAGAGATGGGGTTTCAACCATGTTGGCCAGGCTGGTCTTGAACTCCTGACCTCAGGTGATCCACCCGCCTTGGCCTCCCAAAGTGCTGGGATTACGTGCTGTAAAGGCGTGAGCCACCGTGCTGGTTCCCCCTATCCCCCCAACCATCTTGTCAGTCACAAGAAACCAGCTTTTTCTGTGGTCAGTAGGATCAGCAGCCTGGATTTCTGTAGTGGCCTTTGTTGACTCAGGAGTGTGATGTGTTCTGCCGCCATGCACCTGCTGCAGTCGTTCTTGCTCAGGGAAAACCGACACGATAAAGTGTAAATTGCTATATTTTCCTGTTGTCTCCTTCTTTTTCCCCACTGGGCAAACCTCCCTTTGTTCTTACTGTCTTAGTGATAAGTGATGGATTTGAATAACCTGGAGATTTTTTTAAAAAAATTATTGTGGTTAAATACACATAACATAAAATTTACCTTATTTTTTTCCTTCTTATTTTTTTTAAATGGAGACAAGGTCTTGCTATGTTGCACAGGCTGGTCTCCAAGTTTTGGGCTCAAGTGATTGCTCCTCCTGCCTCAGCCTCCCAAAGTGGTGGGATTACAGGCATGAGCCACCGTGGCTAGCCCTATTCCATCTTAACCATTGTGAAATTTACAGCTCAGTGGCATTAAATACATATATAATGTATAACCATCACCACTATCTAGTTCCAGAACTTTTTCATTATCCCAAGAGGGAACCCTATACCAATTAAACAGTCTCTTCTCATTTTCTCCTGCTCTCAGCCCCTGGCAACCACGAATCTACTCTCTATCTGTATAGATTTGCCTGTAGTAGATATTTCCAGTAAATGGAAGCATATAATATGTGGCCTTTTATGACTGGCTTCTTTTGCTTGGCATAATGTTTTCAAGGTTTATCCATGTTGTAGCACGTCAGAACTTCACTCACTTTTATAGCTGAATAATATTTCATTGTTCATATCACATTTTGTTTGTCCATTCGTCCACTGATGGGCTTTGAATTGTTTCCACCTTTTCCCTATTTGAATACTGCTGCTGTGAACATTTTGTTTGAACATCTGTTTTCAGTTCTTTTTGGTATATGCTAAGGATTGGAATTACTGGGTCATATGGTATTTTAGGTTTAACCTTTTGAGGAACCAAAAAAAGTTTTAAACATTAATTGGTTTGCCTTTTAAATTGAGAAATTTAAACATTGTATTTATTTATCGTGTACAATCTGATGTTTTGAAATACATATATGTATGTTGTGGCCGGGCACGGTGGCTCACGCCTGTAGTCCCAGCACTTTGGGAGGTTGAGGCGGGTGGATTACCTGAGGTCAGAAGTTTGAGACCAGCCTGGCCAATGTGGTGAAACCCTGTCTCTACTAAAAATACAAAAAATTAGCCGGGCTTGGTGGTAGGCGCCTGTAGTCCCAGCTACTTGGGAGGCTGAGGCAGGAAAATCATTTGAACCCGGGAGGCAGAGGTTGCAGTGAGCCAAGATTGTGCCACTGCACTCCAGCCTGGTGACAGAGTGAAACTCCATCTCAAAAAAAAAAAAAAAAAAAGAGAAAGAAAATATGTATACATTGTGGAATAGCTAAATTGACCTAATTAACATATGCCTTACATCATATAGTTACCTTTTTTGTCTCTGATAACTTAAAACTCTCTCCATGATATTCAAGTGTATAATACATTGTTATTAACTATGTGTTGTAGTTACCATGTTGTAAAATGGATCTCCTGAAATTATTCCTCTTGTCTAAACTGAAATTTTTTATCCTTTGACCAACATCTCCCCGCTATTCCCCCTCCCCTCAGCCCCGGTAATGCCCATTCTACTTTCTGCTTCTGTGAGTTGGGTGTTTTTAGATTCCACATGTGTATGTGAGATCATGCAGTATTTGTCTGTGTCTGGTTTATTTCACTTAACATAATGTGCTTCTGGTTCAACCATGTTGTTGCAAATGACAGGATTTCCTTTTTTTTCTTTTAAGGCTGAATAGTATTCCATTGTGTGGATATAGCGCATTTTCTTTATTCATCCATCAGTGGACTCCAGGTCGATTCCATACCATGGCAGTTGTGATAATGCTGCAATGAACATGGGAGTGCACATCTCTCTTTGACGTGCTGATTCATTTTATTTGACTACCCCACAGTGGGGGTTGCTGGATCGTATGGTAGTTTTATTTTTTAGTTTTTTGAGACACCTCCATACTGTCTTCCATAATGACTGTACTAATGTACATTCCACCAACAGTGAATAAGGGTTCTTTTTTCTCTTCATCATTCGTTACCTTTTGTCTTCTTTGATAATAGCCATTTTAACAGGTGTGAGGTGATTTTCATTGTGGCTTTAATTTGCATTTCCTTGATGATTAGTGACGGTGAGGAGTTTTTCATATATACTTGGACTTTTGTACCTTTGGGTTCCACATCTTGAAAATATTTGGGAAAAAAAATGGATGGTGGCATCTCTACTAAACACTATACAGACTTTCCTTGTCATTATTTCCTACACAATATTATGTAACAACTATTTACATAGCATTTACATTGTATTAGGTATTATAAGTAATCTAGAGGTAGCGTAAAGCATGCTGGAGTCTGTGCGTAGATTATATGTAAATATTATGTCATTTTACATAAGGGACTTGAGAATCTATGGATTTTGGTCTTCTCAGGAGGATTCTAGAACCAATCTCCTTCTGGAAACCAGGGAGGACTGTACCTGTTGGCCATTTGAGCATCTGCTTTTGAGAAATGTTGATTCAGATCTTTTACTTGTCTTTTAAATGGATTGTTTTCCTGCTATTGTTTGAATTTCTTGGGACTTTTTTAAAAAAGCAGTTTGGTTTTATTTCCAAACACAGGAAGCTCTTACTCCTCAGAAATGTATTCCTCACATCATCGTCCGGGGTCTCGTGCGTATTCGATGCGTTCAGGAAGTGGAGAGAATACTGTATTTTATGACCAGAAAAGGTCTCATCAACACTGGAGTTCTCAGCGTGGGAGCCGACCAGTATCTTCTCCCTAAGGACTACCACAATGTAGGTGATTGTAGCTTTAGCGATAGCCTTGCCATTGATCAGGACAAACGCTAGTCTGTTGCTGTTAATAAATATAGTAAAAGCCACATTATCACCATAAAACTTAACAGAAGCAAGGCTTTCGCAGAATGTGTTTCTCCTGAAAGGAGAATATCAAGCACTCTTTCCCCAGATTGTAGGGAAAAAGGGAAGGGAGTAATAAGACAAGTGCCACCACATTCTTTAGGAAAATAACTTTCTAAGGACATCAAAGAAATGTAAATGAACGAATTTGCTCTGCAGTTCCGGAACAACTAAAACAGGACGTTGTTATCATCTGCTCTAATTGGACTTTTGTTTCTTTTCTTTTTAAGAAATCAGTCATCATTATCGGAGCTGGTCCAGCAGGATTAGCAGCTGCTAGGCAACTGCATAACTTTGGAATTAAGGTAGGATTTTGGGGACATGGAGTTAGAACAGATGGTTGACTGCTCCTTTTGGTCCAAATTTCTAAGATTTAGAAACCAGTTCCTATTTTTAGTGAAGAATACTAAATACATTATATGTTTATATTGGGTCCTAGAAAAGTTATAAAACTTGAAATTGATTTCATAAGAAAAAGGTAAATAGAAATTCTCACAGCTTTGGAGATAATTTTAGACTCTAATGAGCAAGTCAGAAGAAATTCTAACTTGGCATTAAAGTAGAAATTCTTTTTTTTTTTTTTTGAGACAGAGTCTTGCTCTGTCGCCCAGGCTGGAGTGCAGCGGTGCGATCTCAGCTCACCGCAACCTCTGCCTCTTGGGTTCAAGCTGGGATTACAGATGTGTGCCATCATGCCCAGCGAATTTTTGTATTTTTAGTAGAGTGGGGTTTCACCGTGTTGGCCAGGCCGGTCTTGAACTCCTGACCTCAAGTGATCTGCCTTGCCTGCCTTGGTCTCCCAAAGTGCTGGGATTACAGATGTGAGCCACTGCACCTGGCCAAAGTAGAAGTTCTTGACAGATTATTATTCGCACAATAGACATGATGAGAAAAAGCCCGTTTCCGCAGTAGTTTGAGACAGGAAATAGTAGCATGGATATTCATTATTCCTTGTGTAAAAAAGTTTCTGAAATACTCAGTTCTAAGTTTTTTTTTTTAAATCTATTTATTTATTTTGAGACAGTGTTATGAGACTGGCTAATTTTTGTATTTTTGGTAGAGATGGGATTTCACCATGTTGGCAAGGCAGGTCTCAAACTCCTCAGTTAAAGCGATCTGCCTGCCTTGGCCTCCCAAAGTGCTGGGATTACAGGTGCGAGCCACTGTGCCCGGCCTCCAGTTAAATTTTTTTATGCCCGTCAAAAATGCCCTTTGCGGAGCTTGCAGTGAGCCAAGATTGCGCCACTGCACTCCAGCCTGGGCGATAGAGCGAGACTCCATCTCAAAAAAACAAACAAACAAACAAAAAATGCCCTTTGAATCTCATTTCAGACATGACCCACTGCTCCAGGCCTAGCACATGTTTCAGTTGATTGTTTATTTCAGTATTAGATATTTGGGCCAAGGTTATTTGAGTTTTACTTGGGAAACCTACAGATTATATTACAAGGAAGGTTATTAAAATCCACAATCTAGGCAGGCTGGTCTTTAATGTTCAGCCTTCCTCTTATACTGAAAAAAAAACTAGAAATGGGCTGGGCACAGTGGCTCAGTGCCTGTAATCCCAGCACTTTGGGAGGCCGAGGTGAGCAGATCGCTTGAGCTCAGGAGTTTGAGATCAGCCTGGGCAACATGGCAAAACCCTGTCTCTACCAAAAAAAAGAAAAAAAAAAACAAAAAGAAAATTAGCCGGGCATGGTGGTATGCACCTGTGGCCCCAGGTATTCAAGAGGCTGAGGTGGGAGGATCTCTTGAGTGAAGGAGGCAGAGGTTGCAGTGAGCCGAGATCTAGCCACTGCACTCCAGTCTGGGTGACAGAGTGAGACCCCAACTCAAACAAAAACTAGAAATGGATGGTTCTGTCAGAGAAAGAGGGTAGAACTACAAGGTGCAGCCTTCCTAGTTAGAGAAAGTGAAGAATGTAAGTTTGAGAAAGCAGTTTGGAGAATCAATATTCCTTTCCGCCCCATCCCCAAGTGATGGGGGAGATACCCAGGAGACCCTCCATTCCCGCCATGGGAGGGAAATAGATTCCTCTGAGTAGCCTGAAAGATGGTTAACTTGGGGAACCTCTCCTTGAGAATTTCAAGTAGTTTCTAGAGATCCAGAAGTGAAAGACTGGCCCTGCGATGAATAGGACTCACATTTTCAGGTAATGCAGCTCCGGGAATGTGGCACTAGGCATCCAGGGCTGCAGGTGACGTGCTGCCTGTGCACCCAAGAGCAGCTTCTCATGCCACCAGCATTAGAAATTTGAGGGCAATAAAATAGCCTGGGTATGAGACAAACCTCATTAGGCCAAGCCCATGAAGTAATATTTATATGGAGTGGCATACTTTTTTTTTTTTTTTAATAATATATCTTAGGGAAGTTAAAGCTTATTCGCAGTCCTAAAGGAATTTTGCTATGTAGATATTTCTTAGGAAAAATCACCTAAAGAAGTTTTTAACTGCTTCTTATGGAATACTATTTTATAAAAAGCTTTCAAAGTACATTTCATGTACTAGTTCATTAAATCTTTTTGTTTTTTGAGACAAGGTCTCACTCTGTTGCCCAGGCTGGAGTGCAGTGGCACAATCTCTGCTCCCTGCAGCCTCCACCTCCAGGGTTCAGGTGATTCTCGTGCCTCAGCCACCTGAATAGCTGGGATTACAGGTGCATGCCACCACACCTGACTATGTATTTCTGGTAGAGACAGGGTTTCATCATGTTGGCCAAACTGGTCACAAACTCTTGGCCTCATGTGATCCTCCTGCCTCGGCCTCCCAAAGTGCTGGTATTACAGGCATGAGCTATCGCATCTGGCCTAGTTCATCAAATCTTAGTATCTGGTTTGAGTGATTCTTTCAACAGACCACTCAGTTTTTCCTCGCTAGCGTCTAGATGGATTGTTTTGAACATCTATTTTGGCTTCTCTTCACACTGCCTGCTTTTTAAAGTTGTTTTTTTAGAAATATTTGGAATTAACCAAATATAGAGGCTATTTAACAGTGTCCTTCTACATTTTTATAATCCTGTGTCTGATATAACTCTTGTATCCTATTTAGCTTCCCTGACTGTCTGTCTTTTTAGGTGACTGTCCTGGAAGCCAAAGACAGAATTGGAGGCCGAGTCTGGGATGATAAATCTTTTAAAGGCGTCACAGTGGGAAGAGGAGCTCAGATTGTCAATGGGTGTATTAACAACCCAGTAGCATTAATGTGTGAACAAGTGAGTTTCTTTTAGCTTTGCGTTGTAGATAAAGGAAAGAAAAACAGTTTCAATTTGCTTGTGTGCAGTATTAATATGCTTCTAAAGTAAATTACATATAACAGCCCCCTCATCTCCTATGCAAAGCAGTAAGAATTACACTTCTGCCTTTCTGAGAAGGTAGAACTAGAGGATGTAAAATACTTTTTTCCCTTTTTCTAAGCTATTTAATTTTATTTCCTTGTTCTTTGCAGGCCACTTGGTTATCTCATAATTTTAGAGTTGCCAGATTTAGCATATAAAAATCCAGAATTCTCAATTAAATTTCATTTTCAGATAAACAAGTTATTTTTTACCCAAGTATTTCCCAGTATTACATGGGATATTTTACATGCAATATTTGGGACATACTTATACTTAAAAAAATTATGTATTACTAATCTGAACATCATATTTAAGGAGGCAGCCTGTCTTTAATCTGGCAGTCATAGAGAGTTTATTTGAAGAGTTGGTAGGCCCAAGGCTTTTTCTGAAATGTTTATTGATGGTCAATTCAATTTCAACTTCTGCTATGAGTGTTTGTGTGTTTGTGTGTTCATTTACATGAGGGTCCACAGAGGAGATAGAATGTTCGAGCAAGGACAGGCAGTGTCTAGCATCTGAAACATTAGCCAAAAAGTTACAGTGGGCATGGCGTAGGAGCTGTTGCTGCCCCTCTCACATTCTCATCAAATAAAATCTTGTAGATTTCATGCTGTTTTTTTTCACTGCCTGACTTTGCTGCCATTCCCCGTGAAGCATATTTAGCTTTATTTTTGAGAGATATGAGACCATTTTCTCCATGAGAGCTCTGTCTGATTTTCAGCTTAGAACCTGTAAATATTTTTTTCCAGGGAAAATTTTCACCTTCTTATTCTTATTATTTTGAAGCTTGGCATCAGCATGCATAAATTTGGAGAAAGATGTGACTTAATTCAGGAAGGTGGAAGAATAACTGACCCCACTATTGACAAGCGCATGGATTTTCATTTTAATGCTCTCTTGGATGTTGTCTCTGAGTGGAGAAAGGATAAGACTCAGCTCCAAGATGTCCCTTTAGGAGGTATGGGGAGAACGGTGTTCTGATTGTTCCATCTCAGTTTCGTTGTTACCTAAGCTTCATCAGCAGTGGCATCGTTCATTTGCGAGGTCGGATGTCGGCAACAGGGTAGCCCTCCTGAGCATTTCTTTTGGACTGATGGATTCTCCAAGTTCTCAGGGGAGGAGAACTTTTTGTAGGGAGCCTTAGATGCTTGCGTTGTGTACACACACACACACAGACCTTACTTTACACAATAGCTGGTGTTTTACAAAATTACCTACGTGTCTAATTTTAAATTTCCCAGAGTAGCTTACTTTTATGGGAACATGTGGTAAGCCCTGTGTGATAAATCATCACCCTGTAATGTCTTTTCTAGGTAAGGGTTTGTGTGTGCCAGGATTTCTTTTTGTTGAGCAGTGAGTTAAGGTTTTTTCCAGTATATTTTAAGAATGCAAGAGTATTACAGTTTAAGAATTTTAACCCATTAGGCACAGTGGCTCACACCTGTAATCCAAACATTTGGGAGGTCAAGCGGGGAAGATCACTTGAGCCCAGGAGTTCAAGACCAGCCTGGGCAACATAGTGAGCCTTGTGTCTACAGAAAAAAGGGGGTGGGGGGGCAAGCATGGTGGTGTGTGTCTGTAGTCCCAGCTACTCGGGAGGCTGAGGTGGAAGGATAGCTTTGAGCTGAGGAGGTTGAGGTTCCAGTGAGCTATGATCCCACCACTGCACTCCAGCCTGGGCAATGAAGCAAGACCCTATTTCAAAAAAAAAAAAGGAATTTTAATTCAAAATCTTTTGGCTTTTGTACTTAAATGGGCAATATTAGCCACAACTATTTAGAAAACTTGACCATCCATAGTGGCTCATTTTCACGAGGGTGCCAGCTTAAATTTTACTGTATTGCTTCTTAAATTGATATTTATTTGGCCTACAATTTTGTGACCTGAATGTATTCACTTGTAGTTCTTGGAGGCATGTTGGAGTTTCTTGTAGTGTGAACATTGGAACTCAGTTTGCAAGGTGTTAATTTGCTTCAACTGTATGTTTCTTTGCAAGAGCTCTCAATTCTTCAGGCTGATATACAGTTCATCTCTGTTTGGGGTAAACTTCTTAGTAGCAGGGACTATGTATCTCTTCTTTTTCTCTTTTCCCTTCCCCTCTACTGTGGCAACCCACCACCTCTAGGAGACCTATGCTGTAATCGTCCTTAGTAAGTTTTGACTGATATACTATAAGAGAACATTTTCAGAAATATACTCCCGTCAACAGGGATCATTTAATCAAATGTTGTAGTGTCCAGACTAATTCGTAAGTTGTTAAATTTCCTGGAGTTGAGAACAGTTATTAGGCTGACGTGCAGGATATTCTCAGGACTTGGTTAGTGTTTTGTACCTGTGTTGCAGTCACTGGCTGGAGTTTTCATTACATGTCTTTCAGAGTCACCATATAAAAATGTTTAATGATAATGCTTTGCCTTACCCTTACCTAGAACAAGCTGTAGGCCAGGCATGATGGTGCGTGCCTGTAGTCCCAGCTACTCAGGAGGTGAGAGGATCACTTAAGTCCAGGAGTTAGAGACTGTGGTGAGCTGTGATCTCGCCACTGCACCTCAGCTTGGGTGACATAGTGAGACACTGTCTCACAAACAAAACAAATAAAAAACCCAAGTTGTTAAGGTAGGCTCAGCAATTCTTAATGTGTAAGTGGGTATTTCATCTTATCAATAGCTTGTTTAAAAGCTTTGATAATAGTGCACACATCTCTGTGTAAGGCTATAGTTATATCCTGCCTGTTGGTATCTTAGCTGTCTGAGATCTCATCTTACCAGCACAAAGCTGGGGAAACTAGAATCTAAATACTAAGGGACTAGATTTCATTTCAGAAAGCATGTGCACTAAAGCTGTTTTAAATATTATTTACATAAAAATCACACTGTGCTGGGCGCGGTGGCTAACGCCTGTAATCTCAGCACTTTGGGAGGCCAAGGCGGGTGGATCACCTGAGTTCAGGAGTTCGAGACCAGCCTGGCTAACATAGTGAAACCCTGTCTCTACTAATAATACAAAAATTAGTCGAGCATGGTGGTGCATGCCTGTAATCCCAGGTATTTGGGATGCTGAGGCAGAAGAATCACTTGAACCTGGGAGGCAGAGGTTGCAGTGAGACAAGATCAGGCCATTGCACTTCAGTCTTGATGACAAGCGAAACTCCGTCTCCAAAAAAAAAAAAAAATCACATTGAGGCCTCTCTCAGTCTGTTTATATACTATCTTAGCAATCTTGGTTTTTCTCCCCGCCGCCTCCACAAAACCAACAGGAATGTAGAAACTGCACAGCAGGAAGCGGGGATGGGACTTCTACAAAAGTCACAGAAAGTGGCACAAAGCCCAGGGGTCTAGGAGCAACAAAGCCAGGCACAAATCTGGAGGCCTCTTGGGCATCCGCATGTTACAATCTAGTGCAAGAACTGAACATTTTGATGAAAGCCTTGAGCTGTTCTAAAAAAAAAATATTTGAAGTAACTGATACTCAGTTCTGCTTCTAGTCAGAGAAGTGTGTGACACTCTGTTAAACTTGGGATTACACCTGTAATCCCAGCACTTCGGGAGGCTGAGGTGGGTAGATTTCTTGAGCTCAGGAGTTTGAGACCAGCCTGGGCAACATGGTGAAACCCATCTCTACTAAAAATTCAAAAATTAGCTGGGCATAGAGGCGGGTGCCTGTAGTCCCAGCTACTTGGGAGGCCGATTGGTGGAGCCCCGGAAGTTGAGGCTGCAGTGAGTCGGAATGGCACCAAAGCACTCTAGCCTGGGTGACACAGTGAGACCCTATCTCAGGAAAAAAAAGAAAAGAAAAAGAAAACACCACCAGAAAAAGAAACGTGGAGTCTGTGATACATGTTTTGGATGGTTGTCATCACTGGAACAGTTGTAAAGAAGTAACCTGTACTGAGATGCTTAGAATTAGTCAGACATCAAGCCAGAACCCTCTTCTAGCCCTGCTATAAAGGAATGTAAGACAAAAATGGTATCACAGGGCTGTGTCCATATAGTTACAAGGTCCGGTTGAGTGGGACAGATAAGTAAGGGCTGGAGTTGATGACAGGGAGAAATTCTGGGGGCTTGCCACGGCCCGGTGATGCCCGACTATAAAGAATGGATGGGATTGAGTGGGAGAAGGCATTCCTGTGAGGGAGAGTGGGAGGTCGCAGACCCTGCAGGGTAGGAATTTACCAGGAAAAAGATTCAAAGCATTACAGCAGAGCCTGCGAGTGGGCAGATCGTAGCTGCTGCCTTTGGAAAGATTAAAATGTGCTAGCTTTGCCTGGCTGTGGTTGGGGAATTTATTACATAGGCAACCAGTAATTGTAGATATGGAGGCAGAGTGCTGACAAGATACAAGCCCATAATGGAATATTCTTGTTTGGGACAGACTGTAGCCAATAGGTTACAGGTCTCTTAGTTGAGGTGAGATGTTGTAAGCATTGACTTTAAGGTGATGGCAGCAGGACCAGAAAGAGAATGGTAACTTCTGTGTGTGTGCATGTACATCTATGTGTGGGGACAGTTTTTCTGTATCTTGAGCAAAAGAGGAAACCACTTCTCAACGAAGCGAAATTGAGACGTTTCTGAAGATACAGAACTTACATAGCTTTGTTTCCGGTTGTGCACATGTACCCTAAAACTTAAAGTATAATAATAATAAAATTAAAAAAAAAGATAAACTTTCTCTTCCTGAGAGAAATGGACCTTATCAAGAGATCTTTTCCGCTCTGACTTTACTTGGGAAAAGACTTTGGAAGTTTTGGGTGTTGCTGGGTGACAGAGGTTGAAAGCAAAGGAGAAAGAATTGGAGAATCTTGTTAAAGCTATTTTTTTCTGCTTTGATCCATTCCCATTACAGAAAAGATAGAAGAAATCTACAAGGCATTTATTAAGGAATCTGGTATCCAATTCAGTGAGCTGGAGGGACAGGTGCTTCAGTTCCATCTCAGTAACCTGGAGTACGCCTGTGGCAGCAACCTTCACCAGGTGCGCTTGGGTTTTGTGAAAGGTGTGCTTTGAAAATACTTGGTTTAGGCCGGGCACAGTGGCTCACGCCTGTAATCCCAGCACTTTGGGAGGCCAAGGTGGGCAGATCATGAGGTCAGGAGATCGAGACCATCCTGGCCAACATGGTGAAACCCCGTCTCTACTAAAATACAAAAAATTAGCCAGGCCTGGTGGCGCATACCTGTAGTCCCAGCTACTCGGGAGGCTGAGGCAGGGGAATCACTTGAACCTGGGAGGCGGAAGTCGTAGTGAGCTGGGATCGCGCCACTGCACTCCAGCCTGGAGTCTCAAAAATAAAATAAAATAAAATACTTGTTTTTGTGTATGTGTGTGTGTGTTTTGTGTGTCTAAATATTGAATTTGAGCTGGTTTGGATAAACAGGAAAGAATGATTCTGCTTAAAAGTTTGAAAACCATGACTTCTGAGCATATTAACCCCACAGTGGTTTTGGTTGTTTTTTAAACTTTTTTTTTTTTTTTAAGCAAGAGAAACTCTTCTTCAGATAATGCTTGTGAAAGAAGCTCAATACGTAAAAACAAAGGAAGAGGCTGGGTGCAGTGGCTCCCTTCTGTAATCCCAGCACTTTGAGAGGCCAAGACAGGCGGATTGTTTGAGCCCAGGAGTTCAAGACCATCCTGGGCAACATGGCAAAATCCTGTCTCTACAAAACATACAAAAAATTAGCTGGGCTTAGTGGCATGTGCCTGTAGTCCCAGCTAAGTGGGAGGCTGAGGTGGGAGGATTGCTTGATCCCACGAGTTCAAAGCTGCAGTTAGCTGTGATGGTGCTACCACACTGCTGCCTGGGCGATAGAGTGAGACCAGGTCTAGGGGGAGAAAAAAGAAATCAATCACTCCAAAGGAAGGAGGGCTATTGGGCTGAATCAGAGCAGGGTCTCTTATGTTTTTCTAATTTTTTGTAGAGATGGGGTCTTGCCATGTTGCCTAGTCTGGCCTTGAACTCCTGGTCTCAAGTGATCCTCCTGCCTCAGCCTCCCAAAATGCTGGAATTACAGGCATGAGCCACTGCACCAGGACTTGTCTCTTTACCGTCCTTTCCCTGCCCTCTGCAGAGGGCCTTGGGTCATTTCTGTGGAACCGTGGAGTCGGAAACACTGCTCTCGAGAAGCCAAAATAGAGTATCCTTGCAAGTCTGGTCTGTTTACCTTGTTAAAGTAAATTTAAGCTTGCCTAACTCATTTAACCAACTGTGAACTTAATACCCCAGTATTCTGTATTTTGAATAGAACTCCACGGATGATTTCAGAGGCCCCTTTGGGACCTCTCCATTTCCACTTGGTTCTGCATTGTGATTGGAATCATGCTATTTTCCAAAATCGTGCAGGGTTTCTATTCTGTAGAGCTTCCATGTTGAGAACAGATAGCATATTTATATATGTTGATCAAATACAGTTTTACCCTCATAGAATTCTACTTTGCCAGAGTTGTCAATATAGAAAATCAGCTTCTATTTTTATCAAGGAGTGGTACCCATGTCCAAGTCATATGGACCTTTTGTTCTCAAATAAACTTTCCTCAAATAAAATTATCGAGATTTCCTCCCCCAATGGTGGTCTCTGCCTGGGCTGGTCTGCCTGTCCCCTGCCCTCCTGCCTTGGTGGCTGTTCCCACCTGGAGCTCCTCATATTGGCTCTCAGGCACAGGCACAAGGATTTACACTGCTGTGTCCCCAACCTCTCTTGTTTCCCAGGTATCTGCTCGCTCGTGGGACCACAATGAATTCTTTGCCCAGTTTGCTGGTGACCACACTCTGCTAACTCCCGGGTACTCGGTGATAATTGAAAAACTGGCAGAAGGGCTTGACATTCAACTCAAATCTCCAGTGAGTATCAACTGCTGGGAGGCTCTGGCTCGCCTTGTTTGGGGAGCATGTGAAGTTCTGGGCATGCGGCTCACACAGGAGAATGGGGCTGGCTTTGGTGTTTAGCCAGGGTCTAGAAGTACTTTTGTGGCTCATTCGTAGCCTGTGTAGCATTATCCATGTCAGTGAGGCAGCTGCTGCTGCTTGGAAACCGTAGTGGCCCCAGTGCATTTCTATTAAGAAGAAGGTATTCAAATTGCTTCGCAACTTTCCTAACCCAGTGCAGTTATTTTCACTTTAAAATTTTCCCTTCAAATCTTTGTCTCAGTGCATTTGTATTGTGTGTTGTAATCATGGGGGTGATTACTTAACTGTATTTCCCTTCACACCATATTATAACTATTTTCTATATTCCGACACAATGTTTATTTTGTATATTCTGACACAGTATAAATTCTAACTCCCTCAGTTCAGCTATAACAATTGTTTAGATCTCTGAATGCCAGGAAAAGATTCCCCTTAGCCTTGGAGATGTAAATTCATGTAATATGAGAATCGGAAAGGATCCTGGATCACGTGGTTCCATCCCTCACTTTTTTTCATAATTGCTTTTTGAGCAGGTGCAGTGTATTGATTATTCTGGAGATGAAGTGCAGGTTACCACTACAGATGGCACAGGGTATTCTGCACAAAAGGTAAGAGCTAGGGCAGTACAAGGGTGGGTAGAAACCTTTGCTGCCAGGGGCTTGGAGGGAAGGACAAATCTTTCCTATCAAGGAGTTTGCCTTTGGGAATCTGCCTGGACCCTTGTTGGATTTCTGGTAAGTTATGTATCTCCACTTAATTGTATGTAGATATGCAAAGCTGATTTCATTGCTCTAACACTGTATAGACTCCTGGCAGATGGAATTCTGAATTGTGTTCCTTGAGGTGAGTTCTAGGGCACATTAGTCCTGAGAGTTGAACAAGAAAAAAAATTCCTTGGCCAAATAAGTTAGGCAAGGCCAAGTAAGTTTGGGAAGTATTGTATACGATACTCTACTTTTAGGATTAAATAGGAGTTGTATAGGGTTAAATAGAAGTATGTGTATGTGTGTGTGTGTGTGTATATATATATATATATATATATATATATATTTTTTTTTTTTTTTTTTTGAGATGGAGTCTCGTGCTGTCACCCAGGCTGGAGTGCAGTGGCGCAAACTCGGCTCATTGCAAGCTCCGCCTCCCGGGTTCATGCCATTCTCCTGCCTCAACCTCCCAAGTAGCTGGGACTACAGGCACCCGCCATCACGCCTGGCTAATTTTTTTTTTTTTTTTTATATTTTTTAGTAGAGATGGGGTTTCACCCTGTTAGCCAGGATGGTCTCGATCTCCTGGCCAGCCTCGGCCTCCCAAAGTGCTGGGGTTACAGGCGTGAGCCACTGTGCTCCACCCAAATAGAAGTATATTAAAGGCTCTGAGAAGTCCTGCATTAAAGAAATCTATTTTACTTTTATTCTGTGCTCTCCACATTTTTTTAAACCACGGAATCCTTCTTCAGATCAGGAAAGTTCTGTTTTCATCTTGAAATCTTGAAACTATCAGAAGTACTTTCATATGGCTTAAATTTTTTGTAAACAGCTTTAGTAGGTGAACAGTACAAGGTACTGCTGAATCAAATACCTGAAATCACACTGAGATTTATAGTATTGGAGAATAAAGGTGCCTCCTTGGGGTAGAGGGGATTTAGTAAACCTTGAAAATTTAAGTTTAGTTATATCTTAAGTGACTATGAAAAAATATAATTGATGAACTATCACTAGTTCCTAGACTAGCTATGCTTCCTACACTTCAGGTATCTAAAACTTATAGTCCTTGATTTTCATACAGAAATAAAGGACTGCATGTCACATGGGAAAGACAGGTCTAGGGAATGAGTTAGTCGGGGTAGGGGGTCCTAATATTATTCCTGCCATTAACCAACTAGGAGATTTTGGGCAGCAATCCCTGGGCTGCACGTCGGAATCACCTGGGAGGTGCTTACAAAGAAAGGTTGGAAAGCCCCACCCTGATGCATTCTTGTTGAATTGGCCTCGCTTTTTTGTTTGTTTTTTTCAGAGACAGGGTCTCAGTCTGTCGCCCAGGCTGGAGTGCAGTGGCACAGTCATAGCTCACTGTAGCCTCGAGCAACTGGGTTCAAGGGATCCTCTCACCTGAGCCTCCCTCGAGTAGCTGGGATTACAGGCATGCACCATCATGCCTGGCTAGTCATGTTTTTAAAGCTTCTCAAGTGATTCCAGTGTGCAGCCGTGGTTGAGAACCTTGTCTGCAGTGACCTTTTCTGTAAGCTCTTAATAGGTTTTGCCTGGTGGTAAACAGTGTTTAAAAATACTACCTTTTAAAATTGCAAGTCACCCGACAGTTCAGCCTCTGCTGTTCTGTAGCTCCACTTCTTGGTGTCCAGGACAGCAAGCTGGTTATAACTCCCCTGCTTTGTTACTCTCTGCCTGACCCTGGCCAGTACTTGTGCGTTTCTGTGTTTGTATTCCAGCCTTCTGGAGAAATTAGGGCACAGCTTCAGGCTGCACTTTGAAATGTTTAAAACAAATATTTTTATTGTAGCTAGCACGCACCACAGTTTGCATTGGAAGTTTCCCCAAACTTGTAAGAGAATAATTTTCAACCCAACGTGATAGACCGATGAACCTCCAGCAGACTAACTCGGTCTAGGCTGCTTCCATTGACATCTCGCTTTTATTACTTACTAGGATGTGTTTATATCATTTGCCTATTTGTTTACCCAAGGCTTTTCTTTCTTTTTTTTCTCTTTCTTTTCTTTTTTTTTTTTTTTTTTGTTTTACAGGGTCTTATTCTGTTGCCCAAGCTGGAGTGCAGTGGTGCAGCTTGTAGCTCACAGCAGCCTCGAACTCCTGGGCTTGAGCAGTGCTCCCACCTCAGCCTCCTGTGTAACTGGGACCACAAGCACATGCCACCACACTCAACTAATTAAAAAATTTTTTTTTGTAGAGACAGTGTTTCCCTATGTTGTCCAGGCTGGTCTTGAACTCGTGGTCTTAAGCAATCCTCTCGCCTCAGCCTCCCAAAATGCTGGGATTATAGGTGTGAGCCACTGCACCTGGGCTACTCAAGTTCTTATGCTTTTCAGTGCTATTTTGTCATTAAGAAAACATCTAGATTTGTGGGCATGGGTGGCTCACGCCTGTAATCACAGCACTTCGGGAGGCTGAGGCGAGAAGATGGCTTGAGGCCAGGAGTTTGAGACCAGCCTGGGCAACATGGTGAGACCCCGTCTCTACCAAACATAAAAAAATTATCTGGGCATCGTGCTGCACACCCACGGTCCCAGCTACTACAAGAAGCTGAGGCAAGAGGATCACTTGAGCACAGGAGTTTGAGGCTGCTGTGAGCTGTGATCATGCCACTGCACTCCAGCCGGGGCAACAGAGCAAGACCCTGTCTCTTTAAAAGGGAAAAAAATCTAGATTTTATTTATTTTCTTGCAATTTAATTGGATAGTAATTGGTTTTTTGTTGTGGTTTGCCTCATTTTTTTTTTTGGTTGCATGGTAATTATCTATAAATAGATTATAAACTTCTTGATGATAGAGAACATATTTTATACTTTATAAAAATATTTTCATGTGGCAGAAAATAGTGACAAAATCAGAGAACTCTGAACTTCCTGTGATCCTAGAATTGAGAGTTAAGCCAAATATACAAAATCTTTGAAGCCTCAGGTAGATTGGGTGCTTGGTCTTCAACTCCATTCCACTCTGATCCTAGGGTGTCATCCTGTACTGCAGATATTAGAAAGCAAATACACACACTCTTCCCCAACTCCCTACAGCAGGTTTCTAAACATCCATCCAGCCCAGCCAATCTGATGCACTTGCATGAGATGTAGAAGGTGTAGGTTGACTTTCGCTTCCCTTCTGCTGCCTCTGTTGAGAGCACACAATGGTGGAGGTGTTTGGTTCTTCTGCAGCAGGGTTCGTGAAAGTTGCAGGGTTTAGTCAGTAACCACAAGTCAAGAAGGAGGCCGTAAGGCATCCATGTTGCTGGTGCACGTGGTTCTGTATGTGGCATGATTCTGGAGCTGGCAGTAGTAGTAATGGCGTCCTGATTGTAGCAACGATAATGGGGTCTGGAGCCAGAAATGTCCAATTCCTAATGTTTGTGATGTGTTTCACTACTTATGAAGCATATTGATGTATCTTGTAAATTTTAGTTTTAAAGCATCACCCTGATTCGCAGAGGTTAGTGGGGCAGATACTACCTTCATTTTATAGATGTATGGCAGAGATGAGTGGCAGGCTTGGCCACACAGTAGAATGTATCAGGAATGATGCATAAAGTTCTCCTGACTCCATAGTTAGGGCTCTTTCCTCCTCAAGTACTGCTTTTCGGGGTTTTTTTTTTTTTTTTTTTTTTTTGAGACAGTCTCTCTCTTGTCGCCCAGGCTGGAGTGTAGTGGCGTGATCTCGGCTCACTGCAAACTCCACCTTCCAGGTTCAAGAGATTCTCCTGCCTCAGCTTCCCAAGTATCTGGCACTACAGGCACCTGCCACCACACCTGGCTAATTTTTGTATTTTTGTAGAGACAGGGTTTCACCATGTTGGCCAGGCTGGTCTTGAACTCCTGACCTCAGGTGATCCGCCCGCCTTGGCCTCTCAAAGTGCTGGGATTACAGGCATGAGCCACCGCACCTGGCCTCTGCCGACTCTTCTTATCTAAGATGATTATTCACCATCAGGACGTTTTTTGCCCACTCGTCCCTGTGGTTGCCACTTCTGCTTAGCCAGGCATTGGCACCCTTGTGCAGTGAGCAACCTGCACAGTTGCACATGGCAGCCCTTGTTCTTGCCAGTATAACAGCATGGGTTGTTGATACCAGTGTAGTGGTAGTGTGAGGTTCTGTTGCTGTTTGTTTGTTAACTGTTAATTATTTTCCACAGGTATTAGTCACTGTACCACTGGCTTTACTACAGAAAGGTGCCATTCAGTTTAATCCACCGTTGTCAGAGAAGAAGATGAAGGCTATCAACAGCTTAGGCGCAGGCATCATTGAAAAGGTGACTTAAATGACTTCATCCTCAGCAAGAAAGAGATTAATGTCAGATGATAGATGTTAACTTCTGATATGGAGAAGTAGTGAGTACTATCTGAATACAAATAAAACTCAAGGATTTCCTTTTCATTTGAGTAATTGTTCGTGAAGAACACAGAAGAATATTATCAAAACGAAAGGAGGAGAGCTGGCTGAGGTCTGTGAGTTTTGACTTTAGGAGAAAGAATCTTGTTATTCACAATTTGAATTTGGTATAAGCAATTCTTTTATCCCTTTTTTTCCCCCTTCTGCTTTCTTTCTTGTCTGCTTTCCACTCATTGGCCCCAGCGAGGACAGAGGTTTATTTCTCCTGCCTTTAATATCTCCTGTAGCAGAATGGGCCAGTGCTGCAGCCCATTCTGACAGACCTATGAGTAGTGAGAGTTTAACTTAGGGACATACGCCCAGAAGTGAGTCTTAGGAATGCTGGGCATCTTCAGACTAGCTTCTAGGTTGCCAGTGGGTTCCATTATCCATGGGAATGGAACTGAGTGGCATCAAAAGCAAGGAGCTGGGCTGGGCACAGTGGCTCATGCCTGTAATCCCAGCACTTTGGAAGGCTGAGGAGGACGGATTACCTGAGGTCAGGAGTTCAAGACCAGCCTGACCAACATGGTGAAACCTCATCTCTACTAAAAATACAAAATTCGCTGGGCGTGGTGGTGTGCACCTGTAATCCCAGCTACTTGGGATGCTGAGGCAGGAGAATCACTCGAAACCAGAAAGTGGAGGCTGCAGTGAGCCAAGATCGCTCTATTGCACTCCCAGCTGGGCAACAAGAGTGAAACTCCGTCTCAAAAAAAAAAAAAAACCCCAAAAAACAAAACAAAACAAAAAACAACCAAGGAGTTCACAAGGGGAAAAAAGGAGGTGAGGAGAATGGAAAGAGCGGTATTTGGGGTTGTTCTTTCGGGCAGTGTCTTTGTTTTAGAGTAGAGCTACAGGTTGCTGCTTAGATATTGCCTGTGGTTTTGTGACGACAGACACCTAACCACCTTTCTTCTGCTCACTTTGCAGATTGCCTTGCAATTTCCGTATAGATTTTGGGACAGTAAAGTACAAGGGGCTGACTTTTTTGGTCACGTTCCTCCCAGTGCCAGCAAGCGAGGGCTTTTTGCCGTTTTCTATGACATGGATCCCCAGGTAAAATCATTCGTGAACTGTGGTTTGAATTTCCGTCTTAAAGTTTAGAACTTGATGTGATAATTACTCACCTATCAAGCTCAGGAACTAACGAACATCATGGAGACCCTGGGTCTATGTTTATATTCTGGGAGGACACTTGGACTGGACATTTTCCTATAGGAAAGGAGCCCCAGTATTTGCCATGTCTTCTTAAAGTCCTCATGTTGCTCCCTGGGACATGAATTGGATGCTTGTGGAAACTGTCATTTCAGGCTATGGGGGAATTCCTCTTAGGTGAAGTTGGAGACATCAGAGTCAATGAGTGGTGCTTGAAACTTCCTCTCTGAGGGGCCTCTAGGGAGCTGGGAAAGGGTGTATGATTGGTGAGGGAGGGTGTGAGTGTCAGCAGATGTGAGAGCTGAGGGAAGGAAGGAGAGAGGAGAATGGCATACCCAGAGCTGGACGGGGGTGGTCACTTTCTCTGCCATCATGTCACTGCCACACGAAAGAATCATGGCTGTTTCTGACTTTCAGTTTCAAGAAACTTTGTCTTAAAAGGTTTCACATAGGAGCCGAGGGCAGATTTTCTTTACCATTTGAGGTTTTTTTTATTTTTCATTGTTTTATCTGCAGATTTTCCTTCTCCATCTCTTTCTACTTCTTCCGAAGCAAGCTTTAATTAGTGAACAGCCAAGGGAACCTTAAAGTTGCTATTTACATTTCTTAGTGTTTTTCTTTTCCAGCAGGAAGCAATAGAGTGGATGGATGAATAATGAGTGTTTGCGAGGAAAATGGACTGGCGAGTGACGTGCGGATAAGGGACAGCCAGAAATAGTGACATTTAACTTGTGAGAGTGAGGCTCTTGGCCGGGTACAGTGGCTCACGCCTGTAATCCCAGCACTTTGGGAGGCCGAGGTGGGTGGATCACCTGAGGTCAGGAGTTTGAGACCAGTCTGGCCAACATGGTGAAACCCTGTCTCTACTAAAAATACAAAAGTTAGCCGGGCATGGTGGCAGACGCCTGTAATCCCAGCTACTCTGGAGGCTGAGGCAGGAGAATCACTTGAACCTGGGAGGCAGAGGTTGCAGTGAGCCAAGATTGCACCATTGCACTCCAGCCTGGGTGACAGAGCAAAACTCTGTCTCATTTAAAACAAAACAAAACAAAACAAAAAACAAAAAAAAAGAGTGAGGCCCTTATCTGTGGGAGCTGAGCACTCAGAGACCTCCTGCTTTTCCCTTTCATGTCTCCAGAAGAAGCACAGCGTGCTGATGTCTGTGATTGCCGGGGAGGCTGTCGCATCCGTGAGGACCCTGGACGACAAACAGGTGCTGCAGCAGTGCATGGCCACGCTCCGGGAGCTGTTCAAGGAGCAGGTGAGAGAGAGGAAGCCCTCCTTGAAAGGGGCAAGCCGTGCTTGCTATCCAGAGCAGGTGTGAAGCCCAAGCAGCCAGCGTCACTGAGAATCACGGGAAGGAAGGCAGAGGCCACAGTCTTCTTTCTTTCAGAGTCCCACTGCCCACCTCAGCACTGAGATTAGTCTGTGAGGGCTGTCATCACAGAGTACCGCAGACTGGCTGCCTTAGACAACAGAAACTTGTTCCTCACAGTTCTGGAGGCTGGAAGCCTGAGATCGAGGTGTCGGCAGGGTTGGTTTCTCCTGGGTCCTCTCTGTTTGGCTGGTAGATGGCTGTCTTCTCCCTGTGTCCTCACATGGGCTTCCCTCTGTGTGTGTCTGTGTCCTCATCTCCTCTTCTTATGAGGACACAAATCAGATTAGATTAAGGCTCACCCCGGCGACCTCACTTTAAAGTAATTACCCGTTGGAGACCACGCGACGAAATACAGTCACATTCTGAGGCACTGAGGGTTAGGGTGTCCACATGGGAATTTGAGGGAGACACGGTTCTGCCTGTAACAGTGCCCTGTACCTTTTTTTACACAATTGTCTTCCTTCCTTTTTTTCTTCTCACATCATACACACTTCCCTTTTTTTTTTTTTTTTTGTAAGGATATAAAAGGCTCGGTATTTTCTATGTGGATTCTATATTTACTGAAGCCCTAGAAGCTTTGACTACAGCTTTCCTTTTAAGAGGAGCCTTGGCCAGCTTTTTTTAATATCCCACACATGCAGATAGTCTCTTTTCTCCACGGAGCTCAGGATACTTTGTTTGCCAGTGTACTAAATCTCACCATCTCTGGAGATTTGTAAATGACCATGGCTTATATCTTTTTGAAATAAAGGAGCAGAAATAGAAGTGAAATGACTCAGAAGTTACGTAAGTTAAAGAGAAAGGGGCATTCAGATATGTTGCTTATTTTATTTCATTTTAATTTATTTATTTTTGAGACGGAGTCTCACTCTTTCGCCCAGGCTGGAGTGCAGTGGCACAATCTTGGCTCACTGCAACCTCCACCTCCCGAGTTCAAGCGATTCTCCTGCCTCAGCCTCCCGAGTAGGCTGGGATTATGGGCGTGCTCCACCACACCCAGCTAATTTTTGTATTTTTGGTAGAGACAGGGTTTCACCATGTTTGCCTGGCTGGTCTTGAACTCCTGACCTCAAGTGATCCGCCTACCTCGGCCTCCTAAAGTGCTGGGATTACAGGTGTGAGCCACTGTATGGCCAGCCTTGTTGCTAATTTTATATGAGAGGATCTATCTAGTGATGCAATCCCTTGCTTGGGGTTTTTGTTCAGAAGTTGGTTTTTTACATTAGTTGTTTGGAACTTAGCTTACCGTTTCTATAGAAATATTGTTTATCGTGTTGCTTGTTGGAGGCCAGCTGACAAATTACAGTCGCTCTCTCTTACTCGAGGCTTTGCTTTCATGGTTTCAGTTACTGTGGTCAACCAAGGTCTGAAAATATTTGATGGAAAATTCCAGAAATAGATTCATAAGTTTTCAGTCATGCACTGTTCTGAAGAGCGTGTCCAGTACCTCCACGCTGTAGACATTGCCTGTCCATTAGTCACTCAGGAGTCATCTCTGTTATCAGAGCCATGTTCACATACCTTTTATTTCAGTATAGCGTTATAATTGTTCTATTTTATTATTGTCATTAATCTCTGTACCTAATGTATAAATGAAACTTTATCATAGGTATGAATAGGAAGAAACATAGTGTGTATAGTACTGGTCCTATCCGTGGTTTCAGGCATCCCCTGCGGGTCATGGAACATATCCCTGGCGGGGAAGAGGGGACTGCTGTATTTTAAGTTGAGTGAATGTGAAACATAACCTTGTATCACTGTTTTGTGGAGAACCCTGTTGAGAATTCCAACCTGTGATCCTGAGACTCCACCCTTCCCTTTTCTTCTTGGGCCAGAGACTCCTTTCTGCTACCACACGATGGAAAAGGGAAGGCCCGAACTCTTAGCCATGGGTGATAGCCCCCAGTAGAGGCAGAGTGTGTCCCGGGCAGAAGGAGGAGGTATAGAAGTGAGGGAATTGTGTGTGGGTGGGGCAGGAAAAGAGAGGATAAGACACAAATACCAGCTTGGGTAGATTTAAAGGCAGCAGGAGGAACATCTTGAGAACTACTGTTTCAGAATGATACAGGAATGGACTCAGGTCCTAAACAGGGGGCAAAATGTATGAGTTGGGTTGTACCATGTCTATCTCCCTTCTTTTTTTTTTTTTGAGACGGAGTCTGGCTCTGTTGCCCAGGCTGGAGTGCAGTGGCGCGATCTCGGCTCACTGCAAGCTCTGCCCCCTGGGTTCACGCCATTCTCCTGACTCAGTCTCCCGAGTAGCTGGGACTACAGGCGCCTGCCATCATGCCTGGCTAATTTTTCTATTTTTAGTAGAGATGGGGTTTCACCGTGTTAGCCAGGATCGTCTCGATCTCCTGACCTTGTGATCCACCCGCCTTAGCCTCCCAAAGTGCTGGGATGGGACTACAGGCATGAGTCACTGTGCCCTGCCATCTACATCCCTTCTTGATCCTACTTCATAATTCCTTTCTATTGGACACAGGAGGTCCCAGATCCCATAAAGTATTTTGTCACTCGGTGGAGCACAGACCCATGGATCCAGATGGCATACAGTTTTGTGAAGACAGGTGGAAGTGGGGAGGCCTACGATATCATTGCTGAAGACATTCAAGGAACCGTCTTTTTCGCTGGTGAGGTATGGATCTTGATTCCAAACCCAATTATTTGTATTTTGATTTCTGTCTTTCATCTAAAATGATATCTGCCCAGAGTTAAAAAACCAATTCAAATACTGTCAAAAGTCTTATGACCACAGACAGCAGAAGCCTTCTCACCATCCTCTTGCTCCCAGAGGCAGCCGTTTTTAACCTTCCAGCTATTCCTTCTGGACTTCACTTCATATTTTAAAAGTGTTTATATTGCCATCTCTCTTTCTTTTTTGTTTTTTTGAGACAGGGTCTCGCTCTGTGGCCCAGACTGGAGTGCAGTGGTACAGTCCTAGCTCACTGCAGCCTCAAACTCCCAGGCTCAGGTGACCCTCCCACCTCAGCTTCCCAAGTAGCTGGGACTGCAGGCATGTGCCACCAAGCCTGGCTAATTTTTTTTTTTTATTTTTTGTAGAGACGGGGTCCGCAGTGTTGCCCAGGCTGGCCTCAAACCCGTGGCCTTAAGCAGTCTTCCCACCTCAGCCTCCCAGAGTGTTAGGATTACAGGTGTGAGCCACCATGCCCAGCCTATGATGTCATCTTCTGATTTAACATTAGACAGACATCATTGACTGCCTCCCTATTGGGTTAAAGACTTAGCCCATTTAGTCTCTGCACCATTTGCTCAACATGGTTATTTCACACTTTTCATTAAATTGGTATTGGTATTTACATGGCTGTGTAAATGTTATTTACTGCTGAGCCAAGAAGGTGTCCACTGATACCTTCTTACACAGTTTTCTGTTTTCTTGGCAATTATAATGGCTCCTTTGGTCATTAGCTTAATTCCTTTGGTACCTCTCCCCATGTCTCCCATACCCTGCGTTTGTCTCTCATTTACAGTTGACACTGTCTGAGCTGGCCGGCTAGCTCCAGTCCTTGAAATGTCCCCTTCCTGAGTCCTCTTCCCTCTGCTCTGGTCCACACTGGTTGACCTCTGAGATTACTGCAGAGTGTCCTCCTGGGTCTCTCTAATTTAATTTAATTTAATTATTTTATTTTAAATTTTATTTATTTTTTTGAGACGGAGTCTCTCTCTGTTGCCCAGGCTGGAGTGCAGTGGCACGATCTCAGCTCACTGCAAGCTCCGCCTCCTGTGTTCACGCCATTCTCCTGCCTCAGCCTCCCGAATAGCTGGGACCACAGGCGCCCGCCACTACACCCGGCTAATTTTTTGTATTTTTAGTAGAGACGGGGTTTCACCGTGTTAGCCAGGATGGTCTCCATCTCCTGACCTCGTGATCCGCCTGCCTCAGCCTCCCAAAGTGCTGGGATTACAGGTGTCAGCCACCGCGCCTGGCCTGGATCTCTTTTAAAATCACTCTCCAGCATTGGGCCTTTATTTCTAAGATCCCTCTCTTTCTTGATTTACTTCTGTTGAAAAATGTTTTGCTATTCTGATTTCTGATCCTTTTACTTCACTTTCTTATCTGCTAAAATAAAGATGAGTTTTTTCTCTTTCTAGAGATTCTGTTCCATATCTTGGAACTTTTGAATTGAGCATCTAATGTTTCCTCTTTACTATTATTCATCTCTTACGCTACTTTTGGGGGAGATTTTAAAGTCGTCCAACTCTCTAATTGACTTTGAAATTTTTGGCTTTTACTTTATGAGCACTTTCTTGTTTGCAGAATGTTCCTTTTTTGTAGCATCCTCTTGTTACAACTTGTTTCTAAGGTTTTAAAGCTTTGGATGATTTTGCTTTTATGCTCCCTCCCTCCCTGGTTTCCTCAGTCTCAGAGTTCTTATTTTGTGTGCTGCAGTCTTTGCCTGCTACATGTCCAAATCCCCGATCCATCACCGTTGACTTAGATTCGAGCAAGGCATTTTTTAAAAGCTTTGTGAAAGCTCCAGCAAGCTTATCAACCAGTGGCCGGATTCCCAAACATCACTATCTGGGAACAGTTAGTTTCCTGTGTGGTGGAAGCTCAGCCCCTGGCACTGTGGGCGCTGGAAGCTTCATTGTTAGTTATGAAGGCTTCATTTCACTTCATCCCCATTTTATTTGGTGCTTCGCCCTGATCTCTAAGTCACATCTCTGAGGAGTTGCAGCCGGTCAAGTGGGGAATGTGGTGAGGGATGTATTAATAATTGCTCTTTATAGTCTTTAAGCCAATCCTGTTTTCACCCCTTGCTAACCTCTGCCTCCATGGTTCCTCATACTTCCAATGGCTGAGATTTTCTAAGGATTCTCTGGGATGAATTGGTTTGCTTTTTGTTAAAACCCCTGCCCCCAACCCCAAACTTAAAATGAATTGTTACCACTCTTTCACCTGTGTTCCTACTTCGTTTAATATGGTTTAGAAGTACACGTCTCATTGTTTCATCTAAAATATAGTTACCGTTTTTGTTTACAGAATAACAACATTGGCCGGGTGCGATGGCTCACGCCTGTAATCCCAGCACATTGCTGAGACAGGTGTATCACCTGAGGCCAGGAGTTTGAGACCAGCCTGGCCAACATGGTGAAACCCCGTCACTACTAAAAATACAAAAATCAGCTGGGCGTGGTGGCAGGCGCCTGTAATCCCAGCGACTCAGGAGGCTGAGGTAGAATCGCTTGAACCTGGGAGGCGGAGGTTGCAGTGAGCCAAGATCACGCCACTGCACTCCAGACTGGGAGACAGAGTGAGACTCTTTTTCAAAACAAAACAAAAGAATGACATCTAAAAACCAGATGACTTTGATTACTCCTTGGCCTATGAAGACCTTACTCTGTGGCAAGGGGATAAAGGCTGCATGCCAGACAACAAATGTCAGCAGCTTCAGAGAGACGGCTGTTTCAGGCTACTGTGCCTTAGGGTC
The DNA here is from genome assembly GCF_029289425.2 of Pan paniscus. Taxonomy (NCBI): domain Eukaryota; kingdom Metazoa; phylum Chordata; class Mammalia; order Primates; family Hominidae; genus Pan; species Pan paniscus. Next base: position 32,880,110 of record NC_073254.2, read on the forward strand.
ATGAACATGGCTTAGATGGCTTCTTGCTTTCCTTTGCTGCTTTGATGCAATTATTACCTCACCTTTTTCTTTTTTTTTTTTGAGATGGAGTCTCGCTGTGTCGCACAGGCTGGGGTGCAGTGGCGCGATCTTGGCTCACTGCAACGTCCGCCACCTGGGTTCAAGCAATTCTGTTTCAGCTGGTGTGTGCCACTGTGCCCGGCTAATTTTTTATTTTTTTTAGTAGAGATGGGGTTTCATCATGTTGGTCAGGCAGGTCTTGAACTCCTGACCTCAGGTGATCCGCCTGCCTCCCAAAGTGTTGGGATTACATGCGTGAGCCACCGCTCCTTCTTCTAAAAACCTATTTCTGAGGCTTCCTTCCCTCACTGCCACTTTCTCCCCCGAGGAGTCACTATATTCCTGCTGATGTAATCACTCCCCCTTCACTGAAGCCTTTGGCCCCTGGATGTTTTCCCTTCTATCCAGGCATCAGTTTAGGTGACTACACTTCACTTCACCTCTCCATTTCTTATCCTCCATTTTCTGTGGTCTGTTCAGCTCCTCTTCGGCTACCCCTTTCCACAGCCACATCTCAGACCTTGTCATAATTACTTAATCACTAACTCAGGCCTCCTCCTATCCTGTCCTCCCCTATCCTCCTGGTTTGCTTATTCTGTTCCCACCATAGCCATTCCTTGAGTGAGGTTCTCCTATTATTGAGTCGTTTTACTTCTCCCAATCCAACAGCCCTCACTCACATTGTCTTTTTCTTATTGAACTTACGGTCCCTGGTATATCCTTTGAGTAACGTAACTCTCTACCTATTTTTTTACCCATCTAGCAAAACTCCATCTGTGGCTTGGCTGAACTGCCATTCATCTTTTGTACTTGTTTCGCCTCTGATTGTACCAGCTACATTACTTGTCTGATGGGAGGGACTGTGTCTTAATTGTTCTTAACTCTAGTACCTACCACATATACTTAGTATTTTAAAGAGTGCTGCGTAGTACTTCAAGATAGCATACAATGAGTGAATTTGACAATGCATGGCCAGATAACCAGAAAAGTTCCAGTGTTACGATGGGTGAGTGTGAATATGAGCACGTAGGAGTGGCACAAATCTTTATGTTAGACCAGATAAAGTCTAACCTTGTTTTACCTTTTGGTATCAACTCAACTCTTTATGCATGATCTCAAATTATGTAATTATGTTTTACAGGCAACAAACAGGCATTTCCCACAAACTGTTACAGGGGCATATTTGAGTGGCGTTCGAGAAGCAAGCAAGATTGCAGCATTTTAAGAATTCGGTGGACCCAGCTTTCTTCTGTACCCCAGATGGGGAAATTTGAATCACATGTTAAACCTCAGTTTTATAAGAGGGGGAAAAAACCGTCTCTACATAGTAAAACTGAAATGTTTCTAAGGCGATATGATAATGCAAACCTATTTCATCACTCTGAAAGCACTGACCTCAAAAAACCTTATAAGCACTTAGATTTAATTGCATTTTCCATAGGTTCAACTACTGCTGAAAGTCTGGATTTCAGAATAAAGCAGAATGTAAGTTTCAGTTGAGGCCATGGATTTGATTGTTCCATGGCTGGAAGTTCCCTTTAGATTTCACATTTTATATGGCTGATCAATTTTCATACATTGAGAAACCAAGTCAATCAAGCAGGAATCATTTAAAAACCAGATAAAGCCATGTTTTTCTTCTGTGACAATTTATCAGTATCTTTACCAATGAGCCTTAATTTTTATATAGGTCCAATATTGAGCTTTTACTTAAAATTTAGATAGAATTTTTTTTGGATACAGCACAAACTCCAGTTGACAGTAAAATGAAGCTTCTAGGTATTTTGTATTGTACATATTTCCTCCTACTGGGTGTTCAAAAGAAATTTAAATTCAAGTATCTTTTGTGATAAAATGTTTTAGATTTGTGCACCCATTGGCAAAACAGGAAAGTTTCCAGATAGGTATTGCATCATTGAGAATGCAGCACAGATAGCGTGGGCTTCACACTATAGACACAGAATATAGCTTTTTCTTAAAGCCAAATTTGGGTGATAGGACACTTTAAATATCCTTAATTTTGGCAACCACTAGCAAAAAAACTTGTCAGAATAATTTAACCAAGCCCCTCTCCACTTCTTTTATTTAAAAGCACTGATTCAATTGCTAGGAATATTTTTGCAGATTTTTCTTTACAGTATTCCATAGGCAGGTCCACTGGAAAACTGCAGAAAAATGTGAGCTCTCCTGGTAAATAGTATACATTTTATAAGCTATATTTTAAAGGCCTAAGAACATGGCAAGTATTTACTTTTATCTTTTTTTTAAAAACACTCATGACAGAAAACAGTTTAATAATATCTCATTCTAAAATAAAACACTGGTTGCAGGGTCTTCAGGATGCCTATTTTGCCAAGAAACTTCAGTATACAGGTTAGAAATATGCTTTTGTTTTTGAACAATAATTATATTGGTTTGCTTTAAAGAAGGGACTATGACTTTAAAGAGACTTCAAAATATTGAGTATTTTAAAAATTTAAAAGTAGGTCAGTTTATAACGACTAAATACCTAACACACCAAGAATGTGCAGTGAACCCCAGGCATTTAAGACACCTCCCCCACCGCCCGCCCCCCCCCCCCCCCGGCAATCAAAGTGTGGTCCCAAAACAAGCCAACAGCTGTATATCTCAAAAGTTAACCCAAGACAACTCTGATATTTAGGTTATTTGTTGAGACTCATTGGTACTGACTGGCAAGTATTCTGCTTTAAAGTATCATGTATTAAAATGTTTAGACAGCATGTGTTTTAAAGTGATAAATGCAAAATGTTATAAGTTTGAAATGGTTAACAGTAAATTATTATGTTAGTTTCCAGGCACTTGAACTGTGCTACAAGTAGGGGAAAACCTACTTTAAAGTATGGTAAATGTGTGTTTTAAACTTCCTATCAAGTGACATACTTCATTTGATTTTTTGTTTAAGAAGCCATGGTACTTTTTTCTTGAGTTACTTTGGATATGTTTTTTCAATGCCATCTGAAGATTTTGTAATTGAGTAGCAGTAAATATACAGATTTACAATGTTTTAACTACAGTTCATGAATAGCTGGTTGTGTAAAACTAATAAAAAACTAGACTTTCACATGTACTCTGTACTGTAGTGGTGATACATCCATTTAATAAGTGTGCGTACTCATCAATAACTTTCATACAGAACAACAACTCCATTTCCTCACTTCCAAATACTCTATGCATGACTACTTACCTTCTTTATAGCAAATGGTCATAAAATTAACCTTAATTATTCAGTTTTGTGAAGTCACTCCAAGAAAATGGTCCATTACCACAAACGAGTATTCCAAATTGTATAGGTTATAGGGCTGAATCAATTTAAAAATCCCTTTTCAGAATTATTCACCATAAGGAAATGCTATATACACCTATAAGATATCAAATGCAAGTGACTTAAAACACCAGTGATTTAGATTTATTTTTATTGACAAGGTTTATAAGAACAAATATTTAAAATCGAAGGCCAATTATTAGGTCTCATTTAGTTGCTTATTTTGTTCACTTGTATTTACCTTTCCCTAGTGTCTGAGTAACTATCAAGAAACAAACCTGTGAAAATACCTGTTAACATTCAACATATATTTTTATATATTTCTGTTCTATGATGCAAAGATATTTTTCAACACTTAATTGGTGCAACAAATGTGTCATTCTGTCATAAACAGCATGTTTTAAAATTCAGATTTAATAAACTGATTTAAGACAGTAAATTTGAAAGACAAAATTAGTCTCATTCAGGAGTGGTCCATTATGTTGATCATCTAGAATCAACACTGATTAACCAAACTCTGAAAGCCAAGAGCCCCAACTCCAGAGAAACATTAAATTTCTTTAATGTAAAAGTATATTATTTTTGAGACACACTTTGTCAGAGACATCCACGATTGCCTGCACATTATATTCTGGCATTATAATCTGGTACTTTAGTCATAATCGTGAAGCTGGCTAGGTTTCCAGTAAATATCAGCATTTTATATGGGCAAAAGCAGTTAATAAAAACCAGTTCATTTACTGTAAGCCAAATGTGCTTGTACTTAATCCCACCCTTTCCCAAAGTTTTTGAAGCTTTGATAGGTTGATTTTTGGTCTGTCCTTATATAATATAAAACGTACCTACAGACACTTTTACAGAGTTAATACTAAAATTACAAATTGATGACACTTTCGAGGCAAAGCAGGGTAACTGTTCCTTCAGTGTTCCCATCACTGAATTGACTTTCACTGCTCCATCATACTGTTTGGCTGAACACTGACATTCCATAGTCTACAACTATAAAGATACCTACCTATGTGAGTTTAAAAAGTGATCTGCACAAAAGAAATAAAAAAACTTTATATACAACCAATTGTTTTTTAAAAATACAAAAATAACATCTGTCACTTTTGTCATGCTGACAATTTGACATATATACACATGCAGGAGAAAAGTTCCAATTCAGTCATCTGGACAACTGTAGCTTGTATATTTTTAATATGATGGACACACTGCCGCTGAATTTTCACACTGACAGAGATGTGTATTCAAAATATTTCATATACTAAATACTACAATCTCTGTGTGTATAAATCCTGGTGATAACAGTTTTTGTTCTACTTGATTAAAAGTATGCCTTAAGCAAGCTAATATTAAGTGCACTAAAATCCACAACAGCTCAAGAATCTATGACCTTATATAAAGAAATCCAAAATGTACAAAATACAACTATAAAAGCAAGGAACAATTAATGCCATGCAAGATTTTAAACTAAAAATGGCATAGAAATGCAATTTAAAACAGCAAACTCAAATTCACATAACACTCAAGATAAAAAGGTCAGCAGTAAGTTCTACTAACTTTGCTTAACAAGGATTTAGAAAAGGAAATACATTCTCTTTGCTGGTATAATGGTATAAATCAGATCTTCAAATCTATGGGAACGAGTCATCTTCTCTGTCCTCTATCTCAAGAAATCAGCTGTAATGAAAGAGAAACATTATTTTGCCATAAATCATAAACCTTTATCCCATTTTTCCCACATCTATTTTACTATTTTGTCCTTCAAAAATCAGTTGAGATCAATACAGAATTATAGCTACCTGCTGATCTTCCCCTCACCTTTGCCTCGTAGACAGGAACTTCCTCAAGTATTTGTGAGAGCAACGTTGAGATGCCCAGCTACCCAGGTACACCATGAGGCCACATCATAATCTGAGTTCAAGTCTTATCACTAACTGTTCAAACTTTAATTTTAAGCTTTAAAGTGGGAATGAGAAGAAATAAATTTCCCTATTATGAAGAAATGTGAGGATCAAATGTGATATTTAGTGACATGAATATTTTGAAAAATATGGAGTATTTTATGTAATTTTTGTCTTATATTTCTAAAGTCAAACTTGAAAGATTGAAATATTTACCTCTTTTACAGTTGTTTTTATGAAATCTTTTCTTTCAGTTAAATCGTAAGTAGGATAATTTTCATAGACCTATGTATAGTGAAAAGGAAAAATAATGTTAAAAGCAGATTTTAAAATCCAGTAATATTGTCTTTGAATAAAAGCAGGAAATCTGCTACGTGCAAATAGCCACAACCATCCCAACAGTACTCTGGTTCACCCATATGGAATTCTATTCCAAATGAGTATTTTAATAATATTGTATATGATGTGGAAAACTAGCATGCAAACATTCTCAGTGTTTTCAGGCTGAGAGTCTGGAATGAATTAACTAACCATAAACAAGCCAGATGTGATGGCTCACGCCTGTAATTCCAACACTCTGGGAAACCTAGGTGGGAAGATCACTTGAGCCCAGGAATTCGAAACCAGCCTCAGGCAACCTGGTGAGACCTTGTGTCTACAAAAAATTTAAAAAGTAGCCAGGCATGGTCATGCATGCCTGTAATCCCAGCTACTGAGGAGGCTGAAGCAGGAGGATGGCTTGGGCCCAGGAGGTTGAGGTTGCAGTGAGCTGTGTTGGTGGCACTGCATTCCAGCCTGGACCACAGAGTGTGGGGAAAAGAGAGAGAGATCAGATTGTTACTGTGTCTGTGTAGAAAGAAGTAGACCATAGGAGACTCCATTTTGTTCTGTACTAAGAAAAATTCTTCTGCCTTGAGATGCTGTTACTCTCTGAAACATGTGCTGTGTCAACTCAGGGTGAAATGGATTAAGGGCTGTGCAAGATGTGCTTTGTTAAACAGATGCTTGAAGGCAGCATGCTCGTTAACAGTCATCACCACTCCCTAATCTCAAGTACCCAGGGACACAAACACCACGGAAGGCTGCAGGGACCTCTGCCTAGGAAAGCCAGGTATTCTCCAAGGTTTCTCCCCATGTGACAGTCTGAAATATGGCCTCGTGAGAAGGGAAAGACCTGACCGTCCCCCAGCCCGACACCCTTAAAGGGTCTGTGCTGAGGAGGGTTAGTATAAGAGGAAGGAACGCCTCTTTGCAGTTGAGACAAGAGGAAGGCATCTGTCTCCTGCCTGTCCCTGGGCAATGGAATGTCTCGGTATAAAACCCGATTGTATGTTCCATCTACTGAGATAGGGGAAAACCGCCTTAGGGCTGGAGGTGGGACATGCGGGCAGCAATACTGTAAGGCATTGAGATGTTTATGTGTATACATATCTAAAGCACAGCACTTAATTCTTTACCTTGTCTATGATGCAGAGACCTTTGTTCACATGTTTATCTGCTGACCTTGTCTCCACTATTATCCTATGACCCTGCCACATCCCCCTCTCCGAGAAACACCCAAGAATGACCAATAAATACTAAGGGACCTCAGAAGCCGGCCGGATCCTCCGTATACTGAACGCTGGTCCCCTGAGTCCCCTTATTTCTTTCTCTATACTTTGTGTCTTTTTCTTTTCCAAGTCTCTCGTTTCACCTAACAAGAAACACCCACAGGTGTGGAGGGGCAACCCACCCCTTGAACAGAGCAAGACCCTGTCTCAAAAACAAAAAACCCCAACAAACATGGGTAAAGAAAACATCCAGATAGATCTTAGATAACAGAACTAAGTTCTTTATGTTGGCAAGTCATCTGCCAAGTGTCTTTTAGGGAAAGCTTCTTTCTTCTCCAACCCTTGTTATTATCCAGCACCCTACCTATGATTCCACAACCTGAAAAGCAATGAACTGCTTCCTCTACTCCACTGCTCAGTCCCTCCCTAAAGTTAAATCCTAAGACCCAGGTGGTCTCAAGAGTCCTCTACTCCTAAAATTTGACTAAATTTCTGCCTTTTGTCAATTTTCTCAGTCCTGTTATACTTGCTGCTTGACTCAGGTCCTGACTCTATAAGCTCACAGTCTGTAAGCACCCTGTAGGCTTTACTTCCACTGTAAGTTCAGGGTCAGCAACTTTTTCTGTAAAGGGCTAGATGGTACAAATAGTTTCAATTTTGCCAGTCAGTTTCTACTCTGCCAGTTTCTACTCAACTATGTGTTGTAGTGGCAATGCTGCCATAGACAATAGTTAAATAAATAGATGTGGCTGTATTACAATAAAATTTTGCTTACAAAACCAGGTGACTTAGAATGGATTTAGCCCACAGGCTGTAGTATGCCAACCCTCTAAAATATAGTTCATCATTTAAATTATTCTAATTGTTTGCCCCGGGAGGTTCCAAGATGGCCAAATAGGAACAGCTCCAGTCTACAGCTCCCACCGTGAGCGACGCAGAAGACGGGTGATTTCTGCATTTCCAACTGAGATACCGGGTTCATCTCACTGGGGCTTGTCGGACGGTGGGTACAGGACAGTGGGTGCAGCCAACCGAGCGTGAGCTGAAGCAGGGCAAGGCATCGCCTCACCTGGGAAGCGCAAGGGGTCAGGGAATTCCCTTTCCTAGCCAAAGGAAGCTGTGATAGACGGCACCTGGAAAATTGGGTCACTCCCACCGTAATACTGCACTTTTCCAACAATCTTAGCAAACGGCACACCAGGAGATTATATCCCGCGCCTGGCTCGGACAGTCCCACGCCCACGGAGCCTCGCTCATTGCTAGCACAGCAGTCTAAGATTTAACTGCAAGGTGGCAGCAAGGCTGGGGGAGGGGCGCCCGCCATTGCTGAGGCTTGAGTAGTAAACAAAGCTGCCAGGAAGCTCGAACTGGGTGGAGCCCACCACAGCTCAAGGAGGCCTGACTGCCTCTGTAGACTCCACCTCTGACAGACTGCCTCAAGTGAGTCCCTGTCCCTTGAGTGGCCTAACTGGAGACACCTCCCAGTAGGAGCTGACTGACACCTCACACGGCCGGGTGCCACTCTGAGACGAAGCTTCCAGAGGAAGGATCAGGCAGAACAGTATTTGCTGTTCTGCAGCCTCCGCTGCTGATACCCAGGCAAACAGGGTCTGGAGTGGACCTCCAGCAAACTCCAACAGACCTGCAGCTGAGGGTCCTGACTGTTAGAAGGAAAACTAACAAACAAAAAGGACATCCACACCAAAACCCCATCTGTACGTCACCATCATCAAAGACCAAAGGTAGATAAAACCACAAAGATGGGAAGAAACCAGAGCAGAAAAGCTGAAAATTCTAAAAATTAGAGCGCCTCTTCTCCAAAGGAACACAGCTCCTCGCCAGCAATGGAACAAAGCTGGACGGAGAATGACTTTGATGAGTTGAGAGAAGGCTTCAGACGATCAAACTTCTCCAAGCTTAAAGGAGGATGTTCGAACCCATCACAAAGAAGCTAAAAACCTTGAAAAAAGATGAGACGAATGGCTAACTAGAATAACCAGTGTAGAGAAGTCCTTAAATGACCTGATGGCGCTGAAAACCATGGCACGAGAACGTGACGCATGCACAAGCTTCAGTAGCCGATTCCATCAACTGGAAGAAAGGGTATCAGTGATTGAAGAGCAAATGAATGAAATGAAGCGAGAAGAGAAGTTTGGAGAAAAAAGAGTAAAAAGAAACAAACAAAGCCTCCAAGAAACACGGGACTATGTGAAAAGACCAAATCTACATCTGACTGGTGTACCTGAAAGTGATGGGGAGAATGGAAACAAGTTGGAAAACACTCTTCAGGATATTATCCAGGAGAACTTCCCCAATCTAGCAAGGCAGGCCAACATTCAAATTCAGGAAATACAGAGAACACCACAAAAATACTCCTCGAGAAGAGCAACTCCAAGACACATAATTGCCAGATTCACCAAAGCTGAAATGAAGGAAAAAATGTTAAGGGCAGCCAGAGAGAAAGGTCGGGTTACCCACAAAGGGAAGCCCATCAAACTAACAGCGGATCTCTAGGCAGAAACTCTACAAGCCAGAAGAGAGTGAGGGCCAATATTCGACATTCTTAAAGAAAAGAATTTTCAACCCAGAATTTCATATCCAGCTAAACTAAGCTTCATAAGTGAAGGAGGAATAAAATCCTTTACAGACAAGCAAATGCTGAGAGATTTTGTCACCACCAGGCCTGCCTTACAAGAGCTCCTGAAGGAAGCACTAAACATGGAAAGGAACAACCGGTACCAGCCACTGCAAAAACATGCCAAATTGTAAAGACCATCGATGCTAGGAAGAAACTGCATCAACTAACAAGCAAAATAACCAGCTAACATCATAATGACAGGATCAAATTCACACATAACAACATTAACCTTAAATGTAAATGGGCTAAATGCTCCAATTAAGAGACACAGACTGACAAACTGGATAAAGAGTCAAGATCCATCAGCGTGCTGTATTCAGGAGACCCATCTCATGTGCAGAGACACACATAGGCTCAAAATGAAGGGATGGAGGAAGATCTACCAAGCAAATGGAAAACAAAAAAAGCAGGGGTTGCAATCCTAGTCTCTGATAAAACAGACTTTAAACCAACAAATATCAAAAGAGACAAAGAAGGCCATTACATAATGGTAAAGGGATCAATTCAACAAGGAGAGCTAACTATCCTAAATATATATGCACCCAATACAGGAGCACCCAGATTCATAAAGCAAGTCCTTAGAGACCTACAAAGAGACGTAGACTCCCACACAATAATAATGGGAGACTTTAACACCACACTGCAACATTAGTCAGATCAGTGAGACAGAAAGTCAACAAGGATACCCAGGAATTGAACTCAGCTCTGCACCAAGCGGACCTAACAGACATCTACAGAACTCTCCACCCCAAATCAACAGAATATACATTCTTCTCAGCACTACATCGCACTTATTCCAAAATTGACCACATAGTTGGAAGTAAAGCACTCCTCAGCAAATGTAAAATTTTAACAAACTCTCTCTCAGACCACAGTGCAATCAAACTGGAACTCAGGATTAAGAAACTCACTCAAAACAGCTCAACTACATGGAAACAGAACAACCTGCTCCTGAATGACTACTGGGTACATAACAAAATGAAGGCAGAAATAAAGATGTTCTTTGAAACCAATGAGAAAAACGACACAACATACCACAATCTCTGGGACACATTTAACGCAGTGTGTAGAGGGAAATTTACAGCACTAAATGCCCACAAGAGAAATCAAAAAAGATCTAAAATTGACACCCTAACATCACAATTAAAAGAACTAGAGAAGCAAGAGCAAACACATTCAAAAGCTAGCAGAAGGCAAGAAATAACTAAGATCCGAGCAGAACTGAAGGAGACACAGACACAAAAAAACCTTCAAAAAAAGCAATTAATCCAGGAGCTGGTTTTTTGAAAAGATCAATAAAATTGATAGACCGCTAGCAAGACTAATAAGAAAAGAGAGAAGAATCAAACAGACGAAATAAAAAATGATAAAGGGGATATCACCACCGATCCCACAGAAATACAAACTACCATCAGAGAATACTACAAACACCTCTACGCAAATAAACTAGAAAATCTAGATGAAATGGATAAATTCCTGGACACATACACCCTCCCAAGACTAAACCAGGAAGAAGCTGAATCTGTGAATAGACCAATAACAGGTTCTGAAATTGAGGCAATAATTAACAGCCTACCAACCAAAAAAAGTTCAGGACCAGATGGATTCACAGCTGAATTCTACCAGACGTACAAGGAGGAACTGATACCATTACTTCTAAAACTATTCCAATGAACAGAAAAAGAGGGAATCCTCCGTAACTCATTTTATGAGGCCACCATCATCCTGATATCAAAGCCTGGCAGAGACACAACAAAAAAAGAGAATTTCAGACCAATATCCCTGATGAACATCGACGCAAAAATCCTCAATACAATACTGGCAAACCGAATCCAGCAGCAAATCAAAAACCTTATCTACCATGATCAAGTGGACTTCATCCCTGGCATGCAAGGCTGGTTCAACACACGCAAATCAACAAACGTAATCCATCATATAAACAGAAACAAAGACAAAAACCACAAGATTATCTCAATAGATACAGAAAAGGCCTTCGACAAAATTCAACAGCCCTTCATGCTAAAAACTCTCAATAAATTAGGTAGTGATGTGACGTATCTCAAAATAATAAAGAGCTATTTATGACAAACCCACAGTCATCATATTGAATGGGCAAAAACTGGAATCATTCCCTTTGAAAACTGGCACAAGACAGGGATGCCCTCTCTCACCACTCCTATTCAACATAGTGCTGGAAGTTCTGGCCAGGGCAATCAGGCAGGAGAAAGAAAATAAAGGGTATTCAATTAGGAAAAGAGGAACTCAAATTGTCCCTGTTTGCAGATGACATGATTCTATATTTAGAAAACCCCATCGTCTCAGCCCAAAATCTCCTTAAGCTGATAAGCAACTTCAGCAAAGTCTCAGGATACAAAATCAGTGTGCAAAAATCACAAGCATTCCTATACACCCATAACAGAGAACCAAATAATGAGTGAATTCCCATTCACAATTGCTTCAAAGAGATTAAAATACCTAGGAATCCAACTTAACAAGGGATGTGAAGGACCTCTTCAAGGAGAACTACAAGCCACTACTCAACACAATAAAAGAGGACACAAACAAATGGAAGAACATTCCACGCTCAAGGATTGGAAGAATCAATATCTTGAAAATGGCCATAGATAATTTATAGATTCAATGCCATCCCCATCAAGCTACCAATCACTTTCTTCATAGAACTGGAAAAAACTAAAGTTCATATGGAATCAAAAAAGAGCCCGCATTGCCAAAACAATCTTAAGCCAAAAGAACAAAGCTGGAGGCAGCACACTACCTGACTTCAAACTATACTATAAGGCTACAGTAACCAAAACAGCATGGTACTGGTACCAAAACAGAGATATAGACCAATGGAACAGAACAGAGCCCTCGGAAATAATACCACACACATCTTCAACCATATGATCTTTGACAAACCTGACAAAAACAAGCAATGGGGAAAGGATTCCCTATTTAATAAATGGTGCTGGGAAAACTGGCTAGCCATATGTAGAAAGCTGAAACTGGATCCCTTCCTTACACCTTATACAAAAATTAATTCAAGACGGATTAAAGACTTAAACGTTAGACCTAAAACCATAAAAACCCTAGAAGAAAACCTAGGCAATACCATTCAGGACATAGGCATAGGCAAGGACTTCATGTCTAAAACACCAAAAGCAATGGCAACAAAAGCCAAAATTGACAAATGGGATCTAATTAAACTAAAGAGCTTCTGCACAGCAAAAGAAACTACCATCAGAGTGAACAGGCAACCTACAGAATGGGAGAAAATTTTTGCAATCTACTCATCTGACAAAGGGCTAATATTCAGAATCTACAAAGAACTTAAATTTACAAGAAAAAAATCAAACAACCCCATCAAAAAGTGGGCAAAGGATATGAACAGACACTTCTCAAAAGAAGACATTTATGCAGCCAACAGACACATGAAAAAATGCTCATCATCACTGGCCATCAGAGAAATGCAAATCAAAACCACAAGGAGATACCATGTCACACCAGTTAGAATGGAGATCATCAAAAAGTCAGGAAACAACAGGTGCTGGAGAGGATGTGGAGAAATAGGAACACTTTTACACTGCTGGTGGGACTGTAAACTATTACAACCATTGTGGAAGACAGTGTGGCGATTCCTCAAGGATCTAGAACCAGAAATACCATTTGACCCAGCCATCCCATTACTGGGTATATACCCAAAGGATTATAAATCATGCTACTATAAAGACACATGCACAAGTTATGTTTATTGCGGCACTATTCACAATAGCAAAGACTTGGAACCAACCCAAATGATAGACTGGATTAAGAAAATGTGGCACATATACACCATGGAATACTATGCAGTCATAAAAAAGGATGAGTTCATGTCCTTTGTAGGGACATGGATGAAGCTGGAAACCATCATTCTCAGCAAACTATCGCAAGGACAGAAAACCAAACACTGCATGTTCTCACTCATAGGTGGGAATTGAACAATGAGAACGCTTGGACACAGGAAGGGGAACATCACACATCGGGGCCTGTTGTGGGGTGGGGGGGACGGGGGAGGGACAGCATTAGGAGATACACCTAATGTAAATGACCAGTTAATGGGTGCAGCACATCAACATGGCACATGGATATATATATATATGTAACCTGCACGTTGTACACATGTATCCTAAAACTTAAAGTATTAAAAAAAAGAAAAAAATTGTTTGCCCCTTGTTCTTTCCCTGCAAAACCCCAATCCCGAATTGGTCTAACCACTCATTTTTCTATGGTTAAGCCCAGACTACAGATTGCTGTGGGAAAATAACTTTGAAGAGACTGGTCTCATTTTCAGTTCATGGCATTCATCTTCAAAGGCTCCTCCCCCTGAAGCTCCCAGTCAGGCTCTCTCCTTTCATTTCCACCAATGGCAGTTTCATCTCCTTATTCAAGTGTCTCACACTGCTACTGTCAGCCAAAAAGCCATTATTATGAATTCCTTCAATTTTCTGACAGCGCTTTCCCCTCCAGTTGTATCTGGATTCATCAATGGTTCTTAATTTTCTTTGCCTCCACAGGACCACCCTTCACCTCTCCTGTAACTTCTCCTTTCCCACCAAATTGCTTTCTCCCCTCCACCCCTACTACCCATTAAAAATACTTTCTCACCTACCCCCATTTACCTACTATTTTCCTTCCAAAGACAGCTGCTTGAAACAGAAGTTACTTTGTTCATTTTCCTCACTATTCATTAATAACTCTTGCTTTTACCACTCTATGTCATCGTCTCCTAATTGCAGACTCCAAAACAGGTCAGTTCCTTCTCACCTGACATCTCCATGTTATTAATCCCTTTAAAAAATTTACATGAAGGTATTCACAAAAATCCTTCTAATGGACAGAACTAATTTCTATTTGACTTCCTCTCCACTCCACACTGTCATTTTAATGATGATATAACTGGGTGTCCTGCCTCTCTCATCTCATCCTTTGCTATTGCATTGTTCTTAATGTTTCTAGGATAACTTTTAAAAAATAAAAATATGATTGCGTTATGCCCCTGCTAAATCTCAATAATCTACATAGCCTCTGAATTCCTCATTTATTTCAGGAAGAAACTCAAACTCTAACATGGCATATTTAAGATCTGCAAAACTCTAATATTTTCTCTTAACTTCTGTGAGGACTTCTTTCCAATCCTAGTCTTGAGACATGTTGAACTAATACTATTCCTTTCAATTATTGTTTTGGTTAATGTGTTATTGTTCCTCAACTGTATAGAATGGGTGATGCTCCACTAGAAAATTCAGTTAAGAGCTCTTCCAAGATGCTTTTCCAGATTCCCCCAGCCTCAAGTAGGGTGCTTGTTCCGTGGCACTGCAGTACCTTCCATATTCTAACACAGCCCTCGCTTACAATATTTTAATTACTAAAATATTTATCTCTTTCTATCCCACTAGACTGTAAGCTCCTCTTGAAAGCTAAGTAATGGCTTCTCTGGTTCCACCTGTAACATTAAAAAAAATTTTTTTTTGGTAGAGACGGGATCTCACTATGCTGCCCAGGTTGGTCTTGAACTCCTGGCCTCAAGCAGTCCTCCTGCCTCAGCCTATCAAAGTGTTGGGATTACAGGCGTGAGCCACCACATCTAGCTTCTACCTGTAACATTTGGCCCAGTGCCTGAAATGTAGTAGAGAATCAATGAATGGTGAATGAATGAACAAAATAATAATCAATGTCCTTTAAAAAAGCACAGACTATTTCACTTTTGGTACATTCCAAATTGTAATTTTATTTTACCCCAACAGACAAGTTTCTAAAATTTCCATAGAATCCCTATGGAATCATATTCAAGACTAGGCCACTTTATTTCCTGAGAAGTATTAGAAATATTAGAAAAACGCTGCAGAAGTCTGAGTTAAGAACCTAATCTATAACAGCTCATTTATCACACTAAGAAGAGAATAAGACGGTTCATGAGATTCTGCTTCTTTAAACTAACATAAACTAAGGATACATCAATAGAAACAACCTACAGATCAGAAAAAGTTTCCTATGTGGTTTGGAATGTATCACTTTAATTTTATTCACTCTAACTTTATTCATTTTAATGTTATTTATAAAATAACTCCATTAGGACAGAGACTTTGACTATTTTATTTAAAGTGGTATCCCAGTACCTGTAAGATCTGGCATATAGTAGTTCAATAAATCTTTCTTCAATAAGTGAATGCACATAAGTATTTAGCTTCAAATTCAGAGATAAGTGAAAGAATTTTTCTAGCAAAAGCAAAATAATCTAAACATTTGTCTAATTACCTTTTTGCAAATCTGTTTCATTGTGACTTCCTCCAAGTTAGCACTGGCCAGTAATTTCTTTATTGTTTCCTTTAACTCTTCATCTGTAGGGGGTTTCTTCAACTTTTTAATTAAAGGTTCATCATCTGAACTATCCTCAGACTCACTTTCTAAAAGTAATATAATAACAATAATTTTTCTTACATAGTAAATTAACATTTAACAAAGGCTGAGATGAATTTTAAGCTTTCAACAGATTCTCAAAGGGGTACTGGATCAAAAAAATTATAAATCACTACTCTACAGTTACCTATAAAACATGCATACAAATTTTAGTCAATGTGAAAAATCAAAAACTATAAAAAACTGCTATACAGGTTGGGCATCCCTAATCCAAAAATCCAAAACCTGAAATGTTCCAAAATCCAGCTTTTCAGAGCACCAACATGACACCACCAGGAGGTAATTCCATACCCGACCTCGTGTGACGGGTCACAGTCAAAACTTGGTTTCAGGCCAAGGGCAGTGGTCCAAGCCTGTAAACCCAGTGCTCTGGGGGGCCAAGATAGGAGACTCGCTTGAGTCCAGCAGTTCAAGGCTACAGTGAGCTGTAATGGCACCACTGCAATAAATAATTTATTTAGTTAAAATATTAAACTACCTTCAGGCTATTTAAGATGAATATGAAACATGAATGAATTTCATGTTTAGACTGGGTCCCATCCCCAAGATATCTCTCTCTCTAGCTCTCTCTCTCTCTATATATATATTGCAAAATCTGAATCACTTCCTGTCCCAAGCATTTCAGATAAGGGATATTCAACCTGTATTACTTCTCCCCGCAATGTTCTCTGCAGTTTATCTGTTTCCCCCACACACTTAAATACTATGTACAACATATTAATATATGCTATATCGTTAAAGTTGCTGATTAATGTTATTTCTAACATACCTTTTTTGGAACTGTTTTGATTCTTCTTGGTGGTGCTGCTATCTGCTTTCTTAACATTGGCACTTTTCACAGATTTTTTACTTTTAGAAGTAGCTTTCTGTTTAGGTTTTTCTCTTTTGGCTGTCTTTTTTGGTGGCTGTTACAAAAGAAAGTAAAAGTACACATATTGATGAGATTCAATGCTATCCCATCCCATCCCTCTACTTCCCCTATACCCCTTAATAATATTAGAGAAAACTAATATATTTGGTATCAGCAATTAAAAATTCTTTTTGGGAGATGACTAATGTACAACAATTTTATCCCAACAGAAGTCTAAGCATGACAAATCACAATCACACACACACAAGAGCTGCCCATATTTATTCAACACTATGGATAAACTACATATGCATTACTCTACTTAATCTTGGGGGGGACCCCTAAATATAGATAATATTATCTTCTCTTATTTATGTTCTCTCTCTTTCAACTGGAATCTTTTTTTTTTTTTTTTTTTGAGACAGAGTCTCGCTGTGTCACCCTGGCTGGAGTGCAGTGGCACGATCTTGGTTCACTGCAACCTCTGCCCTCCCGGGTTCAAGCGAATTCTCCTGTCTCTGCCTCCCTAGTAGCTGGGATTACAGGTGCTCGCCACCACACCTGGCTAATTTTTGTATTTTTAGTAGAGATGAGGTTTTGCCATGTTGGCCAGGCTGGTCTTGAACTCCTGACCTCAGATCATCTGCCTGCCTTGGCCTCCCAAAGTGCTGGGATTACAGGCATGAGCCACCACACCTGGCCTAGAATCTTGTGTTCACTGATGTTTCCCTAACTCCTAAAATAGTCTCTGGTATACAGTAGTTGCTCAATAAATACTTATGACTATATGAGGAAACTAAGGCTCAGTGTGGTTACCTTGTCCACAGTCACATTAATAAACATGCAAGATTCAAATATAGATGTGACTCCAGAACTTGTGTTCTTAAATACTAACCCATAGGTGATTAGACACAAACAAAATACATAAATATGGATAGATTAAAATGACAGGCCAGGCATGGTGGCTCATGCCTGTAATTCCAGCACTTTGGGAGGTCAAGGCGGGCGGATCATGAGATCAAGAGACTGAGACCATCCTGGTCAACATGGTGAAACACTGTCTCTCCTAAAAATACAAAAATTAGCTGGGTGTGGTGGTGGGCACCTGTAGTCTCAGCTACTCAGGAGGCTGAGGCAAGAGAATTGCTTGAACCCTGGAGACGGAGGTTGCAGTGAGTGGAGATCGTGACACTGCACTCCAGGAGAGAGACTCTCAAAAAAAAAAAAAAAAAAAGACAAAATCAGAGTTCATACTTTGTCTCATGTGGAGCCTGTGAAATTAGAAAGCAATAATTCTTAGTTTAATTAATGTTCCCAAAGGAAAAGCTTCCTATTAAACATTCCAAGATATTTTAAATTCTCCCATTTACACACTAAAACTACTGCGATCACTTGACAGAATGTTTCTCCAAATGTTTAACACTCTTGATTCCTGAGAGTTATCCTAAAGCAACCTGGTTTTTTTTTTGAGATGGAGTCTCGCTCTTGTTGCCCAGGCAGGAGCAGGAGTGCAATGGCATGATCTCGGCTCACCGCAACCTCTGCCTCCCGGGTTCAAGTGATTCTCCTGCCTCAGCCTCTTGAGTAGCTGGGATTACAGGCATGCGCCACCACACCCGGTTACTTTTGTATTTTTAGTAGAGACGGGGTGGGTTTCTCCATGTTGGCCAGGCTGGTCAGGAACTCCCGACCTCAGGTGATCCACTCACTTTGGTCTCTCAAAGTGCTGGGATTACAGCCGTGAGCCACTGTGCCCGGCCAAGTCAACCTGTTTTTAAAGACATAAGCACTGTGTTGAACCTATCCTTTAGATTAAAGTATACAGATCAATCTGTTCCAAAAGTGGCCTCAAGCTATTCATTGGATTTTAGTGTCTTTTTTTTTTTTAAAAGAGATGGTCTCGCTATGTTACCCATGCTAGACTCAAACAATCCTCCCACCTCAGGCTCCTGAGTAGTTGGGACTACAGGCACACACCTCACCTGGCTGGATTTTAGTGTTTGTCTTTCTTTTTGCTAATATACCATCACTGTACCTATTTATACAAGCCTATCATCACCCTGCACTACCTCAATAATATACCACTGGCTGGGAAGCATGTAGTTTAACTGCTACTAAAAAATACATTTTTAAGGTGTCAAGGGGCTGACATGCTTCTAAAAGTAAGTACATGAATTTCCCATGGACTTTTGCGATTTACAGGCCATTTTAACTTACTTCCTAATCCTAAGAGATGTTCTAGATGGTGTGGGGCTATGGGACAAGTATCAATGATTTGTCGTTTTTTTATGACGAACTTAAACTAAGTTTTAAGGTTTATTAAGTGTCTACCCAGTTCATGTGAACTATATATTAGGCTCTGAAAGGGAATCCTAAAAATTCTTAAGTTCTTTAGCACACTTAATACACAGAATACAATAATCATGATTATATATCATTTTTTAGTTAAAGGGTAATAAAATCTGGACTTGCAGGTACAAGAAAGTAAGTTATTACTGAAAGGGTTGAAGGTTGAGCAAAAGAAACAATATCATCAATAATTACTCAATCTCCATTCAAATTAGAAAATCAGAATTAGATAACTAAAATACTTCCAAAGCCTTTTAAGGCTTGCCATTAAAATTTTAGATGTGATACACAACATGACATCGTTTTAAAACCTGCAAATTGTGAGTAGTGACAGTTTGTCAAAGCATAAACATTTATAATAATAAATAACAAGCCATCTCCATAAAATCTTACTTCTGTATAACAAAACCACATCTTTCTACATTTCATATCTGCTGTAAAGGATGTTCTACAGTTTTTCTAAACGGACAACCAGGCCTGTCATCTATTAAAATTTCTAAAAGACTGCAAATATACTGCACAAGCACTAAAGAAAAATATACGACATAATAGTTCAAAGAGTACAGGCTCTAGCTGCAAGCTGCCTGGTTTCAAATTCCAGCCCCAGTACATCTCTGGGCCCTTGTCTCATTTACAAAACAAAAGAAACAATAGTTCCTATGGTTTTATGGGGAGTAGATACATTAACAGATGAAAAGTATTTTTGGTAGTACCTGGCAAATAGTAAACACTAAATATTAACTATTATTACTGAGTGCTTCCTTTTGCAGAATGAGAAATTCTTTGATTATGCAAATATAATTTCCTCCAATAACTTAAACTTTCTAAGTGTTTTCAAAAAGCAGGGTGCAGTGGCTCAATCCTGTAATCCCAACACTTTAGGAGGCTGAGATGGGAGGATCACTTGAGGCCAGAGGTTCAAGACCAGCCTGGGCAAAATCAGAAGACCCTATCTCTAAAAAACTAATTTTCTTTTTTTTAAAAGCAGGGCAGATACACAGACTGGAAATTATAAACACAGTGAGACAAACTCAATAACAACTGTATTAACTAGCCATGATATATCGCACTTACTTCACTATATTATGGTAGATATGACATAGCCCACAAACATCTATAGTAATACGTCATGTCATTTATACAGAATTTCATTTATCTTTAGCAACCAGCTGTAAATTCTTCTGTGACAAAGTTAAGGTAGGAATTTGGTAAAGTCTCTTTTTTAGATTAATGCTGAGTTAAGAAATCATGAAAGCTGAACAGTAAAACTACTAATGAATTTGTATCTTGTGCTTTAGTCCTGCAGGTTTTCATCACTTCGGCTGCCCTGAAGGTTATTAGGTATAGGAGGAATAGGTCTCTGGAAAATAGGGGCATCTCAAAGGACATACCTTGGTATTAGGACACAATGGACAATTTTTGTCTGTCAAGGTAAATATGGGTAACCAGAATTTGGAGGTAACAGAAAAAAACACAGGGAGAGCTGACAAGGCAAGTTAAACAATGTCCCCTTTAATTTTACATGAACTTTCAAATCTTCATTACTTTCATTCCTCCCCTGTACTTAGGAAAACCCCACTCATGATTCTAAACCTAGCTTAACAATTACCTCCTCTAAATATTTCACAATACCATCAATTTGATTAATCCATACTCTCAAAGTACTTGGCCTGCAATTCATTATCCCTACTTTATGGAAGGTATTGTGAAGCTGTAAGAACAAGGGTGTTACAGCCAAACATCCTGATTCCTGAGCACCTGTATATGTTTTTGAAGCTCCAGAGCTGACTCATCTAGCTATACCACATAAAATGAAAAGCACATTTATGGACTAGATTTGTCACCAAGACTTTTCTTTAAAGTGCCAGATAGTAAATATTTTCAGCTTTCCCGGCTACATATAATCTTTGTTGCATATTCATTTTTTTAAACAATCATTTAAAAATGGAAAAACCATTCTGAGCTTGAGGGCTGTATAAAAACAGGCTGTAGGCTGGACTTGGCATACAGGCTACACTGCCTGCTGATTCCTAGATTTTGAATTATTGGAGCTATATACAGTAAAGGCAGGAACCAGATAAAGCAATCAACAGGACAATTCCTCCAATTATCAAGTTTTTAATAGCTTTTAGTTTTAAGTTCTGATAAGCACAAGTGGATTTATACTCATTAGCTTTCTTAAAGCTATTGCTTAAAATCAAATTTTGATCTAAATCAGGAATTCTAGAGAGAACTCTGAAGATAGAAGTACATAAACAAGAAGCTTTAGAAAGAATAGGAAGCCATGCACGGTGGCTCAACCCTGTAATCCCAGCACTTTGGGAGGCCAGGAGTTCGAGACCAGCCTGGCAACATCGTGAAACCCCGTCTCTACAAAAAATTAGTCAGGCGTGGTGGCATGCACCTGTGGACCCAGCTACTAGGGTGGCTGTGCCACGAGAATTGCTGAACCTGGGAGGTGGAGGTGGCAGTGAGTATCGATCGTGCCACTGTACCCCAGCCTGGGCAACAAAGCAAGACTCTGTCTCAAAAAAGAAGAAAGAATAATACGGCAGTCTCCCTTTATCTATGGTTTCTCTTTCTGCACGTGGTTTCAACTACCTGTTGTCAACCATAGTCTGAAAATATTAAATGGAAAATTCCAGAAGTAAACAACTCATAAATTTAAAATTGCATGCTGTTCTGAGTAGTGTGATGAAATCTCATGTCATCCTGCTCACTCCTGCCCGGGATGTGAATCATCCCTTTGTCCAGCATATCCACACTGTAGATGCTCCCAGAACCTTGGCCCATTAGTCACTAGCAGCCATCTTGGTTATCCTATCAACTGTTGCAGTATCATTGTGCTTGTGCCCAAGTACCCTTATGTGACTTAATAATGGCCCCAAAGCCCAGAAGTAGTAATGTTGGCAATTCAAACATGCCAAAGAGAAGCCATAAAGTGGGTTCTTTTAAGTGAAAGCTCTTTACTCAAGGAAAGAAAAAAATCGTATGTTGAGGTTTCTAAGATCTATAGTAAGAACAAATCTTCTATATGTGAAATTGTGAAGGGAAAAGAACTTTGTGCTGGCTCTGCTGTCAAACCTCAAACTGCGAAAGTTATGGCCACAGTGCAGGATAAGTGCATAGTTATCATGAAAAAGGCATAATTTGAGGGTGGGAAACGCGAACAGAAACATGTCCCAAATGACAGCAATCGGGCTTGGCATGATCTGCAGTTTCAGGCATACACTGGGGGTCTTGAAATGTACTCCTTTCAGGTAAGAGGTGACTACTGTAAAGAGAAAGCACTAAAAAAGGTTTCTTATATATTTATTACAACCTTAAATACAAAAATGAGGAGACATACCTCACCTCTCATGGAGTCAAGACTAAATGAGATGCAAGATGTGAAAGCACATGGTATATACACTTTGAATAGTTTCTTCCTTGCAGTTGCTAATAAATGCTTACTGAGTGGTACTTCCTGGAAGACCAGAGGACGTGTCTCATTTTTTTTTTCTCCCACTTAGTAAAATGCTCAGGTATAGAATAAGACAATCATTTTGAATGAGTGAGAATAATGAATCTACCACCAAACATATTAGTCACACAACAATGCCCAGCTTCATGGGTTCTCTATAGCATGCGTTCAACCTACATTACCTTAGTTTCATCTCTCATTGCTCTACTTCTGGGCACACAACTCTAACCACAAGTTAGTCAAAGGCACCCTGCCTTCCCTGTTCCTTATCTTTGTTCACACGTACAACTTTCCTCTCCATTCCCAAGGTCAACTTGAATTGGTAGTATTTCCACTTCTACCCAAAGCCTTTCCTCAAGAGGCATGAAGATTTTCCTTCTTTAGAAATCCTATAATGCTAAGTATCAAATGGCATTTGCTTGGAAAATATCTTCTGTAACCCTAACAGCACTTAGCATACTCCCAATTCACTGACTTGAGCAATCAAAAAGTGGTTACCTCAGAAATCAAAAGCCAGTGGGCAACAGAGCAAGAACCTCTCTCTACAAAAAATTTAAAAATTGCTAGCCACTTGGTGGCAGGATCACTTGAGCCCTGGAGTTCAAGGCTGCAGTGAGCCATGATCTCACCACTGTACTCTAGCCTGGGCAACAGAGTAAGACGTACGACTCTGTCTGAAAAATAAGTAAAGTACTGACCCCCATTTTAAGTCTCTTTCAAAATATCTTGAAAACTTTAGTGATTATAATAAAAATTATATGGCATTGAGGAAATAATGTTGAAAATACTCACAATGGCTAACATCTTGTTATTTAACCTAAGTGGAGACAAGACTGAGTCTTTTAACAAAATGGGGGGAAAATTAGGTAAGTTTTTTTAAAAAAAGAATAAAGAAAAAGCTGATTTCCAAATTGTCATGAGATTTAAAGATTCGAGTTTGCTACTTCTCTATATGCTGAGTGGTTCAATCAAGACCATCAACTATTTCAGATGTTCTAAAGGGGAACAAATAAAAATGAACAGCTGCCATTAATTTCAGATAGTACAATGTACTATAACCTAAATTTTTAAAGGATCAGTAATACAGAAGTTTCAAAAACGTGAAGGGGATTCTCCCTGTCTCTGATAACCATGAAGGTACAGAATCAGAGGAATGACATAAGCACTTTTTGAAGGAAGGCAAAAAAAATCTTGGGAAAGCAAGGCTTACCTATGATTTATAGGCAGCAGGGCTCTTGAAGGAGGGTCTCCAAAAAAGACGCCTGTCACAGAGCCAGAATTCTGTCCTCACAGCAGAAAGGTTGTACTGGGTGAACAGACGAACAAAATAAAAATTAGCTTAAAATACACTATTCTTTCAACAATTTGGCTGAGAAAACTCAGAATGCCAAGAGGAAATAATGTGCAAGTCTAGTTATACTTCACAGAAGATTATGAAAGCAAGTTTAAATGGGTTTTAGTATGGTGATTATTCAATTCTGCCTTCCAACAAAAGGTTTAAATGGTTTATATAGATTTTGCAATTCCTCTGATCAACGTGTGAGAGGAAGAGATAGTTTAGTTTTCTAAAACACAATGTGAAAGGACTAACAAAACTTTCACATTCACCTTACCACTACCAGATAATCCCTTGAATGGTCGAAATAGATAGTTTACCAAAAATTATAATGGAGTTTCTCTGACTTGGCAAACATTGTAGGATGGCTCACTGAACCACCCACTTTTGATCTGCCTTCCTCTTATAAAGGTAGGAAAGCTGACACCTAGATCTCAGGGCTTCTCTTGCAGTTAGGTGGGCAGACAACAAAGTGCTGGCTGATGCCATGTATATGGAGATCTCTGGTAAAAGGCATCCCATTCAGGGAAAAAAGCCAAAACATCACTAGAAGAAAACCTTTTGCTCTTCCTTATCTGGAACATGAATACAATGTCTAAAGGTAAAACCACCACCTTGTGATCATGAAGTTAATTGCCATATACTAAAGATGAGAGATCAGGAAAGGACGGTACCCACATCCTCAATTCCTTTCTTGAACTGCTGTACTGGCCCTAGAATTCCCTGTCTGTGGGCTTCTTGTCATGAAAGAAAAATAAACTCCTGTTTCGAACATTATTAGTAAGGCTGACAATTATTTCAGCAGAAAACATTCCTGATAACATATGGCAACATTCAGATAAATTCTAAATACTCGTAAAACTCCACAGTTTGTTTCATACTTTCGAGATACGTATGTGCTATAAAAACACTAGAAAATAAAAATTGAAGAAAGAGATATTAGGATAAGATGAAAAAGAAATAAAATACGCTTTTAAAGGGTCTAAAAGACTGTTAGAATTGTTTTCTCCAATATGTACTATTTCCCCCTTTTTTCTGTACTCTGCAGTAATTTCTCTATGCCTCAAGGTTAACACCTGTGAATAGCATGACCAAATGTGGTTTAACCTCAACGGCTCATTGATACGGTTTGGCTCTGTGTCCCCACCCAAATCTCACCTTGAATTGTAATAATCCCCACGTCATGGGAGGGACCCAGTGGGAGGTAACTGAATCACGAGGGTGGGTTTTTCTCATGCTGTTCTCATGACAGTGAAAAAGTCTCACCAGATCTGATGGTTTTATAAAAGGGAGTTGCCCTATACATACCCTCTTGCTTGCTGCCGCGTAAGATGTGTCTTTGCTCCTCATTCGCCTTCCACCATGATTGTGAGGCCACCCCAGCCATGTGGAACTGTGAGTCAACTAAACTCCTTTAAAATTACTCAGTCTTGGGTATGTCTTTATTAACAGCGTGAGAAAGGACTAATACACTCATTTTAGCAATCCTGCCCTGAAGAAGCTAATCCAACATAGGAACCAGCTGATTTTCATAATCAATTTAGAGAAAATAATCTTTTTCCTATTTCTCATCAAAAGAAAAAAAGAAAATCATCCACCACTTCCTTCCCAATTGCTCTCCTTTTACTGTTCTAAAAAGCCAATGTCCAAGAGACAAGCTAATAAGGAAATTCAAAATGGCTCTTTTATAAAGGGATTTCTTTCTGAAGTTACTCTCACAAAGAATACTCTTTTATTTAATTACAAGGAAAAGAACTGCAAAACTATTGTGACTCACTCACTGCATATCATAAAAACAGAGGTAGAGGTACAGGTACAGAAAACTCAAACAAGTGCTTTAGCAATTATCAGCTAATATGCTAAATCTGACATTTTCTTTTAAATTACTTTTGTAAAACTGTCATTTCAATTAACTATATGGATTTCAGTGATTTCATCTTAACACTGAATTTACTTATGAACACCTTAGTCTTCTACACATCTAAAGTTAAACATGAAACTAGGAGGAAAATAAATACAATTTAACCTCACATAATTAGCCAAAGGAGAACTATAAACTTACTCGGCTTGCATAAGATTTCTTACTTCAACAATGAATAGAGTATATTTGACTATACAGTTCAAAATCCTCATTTTACAGAGGAAACTGAACAAAGTAAAATCAATCTACCCAAATTCACAGTTATTTACTCCAAGAAAAACAGAACAAGAAGCTGATCTTAATGAATAAGAGTCTTTTATTTATCAAAGAAAAATCTGTGTCAGAAAATAAACAGAATATTAACTCACTAATTTCCTATCATAAAGAAATCTACAGGCAATCCAAAACTTTCGTGACTAACTTGCAACTTTTCTTTATGGCTTCTTAGAAAAGAGGTCCTTCCATAGTAATGACCAAAAATAGCTCCATTTATGAAGTTCCTAACATGGCTGACATTTAGAACTGAGTCTTCATAAAATGGAATAAGGAAAAACAAAGTTGCCACAGATACACTGTTCCTCCTGCCAGAACTTACCTTTCAAAGGCCTTTCACAGAAACTGAATCAGCAATAAAAAGCTGAAGACAGTGCTAAATTTAAAGCAACAATGCTTGTTGGAGAGACATTTATCAGGGAAAAAAAAAGGGGGGGAAACAATTTCTCAGTCCAAATTTTATTTTACATTTTATAAAATCTGTCAAGTACTAGCAAAGGCAGCAAAAAAATCCCTCTAATAAAATATGATATAGCTTTTATATTGTGTGATTTCATATACCTAATGTCTGAAAGCATTTTTACATTTTCTTCTCCCATGGATTTTCATCAATTGACCTGGGTTTCTAGTCACAGACCCTAGATTAGGGCACTACAGAAGGTAAAGGTTTGATTTATAGTGAGATGGTTCCACTTGTGATTATTATCCTGGAACCAATATGGGTATAAATCAGATATCATCTGCATACACCAAGTTCAACTACCTCTACAGAACTATGGGACAACAATTTAGAAAGCAAATTTTAAAAGTGAGTATAAAATGCTCTCGTTTTTGTTTTTTTTTTTTTGAGACGGAGTTTCGCTCGTTGCTCAGGCTGGAGAACAATGGTGCAATCTCAGCTCACTGCAACCTCTGCCTCCCGGGTTCAAGCAATTCTCCTGCCTCAGCCTTCCCGAGTAGCTGGGATTATCGGCATGCACCACCACGCCCAGCTAATTTTGTATTTTTAGTAGAGGCAGGGTTTCACCATGTTGGTGAGGCTGGTCTCGAACTCCTGACCTCAGGTGATCCACCCACCTTGGCCTCCCAAAGTGCTGGGATTACAGCCATGGGTCACCACGCCCGGCCTGCCCTCACTTTTTAACCTGTACCTAGTAATGACAAGAAGATTCAATCTAGAAGTTTTACTTGTCATAAAACATCATTTTAATTCTAATAATAATAGCAACTAATACTTACATACTATATGCACCAGGCACCGCTCTAAGTATTTTAAATAAAATCCTTTAATATGACCCTATGAGGCTAATACTATTATCACTCCCCATTTTACAGATGGGAAACTGATGTATAGTTTAAATAACTTGCTTATACTAATACAGTAATAATCCAATATAGAGGTCAGATTTGAACTCAGTTTCCAGAGCCCATGCTAACGTCTCTATGAAAAAATTAGACATTTATATTCTATGACAATGTTTCGTGCTTTAACTCTGCCCATAAAGAGAGTTTAGGAATCTGAATGGCACACAGTAGACACCAAATATTTCCTGAATGAAGATACTATCAGTTTAAAAATTTCCACTGTTATATATATACATACAAACAAACATGTTTTCCTCCCGGATATCCAATCCATAAAGACCTTAATGCTCAGATTACTTATTTTCTTTTGTGCCAAATATATATTAAGATATTTATGAAGCACCTACTAGATTCGTAACCCTCTTTCTTAAATGATGAAGCATTTCATACTTAGCTTTATAGAAGTCTTTATAAAATTTGACGCTAAAACAAGCATGAATTGTAAATAACTCAAGACATACATACATACTAAACACACACACATATCATATAATACCAGAGTTTACTATATCTTTATTCCTTCTAATTCAGTGGAGATGATTCCCTCCTTGTCTCGCCCCAGGGACATTTGACAATGTCTGAAGAACATTTTTGGTTGTCACAAGGGGGGCTTGGGAATATCACCCACAATTAAGAATCATCTGGTCCAAAATGTCAAGTTGACATTATCCAAGTCCCTAAATAAGGCAAGGTTGATTACCCAATCTATAGAGCAAGTTCCAACCTTTGAACGAAAACATCAAAGTTAAAATACAGTCTACCAAAACATCATTAACAATAATAGAAACCCATCTCCTGTACCAACTCTCCATGATCTACCTGACTGAAGAGGTTAACCCTCTTATTTAACTGCTTCAGCAGTTCTCTTCTTCATGAAGTTTCACTTTGGAAACTAAGAGTCTCAACTTTTACAAATACTCCCAAATAAAAGAAAATGACAGGTAATACAAAATTTATCCACTCATTATATAAACTTCAAATGCTGTTTATACTCACTACATAGTCCCCTAAAGGTTGAGGGGGGAAAAAAGGCCCTTAAGTCCCTTGCTTTTTCCGTAAAATAAAATGATCCAAGTCAATTATAAAGTATCAATATATTACGAAAAAAATCCTCGAAGAATCTGCTCCTATGTGGTCCTATTCAGGATATGCACCACTTCCGCTTCCCTTCCCATTTATCTACTCTAGTCTTCAACGTCCAGCTCAAGGCCCACTTCAAATCCAGTCCACACCAACCTCACTCTTTTCTGACTCATACTCTGACATGGTAATGAAACTAAAAGCTCTTTAAGGAAAAGAAATGGGTTCATACTTAATTATTTCTACATCTTCAGAATTAAAAACAACCAATAAGGAAGTGTTTTCTGGCTGTACCTTATAGCAGAAATATTTAACTCTCCCCATGGAAAGAAATGATTTAAAAATATAGTAAAATATTTTACCTCCTCTTCACTTTCTTTATCTTCATCATCTGAAGACTCTTCCTTGTTTTTCTTTTCATCTTCATCACTACTAGATTCATCTGACAGAATTTCAGGACATTTGGTTCGCTTAGCCTTCCTTGCCACTCCAGAACTGTTCCGTTCCTTTTTACTGCCTTTGCTACAAGTTTTTTTAGATTTCGGCAATGGCTGCATAAAAATTTATAAAGATAACACCAATGAGGTATAATATTTCAATCAATTCTCTTCTTGAAAACTTAACTCAATTTCTTATTCCTCTCTCAAGAAATTGTATTTACAAGCCCAGCAGCTTTACAGAGAATAATCTTTAACCGTGTCAGGTTAACCTAAAACTGTGTTACTAATACCATTTGTGTTCTAAACACCTAGCAAGACCCTTCTCAATTGTAGAGAAATATGTATTCTAGGTTCTGACATGGGACTAGAAGCTCAAGACACATTATGTTAAGCTCCAACGGCTGTTAATACTTTGTCATGATAATATTTTAAGTTAGATTTGTAATTTATTTCATCCCTACAAGCATTAAAACCGTCACTGCCAACCCAGCACTTTGGGACACCGAGGTGGGCAGATCACGAGGTCAGGAGATCGAGACCATCCAGGCTAACACGGTGAAACCCCGTCTCTACTAAAAATACAAAAAATTAGCCGGGCGTGGTGGTGGGCACCTGTAGCCCCAGCTACTCGGGAGGCTAAGGCAGGAGAAAGGCGTGAACCCGGGAGGCAGAGTTTGCAGTGAGCCAAGATCGCGCCACTGCAGTCCAGCCTGGGCAACAGTGTGAGACTCCGTCTCAAAAAAACACAAAAAACAAAAAACAAAAAACTGTCACTGCCAAAGAAGCTCCTTGCGTTAGAAGGCCCAACACTCCAATCGAAGGAATGGGAGAAAAACCTTTTTTTTTTTTTTTTTTTTGAGACAGAGTCTCATTCTGTTGTGCAGTAGCTGGGATTACAAGTGTGCACCATCACGCCCAGCTAATTTTTGTATTTTTAGTAGAGACAGTGTTTCACCATGTTGGCCAGGCTGGTCTCAAACTCCTGACCTCAAGTGATCCACCCACCCTGGCCTCCCAAAGTCCTGGGATACAGGCGTGAGCCACCACGCCTGGCCCATAAAAAAAAAGTATAACTTTATTACCAATTATACATCCTGAATTTATGAATGAACTATATGGTTTATATTCATTACTTCTGGCCTCTACTTTCAACAATGTCAGGCTCATATTCTCACTGATGCCTATAAGTATACAATAAATGATAAGTATGTTAATTATGAAACTAAGAATATGCTGCTATTATTCTGATAATCAATTAAACCATGTATATTAAAAACAGAGATCACCTGATGAAAATGAGTTGATTATAGTAAACAATAAATTTAATTTTTAAGTGCTTTCTCAAGGAAGTTTTGCTAAATTCTAAAATTGAAAACCATAAAATTACCTAACATCAAGAATGTTAAAATGCACATTACAGAATTAATATTTATTTCTGGGATTGAGCATCTTTTATATTCTTTTATTTCTATCTTTGTTACTTTATTTTCTGCAATAAGCAGAAACATCAAGGTAAAATTCCATAACATAACCTTAAGGTATCCAATTGTGTAAATGTTTGTGATAACTTTAGGCAATATTTTTCTTGCAGAGACTAGAACGACAGGTCCTTTACCTCCCAGGAACCTCCAGTCTAGGGGTCACTGTCACCTACACAAAAATTAAGAAAAAGTGGCTTTGTATAATATGGTACTCTTGAGCTCTCTGCAAAGAAACCACAGGATAACCTAGATTGCTCCAACAACGTACCCTTCTAAAGGCACACTAGGAAACAGCAAAATTAGGTCACTCCAGGAACTTGAAGTTGGTGGATCAAAGACATTTCTCAGAGAAGATTCTCTATAAGAAATCGTGAATGCATACACATATCCTTGCTATGTGAGATACTACCATTAACAACTATTATCAGAACCTTAATCCATGTGGATAAATTCTTTGATAGCACCGTTTGGAGAAAAGGTAACTCTCACTGTCCAAGCTCTTACTACTTGTTACATGATCTCCAGGTCTCAAATGTATTAGAAAAACATAATATCCCTCACAATCTCAGCTCAGAAACCAGACACAGGTAGCAAGGATGTAATCTGTATATCGAATTATTAGTATGAGGACTGAAACAGGTTCTGGATAAATCTATTCAGGAAAGTGAAAAGATGTTAAGTTATTCAAGCAGCCAATAAAAAAAAAAATGCAATTCCCAAAAGTAAACGAGGAGTTTTAAAACCAAAATCCAAAAAGTAGTAATATACAAATGCCTTAGAGTTTTCCTATACTACTCCAAAAATAGTTAAATCTATTAATCAAAATCCAGTGTCAATAGCATTATCTCTTTTTGGAAACAAAATCTGATTAACAAATAAAATAAGGTAAAGTACAATAGAAGGATAGGAAAGCAATCAATGATTAATGTTGTGTTCATTAAACAATTGAGAAATTGTTAAAGAGGAGAAAAAGGAAACTTCTTGTAGCATAGAAAATAGCTCTAGGCCAGACATGGTGGCTCATGCCTGTAATCCCAACACTTTGGGAGGCCAAGGTGAGAGGATCACATGAGCTCAGGAGTTTGTGACCATCTTGGACAATATAGTGAGCCCTTGTCTCTAAGAAAATGTAAAATTTAGCCACACATGGTAGCATACACCTATAGTCCCAGTTACTTGGGTGGCTGAGGTGAGAGGATCACCTGAGCCCAGGAGGTCAAGGTTGCATTGAGCCATGATCGTACCACAACACTCCAGTCTAGGCAACAGAGTAAAACGCTGTCTCCAAAAAAAAAAAAAAAAAAAGAAGAAGAAAATAGCCTGAGCTCGATACTATCAGATTAAGGAGTAATCATCACAGAATCACATATGAAAAACTGACATAAGAGTTAAGATTCTATATGACAAGAAAAAACAGATTCTCACAGTGTGGTTCAAGGACTTTGGGGCTTCCTGAGACCTTTTTCGGAGTCTCCGAGGTAGAAACTATTTTCATAATAATAGCAACACTATTTATCTGCTCTTTTCACTGTGTTGACATTTGTACTAATTGCAAAAGCAAAGGAAAGCAAAGGTGGGTAAAACTGATGGCACCTTAGTACTAATCAAGGAAGCAACATATATTAGTCATTGTATTCCTCACAACCACACACCAGCAGAAACAAACAAAAAAGGCAAATGGTTTCACTTAATAATGTCCTTGATAAAACAATACTGTGTTAACTCTCAAGTACATGTCTTTCTAATATCTGTGACAAAATGGAAGATATACATAAATACGGCTACAAGTGAAGTTCAATGGTTTTCTGAAGGAAAAGCATTTGTGTATCTGAGTTGTGAGCTAAACACGCTCCAAGCTCCTTTTTCATAGAACCCCACATTTTTTTTTTTTTTGAGACAGTCTCGCTCTGTTGCCCAGGCTGGAGTGCAGCAGCACGATCTCGGCTTACTGCAAGCTTCACCTCCCAGAGAACACCACTTTTTAAAAGAACAAATATGGCTAACTCAGACTTAGGTATTTGATAGAGATGTTTTCAAACATGAACAAGGTGAGCTTGTCACTTCAAGGAAAACTGACAGCATTTATCGCCAATGATAAACGTTATGATTTCAAGTGGGAACTAGAATTCTAGAAAATTCACATCTACTACTGTGAACTTGATAGTTTACCAAGGCCTAAGTAATTTTTCTGATGAGATGGTATTTATATTAATGAGCATGATTTAATGACAGTGTTCAATAAAACGTCAACATTTGGAAGACATAATTCAGGGAACCAATATTTACAAGCGGTAAATGCATGTTACAAAACTATACATACAAGACCCAAGTTAATTAACCTGGTTTCAGACCTACATTAAACATTACAACTAATCTTTAGGAAACTACAACTTATGTAGAGTTTTGGTATTGTATGGTATCAAAAAGAGAATATACACAATTATCTAAAAAGACTTTAAAAATATTCTTTTTATGTGAGGCTCAGTTTTCTTCATATACTTATTATTTTGAGACAGGATCTCATTCTGTCACCTAGGATGGAATGCAGTGGCATGAATATAGCTCAGTGCAGCACTGACCTCCTGAGTTCAGGCTTCCACCTCAGCCTCCCAAGTGGCTGGGATTACAGGAGCGTGCCTCAGCGCCTGGCTAATTTCTTCTTGAGACAGTCTCACTCTGTCACCCAGGCTGGTCTTGAACTCCTGAGCTCAAGTGATCCACCTGCCTCGGCCTCCCAAAGGGCAGGGATTACAGGCATAAGCTACTGCATCAGGCCCTTCATAGATTTTAAACAAAACAATACATTGCAAAAGACTGAATGCGGCCAGGCACGGTAGCTCACGCCTGTAATCCCAGCACTCTGGGAGGCCGAGGCGGTCAGATCACCTGAGGTCAGGAGTTCGAGACCAGCCTGGCCAACATGGCAAAACCCCGTCTCTATTAAAAAGACAAAAATTAGCTAGGTATGGTGGCACACGCCTATAATCCCAGCTACTGTAGAGACTGAGGCAGAAGAATCGCTTGAACCTGGGAGACAGTGGTTGCAGTGAGCAGAGATTGTGCCACTGCACTCTAGCCTGGGCAACAGAGTGAGAATCTGTCTCAAAACAACAGTAACAACAACAACAACACAAAAAGACTGAATGCAGAAGCAAATGGTAATCAAGCTGTTTTCTCTTAAGCCAGACATTAAACAGATGTACAAAAACATAAAATGCCACTCTTTCATTCTTTTGAAAAGTTACTTTTCCTAGAAAATATTATTTTTAACATTTTAAAATAAAAATTTTTCAGTTCTAATGTCAAATACAGTGAAGATCAAAATAACTCATATTAAAAAAAGCTCTTGGGGTCCTCACTAGTTTTTTAAGAGGGCAACAGTACCCTGAAACCAATAAATTGGAAAACCACTGAGAAAAAGATAAATATAAAAATATCTGTCATAACAACCTAGTAAATTGCTTCTGAGGAAATAGTGATCACCTTGTCTCACACTAAATCCTTAAAAAGTACAAGTATAGCTATAGTAAAAGTTAGAAAATAAGAAGTATTTTGTCTTTAAATAAGCCAATTTAAAACACCAAAAATCATCATACCCCTTGCGTTTGTAGTTGTATAACAAAAGTTTACACTTTAACTGCTGTTTATCTGTCCTCGTGCAGCTAAGGGTAATAAGGACCAAGGGCGGGCCAAAACGAAGTCCTAGAGCTATTTTCTGGTTTTGATTAATGCCATCTCCCATCAGAGATGGCATTCCCCTGAACTCCTAGGCCTGCTAGGTCTCTCACACTTCCTTTCCTGTCAAGATGGGGAAGAATATAAAAACATTTGCTGACAGACCTAAACCACACTAAAAAGGCAAGGTCATGTAACACTTCAACAGACATTTTAAGTCACCTATGTCATTCGTTACCATTAAATAATTAGGGCAAACCTACTAGCTTTTAGGAAGAGTGAGAAAACTGTAAGGCCATTTTACTTCCCTGTCCGGCTCCTGGGCTCTGCTGCGGATTCTGGAAACCCAATATAGGAAACTTGTAAGAGTTAGCTTTTAAATGTCACTTTTTAATACTTTATTCCAGGATCTAGGAAAACATCCAGTTCTAATATACTCCCTATTTTGTCTTCACTTGATTACAGGTTGCACCCCTTCCCTCCAGCCTTGCACCTCATCCTCAGCCCAACCTCTTCCTATTCTTCCAGTGTCTTCTAGATACCTAACCCTGACTACTAGTACTTTCTGTCCCTTCTGACATTAATTCACTATTCTTAACCTTATATCCCTTGTATCTGATTTTCCGAAGCAACATATCCCTATGGCATCTATATTATTTCTATCAGGAAATTATTGCAGATACGTCAACAGAAGGTATATTCTTTGAATGTAGATATGAACGAATACTGACGGCAATGCTGTTATTAATCAATTTTTGTTTCATATAAAGAGGCTATGAATAACTGATTTATGAAAAAAATAAAAATTGATCCTCACTTTGCCAGAAGGCTTTGGATGCATTAAGAAATTCAAGATCCTCTTCACTAGTTCACTATTTACACCTGATCTCTCCAAATCAAGAACCTCACAGATGCTCTTTAACATGGCATTTCTAAATCTGAAACAGAAAATGGAAGAAACCAAGGTGTTAATATAGGAAAGCTTACAAATGTTCTCCACAATATAAAGGGAAAGCCAACCAAATTGGCTCAGTTACATACATTTAAAAAAGTGGCCAATGCTTCTATGAATCTTTTTTCTTTTTTTTTTTTGAGACAGTTTCGCTCTTGTTGCCCAGGCTGGAGTGCAATGGCCCAATCTTGGCTCACCGCAACCTCCGCCTCCCAGGTTCAAGCGATTCTCCTGCCTCAGCCTCCCAAGTAGCTGGGATTACAGGCATGCGCCACCACGGCCGGCTAATTTTGTATCTTTAGTGGAGACGGGGTTTCTCCATGTTGGTCAGGCTGGTCTCAAACTCCTGACCTCAGGTGATACGCCCGCCTCAGCCTCCCAAAGTGCTGGGATTACAGGTGTGAGCCACTGTGCCTGGCCCGAATGTGATTTAACATTAAAAAATAAACTTAAAGCATATTGATCAAAATACAGTATTTATAAAAATAACTTACTTTTTCAACATTTCTTCCTTCTTTTTATATTGGACACTTCCTTTTTCAAATGGAAAGCCACTGAACTGACCCACATTCTTCTTTAATGAGGACACCTGAAAATGTTCCTTATTATTAATGGTATTTATTACCCAGTAATGTACACAAGAATAAATTCAAAGCCAATTCGAAGTCAACATCTTTATTTTCATACCTGTCTGTAAGTTACAATACTGGCTGAACAGTCAACCAATTCAATATGGGTTCAATATTCAACATTTCTTATTCAAAACTGAAAAATGTATTTGTCATTAACATATTAACATTATAAAAATCCTACAAACTTAAGTCTCTGAAAAGAACAATTTGAACAAATTTTCACTGGGGAGTTTTTACCACAACCTAAAGTTACCTGACAGTACCAGGGGATGTGGAAAGTTACTATTTAAAAATATATCCTTTTCATAAGTAATAAAGTTACTAGTAATTCTTCTTTTCCAAATCAAGAAGGACTTTATTCTTTCAAAGTAAAGAATAGCAAGTACCACAAAAAGCTAATACCGTTCACTAGTTATGGGACTTGTGTAAATTAAATTGGTTTAAGGATTAAATGAGATTAACAGACTCACTGAAAATAAATTATGTCATGCATCAGACATTCTATTCTACTTCAGACATTCTAACACCCAACTTTACTTTGCCCACGTACAACCTAAAGCAGTTCCCTCGATTATATAATATACTAAGTCATATGTACAGTATAATAACAATCCTTTAGCAAAGAACTATCATCCAATTTATCAGGTATTTGCTAAAAATGAGATACAATTACACCAAATTCACTTTGTATGAGATTTGTTATGAGATACAAATGATTTTGTCTCTCATTTGTATGAGATACAAATGATTTTGTCTCTCATTTGTATGAGATACAAATGAGATCATATGTATGATCTCATACAAATCATACATATGATTTGTACGAGATACAAATCATACCGACATTCACTTATTCTGAATGTCGAGAAAATCCAAAAACATGAATTTCTTTCAATACATTTAAAGGTCACTAAAACCATTACAATTTGGATTTCGTAATTTGAAATTTCAGTTTGGAATAAAAACTACTACAGGAGAAAGAGCCCTAGAGCTGGGCATACTGGCTCACACCTGTAATCCCAACGCTTTGGGAGGCCAAGGTGGGAGGACTGCTTGAGCTCAGGAGTTCAAGACCAGCCTGGGCACATGGCAAAACCCTGCCTCTACAAAAAGTAAAACAATTAGCCAGACACGGTATGGTGGCATGCACCTGTGGTCCCAGCTACTTGGGAGGCTTAAGCGGGAGGAACACTTGAGCCCAGGAGGTTGAGGCTGCAGTGAGCCATGTATTGCACACTGTACTCCAGCCTGGGTGACAAAGTGAGACCATGTCTTAAAAGAAAGAAAAAAAAAAGAAAAAGAAAAAGAAAAAAGAAGACAGAGCCCTGGATATTACAATCCAATTGCTAATATCCAGCGATGTTTCCTGTGATAAATCATTTAATAAGTATATATCTCAGTCTGCTCAGTCATAAAGTGTGGAAATTGAACTAGTGGATCACTAACATTTACAGAAACTGATTCCATTGTGAAGTAATATACAAGTAGGTTTAAAGTGTAAAAAGGTCTTACAGTGCCTGGCCTGTTGTAAAGCAGTTTATGTAGATTTCTAAGTTCATCAGTTTTCTTCTTACTTAGAAAAAAATGTATCCTCTCAATTTCACAAAGTTTCTGCCCCTTTCCTGGGGAAAAAAAAAAATCACAATTAAATACCCATGGCTTACTAATACATTTACAAAGTTAATTTAATGGGAATTATTTTCACAGCATAATTTACATGTAACTCTGCTCTTACAGAGCAAATTAAATAAAATTATACCAAAAGTATAAAACACTACCTTGCTGATACTAAGCTACAAACCATCATTTTCACAAATTTAGGCACTTTCACCACAAAATGAAAGAAAGCTAGAATAAACTTACCTTGTGCAATTGTAAATGGCTCTCTCTGTAAGGAAGAGACTTGCATTGTCAACCTCTCTACTTTTTTCTTTTCCCTCTTGCCTTCCACGATGAGACTCTTTTCTAGAAATTAATTTAGTATTTCTTAATTAACAAAAAGCTTAAACATTGTATTAACTTTATTAGATAAACATGTAGAACAAAGTCCCCAAAACCTAATACTTTATTCTTCTTCTGAGCATGGTTTTGGAAAGCAAATGACATAAAAGAGGAAAACACTTGATTAGTTAATAGAGCACCATGAAAATTTTTTCAGAGTAACATTTTACTCACCTGGCACTCACAGGGACTCAGTTAAAAAAAAATAATCAGAAAGCAAACTAATTTTTATCCAACTAAAATTATTGCCATTACAGTCCAGTCACTTCGTTTGTGAAAAAAATCTAGCTCTGTTTAATCTTTGGACATAATTCTATTTAATAATTGAGATTCAGTTTGCTGTACTTCAGGAATAATCAAATTTAGACTGGGAGATTAAGAACTTCAAAAGATATATAGAGAACAATAACAATTTAGTAAACTGACAAAAGAAACACAAATAAAGACTTCCAGGCAGAACAGCCTGAAGTACGTGGATAGGATAAAACTCTCCAAGTTTACATTTAATGCAATCAACTGGGA
Source organism: Pan paniscus (assembly GCF_029289425.2). Taxonomy (NCBI): domain Eukaryota; kingdom Metazoa; phylum Chordata; class Mammalia; order Primates; family Hominidae; genus Pan; species Pan paniscus. The sequence goes on from NC_073254.2 coordinate 32,918,344, forward strand.
GAGCATTACTTTGTAGTTTATGAATAACATTCCTAATGATGACCATAAATCACTCAAAGTTAAATTGTTTAGTCACAAAAATCTACGGTGAGGTGCGGTGGCTCATGCCTGTAATCCCAGCACTTTGGGAGGCTGAGGCGGGCGGATAACGAGGTCAGGAGATCAAGACCATCCCGGCTAACTCAGTCAGGAGATCGAGACCATCCTGGCTAACTCAGTCAGGAGATCAAGACCATCCTGGCTAACGTGGTGAAACCCCATCTCTACTAAAAAATACAAAAAATTAGCCAGGTGTGGTGGCTGGCGCCTGTAGTCCCAGCTACTTGGGAGGCTGAGGCAGGAGAAAGGCGTGAACCCAGGAGGCGGAGCTTGCAGTGAGCCGAGATCGCGCCACTGCACTTCAGCCTGGGCGACACAGCAAGACTCCGTCTCAAAAAAAAAAAAAAAAAAAAAATCTAGAAAACAGGTAGCATATACTTCAAAATTCAAAACATTAAGCTCCATTTATCTAAAATAAAATCATTTTTTGAATGAAATAAAGTCAGATAAAAGAATACTATATATTGCTCGAGGTTCTGCCATTTATTTAATGCCTGTGTTGTGCAGCTGCACTCAATACTAAGAGGGGATAAATGGATGATAAAAACTGCGTATCTTTTGAAAAAGATGCTACTAAAGAAATGAGACATAAATATACGCCAATATAAAAGATAACAAAACATCTTAAGAAAGATACACAAATAAATTGCTGTGCACTGAGGAGGAATTGATTATTTTGGGACTAGAGAAAAAGGAACAAAGCACGTGTGCTGGCTTTTAAAGACAGCTTAGATTTAGTAATGTAAGGATTCGCACAGAAAGAATACTTCAGGAGAAAGGGCTATCAACAGGTATATTCTGGCCATGTTGTACAGAATGAAGACCAAACACACTAAAACAACCCCTACTATCACTCAACTTCATCAACTTAGTGATTTAAACCATTTGCTTGTCTCTGATTACCAACTACAAGCTAATGACTTCCCAGTCAATCTCCAAGCCACAACTTTCATCTGAGATTCATATTAACTAATATTGCCTCAGTATCTGTGAGGGATTGGTTCCAGGACGCCCCTCAGATGCCAAAATCCATGGATGCTCAAGTCCCATATTTTTAAAAAAAATGGTGTAGTAGTTACATATAACCTATGACCATCTTCCCATATACTTTATATCATCTGTAATTACTCATAATGACTAATACAACTTAACTGATATGTAAATAGTTGTTATACTGTATGGTTTAGGAATAAAAAAATCTGTACATGTTCAGTACAGATGCAACCATCCATTTTTACCAATTTGTGGTTGATTGAATCCACAGATGAGGAACCCACAGATATGGAGAGCCAACAGTATATGCCTGTCTGTCATCTGGACAGCTACAATTCATGTCCTACAGGCACCTAAACTCAAAATATTCAAAAGAAAAATCATAATCATCTCCAAACTTGCTCACTTTGTGAATTTTTTTCAAAAAACATTAATACCATCCACCCACCTGCCAAAGACAGAAACCTAAGAGTCATCTTTTACTAGTCATTTCTCTCACTTCCCTTTTCCCCAAAATCACTGCCAATTTTGGCTAATCTGACCCCTTTCTTAGGACAGACTTCAGAGGATATATGAGAAAGCCTGGGTGCCTGGGCAGAAGCCTCCTGCAGGGGTGGAACTCTCACAGAAAACTGCTACTCAGGGCCAGGCGTGGTGGCTCATTCCTGTAATCCAGGCCTTTTGGGAGGCAGAGACGGGCAGGTCACTTGAGCTAAGGAGTCTGAGACCAGCCTGGGCAACATGGTAAAACCCTGCCTCTACAAAAAATACAGAAAGTACCCGGGCATGGTGGCGCATGCCTGTGGTTCCTGAGGTGAGAGGATTGCTTGAGCCTGGGAGGCAGAGTTTGCAGTGAGCTGAGATCATGTTACTGCACTCCAGCCTGGGTGACAAGTGAGACCTTGTCTCCAAAAAAAAAAAAAAAAAGAAAGAAAGAAAACCTCTACTAGGGCAGTGTGGAGTGGAAAGGGGAAATGGGGGGTGGACCCCTAGATTCACCACCAAGGCTCTATTGGCTAGTGGAGCTGTGGGAAGGGGGCTGCCACCTCCAAACTCCAGCATGGAAGAGCCACAAGCAGCTTGCATCCTGAGCTGCCCAAAGCCTTGGGACCCCTCACCCCTTGCACCAGCGTGCCCTGGATGCCAGACATGCAGTAAAAGGAGATAATTTTGGAGCTTTAAGATTTAAAGACTGCCCTGCTAGGATTCAGACTTGTAGGCCGGGCGCAGTGGCTTACGTCTGTAATCCTAAAACTCTGGGAGGCTGAGACGGGCGGATCACCTGAGGTCGGGAGTTTGAGACCAGCCTGACCAACATGGAGAAACCTTGTTTCTATTAAAAATACAAAATCAGCCAGCTGTGGTGGCATATGCCTGTAATCCCAGCTACTCGAGAGGCTGAGGCAGTAGAATCCCTTGAACCAGGAGGCGGAGGTTGCGGTTAGCCGAGGTCAGGCCACTGCACTCCAGCCTGGGCAACGAGAGCGAAACTCCGTTTCAAAAACAAACAAACAAACAAACACAGAAAAACAAAAACCAAACCAGACTGTGTGGGGCCTATTGTACCTTTCTTTCGGCCTTTCTCCCTTTTGGAATGGGAATTTTACCCAATGTCTGTACCATCATTGTATCTTGGGAGTAAATAACTTGTTTTTGATCTCACAGGCTCATAGGTGGAAGAAACTCATCTTCACATGAAACTTTGGACTTACAGACTTGGGACTTCTGTGTTAATGCTGAAACAAGACCGGACTTTGGGGGACTACTGCGAAGGCACAACTGAATCTTGAAATGTGAGAAACACATGAGAGTTGGGGGACCGGGGGTGCAATGATATGCTTTGGATGTTTGCCCCCTCCAAATTTCGTGTTGAAAAGTGATTTGCAATGTTGGAGGTGAGGCCTGGTAAGGTGATTAAATCATGGGGGCAGATCCCTCATGAATGGCATGGTAATCCGTGGTGGTGAGTGAGTTCTCTCAAGATTTGTTTAAAAGAGCGTGGCACCTCCCTCTACAACTTGCTCCCACTCCCAAATGAAATGCCTGCTCCCCCTTTGTCTTCTGCCATGACTGGAAGTTTCCTGAGGCTTTCACCAGAAGCAAATACTGGCGCCATGCTTCTTGTACTGTCTGCAGAACCACGAACCAATTAAACCTACTTTCTTTATAAACTACCCTGCCTCAAGTACTTCTTTATAACAACGCAAAAAAAAAAAAAAAAAAAAAAAAAGCCTAATACAGAAAATATTTCACTGTCTGGCTTCCATGATGCCTCAGTTCTAAAGTTAAATATTCAGGGTTAAGTAAAATTAAAACTTTCACAATTCTACTTGTCCCACAAACACCTCAAATTAGTAAAAAGAATAATAAATCACAGCTACAATAAAACTATTAGGGGATAAACTTTCTACAACATCATGTTTTAAAAAATAATTTGTCTAGAACAAAACATGGGATTCTTTCAACTACCAACTCTTCCCCAAGCATTACTGTGTTGGCCACTTACAGTATATTTACATGACTTCTCTAATTTTTTCCTGACATGAAGAAAATTCACCATTTCTTTGGCATCTCAACCCTGCCCCCACCAGAAGACTAAAATACAAACAAAAAATTGGAGAAAAAGTGCAGAGCCTCTTTGGCTAGCAGCGAGATAGTGCAGCCAATTTTGTTGTTGTATTAAAAATAATTTTAAAATAACATATTGTTAAGCAATAGTTTATGTGAAAACTTATATTTAAAAAGCCATGCTTTACTTAAATATGCCCTTCTTAGGGCACATACCACTTTAAACAAACAAAAGGCACACCTTGTAATCTTAACCCAGATTGTGACCACAGGCTGGTTGAGGCTTAAAAAAAAAATCCGGGTTTAGGAAGAGCGCTTCAACCTCTTCCCAAGTGTGGCTGAGTCGTAAACATATACGAAATAACCCCAGACTAAGCTAATATCAAAGAATGCTAAGAGATGCGACTCGGATTTTTAAATGTTTGGCAACATGTCAAGAAGCGGGTACACCTGAAACAGACGCTGCATGCATCCTGGATAAACTGCCGCAGCACACTCCTCTATTCAGTCAAGTTTCCGTTTCACACCTCCAGTCAAATCAGGGCTCATATCGCCCTCCCTTAAAACAGACACAGGTTCGAAACCGAGACAGTGCTGGGCTCACATTTAACTTTCTTTCAGAGTTCACTTTCTTCATTTTTAACTACTTTCTCAAGTAGCAACAGCTTTCACCGCTGTTTGCCAGGGAGGGAAACTTTTTGGTAAATGTAAAAATATTCGAAAGTATTCAAATACTTCCGGGTCTAGCCTTATAACTTCAGTCTTAATGGGCTGCACCAAGACCTTACAATTACTTCAAAAGGCAAAAGATGTGTAATGAAAAGGACAAAATTAGAACATCCACTTAGCAACTTCAAAGGTGCACACACACAGGTGAAAAAAAAATCAAATCCAAGACCTACAAACTTCCCGTCAAATGATGAAATGTTAACGAACGTTTAGAGCGGACGAGAAGTCAGCTGCACTCCAATACATCTCTACCACGCTAACAAATACTTTAAAAACCGGAATACACAAAGTCAATTCTACGCCATCGCTCAAAACAAAAGCAGATAAATTGTGCACACATCCTCGCTGAAAATCACTCCGACTTCACGCCTCTAAACACCAAAAGAGCAAGAAAACTGTTTCCTGGGTGAAAAATACAAAAAAACTTCGGTCTGAAAAATTCATCAGTTGGGATGCGACTCCCCCCACCTTTTTCCTCCTCCTCCTCCTCGTCGTCCTCGTCCTCTTCCTCCTCGCTCTCCTCTCTGGGACCGGGCATGTCGGGTTCTTTCTCGGACGCGGGCTGGGTGGGGGTTCCCTCCCCCTCCGCAGCAGGGGCCGAGGCGGACATGCTGTGAACCTGCAAGCGGGAAGAAAGCCGGACGTCTCGGTCCTCCTACTCCCGCAGGCAGGACCGGGCGGCCACCCTGAATGATGCTACCCTTCCCGCGGGACACCTGCCCTGAAAGTTGCCTCCTCCCACAGCCGGGACCGCAGCGCTCAGTCCCCAGGGGCGGCTTCCCTCCGCCGCCGCCGTCCAGGGATTCCCGAGGCGGGAAACCGCGCCCGCTGCCCCCGCGCGCGCGCGCCCGCCCGGCCTGCGCTGTTCCCGGCCCGGCCCGGCCCGAGCTGCCGGCCCTCCACGTCCCCTCCCCCGCCCCAGGCCGCCGTCCAAATGGCCGCGTCCCTCCCCCGTCGGCCGCGGCAGGGGCGACCGGGCCTCCGGCGTCCCGAAGCAGCCCTTACCGCGGATTTCGGCCGCCGCGGGCCTGGCACGCGAGGGCACGAGGAGGTTCTGGGAGGCGGCGGCGGCCGACGCCGAGGAGAAGGCGCGCGGGCCGCTGTCTGGCGTGACGCTCGCGCCGCGCGCTCGGCTCCCCAGAATCAACAAGATTTTCAAAATGGCGGTTCGGGAAGGAGAGCGGGAATGCGGCGACCAATCAGGGCCGCGAGCTGGGAGTTGGCGGGCGCGGGGCGGGGGAGGCGGGGCGGCCGGGTGCCTCCGCGGGAAGCCCGGGCGGGCGGGACCGCGAGGGGTCGCCTCGGCCGCGGGCGGAGGGATGCGCGCGCGGTGCTCTCCCCGGCTGCGCCTGGAGTGCGGTCGGCGCTCGGGCCCCGGAGTGCGGGCGGGCTGTGTCCCGCGGGGCGGGCGGGAGCGGGAGGCGAGGCGGCCTGGCAGCGCGGAACGGAAGGACGCTAGGGGGCCTGCGTGTTTATTGTTTCCACGGTCGCTTCCTGGAAAAGATGATGAGCAGTCCCGGGCCGCGGAGGGGCGCGGCGGTAAAGAAGTTTAGAGATCTCCGAAGTCGCTATCGACAGTGTTTCTCTGAGGTGGAGGAGAATTAATCAGCGGTCTCATCAATGCTCCAGAAATCATGCTGGGTGATAGATAACTCCCAAATCTGCTGTATTTCTGAGGACCGCATCGCTTGTAAGGTGCACCGAAAGGAAAAAGATCCTACCTGCCACGTTAAAGGTTCACATAGCCAGCCACATAGATTTACACTCCTGTAAATATAAGGGGAGAGGCTCCCTCCCACCCCATTCCTTCCCCTCTCCTCTCTCACACACACTCTCTGTTTTATAATAGAGGAAATATGTTATTTGGCCGGGTCCAGACCCTTCTCCCAGAGTTCTAGGTCATCTATGCAGATGCTTTTTACACATTCAACACTGCAGACACTCAAAGCAGTATCTTCCCTGCTCAATGCTGCCTTCTTTTGTATGTGATTTCCTTTATTTTCTCCCAACTCTTCAACCACTAGCTCACCTGAAGGATCCTTGTACTCGGTGGACTTAATAGAAATGTGATCAGTGAAATTTGCTTGGACTCTGGGTTGCAGGACAAAAATTAGACATTTCCTTTGAATCTTCCCTTTTCCTTTTGTTCCCCTTCCAAAACATACATGAATAGTGTCATTTCTACCCTCAAACAGTATGCCATTTTCCACACTATTGATCCCACTCAAATCCTATCCACACTCCACAGCTCGTCTCTCCTTCTTGCTGCCTGCAACGTGGTTGGGAGTGGGGGGTTGTGTTTCACCCCTATTTGTGTTACAGCTCTTTCAATCCTACCATTTGGCAGGTCCTGAGTTCTGGTCCTGTGTCCAGGAAGAATGAGGCACGCAAACAACTGGAGGGTGAGCAAGGTGGACAGGAGCTTCACTGAGGGACAGAACAGCTCTCCCGAGACCTGAAGTGGGTTGCTCCTTTCTGCAGGGGGGTTGTCCCGACTAGTGTCCTGCCCTCAGTGGAGAGGAGACCCATAGTGGGCAGCTCCTTTCTGCAGGCAGGTGGTCCTGACGAGTTGAGGAGACCAAAGTGGGTAGCTCCTTCCTGCAGCTGGTAGGCCTGAGCGCTGGCTTGAGTCTGGGGTTTTTATGGGCTCAGAAGGGAGGAAGTGTGTGCTGATTGGCCCATGGGTGGGCCCAGAAAAAGCACCACTAGTTTTCGCTCTGGGCTGCAGACTCTACCTGGAACTGGCCACCAGGCCCCCCAGGCTTCAGGCCATCCCTGGCTTGAAGGTGGGCAGGGACCTACCCCTTTCCCCCCAGGAACGTGTCTGCCTCCCACCATCAACATGTCATCCATGGCGCCCAGGCTGTTTGTGCTGAGGGGTACCTGCAGGCCCACGTGGAGCCACCCTCAGCCCCACCAGCCTCTTTCTCGCACTTGTTGGTGCCCAAAGTCCAGAGAGGGCCAAGGCGGCAGGTGGCTGGTGTGTCAGTGCTGCCCTGAACACATGCACACCCAGCTGGGTTGCAGCAGCGCCCATGCCTGGCCACAACTTTGCTCCGCCTTGGAGCGGGCCCTGGGAGTGGGTAGAGAGAGGGTAGAGGCCTGGGAACAGGCACATTCTATTTTTTTTTTTTTTTTTTTTGAGACAGGGTCTCACTCTGTCACCCAAGCTGGAGTGCAGTGGCGTGCTCTTGGCTCACTGCAACCTCAGGAGCAGGCACTTTCAAGCCTGCAGGGGCAGGGGGTTTCCTGGGCCCCCAAGAGTGCAGGGATGGCTGGGTGCAGAGCTGCGGCTGGACGGCTGCAGCTGTGCCCAGGAACATGGGTCTCCCGCCTTGCTGACGTGGAAGGGGACGGGGCTCTTGCGTGTTCCTGGTGCCCGCTGTCTCTGAGGAGTGGGCAGCTCTGGCCGCGCCTTCCATACTGCAGCTGGCATCCCCTCAGCAGCTGCTCCAGACAGGCTGTCACTGCCATCAAGACAACGAGCAGGTGAATATATATTCTATGACAATTAGTGATAGCAGTAAAGCAAGTTAAAGAAGATAGGAAGTACCAGTAGGGTGGATGGGATTTTGTTTTATATATTCAACAATGAAGCAATGACTTATTAATAAGATGACATTTGAAGAGATCCTAAGAAAATGGGAGATCTGAAGACCCACTAGGTTATTCCAAAGAATGCTCTAAAGTTTTGGATGTGGGGCACGAGAGTCAGGTAGAAATCAGTGATGACCTTGGGGTTTTTGGTTCAACAACTGTGAGAACAGGAGTAGCTATTCGTTGAGATGAGAAAGACTTCGGGGGTGGGGGTGGGCAGGATGGTTTTAGAGGGGAAAGTGCAGGAGGTGGGAATGAGTTGTTTTGTTTTAGACATGTTAGTTTTGACAATTCAAAATGGAGATTCAGGAGTGGCAGTTGGATTTGAGAGTCTGGCATTCAGCAGAAGAAACTCTAGCTCAAGAAATAAATATAGCAGTCGTCAACATGTAGATGGTATTTAAAGCCCTGAAACTGAATGAAATCACTAACAGTGAACATAGGTAGGGATAAGGGGATATTCAAAATTGTACCTTGGAGCTCTCCAGTGTTGAGAGGTTCAAGAGTGAGAGGGGAACCAGCAAAGGAGAAGAGAAGAGCAACTGTAGCCAGTGAAGTGGGAAGAGACTTACATGAAAATTGTGTCCGAGAAGCCAAGTGACAAAGGAGTGTTTTTGAAGGAGGGTGATCCACTGAGTCACATGCTGATAAAAGGTCAGGTAAGATGAGAACTGATAATTGATCACTGGATATACCAATGTTGTGTTATCAGTGACATGGACTATTCTGTGGGGTGGTGAGTCTAAGTGTTCCAGGAGTGGGAATACAGAGAGACAGGTAGGCAAGGAATGGATTCAGACACTCTTTCCAGGAATGTTGCTGTACAGGAAAACAAAGAAGGAGCAGTAGTTCAAAGGGAGTTCGGTTTTGAAGAAAAGAGACCCATGTTTGTATGATGATGAGAATGAATCAGTGGAGAGGGGAACATTGATGATACAAGAGAAGGAGGAGACAGTAGCTGAAGCCAATCTACAGTAGGTAGGTCAGGTTGGGTTCTCTGTAAGCAGAAGCTGAAACAGAATTTGGGACACCAGGTGATTATTAGAGGTGAAGAACTGTGAAGGGAAGGGGGAAGAAGTAAGATTGGGCAGAGGAAGAGGTCAAACTGCAAAGCTGGCTTGACAGAGCTTCAGACAGCTACGAGGGGAGTTCTGGAGTGAGTGCTGCTCTTCAGGGTATTCTGAGTGGCTGAGCTTTTATATCGCCATACTGCTCAGTCACCGCATGCAGGCAGCCCCAGGAAGGGTGTTACCTCGACTGAAGTGATTCCACTTTAGTGGCTTTGGCAGATCCTGAAGGAGCTGACAGATGGAGGCTGCCTGCTAACTCTGGGGTCTGCAGCTGGGCAGCAGATCCTTCCTTGAAGAGGCATCTGGGTGACACATCTCCATGTCTGCCACAGGAGATGAAGGGACATGGGATCTAGTGCACAAGTAGAAGAGTTGGCCTTGAAAAGGACAATGGAAAGCTGTTCCATTGTAACAAGAGGAAAGACAGAGGACATCAGTACCCATGCAGGGCAGGGGTTGGCAGATGTAAGTGGGAGTTTTTGAAGTTTTTATTTCTTTAAGTTTCTCAGTAAAATCCGGGGTAACATTATTGACAGTGAGTGAGTGTGAGAGAGACTGTTGAAGGTTTTTGGACAGAGGAAATGTGAAGTGATCATGTAGAAAAATGGGAGATGGATGGATTAGGGAATGTCGTAGGCTTGCCATGTAGCTGCAAGGACTCACTGGGATCAGTGGCTGTAAAGTGAGAGTGAGACCAGTCAGCATTATTGTTTTTCTCCGGCCATATTCAGCTACCTGGGAGTAAGTACGAAGATGGCAACAACAGCATCCAAAAAGTGCATTTAACCAGGTTGGTATTTTGCTAGGCAAGTAAGAAAGAAGGAGAAAACGGTGAGTGAGTTGAGGATACACACAGGACAAGGAAGATAGTGATGGACCATAGAGTCTGAGCTGAGTAAGGAGGGAAGTAAAGACATGAGAAGGGCGAGGCTTAGTGAGAAGGGTACAGGACCGATCAGTAATAACTTTATTTCTGTTTATTACATTTATCACTACCAGAAAATTTTGTTTATTTATTGTCTGTCTTTCCTACAAAAATGTAAACTCCCTGAGGCTGCAGGGACTTTGTCTTGTTCATCACTGTATTCTCAGCACCCAAAACAGTGCCTAACACATAGTAAGTATTTTGCTGAGTGAATGAATGCCAACCAAAATAAACCCGTATTATGAAGATCCAGAATTTTTTTGGTTAATGTGATGAGAAAGTATATTAGGATAAAACGGGCTATTTCAATGGCCTAATGGCAAAGTTTGTTTCTTGCTCTATAAATCTCCCTGTCAGTTCAGGCAATTCTCCTGGGCTTCCGTTTGTGTGGTTTAGTCATTGCTCTAGGCTACTTTGATCTTGTAGATCTACTATCTTAACACAAGTCCATCATGTTCATGGTGGTAGGGGAAGAGAGCAAGAGGAGAACCCATACCTGCTGTTCTGTGGTTCTGCTCATTGGTCAGCGCAGTCATATGATCCCACCTAACCACAAAGAATTTAGACAATATAGGGGCACACAGGAAGTAGCTGATGAGTATTGCTGTCTCTGACACAGAAGGGCTAGTTGCAACCATATCTGGGACAATTGGGATGAACAGGGGATGTGCCTGAGAATATATTGGTTTTATTTTGGCAATTATTGAAACCCTGGTTCTTAAACACTTCCCTCCTTTTGCCTGTGAGAAGTTTTTATATAAACTACACTCACATACAGATCTTTCTCATGCACATAATCTAACTCTTGCATACACAGATCGATTTTTCCCAGAATGTAAGTTTCAGGGGCAGAGGCCCTGTGCTTCCTTTTATTATTCCCTCCTGGTGCTTGGCATGGTGCCTGACACATAGTAAATACTTTAAAAAAATTTGTTTAATTAAAGTGCACCCCCTTTTGGTTCTTAGTCTGGCATGAGTTTGTTGTCTGGATGCTATTTAAAGACCATCCAGGCTGGGCGCGTTGGCTCACGCCTGTAATCCCAGCACTCTGGGAGGCCGAGGTGGGCGGATCACCTAAGGTCGAGTGTTCGAGATCAGGCTGACCTACATGGAGAAACCTCATCTCTGCTAAAAATACCAAAATTAGCCAGGCGTGGTGATGCATGCCTGTAATTCCAGCTACTTGGAAGGCTGAGGCAGGAGAATCGCTTGAACCCGGGAGGCAGAGGTTGCAGTGAGCTGAGATTGCACCATTGCACTCTAGCCTGGGTGACAAGAGCGAAACTCCATCTCAAAAAAAAAAAAGGTCCAGTAATATCAAGTCAGTAAACTAACGTGGCTTGAATAAGCTAATGACCAGATTCTTTTTAAAACCTGGTTATAAATATAAATATAGTGACACATTTGGTTCTTCTAAAAACAAGATATCATACTCTATTCTGGTGGAGTGAGTTAGCCACAGTGTAAGGTGTAGCTATTTAAGATTTGGTTTGGAAAATATCTGAATGCAACAATATCCAGTTGGTTGAATAAAGTGGATGTTCTGGCTTGACAATGGTCAGGGAGGACCCTCAAGGCAAGCAGTTGGAGGAGGTAAGGGAAATGGTGAGGCTTAGAATACTTGGAGAACAAAGGATGAATGGCTAACAAACTTTTGCTCCTAGTAACTAATTTTGCTCTAACTTTAAGAGTATTATTTGTAACACATTTCTTTAATATATCGTATCAGCTGTTCCATGGAATGAGACTAAAGGAATAGAGAAGCATAGAGCCTTGGTATTATTGCCCTTATTTGCTGTTAAAACAAAACAGGCAGGTCATCTCTATAGGAGGGGGCTTTTCTGCTAAGATTCAATACTCAGGTTATATTAATGCCCTTGGCCAAATCATAACATCAGAGTCAGAAAAATGATTTCTATTGCAAATTGGCTAGATATCAACATTGTCACAAGACTGTCAAAATGGGGTGTTATTTTCGAAAATAGATATGTGTAACTCTAAAATATTTCTATAAATCTTACTTTTTCCATTTTTTGGTTTTCTTTCTTTCTTCATTTTTTTTTTTTTTGTTTCGTTTTGTTTTTAGATGGAGTCTCACTCTGTCACCCAGGCTGGAGTGCAGTGCCGCGATCTTGGCTCACTGCAACCTCCGCCTCCTGGGTTCAAGTGATTCGCCTGCTTCGGCCTCCCAAGTAGCTGAGATGACAGACGTGTGCCACCACGCCCAGCTAATTTTTGTATTTTTAGTTAGAGACGGTTTCACCATGTAAGTCAGGCTAGTCTCCATCTCCTGACTTCAAGTGATCCGCCGGCCTCGGCCTCCCAAGGTGCCGGGATTACAGGCGTGAGCCACTGTGCCCGGTCAAATCTTATTTTTAATCTAGACTTTAATAAGTAAAACATTTCTTGTTATAACTCATTCTTCATTTCAGGAAATTAGAGAAGGTTTGGGAGAATACCTGACTGACATGCAGCTTGGATTTAAAAAATTAAATTTAGAATAAACATGTTTTCAAATTAGGAAAAGAATATTAGAAGGTGATGCTACCTCCTAATAATATATATTTTGAAAAATGCATGTGTCTCTCTCCCATTCACATCTCAGTATAACACAATGGTTCTCAAGTGAAGCCAGGACATTTGATAGTGTCTGGAGACATCTTTGGTTGTCAAAACTTAGAGGGGGTGCTAGTGGCATCTTGTGATTAGAGACCAGAGATGCTGCTAAACATCCTACAAAACACAGGACAGCCCCACAACTTTTTTTTTTTTTTTTTTGAGACGGGGTCTCACTATGTTGCCCAGGCTGGTCTCGAACTCCTGGGCTCAAGCAATACGCCCACCTCAGCCTCCCAAAGTGCTAGGATTATAGGTGTGAGCCACCATGCCCAGCTGAACATTATCTTCTTGCACATTCCTCATGCTTATGTTTCTGAAGTTGAGACTCCCTCCCCTCCCTGCTATTTTGTGCTTCCTTAATACTTTGTTCATATCTTTATTAGGGTATTTATGAAATTATAGTGTTATTACTTATTTACATGTCTGCCTTCATAGTAAACATTTACCCTCAACCTTCTCAAAGATCCTTCCATCCGCATTTCCAATCCTGTGGCCACCATCCATAGAATTAGATGAAGAACTCTTTTTAGGCATGTTTTACATCATGACTCTGACCTGAGTAAAGCCAGTTAATTCCCTACCTGGGAATTTGGAATTATTAGAAAGATGGATTCCACTTGGTAATTGGATCTGTAACAAATAAAGTTAGGAACTGTAGGGACATGTTTTCTGCTGTGTGAATTGGAGAAGCCCTAGTCTACAGAGAGAGAGAAGAGTGAAGATGAAGGAGGGTCAAATAAGGCAATGTGATGGCTAATTTTATGTGTCAACTTGATTGGGCCATTGGATGCCCAGATATCTGGTTAAACATTATTTCTGGGTGTGTCCGTGAGGGTCTTTCTGGAAAAAATTAGTATTTGAGTTGGTGGACTGAATAAAGCAGATGGCACTCCCCAGTGTGGATGGGCATCATCTAATCCATTGAGGGCCCAAATAGAACAAAACGGTGAAGAAAGATTGAATTCACACTGGGTGGCTGCTTGAGCTGGAACATCAGTCCTCTCCTGCCCTTGGTGCTCCTGGTTCTCAGGCCTTCAGACCAAGGCTGGAATCTATACCATTGACTCTCTGGCTCTCAGTCCTTTGAACTACACCCAGCTTTCCTGGGTCTTCAGCTAAAATAAAAAGAGGAGAGAATAAATAGAAATAAAAAAAAAAAGGAAAATTGAGAAAAACCAAATTGAAATGACAGACAGAAGGTAGCAAATCATCTGAAAAAATACTATGAATCGAGTGACCTAGGGGTGAAATGTTTGGCTGTCTTGCTGTGGCTCTGCCCTCCTAAGGCCAACCAGCCTTTCCCTCTTCCTTTCTTCTTGGCCTATTTGCTCTGACTCAGGTGGGAGGATCCATCAGGGGAGCCCTGCTACCTCCTAGCACCCTAGCCCTAGCACTCTAGCCTTCCATTAAGTCTTCTGAGTACAGCCCACCATGGTTACAGCGAGGTGGCTCAGCTCCCAGGGACAGCCATAGCTGCCTAGACCTTAGTGAATCTAGAGAGCATGGCCTAGTGGAAGGAAGTAGCATGAACCTTGGTTTGTAAAAATGTTTAAGTTATTTCTTTAAAAGCTAGTCAAATGAAGCAATGGGAATGGAGAAGGAACAAAGAGATCTGTAACTGGTTGAGATTAATTAGTTATAAGCAACAGTGCACTCAGACCAGCCTAGCACAGACTTTGACTTCAGACAAATAGATGCAAATTGAGGAAGACCATAAAATAATTAGAGTGAGGGATAATAAAAATAGCCAGGTGCGGTGGCTCACACACTTTGGAAGGCTGAGGTGAGTGGATCACTGGAGGTCAAGAGTTCGAGACCAGCCTGGCCAACATGGTGAAATCTCGTCTCTACTAAAAATACAAAAATTAGCCGGGCGTGGTGGTGGGTGCCTGTAATTCTAGCTACTTGGGAGGCTGAGGCAGGAGAATCACTTGAACCCGGGAGGCAGAGGTTGTGGTGAGCCGAGATAGTGCCACTGCACTCCAGACTGGGCAGCAGAGCGAGACTCCATCTCAAATAAACAAACAAAAAGAGAAATAAAATAACTCTCTCAAAAGGAGAGGGAGAAGAGGCAGGAGCATGCTGGTTTGCTTTTACATGGTAGGAAATTGGGGATGTATATCAATGTACCTCTTATGTGTCAATTTCCCTTTAATTTATTCCACTACTCAGTTACAACTCAACATTCTTTTATCTTTGAACTGTGTGAGATAGAGTCACTGTATAAATATTTAGTTTTAAAAAGCCATTTTCTCTCTAAATTCTATTTACCAATATGTTTCTCAGTTTTTTACCATCAGTGACCCTCCTCCCTCCACACTTCTCTTCCCTTCCAGGAAAGCTTGTCTCTTAGGAACTTGTCATGGGACTGAATTTAGATTCCATAAAGGTATGAGGATCTCTACATTGGTATTGATTGATTTTTAAGACTGGGTCTCAATCTGTCACTCAGGCTGGAGTACAGTGGCATGATAATGGCTCACTGAAGCTTCGACCTCTCTGGCTCAAGGGATCCTCCTGCCTCAGTCTCCTGAGCATGTGGGACCACAAACACATGCCACCATGCCCAGCTAATTTTTTTATCTTTTGTAGAGATGAGGTCTCCCTATTTGCCCAGGCTGGTCTTGAATTCCTGGGCTCAAGTGATCCTCCCACCTCACCCTCTCAAAGTGCTGGGATTATAGGCAGGAGTCACTGTACCTGGCCTGGTACTCATCGATTAAGTGTCCTTTACAGAGATCTTCTTCCTGATTTATCCTCTTTCCTCTCATCCCTACCTCCCATCCTCATTAGTTCTCGGCCTGCAGCCAGGAGTCTTTTGTTTTTTTAATTGATCTCATTATTATGTTGCCTATAACACTTAAATGCCTCCCCATCGTCTGTAGGATCAAGTGTAATTTTTTAATTTATTTTTTTTAGAGACAGGGTCTTGCTTTGTCACCCAGGCTGGAGTGTAGGATGCGATCATAGCTCACTGCAGCCTCGACCTCCCAAGCTCAAGAGATCCTCCCACCTCAGCCTCCTAAGTAGCTAGGACTACAGGCTAATGGCACCACACCTGGCTAATTTTTCAATTTTTTTTTGTAGAGATAGTGTCTCTCTATGTTGTCCAGGCTGTTTTGAACTCCTGGCCTCAAGCAGTCCTCCCACCTCAGCCTCCTAAAGCAGCCTCCAAAGCTCACGGTATGAAACGTGGTGCCTGGCCTAATGTAGAATTTTTAAAAATTTTTTATTTTAAAAAAATATTTTAAAAATTTCAGTAGCTTTTGGGCTACAAGGGATTATTGTTATGTGGATGAATTGTGGTGAAGTCTGAGATTGCAGTGCACCTGTCAGCTGAGTAGTGTACATTGTTACCAATATGCAATTTTTTATTCCTGACCCTCCTGCCCTGCCCTGTTCTGGGTTTCCAATATCCATGATTACCCCTCTATATGCCTTTGTATATCCATAGCTTAGCTCCCACTTATAAGTGAGAACACTTGGTATTTGATTTTCCATTTCTGAGTTACTTCACTTACAATAATGGCCTCCAGCTCCATCCAGGTTCCTGCAAAATACATTATTTCCTTCTGTTTTTAATGACCGAGTAGTAGTCCTGGGTGTGTATCTACCACATTTTCTTTATCCTGAAGTGCAATTTGTAAAACATGGTCTAGACGACTCTACATGATCTGACTTCTGTTCATCTCTCTAGCCTTGTCTCTACATTGTTCCTCCCAGTCTCCCACCCCAAAGAAAAGATCCTCCAGCCATAGTGAATGGCCATGTTCCTTCTTACCTTTGGCTTTCTCTCCATGTTGGTGCTCCTACTGGAAAACTTTTTCTTCTCCTATTTTCCTGTTCTGGGCCAAATTACCCTCACTCTTCAGGTCTCACCTGTACTGCCCCAGATGTGTCATCCTCCATCAGAGCATCTACTTTTCACAGCCTGTTTTCTTGTCTACACCCTCCTTTTCTTGTCTACACCCTCCTTTTCTTGTCTACACCCTCCTTCCCAATCGGCTTGATGAGAGCAGGAATGTTGTCTTTCTGATAGCTCTTCCATCCTCAGCACCCAGTGTTTATTGAACGCTTGCTAGTGTGAGACTGGCAAGTATTTATTCTGACAGAAGAAAAAAGAGTGCCAGGCCAGGCACAGTGGCTCATGCCTATAATCCCAGCACTTCAGGAGGGCAAGGGGGGAGGATCATTTGAGCCCAGGAGTTTAAGATCAGCGTGGCCAACATGGCGAAACCCCCTTTTTACAAAAAATGCAAAAATTAGCTGGACATGGTGGCGCGTACCTATAGTCCCAGCTACTCTGAGGCTGAGGCAGGAGGATTGCTTGAACCCAAGGTCGAGGCTGCAGTGAGCCATGATAGCACCACTGTACTCCAGCCTGGGTGTCAGAGCAAGACCTTGTCTCAAAGAAAAAAAAGAATGCCTGTGTAGTCTTTGGTTGACCTCCCTCCTCCCCCTTCACCTCTTCTTACATCAGCTAAGCTGGTTCTTTCAGTTGTAGTAACTTGATTGGTGAGTTTATCTTCTGATATCTGCCTTCTATCTAGTAGACAAACCTGACAGTTTTTAGTAAGTGCCCATTTTTCAGCCTTCAGATGAGAAACTTATTTGATAAATTTAGAAAAAGACAGTGGATTAATATGGTGTCTCTTTAATAGATATTTGCATTTTCCAGGGCCCTGTTACAAACTGGTTGAGAAGTTGATTCCTAGCAGCGTTTATAATATGACTAT
Organism: Pan paniscus; assembly: GCF_029289425.2. Classification (NCBI taxonomy): domain Eukaryota; kingdom Metazoa; phylum Chordata; class Mammalia; order Primates; family Hominidae; genus Pan; species Pan paniscus. The sequence continues at coordinate 32,935,680 of NC_073254.2, forward strand.
GAATAATGCTTTACTGCCTTTAACATATTTCATAAATATATACTATTAATATATTGATAGGTGAATGAATGAGTGAGTGGAGTGCCATTTAACAATTCAACTTCCACATTCCCAGTAGGGGTTATGTCACTCTCTGGCTCCTGGGAGTTAGTGATACAGTCATGTTTCTTTGTTATTTTTAAATTACTTTTTTTTATTTTATTTACTTCAAAGTTTTTTATTAACTCTATTCTTTTATAATTTATTTATATTATGCCCTCAAACATCCTCCTATCCAAGATACCGTCATGTTCCCAGGATCCCTTTCCGTCGTTCTTTTTCTCTGCCCTTTGCTGGTTTTCTCCATTAGAACTCTCTTCTTTGAACACATCCACCTGCTTCTTTCCAGAACCTGAGCCTCAGAACTGAGTCTTAAGTGAGAACAGAGGCTCCGGGCATGCTCGGTAACCAAAGCCAGGGTGTAATTAACTGCTCTTGCCCTGAGGCAGGGCCCTTACAGGTGGCAAGTACCAGCGCTGCTGGGAAGAGACTTGCTCTGTCTTGTGCAGTTGAACATCTGCTTTCTGAGGCCAATCTAACCTCCTGGCAACCCAAGTTTATAAAGTGGGGATGTCTGCATTTTCAAAACAATAAAACGGAAGGAGTTATTTTGGAAAAATTAAAATGCCTGGCAGGAGATTCTCAGAGTTCAACCTATACACGAATATCAAGTGTTAAATAATGCTGTGGTTAAGACAAAAAAGAGGACGGAGCCAGGGTATGAATATAAATGGTGCCCTACTTTGAACCTCATTGGGCAGATAAAAGATTTTTAAAAGGTTTTCTGAAGTTGCCCAGCGCCTAGAATTTCAAGGACCGCATTCGCTGCCTCCTTCCTAAAGAGGGTGCGTTTGTGGGGAAGGTGAGTGCGCGCGCGCGGAGGGAGGGCCGGCCGCGGAGAGGGGCCAAAGCTCTTCGAAATCAGCAGCCAGAGAGGCTCTGCGGGCGCGCGCGGGGCGGAGGGGAGCGGGGCAGAGGGCCGCCGGGGCGAGGGCCGAGGAGGGGTCCGAGACGCGCCAAGGGGCTGGTAGCTAGGCGACCTGAATGTCTTCCATACCTGAAGCCGCAGCCTGAAGAAGCTGATAGCGGACCCCGAGCGCGCGCGCGCCTTGGCGGGAGCCCTGCGCCTCCTGGGGTCTCCCTGCTCCTTACTTGGACCTCGGGCGCAAGGTAAGGAGGGGCGCGGGGTGCAGCGTTCGCCCTCGAGCTGCCTGGAGCCTCTGCGAGGGGCCAGTTCGGCCTCCCCGAGGCTGTCACCGCCTCCCCTTCTGCTCCTTCCCTTTCTCCGTCCCCAGGTCCCCTCCGCGCAGAGCTGAAGCCGCGGCGGGCGGCCCACGGGGGATCAGACCCTCGGCCATCCGCGTTTCCCCTCCGCCGTCCGCCGGACCCCCACCTCTTCTCCAAGCTCCACTCCCGACTTTCTTCCCCGCCCCCGGGAAGCTCCGGAAACCCGCACCCCCGGCTCTGAGGTCAGGGCTGGCAGGAGTAATCCACCCTTTCCAGGTGTGTGGCGCAAACACGGACGCAAAGATCTCCCCTAGGGTCTGTAACAATTTCCAGGCTGAAAGGTGATAACTCCTTCTCCTTCCATAACATACCTTCCCCCCGACCCCACTTCCTTTACTATCCTAACTTTGGGAGGAATATTGATTCTTGATCAAAGTAAATGCACTGTCTTACCTTTGGTATTGGCACAGGCTGAGGTGGTTTTTTCCCCCCTTAACTATTATGATAAGTGTACAAGGTTTTCAGGGTGACTGCGGTGCTACAACTTTATAACAAAGCAAAAGCTCTTAGGCGCTGGGGAAAAAAGCTGGACCCCACTCTGAAATCTCGATTCAGAAATCTGGTGTGTGTGCGTGTGCGTGCCTGCATGCGTGTGTGTGTTCAGGCTTGAGTAGATTTAAAAAGCACCTCAGGTGATTGTGATGCCCGCCCCCGCAACATACCCCCAAGTATCTGTAAGGTCCGCAAAGAAGAGAGAGGGGCCACCCACTGTGGCTAAGCATCAGTTGAAACTATTAGTGTGAATTGAAAATAAATACAGTGAAAGGGATGAAAGCCAGTTCCCCTCAAGTTGATTAATGTGATTGGTGCGGTATCATTGGATCTGAGAAGGTAATTTTTTAAAATTTTGTTTTTATTTTTTGAGACGGAGTTTCGCTCTGTCGCTCAGGCTGGAGTGCTGTAGTCCGATCTCGGCTCACTGCGACCTCCGCCTCCAGGGTTCAAGTGATTCTCCTGCCTCAGCCTCCCGAGTAGCTGGGATTACAGGTATACGCCACCATGCCTGGCTAATTTTTGTATTTTCAGTAGAGACAGGGTTTCACCATGTTGGCCAGGCTGGTCTCGAACCCCTGACCTCAAGTGATCCACCTGCCTTGGCCTCCCAAAGTTCTGGGATTACAGGAGTGAGCCATAGCGCTTTGTCCGAGACAGCAATTTTGGAAAGGGAGAGTTAACATTCATTTGAAACTCTGATATAACATTGGGGGAAATGCATACTTCTAGGAGACCTGGTTAAACAGCTTTTAAATATCAATTTTTAAAATATAAGAATTCCTTCACAAGTACCCTGACAATTAGAAGGGGCTGAGGCCCATTCTCCAGAGAATCAGAAAATCTTCCTTCACTGCTCCCTTGACTTTTTGTCGATGATGGAATGCAGCCCATTGACATTTTTACATTTTTCTTTAAGGCTAAAGACTCAAATGGACTATTATCTCTAGGAACTAGAAGGAACAGTGATCATATTAATTAATTTAGATCCTGTTTTCACTCCTAATTATTTGAACCAAGTTCTTCTATCCTGAATTGATTAAGAGAGTCTGTAAATTATATCATATTTACAGAAATACTAAATGTTTCTCCATCTTGAACTTTGTCATCGATGCATGTCTGCTACTTTTCATATATTCATATATGTACCTGAACCATTATAAGTACTTATCCAACTATCAGAAGGTAACTACCAGGGAAAATAAAGATTTTTATTTTCTGTCTTTTGAAATATTGAGGTGAAGGACCAATTTTTTAAAGTACCCTTAAGTAGTTATAACATTAAAGCTTACATTTCTTTTTATGAAACCAGATGCCTGTTATGAAATAAGGATGATATTCCATACCCGCTTTCAAGGATATTAAGGACAAGCAGGAGGCTGTCTGTAAAGCATTTTGAACTTTTAAGAAAAGAATCACTGTCTAGAGATTGAGCCAATGTGATTGTTTTCCTGGCAAACTTTTTCTCCTTTCTAAAATTAACTTTCCCCCAGGAAAAATAGTGCAGATGCGCATGATTCGGTCAACCAAGTCCAGAAAATACTGTCTGAATTTTAAAAGTGACCTTAATTCATCCCTATAGATCTAATGTTTGCAACCTATGCCACAAAATATGCAGAAGTATTCATTGCTTGCTGACCTTTGCAAAGTGTTAGCTTAGTAAGGGTAGTCATGGACAGAGCACAATATAAAATTTATTGGTTTAGGCAAAACTATTAACATTATTTTCCTAAGGTTTTTGTGGACGTGTGTACACTGGTTCTGGGACTTCTATAAATATGTATATGTTGCATATGTTTTTAATAGGAACAAAAACCCACAATAATTTTTTATTTGTGGCAGAACACTGTAAGCATTAGGTTTTGATTACTTTTTGATGGAAATTTTAAAATGACAGAACTGAGAGCTTCAAGGAAATAATTTCATAAAGATCTATTTGGAACGAGAAGACCTTTTTTTAAAAAAAGATGTTTGAAGCCCAAAGTCTGTATGCTTAGCCTCCATAGAACGGTCCTTTGTGAGTGAGTAAGGGTGGTAGATCCAGTTTTGGCAACCTCAGACGATGGATGATTAGACTCTGCCACTCTTCTCCAGACCTTTAATTTGGTCTGTAACTTGATGCTTCACTGACCCTACGCTATCCCTGCCACGCTAACTCACAGAGGAATTGTTGGCACTCTGAATTGAATTTTTTTCCCCTCCCATCAATTAGAACATGTTTGCATAGGTTGCAGAATGCAGTTACATTTTTAGCTCAGTATTCTAAGAAATAACTTTGGCCACAGAGAGCATAGCCTTAGTGCAGCCTACACTACAAATTGCCTTATTTCATTGAGCTATGATAACTTACCAATGATTCAGCTATGTAGAAGTAATAGTGTTATAGAGTATTAAAATTAGAAGGCACTTTAAAAGTCATCTAGATTTTAATCATTTCTTTCTACAGATGAATACTGAAGTGCTCATAAGTATAATCCAAACTGAGAATAGACATTAAATTTTATATTCTTTCCAATTCTTGTAGTAATGAGAATTTTGTTCATTTGAAATGAATTTATATATGAATTTAATAATGTAGCAGTGACAGCAAAGTGGTTGCAAATCTCAGCTAGATATTCAACAAAACTCAGAGTGTGGCATTAGGCTGGGAGCAGTGGCTCACAACTGTAATCCTAGCACTTCGGGAGGCTGAGGCGGGAGAATTGCTTGAGCCTGGGAGTTGGAGACAGCTTGGGAAAGATGGCAAGACCTGTGTCTACAATTATTTTTTTTAAATAAAAATTAAAAAAAACATGGCATTAAAGGCAATGTAGGTCATTTACAAAGGCAGTGAACTACTCTATACCAGCATCCTAGGTTTTTCATTATATTGAATGGAACTACTTCAACTGACTGACACAAGAAAAGAGTAGTACACTAAGAGAGCTGAGTGTAGAGAGAGGAAGGAGTAAGGTCATGGGTGTGTGAAGAGCATGACTTAATAAATCAGCCAATCATTCAGGAATGGTTAGCTTTCACACCCTATCCCGGAGATTTTCATATGAACTAATGGAAACTATCACTGGAGGTTCTAGCTCTCAAAATTCTATTTCCTTTTCTTTTTTTTCTTTTTTTTTTTTTCCTGAGACAGGGTCTCGCTCTGTCACCCAGGCTGGAGTGCAGTGACGCCATCTAGGCTCACTGCAGCCTTGACCTCCTGGGCTCAAGCAATCCTTCTACTTCAGCCTCCTGAGTAGCTGGTACCACAAGTGTGCACCACCATGCCTGGCTATTTTTTTTTTTTTTTTTTTTTTGAGACTGGGTTTTGCCATTTTGGCTGGGAGCAGACATATTCAGCCAGCCAAGTCCACACTGGTCCAGGCTCCCAGGCTGGTCTCAAAGCCCTGAGCTCAAGCAATTCACCTGCCTTGGCCTCCCAAAGTGCTGGGATTATAGGTGTGAGCCACTGTGTCCAGCCTCAAAATCTTATTAATTAAAGCTTCTCCTGGCAGTAGTAGTACTAGCTTTTTGTTGTTGTTGTTCTTCTTCTTTTCTTCTTCTTTCTCCTTCTTCTTTGTTCTTCTTCTTCCTACTTTTCTTCATCTTCCTTGTCTTCGTCTTCTCCCTCCTCTTCCTCCTCCTCTTCCTCTTCTTCCTCTTCCTCCTTCCTCCTTTCTTCTTCTTTTTATTTAAGAGACAGTGTCTTGCTCTGTTACCCAGACTGGAGTGCAGTGGCACAATCATAGTTCACTGCAGCCTCGAACTCCTGGGCTCAGGCATTCCTCCGGCCTTGGCCTCCTGAAGTGCTGGGATTACAGGCACAACCCACCACACCTGGCCTGGAAGTCCTACTTCTTGATGCTTTTGTCTTTCAAGATCATCTGTCTTGAAGATCTACTCTCACTAGTGGTAAAATAATTTGTCCTCGTATATAGGCACTGAAAGGATTGAATTCAATCTTGAGAGACCATTTAGAGAGGTATTCTTGCTAGTACCACAATTTACTACCATTTATTGAGGTACTTTACCTACATTAAGAAAATATCTTTACGGACCTATGAAGTAGCCATTTTATTATTCCCTTTATACAGATCTGTGATTCAGAGAAGGGAGCATCTTGATCAAGGTTGCGTACCCTTCTAACATTCCACATTGCTTCCCTAATAGATACAAGCTGTGGAGTGAGTCTATAGATGATTATATACTCATTTTAAGATATCTGGCCAGGCGTGGTGGCTCACGCCTATAATCCCAGCACTTTGGGAGGTCAAGGTGGGTGGATCACGAGATCTCCTGATCATCCTGGCTAACATGGTGAAACCCAGTCTCTACTAAAAATACAAAAATTAGTCGGGTGTGGTGGCACGTGCCTGTAGTCCCCGCTACTCAGGAGGCTGAGGCAGGAGAATCGCTTGAACCTGGGAGGCTGAGGTTGCAGCGAGCCAAGATCGCACCACTGCACTCCAGCCTGGGCAACAAAGCAAGACTCCTTCTAAAAAAAAAAAAAAAAAAAAGATATCTGAGCTATTTCCTAATTCTGAAAAGACTTTGCAACTAGGGCAGAGATCTTGGTCTGTTATGTTTGGTGATATATCCCAAATGCCTAGAAAAGCACTTGACACATTTAGGAAATACTTGTGGAATAGAAATGTTTAGTTTGGTGTGATCCTTCCAGATGTTTTACTATGAATTTACATGCATATACACAAGCCTAGAAAATAATAGCAAAAAGGTGTGTTTTTATATCTCATACATGAACTTCAAGATAATTCAGGTGTTACCTCAAAATTTCCCTCAATCACAGCACTTAGTGCACTGTATTGTCATTGTCTAATTATTTGTCAGTCTCCCTCATTAGACTGTGAGCTCCTTGAGAGTAGGAAGCATGGTTTTTTTTTTTTCATCTCTGTATCCCCAGGGATAGCACATAGTAGGACATAATAAATGTTGAATGGTTAAAAAATAAAAAATGTGTTCCAAAGCCGAATGAATCCTTAATAATCAAGATGTCTTTAAACATACATTTAAAAAAATAATTTCATAAACTTTTGGTGATTTACAAGACATCTATAATATGATAAATTTGCACACTCTCCATTGCATTTTTTTTTTTTTTTTTGAGACAGAGTCTTGCTCTGTCACCCAGCTGTAGTGCAGTGGTGCGATCTCAGCTCACAGCAACCTCTACCTCCCAGGTTCAAGCCATTCTCCTGCCTCAGCCTGTGGAGTAGTTGGGACTACAGGCGCATACCACCACACCCGGCTAATTTTTGTATTTTTAGTAGAGATGGGGTTTTGCCATATTGGCCAGGCTGGTCTCAAACTCCTGACTTCAAGTGATCCGCCCACCTTGGCCTCCCAAAGTGCTGGAATTATAGACATGAGCCACTGCACTTTGCAGGTGATTCTTTACTGCACGATAACTTTTTATTCGAGACTTTTTAGGAGTTCTGTCTTTTAGTGTCATCATCCTGCCAGAGCAGTTATAAATTAAAATGTGTACTACTTTATTAGAATTTACTTTATGTAAATTACAATGTATACTACTTTATTAGAATTTACTTTATGTCTCCTTTATGTTATAATCAGGAGGTTGCATTGTTTTGTTTTTAAAGTATGTATGTATTTGGCTATATTTTCTGTTTCACTTCAAGATATAAAAGGGGTAGCTCACAAAATATTTGTTTTAAAAATGAACATTAGTCTGGTAGGTTCAAGAGTCATTGTTCTATACAAAATATTTATTAATCTGAGACAAATCTAACAATTTAGCAGTAGTACAAATTTTACCTTCAGTTCCATGAATTTATATATATATATATATATATATATATATATATATATATATATATATTTTTTTTTTTTTTAGATGGAGTTTCATTCTTATTGCCCAGGCTGGAGTGCAATGGTACAGTCTCGGCTCACTGCAACCTCTGCCTCCCAGGTTCAAGTGATTCTCCTGCCTCAGACTCCCAAGTAGCCAGGATTACAGGTGCCATGCCTGGCTAATTTTTTTGTGTTTTTAGTAGAGTCAGGGTTTTACCATGTTGTCCAGGCTGGTCTTGAACTCCTGACCTCAGGTGATCAGCCCGCCTTGGCCTCCCAGAGTGCTGGGATTACAGGCTCGGCCAGAATTTATACATTTTAATCTGCTTCTTTTGGCCTTTGTTATTTATTATGCTTTGTTATTTATTATGGCCTATGTTATTTCTTACATGAAGAGGTGAACAATTGCCTCATTACAATGGAATCTTAACACTTCTACCCTAGGAGAAAGCCTTGCATCTGGAGAGGGCTCTCTTTCTCTTTCGCTACCATTCTTCCAATGCATTTGTTTCCATATCCCCAAAGGCAAAGGCTATTCTCTGAATTAGGAGGTTCATAGAAAACCTTTGTAAACACTTTGAAAGGCTCTACTTTGGGCCTAGTACAGAAAGCAACTGGCCCTCAGCCATTCTCTTGGCAGGGGTCAGCTTCCTGGTCTGCAGCTTGGGAACGTTGACAGAATGTTTGCCCCTTCCCACCTTTGTCCCCTTTTTTGGAGAGTGCGTAATTAATGCCTCATGAAATCTTGCTTTAAATTTTCAAGCTAGCCAGGTATGGTGGCTCACACCTGTAATCCCGCCACTTAGGGAGGCAGAGGCGGGAGGATCGCTTGAGCCATGGAGTTTGAGACCAGCCTGGGCAACATAGCAAGACCTTGCTTTTCACACACACACACACACACACACACACACACACACACACACGGAAAAAAAGTCAAGCAACTGCTTTTAACAATACTTTCCCCCATAATATTTAATTAGTCATGATTTTTTTTCTTCTAAAGTCATACTCTCAGCCAGGCATAGTGGCTCATACCTGTAATCCCAGCACTTTGGGAGGCCAAGGTGGGTGGATCATGAGGTCAGGAGTTCAAGACCAGGCTGGCCAACATAGTGAAACCCTGCCTCTATTAAAAATACAAAAATTAGCCAGGCATGGTGGCACACACCTGTAATCTCAGCTACTCGGGAGGCTGAGGCAGGGGAATCGCTTGAACCTGGGAGGCGGAAGTCGTAGTGAGCTGGGATCGCGCCACTGCACTCCAGCCTGGGCGACAGTGTAAGACTCTGTCTCAGGAAAAAAAAAAAAAAAAAAAGTCATATTCTCCATTAGCATACTTTATCATCATTTAAATATTTTCTGGGAAACCATGTGAGCAGAAAGAGGTAAGAGTATTTGGAGAGTATTACATTTAAAATTGTTTTTATATCAATTTAAATTTATAAATAGGCTTATGGGCCAGGCACAGTGTCTCACAGCTGTAATCTCAGTATTATGGGAGGCCGAGGTGGGAGGAGGATCCCTTGAGCTCAGGAGTTCGAGACTGGCTTGGGCAACATAGTGAGACCTTGTATCTACAAAATTTTAAAAAAATTGATGAGCCGGTGTGGTGACTTATGCCTGTAATTCCAGCACTTTGGGAGGCAGAGGTGGGCAGATCACTTGAGGCTAGGAGTTTGAGAACAGCCTGGCCAATAGAGTGAGACTCTATCTCTACTAAAAATACAAAAAAAAAAAAAAAATAATAAGCTGGGTGTGATGGCGCATGCCTGTACTCCCAGCTACTCAGGAGTCTGAGGCACGAGAATCACTTGAACCTGGGAGGCAGAAGTTGCAGTGAGCTGAGATCGCGCCACTGCACTCCACCTTGGGCAACAGACTCACTTGGGCAACATGTCTCAAAAATAAATAAATAAATAATAAGTAAATAAATAATTAGGTGTGGTAGTGCACGCCTGTAGTCCCAGCTACTCGGGAGGCTGAGGCAGGAAGATTGCTTGAGCCAGGGAAGTTGAGGCTGCAGTGAGCTATGGTCATGCCACTACACTCCAACCTGGGCAATAGAGGAAGATCCTGTCCCTAATAAATAAATAGGCTTATGAAAAAGGTTAAGGAGCATTTCAGGCAATTGCCTTATTTTACATTTTTGGTTGGGAAAATACAGAGGACTTTAAAGATGAATATCAAAACTACCTCCAAATCTACCATCCAGAGATAACCACATTTAACAATTTGGTATGACTTTCATAGTTATTTACTACAATAATGTGTGTGAGTATATATGTGTACTAATTTTGTTGTTACAGAATTGACACTTTTTTCTATGCATTTTGCTTTTTGACCTACTTTAAAAGAATTTAACAATATATCATAAGAATTGCCCATGCTATTGAGAGTGTTTCTTTTGTTATCTGGATAATACTATTATGTTTGCTCACTTTCCCTGTGATAGTTTGGAAGGTAGTTCTCATATTTTAAATATCCACTACTGCTGCCTTTCGGGTTTTTGTTTGTGTGTGTGTATATATGTATATGCTAATGTTTTTGTTTGTGTGCGTGTGTGTGTATATATATATATATGCACATGTATATGCATGTTTTCCCTAATCAATGCCAGGAGAAAACGGTATTTATTAACTTTATTTCTGCAAGATGGGAAAGTTGGCACATTTACTACCTCTCTTTCTCCAACTCCCACGTTTCCTAGTTTTTTGTTGATACAATCTAGGATTATTTAAATCAATTATTATCATTATTAATAAATGCTGAAGTCATATATTTTCTTTTTGTATTAGGTTATTTCTTGCTTCTGGCTTTATTATTTAAAAACTTTGTAAAATTGACAAATAATTGTACATATTCATGCAGTACATAGTGACGTTGTGATACATATAATGTATAGTGATCAGATCACAGTAATTAGCATATCCATCATCTCAAACATTTATCATTTCTTCATGTCGGGAACATTCAGTATCTTCCTTCTAGCTATTTGAAACTATATACATTCAATATCTTCCTTCTAGCTGTTTGAAACTATGTATTATTATTAACTAGAGTCATCCTACAGTGGTATAGAACACTAGAACTTAGTCCTCTTTCCTAGCTGTAATTTTGTTCTGGTGAGCCCAGATCGCGCCAGTGCACTCCAACCTGGGTGATAGAGTAAGACTCTGTTCCAAAAAAAAAGAAATGCATTCTGATTTGCTTTACCACTTCAGGGAGAAGGGAGAGAGCAAGACACAGACGATATTAGAGAAGGGAATTTGGACTTTACAAAATTTTCTTTGCTATAAAATGTCTGAATTTCATTAACATATAAGCCTTTTGTTTCAGTCTGCAAATGTTTATACATTATCTTATTTTATCCTTAAAACAATTGCTTTAGAGTCAAATAATCATAACCTCTGAATTCAGAAGGTCGTGGACTGAATACTTCCCTAATGATGGAACTTCTTGCAGATTACTTAAGTTTTCTTAGCCTCATTTCCTTCGCCTGGAAAGCAGCGTTTGAACTCTGGGAAAAGGTAACATCTACCTCATAGAGTTGTAAATATTGTGGGAGATAATTATATAGGAATTGTCAGAACCCAGACTGATGATAATAGCCATGCCCTGAGTTAGCCCAGGAGTGTGAAGCGGAGAGACCTTCAACAATGGAACCCTGAGGACATAGAGGAGAAGTCAACAGGAGGCTGAGAAGGAGTAGCCAGAGGGTAGGAGGAAGACTAGAAGAGAGTGAAGTCCGGGAGTTAAAGGGACTATAGACATTTAAGATGAAAAGAATAGTCATTAGTGTCATATATTATGACAAATTTCCGGTAGCTTTGGCAATTAGGAACTTAGTGTGAGCTCAGCCACAGGCAGTTTCAGTAGAGATATGCAGGTAGAAGGAAGACTGTAGTTGGATTGATTAATGAGGTTAAGGAAGCAAGGAAAGTGTAAACAGCCAATAAAAAAAAAAAAGTTTCTCCCTTAGGAGAAAGGGAAAACATAGAGAAAGGAGAGAGATGGGTCAGTAGCTAGACAGATACTTAAGATTGGGAAACTGGATTTAGATTTGAAGGAATAGCAAAATTTTTTAAAAATTTAAGGACTAGGCCGGGCGCAGTGGCTTATGCCTGTAATCCCAGCACTTTGGGAGGCTGAGGCAGGCGGATCACTAGGTCAGGAGATCGAGACCATCCTGGCTAACACAGTGAAACCCCGTGTCTACTAAAAATACAAAAAAATTAGCCGGGCATGGTGGCAGGCGCCTGTAGTCCCAGCTACTCAGGAGGCTGAGGCAGGAGAATGGCGTGAACCTGGGAGGCGGAGCTTGCAATGAGCCGAGATTGCGCCACTGCACTCCAGCCTGGGCGACAGAGCGCGACTCTGTCTCAAAAAAAAAAAAAAAAGTTAAGGACTAAAAGTTTGCCATATTTAAATTTTTTCAAGTAAGGATATTAAAAATACTACTATCTAGGCTGGGCATAGTGGCTCACGCCTGTAATCCTAGCACTTTCAGAGGCTGAGGCAGGCTGATAGCTTGAGCCCAGGAGTTTGAGACCAGGCTGGGCAACATAGTGAAAACCTGTCTCTACAAAAGATACAAAAATTAACCAGGTGTGGCGGCATGCACCTGTAGTCCCAGCTACTTGGGAGGCTGAGGTAGGAGGATCGCTTGAGCCCAGGAGGTTGAGGCTGCAATGAGCCATGATTGTGCCACTACACTGCTGCCTGGGCAACAGAGTGAGACCCTGTCTCAAAATGAATGAATAAATAAATAAAATTACTACCTAATATTATTTCAGAAAAGACAGAAAATACTAACATTTAAAAATTGAATAACCCAACTTTGTGAGAAAGTTAGTATCTCAGTGAAGATTTTCTTTTCCTGCTTAAGAGTGTCTTTTCCCCGCTGGTTGAAGGTTCCATCTCTCCTTGTTTAGGGATTTGGCTTCATCAATTTTCTTCTCTCAAATACTTTCAACCTCTTCTTCTCTATTGACTCTTTTCCATTAGCAAATAAGCATAGTCTACTCACCTATCTTTAAAAAAAGCACAGGTCAGCTGGGCACGGTGGCTCATGCCTGTAATCCCAGCACTTTGGGAGGCTGTGAGGGTGTTTGGTCAGGAGTTCGAGACCAGCCTGACCAATATGATGAAACCCCGTCTCTACTGAAAATACAAAAATTAGCTGGGCGTGGTGGCGGGCACCTGTAGTCCCAGTTACACGGGAGGCTGAGACAGGAGAATGGCCTGAACCCGGGAGGCAGAGGTTGTGGTGAGCTGAGATCGCACCACTGCACGCCAGCCTGGGTGACAAAGTGAGACTCCGTCTCAAAAGAAAAAAAAAAACACAGGTCAAAGTTAGTGAGAACCTAAATGAAAGTTGTGGCAGAGGGGATTGGGAGGAGGGGCTAGATAGGATAGATGGGATATAAATAGTGTTAATGGGACTTGGTGACTGATTGAATACGGCAGGTGAGAGACAGAGGGAGGAATCTAAAAATAAATCCTAGAGACCTGGTTTGGGTTTATGGTACACGGTGCAGTCATAGAAAAGGAGAAGCAGGGCTGGGAGAATGAAAACCTGTAACTTCAGTCCAATGTGCCTTAGGGTGTTGTAGGTCAGGAACTCTGACTCTGCCTTTGAATCCTGCTCCTGTATCCTCCTAACTAAGCTTCCATTCTACCTCAACACCCATTGTCATGACTCCTTTTCATAGTTGGCCCTTAAGCCTTCATTTCTGGGGTTATTTAACTATTGGGAGTTCAAACCCTGCTTCCTAGAGTTTGTGAGCCAACAGAATGTGTTTGTTTGTTTTTGTTTTCATTTTTGTTTTCTGAAAACAAATGAAAATGAACTAGTTGATAGAAATATGAGTACACATGTAAATAGAGGATGTTAAAATGGAACCGTTTTAGTTTCCGTGTTAGCTGTGGCCTAAGACAATAGAAGCCGCATTCCAAAGTCAGGTAAGAATACAAAGCAGGTGGAAAAGGAAGCACAGGAGAACAGGTCAGCATTGTCTTCCAACCAGGTTAGCTCACTGACCACATCCGGCCAATGAAACAGGTAGGAGAGGCCAAGAAGATAAAGATTAGAAGATGATTTTTAGAGAGTTGATGATGGGCTTGAGTCCCTCCCTCCTGGCCACCATGGGAGAGGAGTGTAAGGTCCTTGCCCCTTCAACCTACATCTAGAGATAGGAGTTTTATGCAGACCATTTGGAGTACTTAATGTGCATCCCCCCACAGATTGAAAGGCATAGTGGACCAGTATGCATGCCTGAGAAATCTAAAGAACAAGAGACCTGCTGGCTGGCTCCTCTGATGGTGGAGCAAAAGAGATGTAGCACATTGTCTTATAGTTTGATAGAGCACAGAGTGCAGCGGTTGTTTCCCAGAGACCAAAGGTAGACCACACAGGTGACTGACGGGGCCTGGGGTCATCTCAAATCATGTGTAAGCATGCCTTTTGGACCCCAGCAAGAAACAGCCATAAGTAACCATCTGCAGAAAGCAATCTGCAGGTGAAATATCTCCAGTGATGAGGGTGGGCTGGGAGCGTCTCTACTTCCCAACTTCCTATCTCCACCACTACCATCCCACCTGGGCTCAAGAGAAGAAGTAAGCTTTATTTATTTATTTATTTATTGAGATGAGTCTCGCTCTATCGCCCAGGCTGGAGTGTAGTGGCACAATCTCTGCTCACTGCAACCTCTGCCTGCCGGGTTCAAGCAATTCTCTGCCTCAGCCTCCTGAGTGGCTGGGATTACAGGCGCCCACCACCACGCCCGGCTAATTTTTTTGTATTTTTAGTAGAGACGGGGTTTCACCATCTTGGCCAGGCTGGTCTTGAACTCCTGACCTTGTGATCCACCCGCCTCGGCCTCCCAAAGTGCTGGGATTACAGGCGTGAGCCACCGCGCCCAGCCCGAAGTAAGCTTTAAATGCCCACCAAGCCTGTAGATCACCAGCCTTAGGTCATTGCAATTGTCTTAATCAAGGAAGAACTTTCCTTCTGCCTCTTCCTCTCCCCACCGCTTCCTCAGAATGAGGGATTAGTATCAGAAACTGGGGTTGCCTAAATTAGCAACCTAGCTAAGGAGAATACAATCTTCCCATGTCTACCTTCCCCAGTACAAGTGGCTAGCGTTCGTTCATTCAGCAGGCCACAGGTGAAGGAGGAGAGAGGTTTAACTTCACATCAAGTTGGAAGAGTTGGAGTGCTATATTAGATTGGACACATCGATTACAAAACTGTGACTGATTTTCTGGACTTGGGGTGACTTGAAGTGTTTTCATCATTTAAGAATAATTAGAAAATCATGGCAAGCTGGCTGCAGTGGCTCACACCTGTAATCCCAGCACTTCGGGAGGCCCAGGTGGGTGGACTACTTCAGCCTTTAACTCCTGGGCTCAGGGAATCTGCCCACCTCAGCCTCCCAAAGGGTTGGGATTACAGACGTGAGCCACTGCACCCTGCCCGGATCTTCTTTACTCAGATTTACTCAAACTTCAGATGTTAATCTCTCTCTCTCTCTCTCTCTTTTTTTTTTTTTTTGACAGAGTCTTGCTCCATCACCGAGGCTGGAGTGCAGTGGCATGATCTCGGCTCACTGCAACCTCTGCCTCCTGGGTTCAAGCGATTCTTCTGCCTTAGCCTCCCAAGTAGCTGGGATTAGGCACCTGTCACCACACCTAGCTAATTTTTGTATTTTTAGTAAAGATGGAGTTTCACCATGTTGGCCAGGCTGCTTTCAAACTCCTGACCTCAAATGATCCGCCCACCGTGGCCTCCCAAAGTGCTGGGATTACAGGTGTGAGCCATCGCACCCGGCCTCAGATGATAATCTCTTGCACAAACACCCTCACAGATATATCCAGAAATGATGTTTGACCAACTATCTGGGTATCCCATAGTCAAGTTGACACATAATATTAATCATCACAAAGAGACAGTGGAGAAAACAGACCCCTTCGGTATAATAGTCGTGTAAAACCATCTATAGATTTTCAGTGATATATGATTAGCAAAAGGATAGAAGGGCAGAGATGGCTATTTTATGAATTAAACGTATTCACAGAAATGTCACAATAACTTTTTATTTCTTAAAATGATGCTAGGAGCATTTAAATCAGTTTACGTATATATTAGGTAATTTTATTTATTTACTTTTTTTTTTTTTTTTTTTTGAGATGGAGTTTCACTCTTGTTGCCCAGGCTGGAGTGCAATGGCACGATCTTGGCTTACTGCAGCGTCCACCTCACGGGTTTAAGCGATTCATCTGCCTCAGCCTCCCAAGTAGTTGGGACTACAGGCGCGTGCCACCATACCTGGCCAATTTTTGTATTTTCAGTAGAGATGGAGTTTCACCATATTGGCCAGGCTGGTCTGGAACTCCTGACCTCGTGATCCGCCTGCCTTGGCCCCTCCCAAAGTGCTGGGATTACAGGCATGAGCCACCGTGCCTGGCCTATTTACTTATTTATTTATTTATTTATTTATTTTTTGAGATGGGGCTCTATTGCCCAGGATGGACTGAAGTGGTGCTATCATGGTTCACTGCAGCCTTGAATTCCTGAGCTCAAGCGATCTTCCTGTCTCAGCCTCCTGTGTAGCTGGGACTACAGGCATGTGCCACCATGCCTGGCTAATTTTTTAATTTTTTGTAGAGATAGGGGTCTCCCTATGTTGCCTAGACTGGTCTTGAACTCCTAGGGTTAAGCAATCCTCATGCCTTTAATGCTGGGATTATGAGCATGAGCCACCATGCCTGGCCTACATTAGGTCATTTTATTTTTAAAAATTATTTAATAAATTATTTATTTGTGAGACAGGGTCTCACTCTGTCACCCCGGCTGGAGTGCAGTGGCATGATCTTGGCTCATTGCAACCTCTGTCTTCCAGGCTCAAGCAATCCTCCCACTTCAGCCTCCCAAGTAGCTGGGGCTACAGATGCACACAACCATGCCCAGCTAATTTTTAAATTTTTAGTAGAGATGAGGTCTCCCTATGTTGCCCAGGCTGGTCTTGAACTCCCAGGCTCAAAGGATCTGCCTGCCTCAGCCTCCCAATGTGCTGGGATTACAGGTGTGAGCCACCGTGCCTGGCCTACATTAGGTAATTTTAAAATGAGGTTTACAATCTGTTCCACAGCTGGGGAAATGATCTGAGATATTGCCTGGGTGTAGTAAGCACATAAGACATTCTTCTCCTTCTGTTCCAGAGAATCACAGAAGCAATAAACAGCTAAGATTTATTGTTCACCATTTGTATTCTGCCACTGATCAATTAAAACAAAACAAAACAAATGTGTGTGTTCCTGTAAAACAATAAAGATGATGCCCATTAGCCAATAAAATGTAGAATAAACAAGAATGCTAATGGCTTTCTCTTTTCAGCTTTTAGGAATTTTAAAAGGGCTTTAAATTAGCTTTTAGATTATCTTCCCAGAATTTGCAACATTATTACTCAATCGAAGTCTTTTAATGGCAAAGGAGTGACAAGGGACAATCTAAATAACATTTCTATTAATGTGTTCCTAAAAGTTGAAAAGACAACTTGAAAAACACGTGTGAGTTGCACATAAAATATTTACAATGGTGGGGAACACATGCAATTTATTTCATAGAAGTGGAACTTTGGACCCAGAAGTAGGCTATTAGATTGGCCTGGAAAGATGGAAGAAAGATGACCACTGGGCACGAAGGCATGACTCAGCCTTCTGTGGTTCCAGTGTAAAACCTTCCTGTGCCTGTAGAATTCTAAGGGCAATGCCGTGTTGCCCTGGTGTGCTGCTGAATGCCTGCTATCCTTTAGTATAGTCGTAAGAGCATGAGTGCTAGAATATGCCTCAGGCATAGTCCATTTTCTTTCTCTCTTTCTTTTTTATTTTTTTGTTTGAGACGGAGTCTCGCTCTGTCGCCCAGGCTGGAGTGCAGTGGCACGATCTTGGCTCACTGCAAGCTCCGCCTCCCGGGTTCATGCCATTCTCCTACCTCAGCCTCCCAGTAGCTGGGACTACAGGTGCCTGCCACCACGCCTGGCTAATTTTTTTTTTTTTTTTTGTATTTTTAGTAGACACGGGTTTTACAGTGTTAGCCAGGATGGTCTCAATCTCCTGACCTTGTGATCCGCCCGCCTCGGCCTCTCAAAGTGGTGGGATTACGGGCGTGAGCCACCGCGCGTGGCCAGGCATAGTCCATTTTCTATTATTGCTTTTTCCCTGTGGTAGGTAAAATGCCAAGGTGTGGCCCAGGATTCCTACCTGCTGGTATCTACGCCCTGTAAAGGAAGGGTCTCCTTGAGTGTGAGTGTGACTTGTGAAGATGATGGGTGTGAAGACATGGGATGGCGTGACTCCCATGATTACATTACATCGCATAAGACTCTGTCAAAGCTCACTGGAAAGAAGTTCTCCCACTGGCTTTGCAGAAGCAAGCCATTTTGTGAGAGCCATGAGACCGGGACTCTAGAGCAGCCACTAAGTCCTGCTCTAGAATTCTGTAGCCATGAAACAACTTGTCCTAAGTTGTTTCATGGTTACAGAAAATGAATACACCCCCTATTTTCTCTAGTCTACACTCTTAGATTTATTATAAATGTTACTAGAAATTCTGTTTTTGTGCTCCTTAACTTCATATATTTCCCATTAAATTTTTCTCCCTCTGTATTGTGCCCTGGGCTTTCTTCAGCTTTATCTTTAATTTCACGAATTCTCTCTTCAGCTGGCTGTACTGATCAGTCTCTGCTTTGATAATTCAGTGTAACGAACCCCGGCAGTGACTTAATAGCCGATCCCGATTTCTTGCTCACATTGCACGTCAGTGGCTGCAGGTGGAGAGCAGTGTCTCTGCTCCAAGGTCATGTAAAGTAGACCTTGTGTACCTTCTCACTCTGAGACCCAGGCTGAAGGAAGAGAGCAGCTCCTCTCTGGGATGTGAGGTTCTCATGGTGGGTAATAGGGCTGACTGAGCCTTGAAATGCTTCCTAAATCCTCTGCTTACGACTGGCTGCATTGTCATTTAGGCCATTGGTCAAAACAAGTCAGTGGTCCAGCCCAACATCAATGAGATGCAGAACTAGATTCCTCCCCAGGGGAAGAAGCAAGGAGTATTTTTGAATAACAATACAATCTGTTATAATGGCCTACTTTAGTTTTTTTTTTTCCATTAATGATATTTTTAATAGATCTCTATTGGTTCTTTTTGAATCTCCTTTTATTTCATAATGTCCTTTTCTTGACTTAGGTGTTCTATTCCATCCATTATCTTTTCTAACATTTTAAAACCATTAACATTAACATTCTTAGTGCTTTATCCTTTGTACTTTCAATGGAGTCAATTATCTTTTTTGTTTCATCTCTCCTGTTTTTTGTTTGTTTGTTTGTTTGAGATGGAGTTTCCCTCATTTTGTCCAGGCTGGAGTGCAGAGGCGCGATCTCGGCTCACTGCAACATCTGCCTCTCGGTTCAAGCAAGTCTCCTGCGTCAGTCTTCCAAGTAGCTAGGATTACAGGCATGCACCACCACGCCCGGCTAATTTAGTATTTTTAGTAGAGATGGGGTTTCACCATGTTGATCAGGCTGCTCTCAAACTCCTGACTTCAGGTGATCCTTGATCTCCCAAAATGCTGGGATTACAGGTATGAGCCACCATGGCTGGCCTAACTCTTTTTTTTTTTTGAGACAGACTCTTCCTCTGTCACCCAGGCTGGAGTGTAGTGATGTGATCATGGCTCACTGCAGCCTCAACCTCGCAGTCTCAAGCAATCCTCCCACATCAATCCTCTCACCCAGCTCTCAGTGTAGCTGGGACTACAGATGTGTGCCACCATGCTGGGCTGATTTTTAATTTTTTTTTTTTTTTTTTGGTAGAGATGAAGTCTCATTATATTGCCTATGCTTGTCTTGAACTCCTGGCCGTAAGCGATCCTTTTGCCTCAGCCCCTCAAAGTACTGGAATTACAGGCATGAGCCACTGCACCCAACTTCTGTCTTATTGCTAATTCCCTCTTTCTCAGGGTGGTTTATTGGCTCATGAGCCTTATCATTTTTGACTCTAACTTCATCAACAGGTTCCACATGTTCTGTGGTGCAGTGGTGTTCCTGTGAAGCAGTTTTATATTTCATTTGTCAAGTCCTGCGTATTTTCTTAGTTTTGGACCTGGTTTCCAATCCTGTGTAGTTAAGGTGCACTTGAATTCCTTTCATCTACCTTGAACAGGCTTAAATCTCTAATTTCTCGTGAGTGATTCTTTTTCCATGCATAGTCCACAGCAAGTGGCAAGCTTTTGTACTGCTTCCCTCTTGAGAGGAAGGTGGTATTCTTTTTTTTATTCGTTCCTTCCTTCTGACTTTATATATTAAAATAAGAAAAAAATAAATGTATATGTATATATACACACATATACATAGACACACACACATTATATATATATATGTATACATGTATATATATTCTTTATAATTTACATTTTTTTAGACATGGGGGTCTTGCTGTGTTGCCCAGGCTGGTCTCAAATTCTTGGCCTCAAGAGATCCTCCTGTCTCATCCTCCCAAAGTGCTGAGATTACAGGTGCCAGCCACCATGCCCGGTCTATTATTTATATAAGGTGTTTAATTTCAGCTCCATGTGGTAGATAAATGCCACACTGGAAAGTGGGTATCCTATTGTCATATTTCTACTAGGTCTTCAATTCCTACTCAACATTGTGGGTTTTGAGTTTCTTTTCTGTTTCTGAGGGATTGCCCTTTCTAGCTTTCTGCCCAGCTATGCGTTTAAAAATATTTTGTTGGCCAGGCGCGGTGGCTCATGCCTGTAATCCCAGCACTTTGGGAGGCCGAGGCCGGCGGATCACCTGAGGTCAGGAGTTCGAGACCAGCCTGGCCAACATGGTGAAACCCCGCCTCTACTAAAAATACAAAAATTAGCTGGGCATGGTGGCATGCGCCTGTAATCCCAGCTACTCGGGAGGCTGAGCCAGAAGAATTGCTTGAACCTGGGAGGCGGAGGTTGTGTTGAGCCGAGATCGTGCCATTGTACTCCAGCCTGGGGCACAGAGCAAGACACCGTCTCAAAAAAAAAAAAAAAATTGTTACATTCAGCCAGGCATAGTGGCCCATGCCTGTAATCCCAGCACTTTGGGTTTTGGGAGTCTGAGGCAGGCAGATCACTTGAGGCCAGGAGTTCGAGAGGCCTGGCCAACATGGCAAAATCCCATCTTTACTAAAAATACAAAAAAAAATTATCCAGGTGTGGTGGCACACACCTATAATTCCAGCTACTTGGGAGGCTGAGGCACAAGAATCACTTGAACCCAGGAGGTGGGGGTTGCAGTGAGCCGAGATCGCACCACTGCACTTCAGCCTGGACGGCACAAAACTCTGTCTCAAAAAAATTGTTACATTTTATTCAGAGCTTATGTGTGTTAACATAGAAGGGTGTGGGATGGGGTGGGCTTCCCAAATTAGCTCAGCATGCCTTATTGCCTAGAAGTCCTTAAATTCATTTTGTGACCTTTCCCCACAAAATCCTATTTGAATTTTTATTGGAATTACACTGAATCTATACAGTTATTTGGAGAGAATTTACGTATTTAAAATAGTGAGGCCAGGTTTAGTCCTGTAATCCCAGCATTTTGGGAGGTCAATGTGGGAGGATCACTTGAACCCAGGAGTTCAAGACTCCTGGCTAATTAAAAAATTAAAAATTAAAAAATTAGCTAGGCATGGTGGAGCATGCCTGTGATCCCAGCTACTCGGGAGGCTGAGGTGGGAGGATCACTCGGGCCTGGGAGGTTGAAGCTGCAGTGAGCCATGATTGTGCCGCTGCACTCCAGCCTGGGTGACAGAGCAAGACCCTATCTCAAAAAGTAAACAAGCAAATAAATAAATAAATAAATAAAATATTGAATTCTCTCATCTATGAATGTGGTGTATATCTTACCATTTATTTAAGATTTCTTTTTTCTGTCCTACTGAAATCATGCATTCAAAAGATAGATACTGTGTACTTATTATTAAATTTAGATCTAGGTTTTATATTTTATTCTTGGCTTATTATTGTGTAATTTCTGGCTTGCTGAATAACCATGAGCAAATTATCTAATCATTATAGTTTTAATTTGGTTGAACTGTTAAATTACTGTTATTCAACTCAAGTGTTTAGTAAGTACAAAGCAATGAACTTACTGGATAATTAAGTTGTTTAACATTTTCATTTGTAAGTTTAATATCAAGATATTACAGTTCAGAAAGATAAAATATACATTTATCAAAATTACTCAAGATGCACATAACTAAAACTTTTTGAAACATAAGTAAAAATAGAAACTGCAAAGAGAGGAGTAAACTAAATTAATAAATATGATTTTGTTCTTGATGCATGCCAGAGTCAGAATTTGTAAAATCACTGATTGAAGGATGGAAATTGGCCGGGTGTCGTGGCTCACACTTGTAATCCCAGCACTTTGGGAGGCTGAGGTGGGCGGATCACCTGAGGTCAGGAGTTTGACACCAGCCTGGCCAACATGACAAAACCCTGTCTCTACTAAAAATACAAAAATTAGCCGGGTGTGGTGGTGGGTGCCTGTAATCCCAACTACTTGGGAGGCTGAGGCGGGAGAATAGCTTGAACCTGGGAGGCGGAGGTTGCAGTGAGCCGAGATCACACCACTGTACTCCAGCCTGGGTGACAGAGTGAGACTCTGTCACAAAAAAAAAAAAAAAAGAAGGAAATTGTGGAACTTTGAGCAGACTTAGGACTGTTGGTAGACAGGGGTGTTCAGTTTTAGGCAACAGACATTAAGTGAGCTGGGTGATCTTCATTCTTAGGGTGTGGTTAAGAGTCAAAGACACAACAGAAACATTAAGTTTCCAAAGAGGCCTTGTAGAGGTGTCAGTGAAAACTCTCTGCCAAAGCCCATCCCCTTTTCTAAACATGAAATCTGTGAAATACCATGCAGATCCAACATTAAAGCCTTCTCAACAGTTGTACCAGAAGATGGCAACCACTGTGGTTCTTCTTTCACTACAGTGCCACTATGTAATCAATACATTATTATTGCTTACAGAGCCTTATTGATTTAACTCTATAGTGCTCTTTTCTCATTGGCTCCATTTATGAATATAGACACTCAGAGCTGGAGGGAACTTCAGAGATTTAGAATTTACAAACTAAAGATGTGTGTCAGAATCTTTTTGTGGAACATTTTGTTTTCTTTTCTTTTCTTTTTTGAGACAGAGTCTTGCTCTGTCGTCCAGGCTGGAGTGCAGTGGTGTGATCTTGGCTCACTGCAACCTCCACCTCCCGGGTTCAAGCCATTCTTCTGCCTCAGCCTCCCAAGTAGCTGGGATTACAGGCGCCCGCCACCATGCCTGGGGAATTTTTTTTGTATTTTTAGTAGAGACGGGGTTTCACTGTGTTAGCCAGGATGGTCTCAATCTCCTGACCTCGTGATCCACCCACCTTGGCCTCCCAAAGTGCTGGGATTACAGGCGTGAGCCACCGCGCCTGGCCAACATTTTCAAAATACACATGACACCTTCTGAATTAGCAGGTCTGGAGTGCGGGTGGATATGTGTGTTTGAAAGAGTTTCCTAGGTAATCTGACAAAGTGTTCTGGTTAGGAATTATTTCTCTAGTCTAACCCCTTAATTGTGTAGAGGAGAGACTTTACTTGGAAGAAAAATGCTTCTAATTTAAGATTGCCTTCGTTAACATAGGCAGTTAGAAAATTTAGGCCTTAATGATTCAATTTCTCCAGTTCTTTCTGAGCTCCTATTTCACCACCATCAAGCTGTAATTTTGTTTCTGACTTAAGGACTTGGGGTTTAGGTAGACCTCTATTTTCAAAACAAATCTCTTTATCTCTATAATGTGATGAATGAACAATGCTCTACAGTTTTGGGTTTAGGAATCGTGACAAGCTCTTTAATTATAATAATTCAAGTTAGTTGTAAACAGGTGCAGCAGGGAGACAGCCGACAGACCCACTGGGCCCAATGCTGGAAACCATTCTGAAGTTTTTCAGTGTCTATGGGGCAAAGACTTAGCTCTGGCTGGAAAAAAATATATATAGATATATTTTTTGACAGAGTTTCGCTCTTGTTGCCCTAGCTGGAGTGCAATGGTGTGATCTTGGCTCACCGCAACCTCTGCCTCCCGGGTTCAAGTGACTCTCCTGCCTCAGCCTCCTGAGTAGCTGGGACTACAGTCATGCACCATCATGCCCGGCTAATTTTGTATTTTTAGTAGAGACAGGGTTTCTCCATGTTTGTCAGGCTGCTCTCGAACTGCCAACCTCAGGTGATCCACCCACCTCAGCCACCCAAAGTGCTGGGATTACAGGCGTGAGCCACCGCACCTGGCCAGGAAATAATTTTTCTAGATCGACGAAGTTTATTTTACATTAATGTATATCTGAAGTAGTGAATGGCATGTTCAATTTATGACCTGGCATCATCTCCCACCCTGGACACATTTAATGACTTTTCAAGTCAGATTTTGGAAATATGATTAACCAGACTTGGGGTTTCTGCAAATATAAGTTTGCTTTTTCAGATGGGTAAAGCAGGCTTCTGTATACAATTGAAAAGCAAGAATGTCTGTCCTTTCCTCACACTGAATATTAGAAAGAAACCCCACAGAGAATCTTAGCATTCGTGGAAAAGAAAAGAGTTTACTTTAATCTTAGTTCGGACCATTCACTTTAGTTTATTAGTAGCTAACCAGGCTCTTTTTCACATTGGGCCCCACATTCAGCTTCCTTAACTACACTGATTGAGACAGGACCACCCAGGTTGAAGTGCAGTGGTTCACTCATAGCTCATTGCAGCTTTGAACTCCTGGGGTTAAGTGATCTCGCCTCAGCCTCCTGAGTAGCTGTCACTACAGGTACGCACCACCCATGCCTAGCTATTTTTTTATTTTTTGTGGCGATTGGGTCTTGCTATATTGGTCAGCTGGTCTAAAACTCGTGGCCTTAAGTGATCCTCCTACATCAGCCTCCCAAACTGCTAGAATTACAGGAATGACCCACCATGCCCGGCCCAGATCAAGATGTTTACTAACATAGGATCTAAATAGAGTGTCTTGGCTTTAAGTGACTAGCTTCACAATCTACCTTTTGTTAGAACGGATTAGGGAGTCATATATCTAATTTCATATTTTCCTTTATCAGACAGGAGCTTATACTATTATCTTTCCATATTATATAAAACCAAGTGTTTCTTTTTCTTTCAAGATCAGCCTAATGATCAGGAATAAATAAGAGTGCCCATATCTCATCAACTGGTTGGACAGGATGACTTTAGTTCACATTAAGAGTATGGGCTGATTCCTATAAGGAAAAAGTATAATGCTACATTATTGCTTTGTAGAATTTAGAATTCCCTCAACCCTATAAGAAAAGGGACAAATACAAGTATAGAGAAATAAATAACAAAAAGATTGTTTATCAAAACATAGTAAAGCACAGTCAGGTCTAGAATGAACAGAAAACTTTTGCTTTGGTGAGAAAAGCTGCTCCTAGATGTTGGTGTAAGATTCTTTGGTGCAAGCCAAACAACATACTATAATTCCTTGAACAAAGTGAGATTTTCTGCTTCTGTGACTATTAAGAAAGCACAATAAAAAAAGCAACAAAACAAAACAAATGCCAACCAAGAAATAATTATTTTTGTATGGTTTTTTGAATTAAGACTTTTTTTTTTGGAGACGGAGTCTTGCTCTGTTGCCCAGGCTGGAGTGCAGTGGTGCAATCATGGCTCACCACAACCTCCGCCTCCCGGGTTCAAGTGATTCTCCTGCCTCAGCCTCCTGAGTAGCTGGGGCTACAGGCACGTGCCACCATGCCTGGCTAATTTTTGTATTTTTAGTAGAGGTGGGGTTTCACTATGTTGGCCAGGCTGGTCTTGAACTCCTGACTTTGTGATCCACCTGCCTTGGCCTCCCAAAGTGTTGTGATTACAGGCGTGAGCCATCACGCCTGGCCTTTTTTTTTTTTTGAAATGGAGTCTCGCTCTGTTGTCCAGGCTGGAGTGCAATGGCGAGTTCTCAGCTCACTGCAACCTCTGCCTGCCGGGTTCAAGAGATTCTCCTGCCTCAGCCTCCTGAGTAGCTGGGATTACAGGCACCTGCCACCACGCCCAGCTAATTTTTTGTATATTTAGTAGAGACAGGGTTTCACCATGTTGGCCAGGCTGGTCTCGAACTCCTGACCTCAGGTGATCTGCCCACCTTGGCCTCTCAAAGTGCTGGGATTACAGGTGAGCCACTGCCCCCAGTCTAGTTGTTGCATTTTTAAGAGAAAGTATTTTGACTTTAGTATTGCTAATGCGGTGAAGAGTCCTGAACGCTCTCATAAATTCATGTAAATTAGGATTGTAGGTCTTATAAGGCCAGATAGGACCTCAAAAATCATCTAGTCTCACCCATTCCATATTTTACAAATGAGGAAACTGATGTGACCTGCCAAGGTCATCACTTAGCTGGTGGTGGAACAAAGGGTATTGCAGGAGGTTCTTGATTCTTAGTGACATTCTCTTTAACTTCTTTTGGCTTATGATTTAAAAATTAAGTACTTCATAAACTGTTGTGTATTCAATCAGAGGGGGTCAATATTCAGTTTTTTATGTTTCAGAAATAGAGGGTATGGTAGCTACGCTGTTCTCCAAATATGTTCTGGCTTTCTGTCTTCTTGTTTTTTGTTTTTTGAGGGTCGAGGTCTCATTCTGTTGCCCAGGCTGGAGTGCGGTGGAGCAATCATAGCTCACTGCAGCCTTGAACTCGGGCTCAAGCCATGCCTGGCTAATTTTTAAATTTTTATAGAGACAGGGGTCTTGCTGTGTTGCCTGGGCTAATCTCAAAGTCCTGGCCTCAAGCAATCTTCCCGCCTCGGCCTCCCAAAGCGCTGTGATTACAGGCGTGAGCCCCTACACCCAGCCACTGCTTTCTAGTATTGCATTTAGTGACCCCATGTGGTTGGGTAGGATGTTGTGATCAGTTTGACCAATGATTTGCAAGCAGAATTGTATGTCACCTCTAATTTTTTTTTTTATTTTTTAAATTGACAAATAAAAATTATATGTAGTTATGGTGTACAACATGACATTTTGATATATGTATATATTGTGGGATGGCTAAATCAAGGTAATTAATGTATACTGAGGAGGGGTTCTTAATCCATGAAGCTTTCTGGGGATCTGTCTCTGACTGTTTACTTGCAGCAGCATCCCTGTTGAGCCAGGACGGACATTTGGCATGAATGAGAAAGCCCTTTTTGTTTTAAGTCACTGGAATTTTGGGGTTATTTGTAACCTCAGATTACAAACCTGTAAAGAGTGTTTTCTTAAAAGGAAGCCAATGCTTCTAATTTAGGCTGTGGCATTAAAGGGAAATGAATTTAGGCAACACATCTGGCAATTTAGAGCAAAAAAAGTGATAATGAAAATTTTTTGGTTATTGAGGGTATTTATTTTTTTTTTTTTGAGGAGGGAATGTTTCTATGCTATTATCTTTATTCTCCACTTCAGTTTTTTTTTTTTTAAATCTCCTGTGGTAGTAAACTATGCATGGAATTACTGTCAAAATCAATCTCAAAATTAAAATTACAACCAGGATTCAGTAAATTAAACTAAGAGTCGAGGAATCTGGGTCCTGGTTTTCATCTTGCCACTGCGTGACCTTCAATCTATCTGGGTCTCAGGACACTCACTTATCTATAAATAGGTGTTGAAACAAATCATCTTGAATATCTTTCTAGCTCTGTTAATCTGTAATTCCGGGAAATCAAAGTAACATGCTGCTAGCTATTTTAGGTTAGGGATCTTAAACACAATTTTAAAATATAAGAACTAGGCCTAAAGGTATCTTGGTATAACAATTTAAAGAGTAATGAATACTCGGATTCATCTGAAACTTGAACTGCCCTGCAACATGATATTTCGTACTTTCATGGTCCTATTTCTTCAGTGAGTACTAGCCATGATTTTTAAAATGTACTTTTACTGGGCACGGTGGCTTACACCTGTAATCCCAGCATTTTGGGAGGCCGAGGCGGGCGGATCATGAGATCAGGAGATCAAGACCATCCTGGCTAACACGGTGAAACCCTGTTTCTACTAAAAATACAAAAATTCCCCAGGCGTGATGGCATGTGCCTGTAGTCCCAGCTACTCAGGAGGCTGAGGCAGGAGAATTGCTTGAACCCGGAGGCGGAGGTTTCAGTGAGCCGAGATCACGTCACTGCACTGCAGCCTGGATGACAGAGTGAGACTCCATCTCAAAAAAAAAAAAAAAAGTACTTTCCAGGTTTTTCTGATATTTAAATGTATTTTTCTTGTATTTAAGAATGAATGATTTCTTTTTAGTATTCAGAAAATGTTTCCCAAGGATGTCGTGGAACTGTGCCTGTTTTATTTAACTTGCTTTTTTAGTCTCACCAACATTTCTTGTAGAGATGTGGATGAGAGTTTTCAACTTTATCTAAACTTACCTTACTCTTCCTGAGTTCTAAGACTTTGGAAAAATATTGACAGGCTCAACATTAGCCTCTCTCTCTTTTTTTTCTTTTGAGACAGAGTCTCACTCTGTCACCCAGGCTGGAGTACAGTGGCACCATCATGGCTCACTGAAGGCTTGACCTTCCAAGCTCAAGTAATCCTTCCACCTCAGCCTCCAGAGTAGCTGGGACTACAGGTGCATGCTACCACACCCAGCTAATTTTTTGTATTTTTTGTAGAGATGAGTTTTTGCCATGTTGCCCAGGCTGGTCTCAAACTCCTGGATTCAAGCAATCCACCGGCCTCTGCCTCCCAAAGTACTGGGATTACAGGCGTAAGCCACTGTGCCTGGCTAGCCTCTTTTTTTGATGGAAGTGCAAAAATGGCTGCATTTAAAGGTTCAGCTATCAAATATTTCGGAATGTTTTGTTTGCAAGTCAATTTTGGCTAGAAGGCTCAAGTGACAAAACCATTAGGATCAATTGTCACATGTCCTAATGGTAAAAGTGGTATCACTGGTTTCTTGCTCTGGCTTTTTGACTTCTGTCTTCTTAGAACCAAAAGTAAGCTGGCCACAGAGCCACAAAGCCATAGCCCCTGGCCGACAGGTGCCCATCTTAATTATTTTAATTTCATTGTTAACAAATTGGTAAAGGGACTAGATGATCTATGAAAGCCAGTCCAGTTGTTTGATTTTTTGTAAACACTCTTCTGGATTGTTCATTTTTTACTTATTAATTTTTTACACTGCAGTTCACTACTAGAGTTAGTGTTGTAGCATCATACTCTTTATCAGAGATATTACATGATGAGGAAAGTTGCTCATAATGATTGTCATTAATCTTGGTTGTAAAGTATACTTTTCACAGAATCAGAAACTGCCTGAAAATATAAACCTATTCAATTATACTGAGCCTTGTTTTAAATCAATGGCAAATAAAATGCTCTTTATAAAAAATTCAATTTTTTTTTTTTTTTTGAGATGGAGTCTTGCTCTCTCACCCAGGCTGGAGTGCAGTGGCGCGATCTCGGCTCACTGCAAGCTCCGCCTCCTAGGTTAAAGTTATGCTCCTGCCTCAGCCTCCCAAGTAGCTGGGACTACAGCCGTGTGCCACCACGCCCGGCTAATTTTTTGTATTTTTAGTAGAGACGGGGTTTCACTGTGTTAGCCAGGATGGTCTCGATATCCTGACCTCGTGATCCACCCGCCTCGGTCTCCCAAAGTGCTGGGATTACAGGCATGAGCAACTGTGCCCGGCGTATAAAATTTAATTTTTAAGAAAGCAGAGGTGTGACGTTTTGACTGGTGTTACTTATTTTGCATTCCTTTTTTTATTCTTGTTTTTTTTTTTGAGATGGATGGAGTCTCGCTCTTGTTACCCAGGCTGGAGTGCAATGGCGCAATCTCAGCTCACTGCAACCTCTGCCTCCAGGGTTCAACCGATTCTTCTGCCTTAGCTGGGATTACAGGTGCCTGCCACCATGCCCAGCTAATTCTTTACAATTTTAGTAGGCACAGGGTTTCACCATATTGGCTAGGCTGTTCTTGAACTCCTGTCCTCAGGTGATCCACCCACCTCGGCCTCCCAAAGTGCTGGGATTACAGGCGTGAGCCACTGGCCTATTTTGCATTCCTAAAACATTATTTTCATTTTCTGCTTCATCTGAATCTTCATCCACCCCGCCCCCAACCCCTTTTTATAAGAGGCAGATTCTTGCTCTGTCACCCAGGCTGGAGTGTAGTGGTGCCATCATAGCTCACTGTAGCCTTGAACTCCTGGGCTCAAGGGATCCTCCTGCCTCAGCCTTCCAGGTAGTTGGGACTGCAGGTGCATGCCACCACACCTGGCCATTTTTTTTTTTTTTTTTGCATTTTTTGTAGAGATGAGGTTTTGCTATGCTGCCCAGGCTGCTATCAAACTCCTGGCCTCAAGCGAGCCTCCCGCCCTGGCCTCCCAAAGCTCTGAGATAACAGGTGTGAGCTACCACACCCAGTCAGAATCTTAAATGCAAAGGCAGTTTTAATGGTCTTACCCAAAGAAATAAAAACCTAACATGAATACAAACATTACTCAGTCATAGGAATTCTTATTAAAAATCCTATGTACAAAAGCACTATTCAGTGCCTTAAAAAGCTGGAAATGGTTATCTTAGAGATATAATCTTATCAACTTAGACTAGTAATCCTCCCTGCTCTTAAATATTGGCTAATATATTCAAATTATTTATTTCCATAGGTTTTTGGAGAACAGGTGGTATTTGGTTACATGAGTAAGTTCTTTAGTTATGATTTGTGAGATATGGGTGCACCCATCACCTGAGCAGTATACAGTGAACCCAATTTGTAGTCTTTTATCCCTCACTCCACCCCCACCCTTTCCCCTGAGTCCCCAGAGTCCATTGTATCATTCTTATGCCTTTGCATTTTCCTAGCTCAGCTCCTACTTATGCCTGAGAATGCTCAATCTTTGGAAATATGGAATCCTTCACAAATTTGCGTGTCATCCTTGCGCAGGGCCCATGCTAATCTCCTCTGTATTGTTCCAATTTTAGTATGTGTGCTGCTGAAGCAAGCATGCTAGTGTAGTATAGTGCAGTGTTGGAGAAGATGATTCAGAGTCTCCAGATTTCAGTTGACTTTGAAGAATGCACAAACCCCCAAGGCCAAGGTAATGTGCTGGAAGCTTTCTGTGTATTTGCTAACCATGATCTTGGGGTCTCTGGATAGGTATGAGAGGAATGTGGGGTGAGGTATTTGGCTGACTCATCTATGCCACCACACTCAGACAGCACTCAACTGAGCTAAACCAGAATCTGCATGTCATAACTTGGGTGTCTTAATTGCCAAGGAGTGTGAACGGGGTGGAATGCAATAATGGAGGATGCCCTGAAAAATGGTCCGATTTGATGGTATGCGAGATATATGCATTTTGCATGATTATTTTCAGCAGAACACTTGCTACTTTAGACGTTTATTTTTAGCCTTCTAAAAGCTAGTAATGTTGTTTGCTTGATTTGTTATATTCATTTCTCAGACTATTATTCAGGTTCAGTGAATAATATTAAGAAAATCCTAATAATTATATTATTCTGGGCTTTTAGTTAATAGACCCATAAGATTTATCTCAGCTCAGCAACTACTCACAAAGGGAATCAACTATATTCTTATAGTACTCAACATCTGAGGTAAGTGCAGGTATTTTTCATTCACATTTGGGAGTTTTGTTTGTTTGTTTGTTTTGTTTTTTTTTGAGATAGAGTCTCGCTGTGTCACCAGACTGGAGTGCAGTGGTGTGATCTCGGCTCACTGCAACCTCTGCCTCCCAGGTTCAAGCGATTCCTCTGCCTCAGCCTCCTGAGTAGCTGGGACTATAGGCGTGCACCACCATGCCTGGCTAATTTTTTGTATTTTAGTAGAGATGGGGTTTCACCATGTTGGCCAGGATGGTCTCGATCTCCTGACCTCATGATCTGCCCCCCCTTAGCCTCCCAAAGTGTTGGGATTACAGGCGTGACCCACCACACCTGGCCTGGGAGGTTTTACAACATGTTTAAGTAACTGTACCTAGCGCACCCTAAGGGAATGTTGCTAATAATAGGTCTGATGTTTGGGGAAAAGTGTTTGAGCTCATCAAAATAAAAGCAAATAAAAGAACAAGGAAACAATAATTCTTGTGTAAGTGTTCTGTTAACTTGTCTATGTTGGGCTCAGATGGGAAAAGCAAGCCACTTCTCCTGGCTGAATGCTGGCTGCCAGCTTGCATCTGCCGCTGCTGCTAAGTGTCAGTTATGCAGAGCCCCTGACCCCTTTCCATTTTCAGAACAAGAATAGAACTAATTGTAGCATCAGGATGCAATGCATTCCAAAATATATTTCCTCTGAAGCAGTAATCTCTTCCACATCCTGCAAAGCAACTGAGAAGGACATTTTTTTTTTTTTTTTTTTTGTCACTGAGAATATTTTTGACATTGGATTTGAAATTCTAAACCTCAAATGAGCTGGAAAAAATAATTCAAAGAATCCAATTTGTATATACTTCAAATATTTTAATAATGAATCCATGAGACCATCTACATTCTTTTGCTATGGTGAAATTGTGCTGTGGTAACTTGCACTTAAAATAAGAAAACCAGTTTTAGAGCGCATTTCCTCATGATGGTAGATGCCATAATGGTGTTGGATCGGCCCAAATCACAAACTTGGTAAAGTTTGCATCTTTCTCTCTTTCTTTCTTCCTTTCTTCCTTCCTTCCTTCCTCCCTTCCTCCCTCCCTCCCTCCCTCCCTTCCTTCCCTCCCTCCTTCCTTCTTTCCTCCCTCCCTCCCTCCCTTCCTTCCCTCCCTCCTTCCTTCCTTCCTCTCTCCTTCTCTTTCTTCCCTCCCTTCCTCCCTGCTTCTTTCCTTCTTTCCTCTCTCTCTCCTTCTCTCTCTTTTTTCCTTCCTTCCCTCCCTCCCTCCTTCTTTCCTTCCTTCCTTCCTCTCTCTCTCTTCCCTTCCTTCCTTCTTTCCTTCCTTCCTTCCTTCCTTCCTTCCTTCCTTCCTTCCTTCCTTCCTTCCTTCTTCCCTCCCCTCCCCTCCCCTCCCCTTCCCTCCCCGCACCTCTTTTCTTTCTCTTTCTTTCTGATATAGTCTTGCTCTGTCACCCAGGCTGCAATGCAGTGGTGGTGCCATCACGGCTCACTGCAGCCTTGACCCCTTGGGCTCAAGCAATCCTTCTGCCTCAGCCTCCCAAGTAGTTGAGACTACAGTTGCATGCCACCACGCTTGGCTAATTTGTTTTTGTAGAGATGGTGTCTCACTATGTTGTCCAGACTGGTCTTGAATTCCTGGACTTATGCAATCCTTCCAACTTAGTCTCCCAAAGTTCCGGAATTACAGGTGTGAACCACTGCCCCTGGGGCATCTCTTTTCTTCATTATATTTGTTCTTTAAGTTTCTCTCCTGCTCAGAAACCCTTACCCTCATTCCGATCAACTTCCAGTATTGGACAAAGTTCTTCCTTAACCACATTAAAAAATCTGATCTCGAAATACCTGTATCCCCATGTTTATGGCAGCACTATTCACAGTAGCCAAGATATGGAATCAACCTAAGTGTCCATCACCAGATGAATGGATAAATAAAATGTGGTGTATATACACACAATGGAATACTATTCAGCCATAAAAAAGAACAAAATCCTATAATTCATGGCAACATGGATAAGCCTGGAGGACATTATGAGTGAAATAAGCCAGGCACAGAAAGACAAACACTGCATGTTTTTACTTATATGTGGAAGGTTAAAAAGTTGATCTCATAGAAGTAGAGGGTAGAATAGTCATTAATAGAGGCTGGGAAGGGGAGTGGGGAAGAGGGAGAGCGGTTGGTTAACAGTTATAAAATCATCAGGCCAGATGTGGTGGCACATGCCTGTAATCCCAGCACTCTGGGGGGCTGAGGCAGGAGGATCACTGAAGCCCAGGAGTTTGAGATCAGCTTGGGCAAGATGGCAAAACCCTGTCTCTATTAAAAAATAAATAAATAAGTAAATGCTGAGACCAGTTCAGTCGTGGAGATCCTAACCCAGTGGCGCTAGAGGAATTAAAGACACACACACACACAGAAATATAGAGTATGGTGTGGGAAATCAGGGGTCTCACTGCCTTCAGAGCTGAGATCCTTGAACAGGGATTTACCCACATATTTATTGACAGTAAGCCAGTGATAAGCATTATTTCTATAGATTGTAGATTAACCAAAAGTATTCCTTACGGGAAACAAAGGGATGGGCCGAAATAAAGGGATGGGTCTGGCTAGTTATCTGCAGCAGGAACATGTCCTTAAGGCACAGATCCCTCATGCTATTGTTTGTGGTTTAAGAATGCCTTTAAGCTGTTTTCCAGTTTTCCGCCCTGGGTGGGCCAGGTGTTCTTTGCCCTCATTCCGGTAAACCGACAACCTTCCAGCGTGGGCATCATGGCTATTACGAGCATGTCACAGTGCTGCAGAGATTTTGTTTATGGCCAGTTTTGGGGCCAGTTTATGGCCAGATTGGGGGCCTGTTCCCAACGAGTAAGTAAAAATAAAAACAAAACAACTGATAGGAGGAATGAGTTCTAGTGTTCTATCAGCACTGTAGGATGACTACAGTTAAATTAACTTATTGTATATTTTAAAATGGCTAGAAGGGGCTGTGTGCAGTGGCTCACACCTATAATCTCAACACTTTGGGTGGCTGAGGCAAGTGGATCACCTGAGGTCAGGAGTTCGAGGCCAGCCTGGTCAACATGGTAAAACCCTGTCTCTACTAAAAATACAAAAAATTAGCTGGGTGTGGTGGTGGGTGCTTGTAATCCCAGCTACTTCGGAGGCTAAGGCATGAGAATTACTTGAACCCAGGAGGCAGGGATTGCAGTGAGCCAAGATCGCACTACTGCATTCCAGCCTGGGTGACAGAGTGAGACTCCATCTCAAAAAAAGTAAAATAAATAAATAAATAAAATAAAAATAAAACAGCTAGAAGAGAGGATTTTGAATATTTCCAACACAAAAAAATGATAAATGTTTGAGGTGAATATACTAATTACCCTGAATTGATCATTATAAAATTATAAATTGATAATTTATAACCAATCAATTTATATAAATTCAATCAATCAATTGAATTTATAATCAAAAATCACTGTACACCCCACAAATCTGTACAATTATGTGTCAGTTAAAAAAATAAAAAGGAAAAATAGCAATAATTACATGGGCAAATAGAGCTTGATAGGGCTGTAAAAAAATCTGATCTTCAGAGGAATGTAAAACTAATATACACAAAGGCATCATTAACCAATAATAATGAGTGGAAATAGGAAACCTCTAATTTTGATGCCCAGGACTAACTTCTTCTGACAATAGGAAAGTTTTTGTAGTTTCTGCAGGACTTGGAGCCACAAGACCTGAGTCTAAGTGCTGGCTTAGCAGCTCTCTCAGCACTTCATCTTTCTCAGCTTCAATTTATATCTATTACTTGGGGGCTGCCATGATTCTACGAGATGGCATGTGTTGAAGTGTTTTATAAAACATGAAGCCGGCCAGGCGTGGTGGCTCACACCTGTAATCCCAGCACTTTGGGAGGCCGAGGCGGATGGATCACAAGGTCAGGAGATCAAGACCATCCTGGCTAACACAGTGAAACCTCGTCTCTGCTAAAAATACAAAAAATTAGCCGGGTGTGGTGGCGGGTACCTGTAGTCCCAGCCATTCGGGAGGCTGAGGCAGGAGAATGGCGTGAACCCGGGAGGCGGAGCTTGCAGTGAGCCGAGATGGTGCCACTGCACTCCAGCCTGGGGGACAGAGCGAGACTCTGTCTCAAAAAAAAAAAAAATAAGAAAAGAAAAGAAAGAAAACATGAAGCACCCTCACTCCGCAGTGTTTTAAAAAATTGCTTTAAAATCATGCAAGGAACGGCAACTAGGAAGTCAGAGGCCCAGAGTTTAGTACTGCTTTGCTACTCCCTAACCTCAGAGACCTCAGAAAAATCTTCTAACCATACCAGGCCTGTTTCTTTGTCATAAAAACCTCCAGGTTAAACCAGAATATCTCTAAATTTCCTTTCAACATGAGGCATTTTATAGTGTCATGAATTCAAATTGTTTGCAAAGAAAACACTATGACATCTAGTTCCAAGAACACAGAAGGTGGCATGAGTTTGAACTAGGAGGTCAGTAGAGGGATAAAAGAGATGGTCATTGTGGAGGAACTGGGGTTATCCTCCCAGAGGAGGCTGATGCGAGCTATAGAACAAGAGGTCTGTGTGGCAGGATGCCTATTAAGAAGGTTGGGATGGGTTCATGGCTTTGGGGTAAAAGGTTGCAGGAATTTGGGAGCTGAATGAACAGGGATTATTAGGCGTTTGCGGAGGTGCAGTGTTGTCCTGTGGGTAGCATATAATGCTGCAGGGATTTTGGTGGTCAGCAATGCAGGGGTGAAAGTGGCAGGAGGAGGGAGTGAATGACAATGACAGTGAAGACAAAGACTACCTTCTAACCTTTTCTCTCTCTTGAATCCACTGGGCAGTGAGAGTGATCAAGTTAAAGTGTAAATCCCATGACTTCTCTCCCCTGCTTAAAATCTTTTCATGGCTTTCCTTGTATTGAGATTATGCAAATTCCTTATCATTGGCTTTCAGGTCCCCAAGGGATTTGGCACTTGCCTATCTCTCCAACCACCTCCAGTCCTCTGTTTCCATTCCACCTCTTCCTGAATTCCAGCAACACTGAGCAGCTTGAAGTCACCAAGGTATACCTGCAGTAGGGCTGTTTCTCTGTGGTTCTTTATAGGATTCACTGTGATTCTTGGGGAGTTTAGCTTAACTATTTCTTTAGACAAGCTTTCTCTGACCATGCTACATGTAGTACTCTCTTCCCCTTGTCTAAGCCCTTTGTTTCTTAAACAACCACCACCACAGTCTATAATTATTGTACTTTTTTTTTTTTTTGAGGCGGAGTCTCGCTCTGTTGCCCAGGCTGGAGTGCAGTGGCGGGACGTCAACTCACTGCAACCTCTGCCTCCTGGGTTCAAGCGATTCTCCTGCCTCAGCCTCCTGAGTAGCTGGGATTACAGACATGCACCACCATGCACGGCTAATTTTTGCATTTTTAGTAAAGACGGGGTTTCACCATATTGGTCAGGCTGGTCTTGAACTCCTGACCTCATGATCCACCTGTCTCGGCCTCCCAAAGTGCTGGGATTACAGGCGTGAGCCAGTGCGCCCAGACGATATACTTGATCTTTTGTAGCTTTTGCTTCAGTTAACACATATGTATCGTTTTTCCCCCCTTTATCACACTCATCCCCCTTCCATACAGCTCAAATTTGAAACTAATGTGTGTTTTATTATTCACTGTATTTATTGAAGAGTTTTAAATCCTGTTCATCATTTTATTTTATTTTTTCTTTTTCTTTCCTTTTCCTTTTCCTTTTCCTTTTTCTTTTCAGACAGAGTCTCACTCTGTCACCCAGGCTGGAGTGCAGTGGCGCAATCTCAACTCACTGCAATCTCTGCCTCCTGGGTTCAAGCAATTCTTCTGCCTCAGCCTCCCACGTAGCTAGGGTTACAGGCGTGTGCCACCATGCCTGGCTAATTTTTGTATTTTTAGTAGAGACAGGGTTTCACCATGTTGGCCAGGCTAGTCTCGAACTCCTGACCTCATGATCTGCCCGCCTTGGCCTCCCCAAGTGCTGGGATTACAGGCGTGAGCCACTGCGCAGGGCTTTACTTTTCTTTTTGAGATGGAGTTTCGCTCTTATTGCCCATGCTGGAGTGACTGCAGTGGTGTGATCTGGGCTCACTGAAACCTCTGCCTCCCGGGTTCAAGCAATTCTCCTGCCTCAGCCTCCCAAGTAGCTGGGATTACAAGGCCTGCCACCACGCCTGGCTAATTTTTTGTATTTTTAGTAGAAATGGGGTTTCACCATGTTGGCCAAGCTGGTCTCAAACTCCTGACCTCCAGTGATCCCCCTGCCTTGGCCTCCCAAAATGCTGGGATTGCAGGTGTGAGCCACCGCGCCCGGCGTGTTCATAATTTTAAAGAGCAGTATTTTCAAAATTTAACAAAACCATGTTGCTCTTTCCTTTAAAAGACCTTTAATTAGTCAAGCCTGTGCATCCTTCCCAGGGAGCTTTTCCTGCCGTTGACATTGGTGGTATTCTTTTCTGCCTATGAGTTAGGCTGACCCTGCCTTTTTCAGGCATCATCCGGTATTTATCTTTGGTATAAAAAGTAACTGTTATTCTTGTCTTTCACTGCCAGCATTGCAGACTGGGCATTTAAATGCTTTGGATTGTGTGTTTGGAGAAGCTAACAGCTGCATGTGCTATTTCCAATACTCTTTAAGATCCACCCAGGACGTGACCATGGGAATGCTTATCATGTTTTTGGAGGGGAGAATCAATGTAAAATTGGTGAGTAATATACAGAGGTGAAAATTAGGTGAGAAATTCTTCAACAGATTGTAGGCTTGCCATCTGATATCTAGAAAAAACTGTATTCCTCTGAGCAGCTCTCAGAATGCTCATCTGCCTGAACTTGGGGGCAGCCACAGATAGGGAGTGCTTTGGAGGCTCAGTAAGTAACATCAGTATGTTTCCAAAACAAACAAACAAACAAACAAGAAATCCCACTCTCTCCTGCCTTATGCATATATTGGGGAACAGCACAGTTGCATAGTCTGTAAATTTCTAACCAACCAACCAAACACACAAAAAGAAAAGAAAAACCTTGATTTTTCTCTTTAAAAAGAAAACAAAAATTTGGATTAACTAGGGAGCAATGGGCAAAGTCTTCCCTTCATTGAAGCATTGAAATACACAGCTGAATTGTTTCTAGTTGTTTATATGCACCTCAAGCTCAATCAGAAATGATTCATCGACACTGTTTGGATTAGGCTGAGAAATCCTTGTTATATTTTAATAGGGCCAATTTCATGGCTTTTTCTCATGGCCAATTTCATGGCTTTTTCTCAAATGACTTGCAACCCAAAGTCTAACAGAATATAAAATATGAGATATTTCCATATTCTTTTCTGTTTTTTTTTTTGAGACAGAGTCTCCAGGTTGGAGTGCAGTGGCGGCATCTCGGCTCACTGCAACCTCTGCTTCCTGGGTTCAAGTGATTCTCATGCCTCAGCCTCCTGAGTAGCTGGGATTACAGGCATGGGCCACCACACCTGGCTAATTTTTGTATTTTTAGTAGACACAAGGTTTCACCATTTTGGCCAGGCTGATTTTGAACTCCTGATCTCACGTGTTCCACCCACCTCAGCCTACCAAAGTGCTGGGATTATAGGCGTGAGCCACTGCTCCCAGCTGGAATATAAAATCTCTATTTCTGTCCTTTTCATTTAATAATATTAAATTATTTTATGTTGTAAAATTTTTTTGTTTGGGAAGGAGTGTTTAAATTAGAATTCTCTTCCTTGGCTATAAATACTTTAAAGCCCATCACTGCTAGACTTTCACCATTGTTTGTTTTGTTGTGAGGTGTGGGGTGGGCAGGCAGCATGGTGGTATTTACTTAACTACTGATATGAGAAGATACTTTAGGCTTGGAAGGATGTAGCAGATGCTGTCAGTGTCCTGCCCACTTCCTTTAAGACCTTATCATTTCATTGTGCTTTAGAGTTCCAACTGGTAGTATCTGGAAATGCTGGGGAGTTCACACCAACCCCCAGAAGTCCTCAATCAGGAGCTGATGGGAGTTGGGGTATAATTACTCCAGATCCCCCATCCCTGGATGGAATGATCGTAAGGGCTATGTTTGCCTTCAGCGTTTTCTGCTGAAGTTAAATTCTAGCTTTGGCTTAACAACACATCCTTAATTAGCAATCTTCCCTTTCCTGCTCCCCTACCAGCCATCCCTTACCTCCCTAATGAACTATTTGCAATCATGTCTTTCTCTTAAGTCAAACCATATTAGGATTTGGGGGATATCTAAATCCAATACAAACCTCTTACTTTTAGGTAACATTTCATTTATTTATTTTTAATTTCAATAGTTTTTGAGGAACAGATGGTTTTTGGTTACATGGGTAAGTTTTTTAGTGGTAATTTCTGAGATTTTGGTGCATCCATCATCTGAACAGTGTACACTGTACCCAATGTGTAGTCTTTTATCTCTCACCTCCCTCTGTCTCTTTCTCCCCACCCCTGAGTCCCCAACATTTATTATATCATTTTTATTAGGTGACATTTTATTTATTTATTTATTTTTGAGACAGAATCTTGCTTTGTTGCCCAGGCAGTAGTGCAATGGCACGTTCTCGGCTCACTGCAACCTCTGCCTCCGAGGTTCAAGCGATTCTCCTTCCTCAGCCTCCCAAGTAGCTGGGACTGCAGGCGTGCACCACCACGCCAAGCTAATTTTTATATTTTCAGTAGAGGCGGGGTTTCGCCACTTTGGTCAGGCTGCTCTTGAACTCCTGACCTCAGGTGATCCACCTGCCTCTGTCTCCCAAAGTGCTGGGATTACAGGCATGAGCCACCACACTTGGCCTAGGTAACATTTTAATCTATTATCCTAGGTAGATACATCCTTAGAGTAATCTACTTAACAGGTACTTTATATATTTTCACTATCTGCTAGCATATATTGCTAATTGTCTACTAAATAATGACTTTCTTTTTGAAGGGAAACCTTTTGTACATATAAGATGTAACTGAAATGATTAAGATACAATGAAAGCATTGGAAAAATAAGTACCTAGGTTAAACACAATGGTATTTTAAGAGTTTACCTGTACAGTGGTTCACACCTGTAATCCCAGCACTGTGGAAGGCCGAGGCAGGTGGATTGCTTGAGCCCAGAAGTTTGAGACCAGCCTGGGCAACATGGTGAAACCCCATTCTACAAAAAATACAAAAATTAGCTGGGCATGGTGGTGCGTACCTGTAGTCCCAGCTACTTACGGGGCTGAGGTGGGAGGATCACTTGAGCCCGGGAGTTCGAGGCTGCAGTGAGCTATGATCATGCCACTGCACTCCAGCCTGGGTGACAGAGTGAGACCCTGTCAAAAAAAAAAGGCCAGGTGTGGTGGCTCATGCCTGTAATCCCAGCACTTTGGGAGGCTGAGGTGGGTGGATCACAGGGTCAGGAGATTGAGACCATCCTGGCTAACATGGTGAAACCCCGTCTCTACTAAAAATACAAAAATTAGCTGGGCATGGTGGCACGCACCTGTAGTCCCAGCTACACGGAAGGCAGGAGAGTTCCTTGAACCCGGGAGGCGGAGCTTGCAGTGAGCCAAGGTCATGCCACTACACTCCAGCCTGGGCAAAAGAGCGAGACTCCATCTCAAAAAAAAAAAAAAAAAAAGAGTTCATAGTCTCAATAGTGACACTTAAAGACAGAGAGGAATATGTACCAAGTGCTAAATATAGCACAAAACTTATACTTTTATTGTTACATTTCATAGCTTAGTCTATATTATAGGATAGCCAGAGACAAACAATTTGTAATTTTAATGATGCTAAGGTCTGAGGTCAAATACCATTTAATTCACATTAATGCAAGAGCTATACATTATGGTCTGCCCCTTGAGTGTCTAGGATACCATTTAAAACAACAACAAAAAAAGGTTTTCCAGAACTGGAGATTACACATACAAAAGACACATGTAGTTTGAAAGACATGGGGTAAGCGTGACTCTCTTAGGTATGAGGGTCATTCATTGCTTGGGTTTAGAGCTATCAACCTAAAATAACCAAAAGGGTCAGAGTTCAAAGAGAGTTTATTCAAGTGCAGACTTTGAGATGACCACTCAACCACCCAGGATGCACATATTCCAAAGAATGGAAGCCAGTGTTCTGAAGTGTAGAATCATGGGACCCTTTATACAGACATAGATTAAGGAAGCTTAACAGAATTTCATGATCTTTCTATATAAGGATTAATGCATAGTTACAATGATCTGATGAATTGAGGTTGTCTTTTTCTTTCAAGAAAGGTATATTTAACAGTCCATGCTGAAGATTTTGCATCATCTGAGTTGAATTAGGTGAAGGACAATAAAGGAGGCAGTTAATCTGGAACAAAGATCAGTGATTGGAAGAGGAAGAAGTCTTGTCTCTGGTCCTTTCTGGTCATTTACAGAACAAGAACAATGAGGAAGAGACTTGACTTAATTTAAGAAGCAGAAGTTACAACTACATGCTGTGTGACTCAGATCACAGTCACATCTCTCTCAAGGTGTTTTCTGGGTTCTGGCAGCTTTTAAATTTTACTTATTTTCACATAGCTATAGTCTGCCCTCCAAAATGTGCTAGCTGTCCTGAAAATGCACAGCCTTGGCCACATGGGTGATGGGGTCAGAGGTCATGATGGACCTGCATTCATGGTTCTTTTTTTAAAATTTTATTTATTTATTTATTTTTTGAGACGGAGTTTCGCTCTGTCGCCCAGGCTGGAGTGCAGTGGCGCGATCTTGGCTACTGCAAGCTCCGCTTCCTGGGTTCACGCCATTCTCCTGCCTCAGCCTCCTGAGTAGCTGGGACTACAGGCGCCCACCACCACGTCTGGCTAATTTTTTGTATTTTTAGTAGAGGTGGGGTTTCACTGTGTTAGTGTGGATGGTCTTGATCTCCTGACCTCATGATCCGTCCGCCTCGGCCTCCCAAAGTGCTGGGATTACAGGCATGAGCCACTGCGCCTGGCCAAATTTGTAGTTCTTAACTGGAAGTGCATTCCATCTTTGGTGGGCCAGTAGTATGTCCTGTTGATGTAGGGAAAGATGCAGTAGAAGATGGTGAGTGGGGAGTGTGGGCTGAGACTGGAGACATTCTTGTTCTGCACTTATTGTCATCAGGTGGAGTTTTCTGCGAAATGAAGATGCTAATAACGACCTTTCAGAGTGGTTGTAGAGAGTAAATTGATTCAAGCACAGTGCCTCATAAATAGTAAGCTCTTAAGATATGGTAGCTCTTTTTTCTTTGCTTTTTTTTTTTTTTTTGAGACAGAATTTCGCTCTGTTGCACAGGCTGGAGTGCAGTGGTGCGATCTTGGCTCCCCGCAACCTCTGCCTCCCCGGTTCAAGTGATTTTCCTGCCTCAGCCTCCCGAGTAGCTGGGCCTATAGGCGCATGCCACCATTCCTGGTTAACTTTGGTATTTTTAGTAGAGACGGGGTTTCACCATGTTGGCGAGGCTGGTCTTGAACTCCGTATCTCAAGTGATCCGCCCGTCTTGGCCTCCCAAAATGCTGAGATTACAGGTGTGAGCCACCATGCCCTACCTGGTAGCTCTTATTAGGGTAATTTATTTTCCAAACCAGTACACTTAGGAAATGAAAAAAGGTACTAAAATAATACATACAATATAATTTACATATGTTTGAATATAATTTCTAAATTATTTATATATTGGATGATAAATTAGTTTTATTATATGCATAGGCCAATAAAGTAGTTCTATTTAAAAACTTTTGAAAATGAAATTCTTTCAGTTTTGTTTTAAAATTTTTTTTTTTTTTTTTTTGAGATGCAGTTTTGCTTTTGTTGCCCAGGCTGGAGTGCAATGGCTCAATCTCGGCTCACCGCAACCTCCGCCTCCTGGGTTCAAGCGATTCTCCTGCCTCAGCCTCCCGAGTAGCTGGGATTACAAGCATGGGCCACCATGCCCAGCTAATTTTTTTGTATTTTTAGTAGAGACGGGGTTGCTCCTTGTTGGTAAGGCTGGTCTCGAACTCCCCACCTCAGGTGATCCGCCCGCCTCAGCCTCCCAAATTGCTGGGATTACAGGCATGAGCCACTGCACCGGGACGAAAATGAAATTCTAAAAAGTAACAACTATCTATGTATATTAAAGCAAAATTTAAAAAATCTTTAGTCTTATCAGAATGATGAAAATAACGTAAGTGGTATGATTATTTTTGTTACATAGTACATGCTTAATCAGTTTCTTAGTCTTTTTTTTTGGAGACAGAGTTTCACTCTTGTTGCCTAGGCTGGAGTGCAATGGTGCAATCTTGGCCCACCGCAACTTCTGCCTTCCGGGTTCAAGTGATTCTCCTGCCTCAGTCTCCCGAGTAGCTGGGGTTACAGGCATGCGCCACCATGCCTGGCTAATTTTGTATTTTTGGTAGAGATGGGGTTTCTCCATGTTGCTCCAGCTGCTCTCGAACTCCCGACCTCAGGTGATTCGCCCGCCTCGGCCTCCCAAAGTGCTGGGATTACAGGCGTGAACCACTGCACCCGGCCTTTAGTCTTATCTGTCTCAAATATCATGTCATTTTTCTGACACTGGCATTTTTTGGAAGAATGCATTTTTTTCTTTTTTTTTTCCCCAAGACAGAGTCTTGCTGTGTTACTCAGTCTGGAGTACAGTGGTGCAATCTTGGCTCACTGCAAACTCCACCTTCCAGGT
Source organism: Pan paniscus (assembly GCF_029289425.2). Taxonomy (NCBI): domain Eukaryota; kingdom Metazoa; phylum Chordata; class Mammalia; order Primates; family Hominidae; genus Pan; species Pan paniscus. The sequence continues at coordinate 32,979,688 of NC_073254.2, forward strand.
CCAAAGGATTTTCATGCCTCAGCCTCCTGAGTAGCTGGAATTAGAGGCATGTGCCACCACACCCAGCTAATTTTTGTATTTTTAGTAGAGACAGGGTTTTGCCATATTGGCCAGACTGGTCTCGAACTCCTGGCCCCAAATAATTCACCTGCCTTGGCCTCCAAAAGTGCTGGGATTACAGGTGTGAGCCACCACGCCTGGCCAATACTGCTTTTTTTCTAAAATAGACTTATTTTTAACTTCTCATAATACCTGGATCTTTTTTGAGGTTATACTGCATGTGAATAAAATTGAGGTTGACTCTTCTTCTCTGTAAATCATAATTTACTTGAGAAATGTAATCTCTCTAGAAGAGCTAAGTTATCTGGTAAAAATGGAGTGAATTCTGCTCAATGGGAAGTGTTCTTAATTCTAATTTTTTTGTGTTAAAATGTATAAATAATTGGCTGAAATATACCTCCTGATTACTGTTCTTTTTGCTTCCATTCAGAGTACTTTTCTTTGCTTTTACAAATATTTTTGGAAGACAAATGTCATCACATAAATTATCTCCATTTATGATTATTCTGATGTTTCCCCAAACTGAGATGCCATAAATTCATAGGCCTTCTTAATTCTGTTCCATTCCAGTGGACAACATAAAAGTTTCTCTCCACATGTAGAAATATTCCAAAGAACAATTATGGAATCTCAAAACTAAATCTTGGACAGGATCTGAGGGCAATTCATTTATTTCCTATAACTCTGTTGCTGTAGATCGGATGTTTCAGTGTCTTCCTCTTTGTAAGTTTGGTTTTTAATAGTTGTAATTACCGAAAAACTGAAGTTTGTTTTTTGATGCTCCTTGAATTCTTTGATTAAAATTTCTAACTGATATTGAACAAAATGCACCCTAAATCTAGAGGGCTAATTATGAAAAAGTTCAATATCATTGGTCAGACACAGGCTGATTTACTAAATAGTTCCAATGGATGATGGGTAGCAGAGAGGAAATAAAGTTCAGTACTGCCATGCTGAGGTGTTTTGTTTTTTTGTTTTGCAATCAACATCAACTTATCAACTTTATTAAAAAATTTGGTAGTTTAATAAGTTGGCATCTTCAAAATTTGTAAATTTTTACAAATATGGTTTCATTGCAATTGATACAATAATGCAACTTCTTTGGAGAAATTATGACTCCATTTACACTGTAACCAACTCCAATTGTAGTCCTGCATCTTTAAAATTAGATGCCTTAATTTTTTTTTTTTTTTTTTGAGACGAAGTCTCGCTCTCGCCCGGGCTGGAGTGCAGTGGCACGATCTCGGGCTCACTGCAAGCTCCGCCTCCCGAGTTCACGCCATTCTCCTGCCTCAGCATCCCGAGTAGCTGGGACTACAGGCGCCTGCCAACACGCCCAACTAATTTTTTGTATTTTTAGTAGAGACGGGGTTTCACCGTGTTAGCCAGGATGGTCTCGATCTCCTGACCTTGTGATCCACCCGTCTTGGCTCCCAAAGTGCTGGGATTACAGGCGTGAGCCACCGTGCCTGGCCTAGATGCCTTAATTTAAGAAGATTTTTTTTCCCCCCAAGACAGAGTCTTGCTCTGTTGCCCAGGCTGGAGTGCAATGGCATGATCTCGGCTCACTGCAACTTCTGCCTCCTGGGTTCAAGCAATTCTCCTGCCTCAGCCTCCCGAGTAGCCAGGATTACAGGCATGCACCACCACACCCAGCTAATTTTTTTCCTGTACTTTTAATAGAGACGGGGTTTCGCCATGTTTGCCAGGCTGGTCTCGAACTCCTGACCTCATGATCCGCCTGCCTTGGCCTCCCAAAGTGCTGGGATTACAGGCGTGAGCCATTGTGCCTGGACAAGATATTGTTTTTACCATGACATCATGTTCCACCAAAATGTTTATATAGATTATCACTGCAAAAACAAATACTTTTACCTTAAATATTGAAAATTTAAATTTATAGCGAGTCATAATTATGTCAGATATGTTTCATCTTAAACAGACTACAATTCCAAAAGCTTTACATTGATTCCATGAATTAGGTAAAAAAATTAAACCATTATTGGAATTAATTTAATTGATCTTTCTAGGTGAAGCCTTAGTAACACTGATATAAAATTAGCAACAGTGAAATTTTTATAAAATTCTTCTATCAATCTTAACACATTATAGCTTTTGCTTCACTTTTGGTGCATGAACACAAAAACATGAAATAAAAATATGGCAAAGTCAGTGTAGGAGAATAATTACTGGATCTAAATGTCATGTGAGCACCTTACACAGCTGCGTGTAATAACTTGTAAACTTTAAGTACAGAGTTCCCAAAATAGCTACTAATTTTATTTTTCTTTTAAAAATAGAAACAGTCTTGCTTTGTTGCCCAGGCTGGAGTGCTATGGTACAATCATAGCTCACTGCAGCCTCAAACTCCTGGGCTCAAGAGATCCTCCCATGTCAGCCTCCCAGGTAGCTAGGATTACAGGTGTGTATCACTACACCTGGCTAGCTTTTTTTTTTTTTTTTTTTTTTTTTTTTTTTTGCTGTAGAGATAAGGTCTTGCTATGTTGCCCAGGCTGGTCCTGAACTCCCGGCCTCAAGTGATCCTCCCACCTCAGACTCTTAAAATGCTGGGATTGCAGGTGTGACCCACTGCACCAGGCCACTGCTAATTTTTTATGTAGATTATAACACTTCAGGCCCACACCTGTAATCCTAGCACTTTGGGAGGCCAAGGCAGGTGGGTCACTTGAGGTCAGGAGTTCAAGACCAGCCTGGCCAATATGGTGAAACCCCATCTCTACTAAAAATACAAAAATTAGCTGGGCATGGTGGTGTGCGCCTGTAATCCCAACTACTTGGGAGGCTGAGGCAGGAGAATCAGTTGTACCTGGGAGGCGGAGGTTGCAGTGAACCGAGCTGAGATCACGCCACTGCACTCCAGCCTGAGCGACAGAGCAAGACTCTGTCTCAAACAACAACAACAACAACAAAAACCCAAGAAAAGAAAAACAAAAAACTTCTTCAGATTTGTGTTTTAGGGTTTTCATTTGCTTCTGGATATCACTTTGTCCTCCATGGGTGTGGGGAGTGGCAAATGATGACATTTTATGCAATTTCACATTCATCAACTTACTTGAGGATAGAAAATTCCTCACTTAATATTTTACGAAGTGTAAACTTTCACTTTTATTTATTTACTTATAAAATAGAGATGGGGTTCTGCTATGTTGCCCAGGCTGGTCTCAAACCCCTTGGGTCAAACAATCCTCCTGCCTTGGCCTCCCAAGTGCTGGCATCACAGGTGTGAGTGATTGCACCTGGCCTAAACTTTCCCTTTTGAGCTTACTGTTGTTGAAAGATTTCTTGCAAAATAAAAAAGCACCACCAAACAATAACATAATACTTTTAGATGCACCTCATAGAAGAAATAACCAAATCATTTTGGTCAGATTGGTTTCTCTGTGTCCTAAGGCAGTACTTGCAGCCTCGTTTCCCTGTACATATTCCTCACACCCCTAACGTATGATTTCTCACATATCTCAGGGACCCCACCAGCTGTGCCTTGGCGGTTCTGTGCATTTTATAGACCTGAGCATGGGCCATGGCAGACCTAGTCGGTGAATCCCAAGGGTTCAGAGCAGCAGCTGTTGGAGAGCTCTCTTGCCACCATAAGTGCTATCCTTGGACACAGAGTTGAACTTGGAGGCTCTTGTCTGAGGGTCTTTTTTTTTTTTTTTTTTTTTTTTGGTAAGCAAGTGCCTTGCTGTTTTTGAAAGGGAAACGTGTTAGTTCCATTGCATGTGGAAAGGATTGGGGAAAATAGAAATGGGTCCACACTAGCCGCCTTACAGATTTAACCGCATGTGACATCTTGGCTTGTGTGTCATACAGTACTAGACAAGACCATGGTGGAAGCTGAAAACATAAAGGGCTACTAAACCAATCCTAGCTTATTTTAGTGCAAATATTAATGGTGACTCTCCATTAAAATGAAACAATCCAGGAAAATGTTAAACCAGACAAAATAGCAGGATAATACGCCTAAACCAGGGCTGTCCAGGGCAGAAAAAGACCCTAGTTAAAAGGATGGCACATTATCTCGGGAGTTTTTGCATAGGAACACTAGAGGGCGCTTTAGACTATAGTTAAGAATCCTGCTTTGATTTACAGAAGGAAACTTACTGTATCAGATTGACGTTATAAATTTCAGCAGTGGATGGTTTATACACTGGTATTCCTAGAACATGGAAAAATGCAATACAAATGTTTTTGTGTTCCCCCTTCCCATGCTGGAGTGGTTACGATAATACTGTTTGTGTTTTACTTCAGATTAAAATCTTCAGAAGTGCCCTTTAGTTGTCAAAAGTGTCAAACACTGGGGATAAAAAGGTCACACACTGTTAGTGAGCAATGAAAATTTAGTATGATTAACTGATTCAGAAAACAACTTGCTTTGAATGTTCTTAATGTGCTAGGTATGTTTTCCTAAACCTTTTATGCAGGACACATTTAATTTTTTATTACAATTCTGTGAGATAGGCACAACTGTTATTTACTTTGTAGATGAGGAAACCGAGGCACTCGGTGTTGAAAAGACTGCCCAGGGTCACATGTCTTGTGCATAGATAATGTGCTGTTAACCGTTGTACTGTGCAACTGTGCAACACAGTTGCATGGATAATAATTAGTGAATAATACCTCTATGAATGAATGAATAAATATTATGTTACATAGATACTAAGCATATGGGAAAGGAGTAGGGAAAATTGCACTTCATATTTTTTTCCTAGTGGCTGGTCCAATTATTTAATGAATCCCATTCCAGCTCTCAAGAGTCCAGTGGAGTCCACTCAGGGTTGGAAATGGATTTGTCTATGTTACATTACGGCTTACCTGAAAATAGTGAATGGGAGTTCACGGTCACTCAGTCATCCAACTCTTGAGAGTCTGGCCTGGGGATGGAATAGAGGAGCATGAGGAACCAAGAGTGGGAGGAATGGGGTCCACTTTTGGAGAAAACAAGAAAAATGCAAGGAGGAAAAATTGCTTCAGCTCCCTGGCAGACTCGTTCTCTAAGACTGACTCAGGAGACGGTGGAGGCTCTCTCTGTGTCCCTCCAGGGGCTGCTCCAGGAACCAGGCTCCTTTGGGGTGACAAATACGTCCACCCCTAGTAGAACCAGAGAATATGAATAGATGCTGAAGTCCTAGGACTAAAACTGGTTTCAGTGAGGAATAGGGGAGGTCCTACTACAGGTTGGGGAGGAATGGATGAGATTGTCCCCCTATTTAAACATTTCTTTTGTTGTATTTTTTTATTATGGTAAAATATACATAATATAAAATTGACCATTTCACCAGTTTCACGTGTGCAATTCAGTGGCAATAAGTAATTCACACTATGAATGACTTTTTTTTTTTTTTTTTTTTTTTTAGACAAGATCTCACTCTGTTTTCTAGGCTGGAGTGCAGTGGCACTATCTTGGCTCACTGCAGCCTCCTCCTAGGCTCAAGTGACCCTGTCACTGCAGCCTCCTGAGTAGCTAGGATCATAGGTGTGTGCCACCATCCCTGGCTAATTTTTGTATTTTTTGTAGAGACAGAGTCCCACTATGTTGCCCAGGCTGGTCTTGAACTCCTGGGCTCAAACAGCTCTCCTGCCTCAGCCTCCCAGAGGTGCTGGGATTACAGGCACGAGCCTCCGTGCCCAGCCTGTGAATTACTTTTTCATAATCACAAATAGCAACTCTCCATTTCCTCCTCTCCCCAACCTCTGGAAATCACCATTCTACTTTCTGTCTCTAATGAATTTGACTACCCTAGGTACCTTGTTAAGTGGAATCATACAGTATTTGTCCTTTTGTGACTGGCTTATTTCATGTAGCCTAATGTCCTCCAGGTTCATCCATGTTGAAGCATGTGTCAGAACTTAATTTTTTGGTTAATGTTAGAAGACTGGAGAGGAGATGGAAGGACATGTTCGGGCTTGCACTCCTTGGGTGGCAGTGGGAGAAAGACAGTAGGTGTGGGATGCCTTTCTCCTGCCCTTCAGGAAATATCGTGCTTCCTTCTAAGGCCATCAAGTGGTGTGATTGATCAGGCAACAGAAAACCAGCCTCCCATTCCCAAAACCTATCCCCCATTCCTTCTCCATACTGCCTAAAATACACAGACTTGGAGACTGGTTTGATTTAACAACGAGAGTGCATGGGGAATTGAGGTGGGGGGAAGATGCTGTCAATTATTTACTTTATTAAGTATTACTGTAATGTGAATTAGAATATCAGATCATTTTCCACCTCTGTCTACCCCAGTTGAACTAATGAAGCAGGAGTTATAGAGTTGGAGTGGAGAGTAGAGAAGGGATGCCATTTTGGGCACGTATATGACAGGCTCATACCACACAATGTGAGCCTCAGGAATCCGGGGAGAATGGGAGAGAGAAGTTTTTTATTTTTTTTTTGAGACGGAGTCTCACTCTTTCGCCCAGGCCTGACTGCAGTGGCGCTATCTCGGCTCACTGCAAGCTCCGCCTCCCGGGTTCACGCCATTCTCCTGCCTCAGTCTCCCGAGTAGCTGGGACTACAGGCACCCACCACCGCACCTGGCTAATTTTTTGTATTCTTAGTAGAGACGGGGTTTTACCGTGTTAGCCAGGATGGTCTCGATCTCCTGACCTCGTGATCCGCCCGCCTTGGCCTCCCAAAGTGCTGGGATTACAGGCGTGAGCCACCGCGCCAGGCCAAAGCGGGTGTTTTAAGAGCCCCCAGCTCTGGTTCTAGTACCAGACCAGCTAACAATGCTGCCCTGATGCGAAGTGAAGGGGAGCTGGGCATGGGTGTTCACTGTGTGCCTTTCACAGGATACGTCTACTTGGAGGGTGGCCTAAAGCCTAGTTCTCCAACCTGTAACCAGGAGGGCTCTCTCACAGGAACCTTGTTTATACTGGCAGATACCCACGTGGCTCTTGTCTGATCGGGTCCAGTTTATGCCTGTCTGACTGTCACTCTGCTGCTGGGAGCCTGACTTTGTGCTCTCCTTGGTGCCTTGGAGAAAATCAGGCCTGGGGCAGCCCCTAGTTCTTCAGATGGAAGGTGCAAATTCAGTACAGCACCCTCATAGGAAACAAGTCCAAAGATTTTCACTTAAACAGTTCCTGGGCAGGGAGAGCACCATGAGTCTTTGGTCCCTAGGTCATGTGAGGCAGGAATGAGGGATCAGGTGGAGAGAGAGAGAGAGAGAGAGAGAGAGAGAGCGAGAGCGAGCGCGAGCAGCTAGCAGTATATTTTGCATAATACAGTGTGGGCCGTTTTCAATTTGAGGGTAAATGCATGAATGGTCCCTTTAAAGGAAGCAATGGGAGAGTGGGGAGCCCAGGGGGCTAGCGGTAGAAATGCCTCTAAGTTCTTATCTCTGGCCACCAGCTCCAACCATTTGGGTGTGATGTAGAAAAGAGAAAAAAGGAAGAAGGACAGAGGAGCCAGCTCTGCTCTTGCTGGTCTTAAGCAGGACCAGATGGGACACGCCCCCTTACGCACCCAGCTGCTGTTCTCGAAGGCACTTAAGGGCTCTAGCTCACCTGGAGTTTTGAAGGGGATGCGGAAGAGATTGATGTTGCAGTCTTCCTCTCTCCTTGGCAGAGTCTCTGGTGATAGAGACATGGAAGAAGTTTCCAAGGCTGGCCCTGGGTCAAGCAATGCAAAACAATTTATTTGTGGAGAAAGTTTATGTTCCATTCAGCTGTAAGTTACAATGGCCATGACTCTGAGAGGCTGTCTCATAGGTTTATATAATTTGACACTCATAGAAGGAGAGACCTCCTTTTACCTGAATGTTGTTCTTTCCTAGCTTTTTATCCTTGGATTGGTTGGTGAAAAAGCAGCCAGCCTTGACTGAATTATGTGTGGAGTTGGGAGAGAGGAAGGAGGTTTCTAGGTCTGTGTTGGTGACCTAATTCTGTATTATGTTTTCAGCTTTGCTGACCTAATTCTGCATTATGTTTTCATTGAATGAGCTTTTTATTTTTATATCCCTTTCTGGTAACGGAACTACCTTTAAGACTTTCAGTTTTTCCATGTCCCAACTTGCCACATTTTACGTGCACTTGAAAATTCACTCCTTAAGCTATTTTTCATTCTTTCAACCCAGTAGGAATAATATTGCCTGTTTATTATTTGAATAGCAGCATTACTGCTGGTATTATAAACTCGCTGGTCTTGAGCATAATTTGTATGTGTAATAAGTTAATATTTGTTGTCAAGGCTTTAAAGGGGCTGTGTCTTTGGTGTTGGATTTTAATAGTTAATGAACCAATGGAATATTTTTAGTTTTATTGCCTTCCTTGGGTGATTAGATATGCATCATCAGACCTGGTTTGCTTTCACCAACGCTGAAAACAGGTTCCTTGTTAAACACGTCAGTTACTTGTTTCTGAAAGTTACATTTACCACATACTGTGATGACTGGCATTGTTTTTTGGGTTTCCGTTTCAATGAAAAAAATTACTTGAAAAATGTTCTCTTATATTTTGAAACTGTGATACTCATGTTAGCTTGTGATTAGCACTAGCATTTGAGGAACATTCTAAATTCAATCTCTCAGGCATTTTGGTTTCTTTGTTTCTAAAACTTGTCCAATTATGCCTGATTTCCACTGGTAAGACATAATAACTCTTTTGTGCAAATTGGATGTTTGTATCACTTCCCTGCTTTTTAGTAAACTTTGAAATTCTTTTCAATTCCTGAAACTAAGTGGGAATAGTAACTAGATTAACCATGGCTTTTTTGTTGTTGTTGTTGTTGTTGGAGAGACTGTAGCCTTGACCACCCAGCCTCAAGTGATCCCCCTGCCTCAGCCTCCTGAGTAGCTGAGACTACAGGTGCAAAGCACCAGCCCACCTAATATATATATATATATTTTTAATAGAGATGAGGTCCTACTGTGTTGCCCAGGCTGGTCTTGAACTCCTGGCCTCAAGCGATCCTCCCACCTCTGCCTCCCGAAGTGCTGGGATTATGGGTGTGAACCCTCGTGCTCAGCTAGCTTTTAAAAATAATGAGCACGAGGCAGGTGGATCACCTGAGGTCAGGAATTCAAGATCAGCCTGGCCAACATGGTGAAACCCCGTCTCTACTAAAAATACAAAAAGTTATTTGGGAGGCTGAGACAGGAGAATTGCTTGAACCTGGGAGGCAGAGGTTGCAGTGAGCCGAGATTGTGCCATTGTACTCCAGCTTGGGAGACAGAGTGAGACTTCATCTGAAAAAAATAAAAATAAAAATAATGAACAGGACATCATTGCTTGAAAATTATTTCTAAAAATCAGGACATTCCAAAAATAATGGTTCCTTTGAAAGTATTAAGCCCTTCTTGTTGCAGGCCTTGTGGGTGTGATTGGTTTGTGTGTGAGAAAACCATGCTAAATGTAAATAAGTACATTTAGTAACTCTTTAAGGAACAATTAGTTCCTTTTCCCAGGATAAATTTATTTTACAAGAAGTGATAAAGTGAATATTTTGTAAGAAGTATAATTTTAAAATTATTTAATGTGATTTTTTGGCACATCTAATATGCAAATATAGTATTTATATTTCCCTTTCCCGTTACTAAAGGGAAAAATAACTCTAGTGAAGAAAGCGGAAGAAAGGTCTTTTTGGTCTCTGCCCTTCACTCTGACTGTATTTCTTTGCTGTAGCTGTATTAACTGAGTAGTTAGCTCTAATTACATAGTTCATCTTTGCAGCAGCCTCAACTGATTCAGTTTAAAATCAGATTAAAACAAAACGTCCTTCTTCTTGTGTGTGCAACCCCATAATTTAGACTGTTCTGAACTTTTAAAAGAATGCTTAGCCAGTTTTTTTTCTCCAACCGTAATTTGATATAATTTCCTTAAAAAGCAAGGAAATTGTGCCACATTTAAAGATCCTAGATTTAGTTGTCTAGGGGCTGTTTCTGATGATCGGGAGAAATTAAGTGGACCACCATGCAATGTTTTCTTGTATGAGTAGTGGAGAGAGCCAGGGGTGGGAGATGAGGGGTTAGTTAGTCTTAAACAGCTCAGCAGGAAGAGTTGGCAGAGTTGGGATTCTGCATCTTTGACCTTTTAGCATTTCAGTGGGTCTTTGTTTTCATATGGACTTTTCCCTCTCCTCCATTTTCTTCCCCTTTTTTATATAAACTTTAAAAAATTGGTAATATTTAGATGCCCTCTGAGCTTTGGAAAGGCATTTTTGTTGTTGTTGTTGTTGTTTCAGTCCATTGGGTACATTTAGTTCTGCTGTATCTACATCAGAAAAACCCTAAGTGTAATAAAGCACGTGAAGTATTACATTATCTCAAGTTCCTTCTTGAGTCACTTCAGCTGTGGAGTTTCTCTTCCTTTTGCTACTTAGAAAATTGGGGCCTTTGGCTGGAGAATCACTTGAACCCGGGAGGCGGAGGTTGCAGTGAGCTGAGATCGTGCCATTGCACTCCAGCCTGGGCGACAAGAGTGAAACTCTGTCTCAAAAAAAAGAAAAGTAGGCTTTGGAATCAAAGAGTCCCCAAGCCACAGAAAGCTCCACCATAGCTCCAAGTCCTGCAAACCAAACAACTTTCAACTTCCCCATGTAAGTCCGGCATTTGGTTTATGATTTGGCAAATGCTGAAAGGAGGAGCTTTCACGTCAGCAATTGTAAGAAGGAAACTTAGCACTAGCTCCACAGCATAGCAGAGAGAGAACTATGTCAACTTGAAGATTTATATTAAATAGAGAAACAAGGGATTGGTTTAGATATATAGGTGACTTATAAAGAGGAAGTTTGGGGTGGTGATTAAGGCCAGATCATTGGCTTTAGATAAATCTGATTCAAAATCTGGATGAGCATCATTAACAAGTCAGAAAAACAGTAGATGTTAGTGTGGATGTGGTGAAAAGGGAACACTTATACGCTGCTGGTGGGAATGTAAATTAGTATAATCTCTATGGAAAACAGTATGCAGATTTTTTTTTTTTTTTTGAGACGGAGTCTTGCTCTGTCACCCAGGCTGTAGTGCAGTGGCCTGATCTCGGCTCACTGCAAGCTCCACCTCCTGGGTTCATGCCATTCTCCTGCCTCAGCCTCCCAAGTAGCTGGGACTACAGGTGCCCACCACCACGCTCGGCTAATTTTTTGTATTTTTAGTAGAGATGGGGTTTCACCGTGTTAGCCAGGATGGTCTCGATCTCCTGACCTCGTCATCCACCTGCCTCGGCCTCCCAAAGTGCTGGGATTACAGGCGTGAGCCACCGTGCCTGGCCTCAGATTTTTTAAAGAACTAAAAGTAGATGTATCATCTGATCCAGCAATCCCACTGCTGGGTATCTACCTAAGGAAAAATAAGTCATTATATGAAAAAGACACATGTATGCATGTATTTACAGCAGCATGATTCACAATCGCAAAGACGTGGAACCAACCTAAGTGCCCTTTGAGCAATGAGTGGATAAAGAAAATGAGATATATATATATATACACACACACACACACCATGGGGTACTACTCAGCCTTTAAAAAGAATGAAATAATGTCTTTTGCAGTGACTTGAATGGAGCTGGAGGCCGTTATTCTAATTGAAGTAACTCAGAAATGGAAAACCAAATACTGTATGTTCTCGTTTATATGTGGGAAGTAAGGCATGTTCACACAAAGGCATACAGAGTGGAGACCCAGAACGGGGAGAATGGGTGAGGGATAAAAAACTAGATAGTGGGTACAATGTACACTACTCGGGTGACAGGTACACTAAAATCTCAGACTTCACCACTATACAATTCATCCATGTAGCCAAAACCACTTGTACCCCAAAAGCTATTGAAATAAAAAAAAATAAAGTGATAAACATAAAAAGAAACACAAAACAACAGCCCACAAAATCTGGCTGAGCCACTGACTAGCCAGGTGACCTTGATCTATTTAAGAGTTTTTCATCTATAAAGATAATATATAATGTTTAAGGGGGTTATTGTGGGAATAACATACCTATTGTGATGTCTAACACAAAGTAAGTTCTCAGTAATGGGTTATTTTTCGTCAATATTTTGTCATGTGTGTGCAAAGTGAGAAATAGACATTACAAATTTCTTTGTGGCTGTCTAGTTGAACTAAGAATGATGGATATTGTCTTCAGCATTAAATGTACCCATGGATAAGGTAAATTGATGTGATATTCAGTGGTGCTGATAGGCTGGAGGCAATTCTCCCACCTCCTGCCTGATGAACTCCTGGTTTTCCTTTAAACCCCACTCTTTGTCAATATCCCTGACCCTCCAGATAGCTCTTTCCTCTCCTCTGTTTTGCCTTTGTACCCAGGCCACTAGTCTGTTGTTACCTTTATCATGGAGTTCCTATGTTCTTCCTCCTGGACTATGAGCATTTGAGACAGGGATTATTTTATTCATATTCTCCCTCTTCCCACCCACGGGCTAGCACAGGGCTTGGCATATCCATTAGTTGGATTGAAATTGATTAGATTTAATTGAATCAAATCCTGTATAGAAAACAGGGTCATACCAAATATTTGGGGCTCACAAGGCTGTTGACAAAGTCTGTGAGATGCCTCATTTTACAGCCTTGTTTTTGATTCCAGGCCCCAATCTTAGTTAAGCACCAGATTATACATCACATCTGATATCATTCAAGACTCTTAATTGTCATTGCAGACAACGTGGTGGCATTCAGCTGCGAGCAGATGTAAGGTTTCTTGAGGCTTTACTGTTGGATTTGCTGTTCTCAGGGATATGAACAGCTGTGTGGTTCAGGCTTCTGGAATTAAGAGAGCCAATGTAACAATAAGGAGTAAGAGCTCAAGTAGAAGTCAGGAATCATGCTCAGATGTCATGGGTTGCCTGGTGAGAATGTTCAAATGGATTTAATACTTTATCTTGACCAGGTGCAGTAGCTCATCCTTGTAATCCCAGCACTTTGGGAGGCTGAAGTGGGAGGATTGCTTGAGCCCGGGAGCTCAAGACCAGCTTGGGCAACAAAGTGAGATCCTGTATCTACAAAAAATAAAAAATAAAAAAATTAGCTGGGGATGGTGGTTCGTACCTGTAGTCCTAGCTAGTTGGGAGGCTGAGCAGGGAGGATCGCTTGAGCTTTTAGGATTTTGAGGCTGCAGTGAGCTATGATCACGCCACTGTGCTCCAGTCTGGGAAAGAGTGAGATCCTGTCTCGAAAAAAAAAAAAAAACCTTTAACTGCCAAAAGGGGTATTTCTTTATTCACAGCCTCTATCGATGTACAGGATTACTTTTGTATCCTTCAGTATCCTTTTTAAGAAAATGGCAATAAGTTATTCCACTTATGGTGCCCATTGCTATTATTTCCTTTTACAATTATAACAAAAATAATTTTGTCATATAGAGAAGGATGGTGTTACAAATTAATTTACATGAGGTCAAATTTTCTAGGTAGGCTACTGCTTCTGGGATAATTTTCCACATAAACTTTGCCATCTCTAATAACTTTCCTTGTACTCCTATACTCAAGTAAGCAAATCCTGCTTTTATATAATGACATGTTTCTGGAAAACCCGTATGTAATCAGAATCTTTGGAAAACATCTAAAATACATAATTTTGAACATGTGAGCTATCCATTTTCTTTTCAACAGGCTTACACCCCAGTTACCTTCTCTTCTTTTTTTATTCTTAAAACAGAAGTGAGAAGCTCCCATAAAGGGATATTTGGTGTTCTGGGCAAAGGATGTTAGATGCTTCTCCCACCCATCCGATGCCTTGTTTTGATTAAGGGAGGCATAGCTTAGCTCCTTTCATCCCCAGAATAACTTTGTTCCAACCTCATGGGTCCTCCTTGGTCCTAAAGACAGTTTAAGATGATGTCAGATAACACCACATGTAAGAACTCTGCTTCCCATAACTTTGAAGTCACAGGCCAGCTTCTACCCAGCTGGAACCGAAATAGCAAAAGGTTACCTGCCAAAGGCCATCCAGGAACCACTTAGACCAAAGATAAAGACATGGTTTCTCTGATGCAACCTGAGGACAGGGTAGGTGCAAATCATATCTAGAAACAGGCTTTGGGCGCAGTGACTCACATCTGTAATCCTAGCACTTTGGGAGGTCAAGGCAGAGGATCACTTGAGGCCAGGAGCCCAAGACCAGCCTGGGCAACATAGCAAGACCCCATCTTTACAAAAATAAATAAATAAAAAGCTGGGTGTGGTGGTACATGCCTGTAGTGCTAGCTACTCAAGAAGCTGAGGCAAGAGGATCAGTTGAGCCTAGGGGTTCAAGGTTACAGTGAGCTGTAATCATGCTGCTGCTGCACTCCAGTCTGGGTGACAGAGCAAGACTGTATCTCTAAAAAAATAAAAAATAAATTAGAAACAGGCATATAATATGTGCTTGAATAATATGTGTTGGCTAAATGAATGAGTGCCTCACTGTTACTGGTAAAATCAACTAAGAATTTCTGAATGTCCCTTAGACTGTTCTTAAGGAGTAGTATCATCAAATTCTTAGACTCCCTTCATATCCACATGCTTAGATATAGTCACTGCGTTCACTTGTAGATTTTCCCAAATGTATTTTCACAAGAGCTCTTTTAATAGTGGCTTAGATAGAACTTCTCTATAATTCATTCTATTTGTTCAAAGTATGAAAGTAATACCTGTGATGGGATGACTTGCTATCTGGATATCACTGCCATACTGTTATAAGCCAGCCTGCCCCCCAAATCCTTTAATTTTCCTTGCTTTGCTTAGTGCAGGTGAAGCATTCCTGCCCTTGGCCTCCTCCCACAGAACCAGTTTTCTGCTGGATGGCAGTAAGAGTTAATCAGATATGCTCATCTGAGCACAAGCATCAGCCAAAGTGTGTGCCACTGTCTCACATAAAACGAAGATGTTTCCTGAAGATGTTTAAGGAAAGCAATTAATTGTGTGAATTTCAGGCTAATGGGGGAAAAGTTCCATGGCATTTCCAGAGGAAATTCTGGCTTCAGCATTAGAAAGATCAGGATATAAATCTGGCTCCTGAAATTTATTTGCTGGCTGATCTTGACCAAGCCCTCTGAGAGTCAGTTTCCTCATCTTAAAAATGGGAATGATGATTCTAATTGGCAGGATTGGTTGTTTATTTATTTATTATTTTTATTTTTTTGAGACAGAGTCTCTGTCTCTCTGTAACCCAGGCTGGAGTGCAGTGGCACAATCTCGGCTCACTGCAACCTCTGCCTCCTGGGTTCAAGCAATTCTCCTGCCTCAGCCTCCTGAGTAGCTGGGATTACAGGCATGCACCACCACGCCTGACTAATTTTTGTATTTTTTAGTAGAGACGGGGTTTCACCATATTGACCAGCCTGGTTTCAAACTCCTGACATCAGGTGATCCACCTGCCTTGGCCTCCTAAAGTGCTGGGATTACAGGCGTGAGCCACTGTGCACAGCCAGGCAAGGTTGTTTAGTTTAGGTGGAATAACAGATGTTAGCATGCCTAGCATATTATAGGCTGTATTAATTGGCAGGTATAATTCTGGTGTATAGAGCCATTTTAAACTTCTCTGAAGTTATATTCTGTATGTGAGTTTCTGCCTGGATAGCTGATGCCAAGAACTGGTTTCCCTTGGAGTTAATAGGAAAACTCTTTCAGTTGGAATTGGTATCCAGACACTTAAGGATCATTAGTCTGGATGTTGGTTTTATTATTTGCTTCATGTATGTTGTTTTATTATTCTTAAATTATCTCCTTTGGATTTATTGGCGTCTTCTCCAGTGTATGTCATGCTAACCACGTAGTAATTTGATGGTTAAAGGGATGAGGCATTCACTTGGAGGCAATAGCTTTTCCCTGAAAGGAGGTCAATGTTTACCCTTAAATAAAGGGGTGGTTTTACATGTGTTCATAATAAAGGCAAGAAAGTATTACTTTGGATGAGTCTCTTACATTTACATGTACAGGGTCTAGAAACTACCCTAAAAGAGGCACACAATTATAACTTGAATATATGTTAAGATGATAAGCCTTAGGTTTTTCTACTTGCAGGGCTTGGGGGTGGAGGGGGGAACTATTATTTCTCCTTACATGAAAAACCCCAATTAAAATATTAAGGAGCTTTAGAAGCCCCTCCTAAAGGCTCTGAGAAGATGATCTGGGCTGTTTATTAACCCATTAATCCAGTGTACTTAATTCCTTTTGGCTAAGGGGGAAATGTTTTTTCCCCTTAATTTCCACGCTAAATGAAACACTTAGACTCTGGTATCTATTTTTCATGAATGAATATGAGAGGTGCAAAAGCCATTTAATTTGCCTGTCAGTTTCTTTATAAAATGAGGGAGCTGGACCAGGCAGTCTTCTGCGCTGCCATTCTCTGAATTGTAATGCAAATTGGAAGGATTGAATGACTATGCAACATCTGTCAGTCACTCCACACGCTTCAGACGTCTGGCCTCTAGAAGATTGTAAGATTCTAATATTCAAAGGGAAGAAGTTGTTTAAACTGTCATACATGGAGTGAAAAAGCAGTAAGAGAATTTTGATTTTTCAGTTTGCTTTTTTTTTCTTCTCCACCGGCAAGTCACTGCTTCTTCATAAAGTTTAGAAAATGTTTCTGTTGAGTTGTTCTGGGTGCCTTCTCAGTAATGTTGTGCTTTTCTCTGGTAGAGAATGTGCTGTGTTAGCTGGGCGCAGTGGCTCACACCTGTAATCCAGCACTTTGGGAGTCTGAGGCAGGTGGATCACTTGAAGTCAGGAGTTCGAGACCAGCCTGGCCAACATGGTGAAACACCACCTCTACTAAAAATACAAAAATTAGCTGGGCATGGTGGTGCACGCCTGTAATCCCAGCTACTCAGGAGACTGAGGCAGGAGAATTGCTTGAACCCAGGAGATGGAGGTTTTGAGATGCTGTCTCAAAACAAACAAACAAACAAAACAAACAAACAAAATGAGCGAGAGAGAATGTGCTGTGTTAAAAACTTTTTTTTTTTCCCTTCTATGGAGCTTTTTGAGATGGGGTCTCTGTCACCCAGGCCGGAGTACAGTGGCGTGATCATAGCTCACTGCAACTTTGAACTCCTGGGCCGAAGGGATCCTCCTGCCTCAACCTTCTGAGCAGCTGGAACTACAGGTTCATGCCACCATGACTCACTGATTTTTAAAATTTTCTGTAGAAACAGGGTCTCGCTTTGTTGCCCAGACTGTTCTATGGAGATTCTTAAAACTCTGCCCACTGCAGCCTACTACACTATTTTCTGTAGGTTTTGTTACAAATTTGCTTCATAAAGCTTAAAAATGCAAAGATCAAGTAGTCTGGAATTAATTTGTAAGTGACGTGTAAGTTCAGACTTTCTGTCAAATTTGACTTCCTCTTCTATTTTTAAAATTTCACTGGTTTTTACTATATATTTTGGTGGTAACTTTGAGAGAAACACTTTGAGAAAAACATATTACCTCTCCCAAGTTTACAAAGAATACATATATCACATTTTAACAGTTAATGAAATACTTTACTCATACTTAAACTCATTTACCCTTCACTTAAATCGATTTAAAGTCTCACAACACGTTCGTAGGGTTAAACATTGTTATATTGATCAACTTTTTATGGATTAGGAAATGGAGATGTAGGAAGGTTATGTTAAAAGGGAAACTTTAGAAAATTAAATTCAGCAGAGCTTAATTGAGCAATGGATGATTCAAGAATAGGGCAGCCCCCCAAAACCCAAACAGGGTCAGAGCACTGTGGCCTGCAATATGGTCAGGTGGCATTTATGGACAGAAAACAGGAGTGAGGTACTGAGACCGCTGGATTGGTTGTAGCTCAGCGTTTGCCTTAGTTGAAGATGGTCTGGTCAACTGGCTCCCTGCGATGGACTAAAGCGTGGCTGTTGTGGTTGGCTGAGACTCAGTCATTTATTATAAAAGTATACAGATGAGGAAAATGAGCCTTAGAAAGGCCAAGACGTTTCCTAGGAAACCATGGCTAGTACGTGATGGCACAGTGATGCTCAGCAGGAACTCCGACACAACTCTCCTGGGTTTCTTTTTTTTTTTTTTTTGAGATGGAGTGTCGCTCTGTCACCCAGGCTGGAGTGCAGTGGCATGATCTCAGCCCACTACAACCTCCACCTCCCGGGTTCCAGCGGTTCTCCTGTCTCAGCCTCCTGAGTAGCTGGGATTACAGGCGCCTGCCACCATGCCTGGCTAATTTTTGTATTTTTAGTGGAGATAGGGTTTCACCATGTTGGCCCGGCTAGTCTTGAACTCCTGACCTCAGGTGATCCACCTGCCTTGGCCTCCCAAAGTGCTAGGGTTAGAGGCATGAGCCACCATACCCAGCCGACTCCTGGGTTTCTTAGATGAGTATCTTTAAGTGAGATGCCTCTCTTATGTCCTTTCAACTAAGCAAGGTATATAGGTGCCAGATGAATGTGAATGTGAAAAGACACTTGGGTGTTTGCTTGAGTGTCTAATTAAATTCCCTTTATTTTTATGGCTTTAGACAAGGATATTCACAAATGCATGTGAGTTTGGTTTTCACCTTAGGCAACTTCCATTCTTTTCACAAATGTTTATTGAATATTTATGTTCCATGCAGCATACTAGGCACAGTAGTGAACCAACTGTAGACACAATCTCCCCTCCTGTGACATATTTGTCTAGAGACATAGACAAATAGGTCTTTAAATACCATGTACTATTTGCTCTCATGAGGATTTGTCCAATTTGGGAGAAAGGTTAACTTCTTTAAGCCAATAGGTGTTTTCCATAACATTTTTTTTTGAGAATTCACCAGATTTATTGCCCATGGATGTACATCAAATAGTTCTTAGAAACAATAGATATGTTTTTCATTAGATATGCCTGAGAATGTACTAAACATTTGGTGGTGTTTCTTCCTTTGAACATTAAGTGAGTTTCAAGCAGGTATTGCGTTGTTTGCCAACAGAGAAGTCATCCTCAGCCTAGCACATAAAGGAGATTATGACTTTATAATATATGAAGGGAAAACAATAGGTATGGATTTTAAGTAGATAACACTAAAGATGGGAAATGTAAGTACAATTCCCTTTGAAGCAGTGTTAAATGACAAATGCTGTCTACTATTATTTCTTGGATGAAGAAAGTAAAAAAAAAAAAACTTGAAACATTAGTTCTGATTTTTCCGGTATACATCATCTACTTAGCCCTACATGTCCAGGGAAGATAAAACATACAGTGGAAGGTTTGAAAAATAATAAACTCATCCATCAGTTTCAATCAGGTAATTAATTTTTTGGTAATGCTTGCTTTACAGATTTGCAGATAAATCATGGTAGGAACTCAATAAAAAAGAATGAAGTGTAGGACAATTTTAAATATTATTATTTATTGCCATCAGTGAAAGTCACTACCTGTGTTTCCTTTTGTTCACTGGACCCTCTTTTAGGCATGACTGCATATCACCTCCTTATCTGCTCTCCTCACTCCTGTGATGCTGTCACTCACACTTGACCCAACCTACTTGCTCTTGGCCTTATAAGGGAATGCATGTCTGGTAGAAATCCTAGCATCTCTATCTCAGCTTTGGTTAAGGGTGGAATTCATCTCCAGAATTGTATACCTTCCAGTACTACTTTATGCTGTTGGGCCCAAAGCTGTCCATAACCCACACAACACCACCCAGTGGCTTATGTTCTAGGATCAGAGCTATAAAATCCAGAAGGCTCATGATGCTGCAGGTTCTTTGCCAGCCCATCTAGACGTCCCTGCTACCGTTTGAACTGTTATGTTCTTCCAAAAATCTTATTGTTGGCCAGGTGCAGTGGCTCATGCCTGTAATCCCAGCATTTTGAGAGGCCAAGGCTGGTGGATCACTTGATGCCAGGAGTTGGAGACCAACCAGGCCAACATGGCAAAACCCCATATCTACTAAAAATACAAAAATTAGCCAGGCATGATGGTGCATGCCTGTAATCCCAGTTACTCAGGAGGCTGAGGCATGAGAATCGCTTGAACCTCACTGCGGAGGTTGCAGTGAGCCAAGATCATGTCACTGCACTGCAGCCTGGGTGACAGGCTGTCTAAAAAAAAAAAACCAACAAAACACTCAAAATCTTATTATTGAAACCCTAACCCCTAAGGTGATGGTATTTGAGGGTGGGACCTTTGGGAATTGATTAGAGTATGGGAGCAGAGTCCTCATGAATGGGATTCATATTCCTATAAAAGAGATGCCAGAGAACTTGCTGCTTCTGTCTTCTGCCTTGTGCAAACACAATAAGAAGTTAGTACCTATGAGCCAGAAATTGGGCCCTCACCAGACACTGAGTCTGCCTTGATCTTGGACTTCCCAGCCTCCAGAACTGTGAGAAATAAACTTGTTGTTTATAAGCTACCCGGTCTATGGTATTCTGTAATAGCAGCCTGAATGGACTAAGACTCTCTACTTCTCCACTTCTCTGGGATTTGTTTTTGTGCATCTAGTCCTGGTTTTTTTTTTAGACTCCTTCTGTTTAGCTATTGGGCACAGAGTCCAGTATTGCTAAGGCCTCAGTGTTTGCCCCAGGGCCTGGCAAATAGCATTGGACCTCCAGAACCATGGAGCTCAGGCAAATTTCCTTGAGGCTGAACTATAGTGTGACTCTTCTTAGATGGGTTGTTTGGGATTGGCATCACGTGATGTCCCTAAGCAGGTAGATAGGAAAAAGCTGATGTTTAACAGCCATTTACCATTGTTTTCCCTAAAGACAGTATTTTCAGGCCACTGGCCAAATGCTTAAAACTCCTTGGAGTAAGGCATTGGGTTTGCAGCTCCTTTCTCCCCCTGTGCCACTACTCAGGAAGAAACCTAAGGCAGGACAAGGAAATTGTGTTGTGTTTCCCTGCATGAGTTAGAGACATCAGATTCTTTTTAAAGGCAGCATCATGTCTTGTCATTCCTTAAAGTGGGTGGACCTCAGCCATTTGTCCTGACTTGTTGAGATTTGCACTGAGAAGCAGTATGTCTGAATGAAACTCCTGTCCTCTACTGAGACCTCAGGAAGCCCTGCCTTTTCTCCGAGCCAAAGATCTCCACAGCTCCACCACCTCCAAGAATCCTTTTACAGCCAGCCGCAGTCACCCTCTGCCTGGCCTCCTCTCGCCCCAGCACGCACCCCCACAACTGGCTGTTTCTTCAGTCTCCAAATCAACTTGGAAGGTTTCTTCGGCTGCTTTATTTGTTTTTCTTTTTTGCATGGTGCTCTACACCATGCAAAACAGTTTGGTTCTCTCCATCACTGAGTGAGGCAGTATAGTGTGTTCATGACAATAGGATTATATCTGACTTGCAGATTAAGTGAAATAATATACGTAAAGCCCCAAGCCCAGCACTTGGTATACATGGTAGGGATGTAATAAACACTAACTTGCTTGATTCTTTCTCTCTCTCTCTCTCTCTCTCTCTCTCTGTGTGTGTGTGTGTGTGTGTGTGTGTGTGTGTGTGTGTGTTTCTGGCAGCAAGTGATGTGTGGACAGGCTCTTCAACTTTGGCTTGGTGAGCAGCATGATAGTGTTATGATTAAGAGAGCAGACCTTGGTCCTCTACTGTTTGGGTTCAGATTCATTCTCTAGGTAACTTTGGCTTTGACTAAGCAAACTTAGTCAATTTACTTAGCCTCTATGCCTCCGTTTTTAAAAAAGTCTGTAGAGTTAGCACTAAGAATAGTTCCTAGTCATAGCACTGTTATGAACATTAAATTAGTTAATAGATGAAGTGCTTGTAATACCATGTGCCTGGTATGTAGCACTAAGTGTTAAATCTGGGAGAAATGTCCTGTTGTATTAGTAATAAAAGTGGGACCACAGAGGCCATGCTGTATAAAGCAGTGGGCTTTCATTCCTATGCAGCATTAAGGGAGGTGAGTTCCGTCTCTTTGGGAAGACCCAGGTCATATTGGAGCTAAATTCATGGAATAGGGGCTTCAAAACTGGAGTCAAAAATCCCTTGAGTTGTCTCAAAAAAAAAAAATCCCTTGAAGCAGCTTTGCTGGGATCAGTATTTCTGACTCAGTTGAGTAAGACAGACACATTTCTCAAACCCCATCATAAGAATCACCTGGGGCACTTATCAGACACACCGACTAGGGCCTTGCCCCAGACCTACTGAATCAGAGACTTCAGGGAGGGGCCTTGGAATCTGATGTCTAACAACCCACACAAATAGTACCACCTGGAAACACTAAGTCGCCTGGGAAGCTTAAGAAAATGCCTGTTGCCTGGGTCTCATGCGCTGGATGTTCTGATTTGATTGTTTTGGGGTTTTGGCATACAGGCATGGGACCTTTTTTTTTTTTTTTTTTTTTTGAGCTTCTCCGCTGTATCTAATGTAAGCCAGGGTTGAAAACCACTAAAATCATATATAAGTCAGTATTTTTCAGAATCTGTTGGGGGTGCGTGTTAAAAATGTAGATTTATAAGCCCCAGCCTGCTGAATTGGACTCCTGGTAGTTGGGGTAGAATGAGGGTGGGAATAGAGGGAGTGAGGCCCTGGAATTT
This sequence comes from Pan paniscus, assembly GCF_029289425.2. Taxonomy (NCBI): domain Eukaryota; kingdom Metazoa; phylum Chordata; class Mammalia; order Primates; family Hominidae; genus Pan; species Pan paniscus. Next base: position 33,002,182 of record NC_073254.2, read on the forward strand.
GCATTCAAAACACTTTCCATATGATTCTTCTGCATGCAGGACTTTGAGAGCTACCTGCTGAATAGTGGTTTCCCTTAGTAGGCGTGTGTGAAAATAGCTGAATGAATGACACCTAATCATTGCAGTATTTCCTTTTCTTCTCAACCAATCTGTTAGAAATTTCTTTATTCAAGTCAGGTGCAGTGGCTCACGCCTGTAATCCCAGCGCTTTCAGAGGCCGAGGCAGGCAGATCACTTGAGGTCAGGAATTTGAGACCAGCCTGGCCAACATGATGAAACCCTGTCTCTACTAAAAATACAAAAAGTAGTCAGGCGTGGTGGCAGGTGCCTGTAATCTCAGCTACTCAGGAGACTGTGGCAGGAGAATCACTTGAAACCGGGAAGTGGAGGTTGCAGCGAGCTGAGATCAGCCACTGCACTCCAGCCTGGGCAACAGAGCAAGACTCTTGTTTCAAAAAAAAAAAGTATTCATGTACTGTAGGGAAATTCATTACCTTCATTAGTTGCTCTCTTTTGATTGATATAGAGTTTCTAGTAGTTGCTTCATTTTTAATATATTCTGATTTACCCTGGCAGAAATATATGGGAGTTTTTTATTTACATTCCTGGCCATGTGAAGGTATCAGTTCAGATGATGAAACCTGATCAACATACCACAGAACACGACTGGCTGAACAGGTTGTGTAGTTCGGCACAGAGTAGCCGTATTCTCAAGGCTGTTAAAGCAAGGGTCTGACACCACTAAGTGTTAGTAGTGGGTTGATATCTATTATGGAAATGGATATGTAAAGCAGCCAAAACCCGATGGCATGAAATAGTTACATAGTCAACCTCTCTTGAGATCTAATTCATATTCCACTCACCAATAAACTCTGATACTTGGACTTCCCATATAGCTTGTCTAGACCCTTGCTGTTAAAGTGGGGTCCATGGGCCAGGAGCACTGGCATCACCTGGGAACTTGTTAGAAATGGAGACTCTCAGACCCCACTCCAGCAAGCCTAGCATGTTGGGTTTGCCTGATGATGTGGCATCCTGTTTTTCTATATCATACTCATTTCTATTAGTATGAGTCATCATCCATGAGTTTGATTAACGTCAAGACACTGATGAAGTCATTGCTGAGCTTGTGAGGCTGAGAGCCGACCCTGGGCAGAGGTGAATTTATCAAGAGAATATCCCTAAAGGGGTGGCCCGTTGGCTGCCTTCAGGTGACCTCCCTTCTTGTGGGGCGTACTTTAATTTTAGCATTGAGACCCACTACAAATTGCCTCAGATAACAGCAGGGGGCTCATTTCCATTCTGGCACGTGCACTCCAGTGAACTCCCCTTGTTCCCAGATGCATAAGCATGCTTCCTCAAGCTGCTTTTCAGCCAGCCTGGACTTCAGCAGTTTGTGAGAATCTTTGCAAATGGTGAAGAAAGAGTCTTGTTGAAATCCTATTCGGTACATCTGTCTATGAATTATTATAACTTTTTTTCAGGCTGGGTACCGTGGCTCACAACCATAATCCCAGTACTATGGGAGGCTGAAGGTGGAGGATTGCTTCAGTCCAGAAGTTTGAGACTGGCCTGAGCAACATGCAAAACCCCATCTCTAAAAAAAAATAAAAAAATAAAAAAAGCCAGGCATGGCGGTGCACAGCTGTGGTCCCAGTTACTTGGGAGGCTGAGGCAGGAGGATCACTTGAGCCCAGGAGGTCGAGGCTGCAGTGAACTTTGACTGCACCACCGCACTCCAGCCTGGGTGACAGAGCTAAAAACAAACAAACAAACAAAAACAACAAGGATTTTTTTTTTTCCATTTTAAAGACTACTTATTCAGAGCAGTTTTAGGTTCACAGCAAAATTGAGAGGAAAGCATATGGGATATTCCATATACTCCCTGTCCCCACACATTCATGGCCTCCCCTGTTCTCAGTATTACCCACTACCTCTGGTATGCTTAATAGTTTTTAATTGAAGTACATGATTTATTCACACTTCGTTAGTTTTTTTTAAGATTAAGAACATTTATTGCATTTATTTTCTTTTTTTTTTTAATTTTTTTAGTATTTATTGATCATTCTTGGGTGTTTCTCGGAGAGGGGGATTTGGCATTAGTTTTTACCTAATATCATTTTTCTGTTCTAGGATCCCATCCAGGATACCATACTCTATTTAGTCATCATCCTTCCTTAGGCTGATCTTGGCTAAGTTTTTCAGACTTTTCTTGTCTTTGATGACGTTTTAATTTTGGGGAGTACTTTCAGAGTATTTTTAGACTGCCCTTCCATTGGGATTTGGAATTTGTTGGATGTTTTTCTCATGATTAGATTGGGGTGCTAGGATTTTAGAAGGAATACTGCAGCAGAGCGTCTTTCTCCTCACATCATATCAGGGGTACCGACTACCTCTTTAAAGACAATATCTTCAAATACAGTCACATTTTGAGGTGCTAGGGGTTAGGACTTTAACATGTGAATTTTGGGGGAACACCATTAGGTCCATAACACTCCTCAAAGGAGTCTCGGATAGATACACATTTTTGCAAAACATTAACAAGAAAGGGCAATCATTAGTTATGTTTTTTTTTTTTTTTTTTTTTTTTTTTTTTTGAGACAGGGTCTTGCTTTGTCACTGAGGCTGGGATGCAGCCTCAAACTTCTGGGCTCAAGTGATCCTTCCCCTGCTAGCCTCCCAAGTAGCTAGGACTACAGGAGTACATCACCGTGCCTGGCTAATTTTGGTTTTTGTTTTTGTGTGGAGACGGGGTCTCACTATGTTGCACGGGCTGGTATTGAACCCTTGGGCCCAAGTGGTCTTCCTGCCTCAGCCTCCTAAAGCACTAGGACTACAGGTGTGAGCCACTGTGCCTGGCCTGGTTATGTTCTTTGGTTTGCCTTACTGACACTACCATTATTGCCATGAGGCAGAAGTCTGACCCCTCTAGGACAGTCTAAGACACAGGCATCTGGGGATGGGGACTTGGAAAGCAGCCACTTTGCAATGGGAATGCTATGACTGAGGATTCTCGGCTATGGGCAGCATAAGACCACTGGGTACCCAGTGGGTATGAAGGAAGTGAGAAGAGTTTCAGGGCAAGCTGTATAAAAGAGATTATGTGACATTAAATAGGAAGTTTGTAGTAACCTACTTTTTATGCAACATGGCTCTGCCTGTTATTGAAAAGCATCTTACTTTAGCTGCTTGACCACTGAGAATCTATAAGAATGACCTCAGGGTCAAATATATGTAAGAAAATTGGGTGATTCATATTGCAACAGTGACTACTTCTTTGCGTACCTGCCCCTCAGTATGAGGTAGAAGAATCTCCGTGCCTGTTTTTAGCTTAGGATTATTTAAGAGACCTCCTGGCTTGATGCATACCTGGCCAGAAAGGGAATGAATGACTATTGTGCACTGAATGCATATCCCTGCATCATAAGTCCAGTTTCTGAAGCTAAGTTTGTTATGACCTCTTGGACAACAGATCCCACCAGTAAATGTGGTTAAATGTCTTTAGCTTATTCAGCCATGGCAGAAGGTAATGGTGTCGAGTTTTTTGTGTTTAATGTCATACACTCATCATCTAAGGCCGGTAACAGCTTGGGACAACATAAAAAAATGAGGTTGATTCAAGTCACAGAGAGAAAGTTTAAATGGAGAGAGCCTGAACTATGTTGCTGATTTCTTTTCTTTTCTTTTTTCTTTTCTTTCTCTCTGATGGAGTCTCACTCTGACTCCCAGGCTGGAGTGCAGTGGCACGATCTTGGCTCACTGCAAGCTCCGCCTCCTGGGTTCAAGCGATTCTTCTACCTCAGCCTCCTGAGTAGCTGGGATTACAGGTGCCTGCCACCACACCCAGCTAATTTTTGTATTTTCAGTAGAGACGGTGTTTCGCTGTGTTGGCCAGGCTGGTCTCAAACTCCTGATCTCAGGTGATCTGCCCGCCTCAGCTTCCCAAAGTGCTGGGATTACAGGGGTGAGCCACCGTGCCCAGCTGCTGATTTCTTAATCTGTGGCAAGGACTACTAGTTGCCTTTCCAAATTCCATTTTCAACTTTTCCTTTAGCAACAGAACATTAGCTTAGTTAAAGGCTATACTCAGCCTCCTTTGCGGTCAAGCTGATGTAAGTCAAAGTGTTGTGGGAAGCTCCAGAAAGGCTATTGAACTTGGCCCTTTAAGAAAGGGTAGACATTTTGTTTCTTTCTCCTTTCCTCTTTCTGCTGGTCTCAGACGTAATGGCTGGGATTCTAGCAGGCATCTTGGACTGTGAAGTGATATTGAAAATAGAAGCCTGACGTGAGATCACAGAGCAGGAAGACAGAATAAGCTCAAATCCTGAGTGACTCAAGCAACTGCAATGCATGCATGATTGTGTGCGGACTTGAAAAGTTTATTTATTTAAAAGCTTTATTTATTTATTTTTTGATACAAGGTCTACTCTATTGCCTGGGCTGCTGAAGTGTAGTGGTGCAATAATAGCTCACTGCAGCCTTGAACTCCTGGGCTCAACCGATCCTCCTACCTCAGCCTCCCTAGTAGCTAGTACTACAGGCACACAACACCATGCCCAGCTAATTTTTGTATTTTTTTGTGTAGAGATGGGGTGTTGCTATGTGGCTCAGGATGGTCTCAAATTCCTGAGCTCAAGTGACTCTCCTGCCTTGGCTTGTTAAAGGGTTGGAGTTACAAGCATGAGTCACTGGGCCTCGCCAAAATTTTTTTAATATGAAAGAGAAACCCTTCCTAAGACACTGTTCTTTTTTTTTTTTTGAGATGGAGTCCTCTCTGTCACCCAGGGTGGAGTGCAGTGGCACGATCTTGGCTCACTGCAAGCTCCACCTTCTGGGTTCACGCCATTCTCCTGCCTCAGCCTCCCGAATAGCTGGGACTACAGGCGCCCGCCACCACGCCCGGCTAATTTTTTGTATTTTTAGTAGAGACGGGGTTTCACCATGTTAGCCAGGATGGTCTGGATCTCCTGACCTGGTGATCCGCCGGCCTCAGCCTCCCAAAGTGCTGGGATTACAGGCGTGAGCCACAGCGCCCGGCCTGAAGTAATTTTTGAGATTGGAATGATAATGTGGATATCAGCAGATTCTGAGACTCAGAAAGCATCCAGATAATGACACTGTCCCTGAAGGCTGCACTCTCTGGCTTTACTTCTGAGGAAATAAGTGGAACTCCAGCCTTCCACACTTCCCTCCCTCCACCAAATTGAAAGGTACTTCTCAAAGTAATCAGCGGAAATTACAATGAGCTTAGCAGCAGAGAGCTGGGGGCTAAATAAATGTGCCTTTAAATTTGACCTGTAGGTGAGCTGGATTGAGGCAGAACAAGGGTGGCTTTTAGATTTTTATTTTCCCTGAGCACATTTAATGCATGGGTAGCTGGGGAGAATCAGTGGGGGATAAAAACCCAACCTGATTTCCCAGGCTATCAATTATGTCTACTTGACAGTGATTTCTCCCTTCCCTATAGTGTTTTATAGTGTTCTGTTAGTTCCAACCCTTTTTTCAAAGTCTTAGAATACTAACCTTTAATTTTATTTTAGAATGCATACTATAAAGATTGTGATTTATGGATCAATGTCTCATATTCATGAATAGCACTAGCTCATGGTATTAATGGGGAAAGGCAGATGAAATGGCAGGGAGCCGGAGGGTAGGCTGTGGTGGGGCACACTGTGAGGGGCAGAACTTGGGAAGCGGCCCAGGCGCTGAAGTCTTACCATGTGCTCCAGCAGTATGGACATTCACCCTTCGCTTCAGTGTCTTTGATATGTTGGCATGATTTCCTATTAAGAAGACCCAAATCATTTCAAATGACTGGTGATGTGTGTGAGAGTTTGCAGAACTGTATGTGTCTATGGCTGTGGAGAAAGAATGGGGGGGAACTCACTTCATTAATATTTTACAGTAACAACTACTTCTGAAAGGTTTTAAATGTAACTCGTGAAAAGCACCAACTTTCGTACATAACATTTTCTCCTTTCGAGATTGCTAATTTGTGGTGCAGTTTGCTATAAGATCATCTTGTTTTGCACTCTATCAATTTAATTCTGTTCTTTTATTTAAATTGCTCTGGTTCCTCCCTGTCGTTCAACAATCATTATTATTAGTAGCCTAACCACAGGTATATATCTAGATTATGTTGTCTACTCTAATTAAAATACACAATTGTTTTCATGTTTGAGTATTCATGCATCTCATATAATTTATTCCTTTGGAGTCTATCCAGTTTACAAAACAGACAAAATTTTGAATGATTAAGGGCTGAATAAAATATTTTCTTTCCATTGCAAATTCAATTATGTTTTGTACTTTGCATTGGATAACAACTTAAGTTTCCTAAAAAGGCAAAAAATTTCAACACATCAATAAGCTGGACGTGTACTGCATGACATTCCAGGTTCTTAGAAAATGAGATTGGAAATAGAACAAATGAATTGTGTCATTAGCACTGCCTCTTACTGGTTCCATGAAAGGAATAAAAAGGATTACTGCTTTACTCAGTAAGGGGAAAACTCTAAGACTTAGAACTTAAGGTGGACACAGCCTCTCTTAATTTCAAAGGAGCTACATTTTGAGCCAGATTTAGTGTGACCAGTTGTTCCAGTTTGCCTGGGATTGGGGGTGGGGGGTGGTTTTCTGAGACATAAGGCTTGGTCTTTCTGGCCACCAGCCCCCATCCTGAAGCTACCTAGGAGCTTATATGCTCCTGTAACTGTTCAAAAAATTCCAAAAGTGTTTGGAGTTCTGTGCCAGGACCTGGGGACATAGACCAAATATGTTCCTCATTACACCACAGCTCCAGATTAGACTCATTCTCAGCAGCTCCCATGATAAGTATGACAACAGTATTTACAAATATCCCGGGGTTTTTCATCACTCTCCTAATGAAAACACTTAGAGAAAGTGAACACAGGAGTGTGTGCTCCACTACAAAGTCTCACCTGTGAGTCTTTTACCTCAGGAATATTGTTCCTTAGGTTAAGTCATGAGAATTGTACTCTTGGACTCACGGTCCAATCCGTTCCCTCTTTTTCAATGTCCTCGTACTGTAATTTATCCCACCTCTCTCAAGTATCTTCTCTCTCTCTCTGCCTTTTGTTTTGCTCTTAAATATTCATTAAAAAGAGTATTCATTTATTTTCACGTCCCTCTCTAGGTTCCCATTGATTTCTTCATCTTTAGAATCAAATTTCTTGACCATGTTGCCTACTAGTCATCTTCATTTTCTTATCTCCAGATCACTTTTCAGCACTTTCCAAGCTGGTGTTCATCTCTTCCACTTTTTGAAACTTCTCTTGTCAGTGTTGACCTCTAACATTCCTAATCCAATGGACCCTTTTGGTCTGTTCTTTCTTGAACTTTCACCACTGTTCCACTCTGTGGTCCTCTTTTTTTCCTCTTGGAGCTTTCTCTTCACTTGGCTTTCATGTATGACACCCACTTGCTCACTTGCTTTTCCTCTTACTGCTCTGGCCATTCCTTTAAAAAATGCTTTTTTGGGGCTGGGCACGGTGGCTCATGCCTGTAATCCTAGCACTTTGGGAGGCCAAGGCGGGTGGACTGCTTGAAACCAGCCTGGCCAGCATAGGGAGGCCCTGTCTCTACAAAACAAATTAGCCAGTGTGGTGGCATGTGCCTGTAGTCCCACCTACTCTGAGGGCTGAGGTGGGAGGATTGCTTAAGCCTGGGAAGTGGAGGCTGGCAGTGAGCCATTTTCATGCCATTGCATTCCAGCCTGGGCGACAGAGCAAAACCCCATCTCAAAAAACCAGAAATTCTTTTCTATTTCTTTCTTCTTTTTTCATTATTGTTCCTAAGAGGATAGGTGCTAAGCTTTCTTCACCTCAAACTTGTATTACTCTCATAGATTAAATCACATTTATGGCTTCAATAACCATAAATAAGCAGACTACTTCTAAATCAGTATTTTTACAGACTTGGTGTCAAAAAGCCTACTAGACATTTACACTATACATTTTATCTAAAATTCAACATGCTTAAGTCTGGATTTGGGTTTTTCCCTCCGAAACCACCCAATTGCTTTGATCAGAAACAAGGAAGTAACTGTTGAGTTCCCCCACATCTTCAACATTCTACAGATTCCCCACGAATCATTGAAAAGGGAAGCATCCTGCGTATTGCTTAAGAGAGCAGTTTTCTCATAAGTAATGTGTGAAGCTGTTCACTTCTCTCCAAACTCATTGCTACCATCTGCTCATCTCTCACCTGTACTGTAACAGGCTCTCACCTGGAAGCACTTGCATTAAATTTTGCTTCCGTTCAACCAGTTTCTTCACTGCAGCCAGGATGATGATTTTAAAAAAAAAAATACAGATCTGGTAATGTCAGGTTGCCTAAAAAAGCTGCTCATGGTCCCTTGGTTCAACTCTGAAATTTACAAATTCCTTCTTTATTATCTGGCCAATCCCTTCACCCTAGTCTCAAAACACTCTTCCTCAACCTTTCTACAATCTAGCCCTATTGAATTTTTTAAACTCTTCAAACGCACCTGCCCAATGCCCTTTAAATATGCAGTTATCTCTGTGTTGAAACTCTTTATTTTTTGATTCCTGGTCATCCAGGTGTCAGCTTAAATGTCAGTTTGCGGGCCAGTGGTTGTCAATTCTTGCTCCAAATTAGAATTAGCTGGGAAAGTTTTTTTTTTTTTTCTTTAAATCAATGATCCAATTTAATTGCTCTCCGATGGGGTGTGAATCAGAGTCACCTAGAGGGCTTGTTAATCCCTGTCACCTGGTAATAATGGTACTGCTATCTGGGAACCACGCTCTGAAACCAGTGCTCTAGATTAGACTAAGTTTGAGCTCTAGCAAAGTGCTTTCACAGCACATGTGCAGCCTTTAGCACACATGCCTATCATACTTTATTATTATTGGTTTTAAAAAATTTGTCTTTCCTGCTGAAAAGAAGGGCAGTTCTTCCTTTGTTTGGCCGGGCACCCTAGCTTTCTTGTTTACCTTGGTATCCCTTAGGTTCTAGCACTATGACTGGCGCATAATAAGAATTTACTTAATATTTGTTGAATGAATGAATAAAAGGCTAAGTTTGGGTAAGAAAGTGGTGTCTAGATTATCCATCAATCACTTAAGGCAGTATTTTTTTTTTTTTTCTGAGTCTGCTTGCTAGAGAATAAGGCAGTAATTAAATAGAGGTGAGACTAGGGTTTGGTATCTATTTGTAACTAGTTTCAAGTTTGTATTTTGGTTTATACATTCAATATCTGATTGAGGACAGAACATGTGTCTTGAGATGCTTCTGCACCCTAATTCTCGCTCTCATCTCCACCACTATGCTGCACATACGCGAAAGGCAGTAAGCAAATATATTTTGGATGATTGTGATGCAAGACAATCCCGTGAACATCTGGAACTTATTTGTGGTGTGTATATGTGTGTGGTTACATGTTTGTGTGTGTGGTTGTGTATATTTTAGAAATGTCTTAAGCAGAATCACAGAAGAACAGAAGTTGTAATTGTATAGTACTCCATTTCTAGACAATTTAATTCTTTAGAATTGACTATCCAGAAACTTCCTTCAGCCTGGATTGGGTTGTTGTAGATTGAATTGCTTTTTTAATTTTTATTTTTTATTTTTGAGACAGGGTCTTGCTGTATTATCCAGGATGGGGTGGAGTGGTGTGAAAATAGCTCACTGCAGCCTCAACATCCTGGGTTCAAGTGATCCTGCCTCAGCCTCTTTAGTAGCCGGGGTCACAGTTGCTCACAACCATGCCTGGCTAACCTTTTATGTTTTGTAGATATGGAGGTCTCATTATGTTGCCCAGGCTGGTCTTGAACTCCTGCCCTCAAGCAATTCTCCCACCTCAGGCTCTCAAAGTGCTAGGATTATAAGTGACCAAGACCAGCTGAGTTACATTTTTGAGGGATGTTCTAAAGTAGACCCAAACCCTTTTATTGCCTGCATGCTGTCTTGAATGTATTATTTATTGAGTGAAAGATGATTATAAATCATAGTTTGTATTTACAAAATATTATATGCTTATTTATAGTTATATTTATTGAATACTTTCTATATGAAGCATAATCTTAGAAAAGACACACATTTTCTGCCCTCCAGTTTTGTATGAGAGACGTGTGAGTAAGCCAATGATTACAATACAGCAGTGTAAGTGCTGGAGTAAGCAGAGTAAATACGTAAAGACTACCTTGGGAATACCCAGGTCCTACTCCCAGACAAGCAGGGGCCTGCCATGTTGTGTTTTAGCAACACAGGATATTAGTCTGAGTGGTAGTGGGTGTGTTAAGGCAGGTTATTTCTTGTCTGTGGGCCACACCCAGGGGCACATTCTGAGATTTAGAGAATGTGAAGAAATGCCAAGAAAAGAAATAGATCAGACTGTTCAGTCCTTGGGGATTCAGAGATGTGGTTCAGTAGGACCATGCACACCAGAAAATGTGCAAAACTTCATATGTATATATGTGAATCTTTTGAAATGAAAGCTCACGGTTTGATCATGTTCTCAAAGGGGCCTATGATTGCCACAAGAATTAGAACCATTGTTCTAATGTATAAACTGATGGAGGAGGGAGATGAACTGATGAAGTGATCCTGTACCGGGATTTCCCTAGGACTTTTCCCCAAAATACAGAAGTCATCTGTTGCAGATGATACATTAAAAAAATTTGTAAGTCAAACCATACTTTGAATATGCTAGGTTAACTCACTAAGGAAACTTGGGTTGAGTTATTTTGTGAAGTAAGAAATTTAAGAAAAACATCTTTGTGTATTCATAAGTTCTGTTTTTTTTTTTATGTAGCCCTCCTATCAAGATGGCCAAAGCAATACCACTACTGCCACCATGATTACTACTCCAGTGAATTGTTCTAGAAGCTATACTTCATGTTTATTATGTGCCAGATGCTGTACATATGTTTTTCTGATTTTCACAGCAGCTATATATGACAGTTGTTATCTGCATTTTCTTTCTTTTTTTTTTTAATTATACTTTAAGTTCTAGGGTACATGTGCACAATGTGCAGGTTTGTTACATATGTATACATGTGCCATGTTGGTGTGCTGCACTCGTTAACTCGTCATTTATATTAGGTATATCTCCTAATGCTATCCCTCCCCCCTCTCCCCACCCCACGACAGGCCCCAGTGTGTGATGTTCCCCACCCTGTGTCCAAGTGTTCTCATTGTTCAATTCCCACCTATGAGTGAGAATATGCGGTGTTTGGTTTTCTGTCCTTGCGACAGTTTGCTCAGAATGATGGTTTCTAGCTTCATCCATGTCCCTACAAAGGACATGAACTCATCATTTTTTGTGGCTGCATAGTATTCCATGGTGTATATGTGCCACATTTTCTTAATCCAGTCTATCACTGATGGACATTTGAGTTGGTTCCAAGTCTTTGCTATTGTGAATATTGCTGCAGTAAACATACGTGTGCATGTGTCTTTATAGCAGCATGACTTATAATCCTTTGGGTATATGCCCAGTAATGGGATGGCTGGGTAAAATGGTATTTCTGGTTCTAGATCCTTGAGGAATCGCCACACTGTCTTCCACAATGGTTGTAATAGTTTACAGTCCCACCAATAGTGTAAAAGTGTTCCTATTTCTCCACATCCTCTCCAGCACCTGTTGTTTCCTGACTTTTTAATGATCGCCATTCTAACTGGTGTGAGATGGTATCTCCTTGTGGTTTTGATTTGCATATCTCTGATGGCCGGTGATGATGAGCATTTTTTCATGTGTCTGTTGGCTACATACATGTCTTCTTTTGAGAAGTGTCTGTTCATATCCTTTGCCCACTTTTTGATGGTGTTGTTTGATTTTTTCTTGTAAATTTGTTTAAGTTCTTTGTAGATTCTGGATATTAGCCCTTTGTCACATGGGTAGATTGCAAAAATTTTCTCCCATTCTGTAGGTTGCCTGTTCACTCTGATGGTAGTTTCTTTTGCTGTGCAGAATCTCTTTAGTTTAATTAGATCCTATTTGTCAATTTTGGCTTTTGTTGCCATTGCTTTTGGTGTTTTAGTCATGAAGTCCTTGCCCATGGCTATGGCCTGAATGGTATTGCCTAGGTTTTCTTCTAGGGTTTTTATGGTTTTAGGTCTAACATTTAAGTCTTTAATCCATCTTGAATTAATTTGTGTATAAGGTGTAAGGAAGGGATCCAGTTTCAGCTTTCTATATATGGCTAGCCAGTTTTCCCAGCACCGTTTATTAAATAGGGAATCCTTTCCCCATTTCTTGTTTCTGTCAGGTTTGTCAAAGATCATATGGTTGAAGATGTGTGGTATTATTTCTGAGGCCTCTGTTCTGTTCCATTGGTCTATATCTCTGTTTTGGTACCAGTACCATGCTGTTTTGGTTACTGTAGCCTTGTAGTATAGGTTGAAGTCAGGTAGCATGATGCCTCCAGCTTTGTTGTTTTTGCTTAGGATTTTCTTGGCAATGCGGGCTCTTTTTTGGTTCCATATGAACTTTAAAGTAGTTTTTTTCCAATTCTGTGAAGAAAGTCATTGGTAGCTTGATGGGGATGGTATTGAATCTATAAATTACCTTGGGCAGAATGGCCATTTTCAAGATATTGATTCTTTCTATCCATGACCATGGAATGTTCTTCCATTTGTTTGTGTCCTCTTTTATTTTGTTGAGCAGTGGTTTGTAGTTCTTCTTGAAGAGGTCCTTCACATCCCTTGTAAGTTGGATTCCTAGATATTTTATTCTCTTTGAAGCAATTATGAATGAGAGTTCACTCATGATTTGGCTCTCTGTTATTGGTATTTGGGAATGCTTGTGATTTTTGCACATTGATTTTGTATCCTGAGACTTTGCTGAAGTTGCTTATCAGTTTAAGGAGATTTTGGGCTGAGACGATGGGGTTTTCTAAATATACAATCATGTCATCTGCAAACAGGGACAATTTGACTTCCTCTTTTCCTAATTGAATACCCTTTATTTCTTTCTCTTGGCTGACTGCCCTGGCCAGAACTTCCAACACTATGTTGAATAGGAGTGGTGAGAAAACTGTCTTGTGCCAGTTTTCAAAGGGAATGCTTCCAGTTTTTGCCCATTCAGTATGATATTGGCTGTGGGTTTTGTCATAAATAGCTGTTATTATTTTGAGATATGTCACATCAATACCTAGTTTATTGAGTTTTTAGCATGAAGCGTTGTTGAATTTTGTTGAAGGCCTTTTCTGCATCTATTGAGATAATCATGTGGTTTTTTTCTTTGGTTCTGTTTATATGATGGATTACATTTATTGATTTGTGTATTTTGAACCAGCCTTGCATCCCTGGGATGAAGCCAACTTGATCGTGGTGGATAAGCTTTTTGATGTGCTGCTGGATTCGGTTTGTCTGTATTTTATTGAGGATTTTTGCATCGATGTTCATCAGGGATATTGGTCTAAACTTCTCTTTTTTTGTTGTGTCTCTGCCAGGCTTTGGTGTCAGGATGATGTTGGCCTCATAAAATGAATTAGGGAGGACTCCTTCTTTTTCTATTGATTGGAATAGTTTCAGAAGGAATGGTACCAGCTCCTCTTTGTACCTCTGGTAGACTTCAGCTGTGAATCCGTCTGGTCCTGGACTTTTTTTGGTTGGTAGGCTATTAATTATTGCCTCAATTTCAGAACCTGTTATTGGTCTGTTCACAGATTCAGCTTCTTCCTGGTTTAGTCTTGGGAGGGTGTATGTGTCCAGGAATTTATCCATTTCATCTAGATTTTCTGGTTTATTTGCATAGAGGTGTTTATAGTATTCTCTGATGGTAGTTTGTATTTCTGTGGGATCGGTGGTGATATCCCCTTTATCATTTTTTATTTCGTCTATTTGATTCTTCTCTCTTTTCTTCTTTATTAGTCTTGCTAGCAGTCTATCAGTTTTATTGATCTTTTCAAAAAACCAGCTCCTGAATTCATTGATTTTTTTGAAGGGTTTTTTGTGTCTCTATCTCCTTCAGTTCTGCTCTGATCTTAGTTATTTCTTGCCTTCTGCTAGCTTTTGAATGTGTTTGCTCTTGCTTCTCTAGTTCTTTTAATTGTGATGTTAGGGTGTCAATTTTAGATCTTTCCTGCTTTCTCTTGTGGGCATTTAGTGCTATAAATTTCCCTCTACACACTGCTTTAAATGTGTCCCAGAGATTCTGGTATGTTGTGTCTTTGTTCTCATTGGTTTCAAAGAACATCTTTATTTCTGCCTTCATTTCGTTATGTGCCCAGTAGTCATTCAGGAGCAGGTTGTTCAGTTTCATGTAGTTGAGCGGTTTTGAGTGAGTTTCTTAATCCTGAGTTCTAGTTTGATTGCACTGTGGTCTGAGAGAGAGTTTGTTATAATTTCTATTCTTTTACATTTGCTGAGGAGTGCTTTACTTACAACTATGTGGTCAATTTTGGAACAAGTGTGGTGTGGTGCTGAGAAGAATGTATATTCTGTTGATTTGGGGTGGAGAGTTCTGTAGATGTCTGTTAGGTTCGCTTGGTGCAGAGCTGAGTTCAATTCCTGGATATCTTTGTTAACTTTCTGTCTCATTGATCTGTCTAATGTTGACAGTGGGGTGTTAAAGTCTCCCATTATTATTGTGTGGGAGTCTAAGTCTCTTTGTAGGTCTTTAAGGACTTGCTTTATGAATGTGCATACTCTTGTATTGGGTGCATATATATTTAGGATAGTTAGTGCTTCTTGTTGAATTGATCCCTTTACCATTATGTAATGGCCTTCTTTGTCTCTTTTGATCTTTGTTGGTTTAAAGTCTGTTTTATCAGAGACTAGGATTGCAACCCCTGTTTTTTTTGTTTTCCATTGGCTTGGTAGATCTTCCTCCATCCCTTTATTTTGAGCCAATGTGTGTCTCTGCACGTGAGATGGGTCTCCTGAATACAGCACACTGATGGGTATTGACTCTTTATCCAGTTTGCCAGTCTGTGTCTTTTAATTGGAGAATTTAGCCCATTTACATTTAAGGTTAATATTGTTATATGTGAATTTGATCCTGTCATTATGATGTTAGCTGGTTATTTTGCTCGTTAGTTGATGCAGTTTCTTCCTAGCATCGATGGTCTTTACAATTTGGCATGTTTTTGCAGTGGCTGGTACCGGTTGTTCCTTTCCATGTTTAGTGCTTCCTTCAGGATCTCTTGTAAGGCAGGCCTGGTGGTGACAAAATCTCTCAGCATTTGTTTGTCTGTAAAGGATTTTATTTCTCCGTCACTTATGAAGCTTAGTTTGGCTGGATATGAAATTCTGAGTTGAAAATTCTTTTCTTTAAGAATGTTGAATATTGGCCCTCACTCTCTTCTGGCTTGTAGGGTTTGTGCCAAGAGATCCACTGTTAGTCTGATGGGCTTCCCTTTTTGGGTAGCCCGACCTTTCACTCTGGCTGCCCTTAACATTTTTTCCTTCATTTCAACTTTGGTGAATCTGACAATTATGTGTCTTGGAGTTGCTCTTCTCAAGGAGTATTTTTGTGGTGTTCTCTGTATTTCCTGAATTTGAATGTTGGCCTGCCTTCCTAGGTTGGGGAAGTTCTCCTGGATAATATCCTGAAGAGTGTTTTCCAACTTGTTTCCATTCTCCCCGTCACTTTCAGGTACACCAATCAGATGTAGATTTGGTCTTTTCACATAGTCCCGTATTTCGTGGAGACTTTGTTCATTTCTTTTTACTCTTTTTTCTCCAAACTTCTCTTCTCGCTTCATTTCATTCATTTGCTCTTCAATCACTGATACCCTTTCTTCCAGTTGATCGAATTGGCTACCGAAGCTTGTGCATGCATCACGTAGTTCTCATGCCATGGTTTTCAGTGCCATCAGGTCATTTAAGGACTTCTCTACAGTGTTTATTGTAGTTAGCCATTCATCTAATCTTTTTTCAAGGTTTTTAGCTTCTTTGCTATGGGTTTGAACATCCTCCTTTAGCTCGGAGAAGTTTGTTATACTGATCGTTGGAAGCCTTCTTCTCTCAACTCATCAAAGTCATTGTCCATGCAGCTTTGTTCCATTGCTGGCAAGGAGCTGTGTTCCTTTGGAGGAGAAGAGGTGCTCTGATTTTTAGAATTTTCAGCTTTTCTTCTCTGGTTTCTCCCCATCTTTGTGCTTTTATCTACCTTTGGTCTTTGATGATGGTGACATACAGATGGGGTTTTGGTGTGGATGTCCTTTCTGTTTGTTAGTTTTCCTTCTAACAGTCAGGACCCTCAGCTGCAGGTCTGTTGGAGTTTGCTGGAGGTCCACTCCAGACCCTGTTTGCTTGGGTATCACCAGCGGAGGCTGCAGAACAGCAAATATTTTAGAACGGCAGAAGTTGCTGCCTGATCCTTCCTCTGGAAGCCTCATCTCAGAGTGGCACCCAGCTGTATGAGGTGTCAGTCGGCCCCTACTGGGAGGTGTCTCCCTGTTAGGCTACTCAGGGGTCAGGGGCCCACTTGAGGAGGCAGTCTGTCCGTTCTCAGATCTCAAACTCCATGCTGGGAGAACTACAACTCTCTTCAAAGCTGTCAGACAGGGATGTTTCATTATCTGCATTTTCTAGTAAGGAAACCTAGGATCAGACAGGCTGTGAAACTAGTAGTGAGTTTTATGTCCTTACTCTGGACTAGACAGCTGATATTCAGGGGAGCCATGATTTGAACCCAGCATTGGTAGATTCAAAAGTCTATGCTCTTTTCATTGCAGAATCATCTTTTAATTTTTGGTAATGTGGTTTTACTCCAGGTGTGTCTAGTTTCAAATAACTGAAATAAATTTGAACTAGCTTTTTTAAAAAAGGAAAAGTTGTTTCAAAGACAAGGAGTCTCTTGAGGAACCTAAAGATAGGACTCCAGCTGGCTTCTAGGAGGAACTGGAACTGAGAGCTGTTTAGCTAGAGTTCTGTTCCTCTGACTCTTCCCTCCTGTCTTGCACATCTGCTTTATGTTCTGTCTGTAGCTTTCTCTGCTGCTTGTGTAGATGACAGAATATGGGTGCTGCACAGCTTTGACCAGGCACAGAGATGAGCTGTCCCTAAATCCAAATTCCTAGTAGGGAAAATCTGATTGACTCTGCTTCATTTGTATTTTTATTTATTTTTAAGACAGGGCCTTGCTTTGTCACCCAGGCTGGAGTGCAGTGGCACCATCATGGCTCACTACAGTGTTGACCTCCTGGGTTCAAGTGACCCTCCTGTCTCAGCCTCCTAAGTATTATAGCTGGGACTACAGGCACATGCCACCAGCTAATTTAGCCCAGCTAATTCTTTTCTTTTCTCTTTTCTTTTTCCTTTTTTCCTCCCTTCCTTCCTTCCTTCCTGCCTCCCTTCCCTTCATTCTTTCTTTCATTCTTTCCTTTTTTTTTTTCAAGGTCTTGCTCTGTTGCCCAGGCTGGTCTCTAACTCCTGGCCTCAAGCAATCATCCTGTCTTAGCCTCCTAAAGTGTTGGGGTTACAGGCATGATCCACTGCACCTGGCTGGCTCTCCTTTCAACAGACATCCATCGTGAGTCCAATCAGCTTTTAGCCAAGAAGGCAGAATTACATAATCCAGACATGGCTGCCACTCATGGCACCAGTTTTGACTGGTAGGAATGTGTGACTCTAGTCTTTTCTCACTCATCTGGTATGGCTGCAGCCTATTCTGTGTACTCTGTTACATGGAGAAGTCTAATAGTTTCCTTTCCTGTTTGACCCATGATTATAGCTCTTTGAAGAGCAAATAAGACTAGGACAGGCGTGGCCAATATGCTGACATGTCAGTGATTTTCTTCTTTTGAAACACATCCTCATTGTTTCCACAATCTCATTCCTTATAGCCTGATTTTCCCCCACCCTACCCCACCTGTCTCATATAGGAATACAGTTAGAGTATCTGCTCAAAAGAAATCACCCACTTTCTTTGGAGCTCAACTTTTCACTTGGGCTACAGCTCCAACTGACTCCCTTTGCCAATATAAACCCCTCCCCAAACTTGTTGTGCTTATTCTCTATGATAATGTTGAGAGTCCTTTTCCCAGTTGTCACTACTTATCCAGAAGTTGGTCCACTTTTTCTCATTGGACACACTGAGAAGAATAAATTCACGAGGGCTCTTAGGAACAAATGGTAGTCACCAACTCTCTTCTCAATTGAAGTAGCTCCAATGGAAGGGGGTCAAATCTCAACACCCAGTTACATACATTTATACTTTCTGTTTTCTTCTACAGCTGTAAAGAAAAGGAAACTCAAGAGGAAAAAATTATTGTTACATTTTTTGTAGGTGGTCCCAAACTTACCAATGTTTAGGGTTCCTAAATGTTTAGCGTTCTAGTTGTTTAGAACTTGGAACTTATTTTATTTTGGAAACAATACTGTACTTGCTGGTTTAGGTTTCTAACCAAACTGCAAATAATAATTTGGCCTACAATATAGCTGATTTGACCTTGAATTATGACCTCGAAATTTACCTTACCCTTAAAATTAGAGTCTGAACTCTTCTGGTCAATAGCCTGAATTCATTAGCTTTCTAGATACTCATTCCCCTAAGCTTCTCTAAAGTTTGGTACTCCCTGGAACCTCTGTTTTCCTCTTACTGTAGAGGAGGTAGGGGGACAACATAGAGGTATGTAAGTGGATGATGGATGTGGGCTCCAGGTATTGAAAGATGTAGTGGCAGTAGATGGTACAAAAAGAAGGATAGGACTGAGTAGAAAGTAGTGAGTTTTATGACCTTAGTGATGCTCAAAAAAAGAGGAGGCTGGTGAAGAGGAATAGGGTGGAAAGAATGGCTGGCTGCAATTGTTGATAAATAGATATTGCATGTAGTCAATGTCTACATTTAAAATATTAACTATTTTTTGTATGCAATTCTTTGAGTTGCTCTTCCCCCCCCCCATTTTTTTTTTTATTTTACTTATTTGTTTGTTTGTTTTGAGACAGGGTCTCACTCTGTCACCCAGGCTGGAGTGCAGTGGTGTGATCATGGCTCACTGCAGCCTCAACCTCTCAGGCTCAAGTGATCCTCCGGCTTCAGCCTCCCAAGTAGCTGGAACAACAGATGCATGTCTCCACACCCAGCTAATATTTTGATTATTTGTAAAAACGAGGTCTCCCTATATTGGCCAGGTTGGTCTTGAACTTCTGGGCTCAAGTGATTCTGCCACCTTGGCCTCCCAAAGTGCTGGGATTACAGGTGTGAGCCACTGCGCTGTGCCTATCTTTCTTCTCCATTAACCTGCAGTAAATAGAGAATAAATTTTACAGCATTCATCATTTGTTTAGCTGGGTCCCTGAACTTGCCTCCCTGGGATAAGGCACCATGACTGCACAGATCCAGCCAGATAATAGAAGGTGTGCACTGGCTTCTCACTGCATGGCTATGTAGTGTAATCACAGTGTGCCTTTGTGGGGCTCCTGTTTATGTGGCTTTAGTAGATGATTTCATCCTCTTTTCTAACTTGGAACCAGACAACTTTACATTCTCAGCAAACAGATGGACAACAGGGTTGAAATAAGATCTTGTACTGAAATAGTCCTTGAGTCATACTCCTTGACTGTTCTCTCATACGGGAAACTTGCCTCTTCCTTCTTGCAGAAGGCCAAGGCTGAGAATTCAGTGTACTCAGAGTTGCTGGACTCTTTTCTCAATATATATTATGCTGGATATTTTTCTTCTTGGTCAAGATTGAGAGTCTGCCAGTATAAGAATATTATCTAATTTGTTTTGGCAGAACACCTGGCCTTTTGCCCCAAGCAGATGTTTAAAAATAGAACTAAAAGTTTTGCATTAACTTGTTTTTGTCCTCTTTCCAAAAAAGATCCTGACATGAGAAAAAAGGGGAGCTTGATTTTACCTATGGTTTTATTTGGGAAGCAAGGGTGCTCTAGTTCAGGGGTGTCCAATCTTTTGGCTTCCCTGGGCCACATTGGAAGAAGAAGAATTTTCTTGGGCCACACATAAAATACACTAACATTAATGACAGCCAAAGAGCTAAAAAAAATTGCAAAAAAAATTGTATAATGTTTTAAGAAAGTTTACAAATTTGTGTTAGGCTGCATTCAAAACCATCTTGGGTCACAGGGCTGCAGGCTGTACAAGCTTGCTCTAGCTGAAACTCACCTGACTTGGTCATTGGCTTCTAGTGTACATTGTGCCAGTAACTGTGTGACCTTGGGAAAGTCAGTTCGTCTTTCAATGCTGTTTCCCCATCTGTAAAATGGGAGTGATAAAACCTCAACTGAAGGGTTGTTGTAAGTATTAAATGAAATGACATTTGTGAAAGTATTCAGATGAGATAATAGTGCTGTATTAACATAGATTTTTTTAAAGGTACAAAAATAATTATATTAAATCAGTAACATACATTTGTATGTATGAGGGAGGGATATTTAAAATTAAAATATTATATAATCACAAGAAAGACCAGATATTCCTTGCTCTTCCCTTGGGCATCCAAGAAAATTAAAGCCTGTTTTATATCACCAAAATGAAAAAGAGGCTAGATAGAAGTAACAGTGCTCAATGCTTGGAACCCAACTCAATTCATACTCTTGTTAGATAAGTCCAAATTCTAAAGGCTACAAAAATCCTGTTAAATCAAGGGGAAAAAATTAATTTTAGGATAAAGTTATTCAAGATGAAAGAAAGGCATGTCTTCAGTGAGAGAACTGCCTGCTGTCGGATGATATCTTGCTGATGTATTTAAAGATTTTGGACTTTTCAATTTTCTTGGTTTTCTGGTAGCCAAATCCACCACCACCCCCTCGCTTTTTCTGCTTGGCTTCATTGCAGTTGATGTTCAGATCAACAAAGGGAGTCACCTTGAAACCAAATGACAGAGCAACTTGAGGCAAATTTAAGTTATTAACATTAAAGATCTGTTTCAGAGAATGGTAATCATAGGCTTATATGTACAGCTTATATGGTTTCTGGGCTGACTTACGAAGAAAGTAGTTCTTTTCAATCAATTTCTCAAGCTGGGACTTAATGTCAGAAATTTTAGACCAGAAAAATTCTAATAAACTCAATGGAACCTTGGATTGTTTCAAGTAGCGAAGAAAACCTAATTATTCTGGGCACAAAATGAGCAGGGCATGCCCTCTCCCATTTAGGCCTCTGGCTGTTCTACCCACACAATGAATATATTCCTTAGGGTCATCCGGAGGGTCATACTGAACAATCCAGTCAACTTCAGGAATGTCCAGTCCTCTTGTTGCCACATCCGTACACAATAGTGTTCCTGAATCTGGGTTGCAGAACTGGAAGAATGTGGTTGTACACTTATTTTGCTTTTGCTTTCCATGAATGGCCACGTAGGGCAAATCAATGTAGTTCAGCAACTCATAGGGGTATTTCACGGACATACAAGATGAAAAGAAGGCCATAAGCTTCTTCTTTTGTTTCTTCTTAAGGAATGTAAAGAGCAGAAGGAATCTCTTTTTGGAAGGACAAACAACATATCCCTTCTCAAGACCATTCACTGTTGCATTAGCTTTATCATCATCAACACCAAAATACAATGGCTCCTTTTTCAGAGAAATCCTTGCCAGGCCTTCAACTTTTCGAGTTTGGGTGGCAGAAAAGAGCATAGTCTGTCTACATGTTGGCAAAAGTTTAATAACTTGCTTTAATTCCTCTTCAAACCCAACATCCAAGATATGATCAGCTTCATCAATAACCAGACACTGCAGGTTTTTATACATAAACCCTGGGGTATTCTGCATATGGTCCAGCAGACAGCCTGGTGTGGCCACAATGATGTTGATCCCATTAGCAAGTTTCTTTGCTTCAGCAGATCTGTTACTGCCACCCATTATCAACCCATAGGTATGTACCTGGCAAGTCTTTAGCTCCGTAAGAACACCAAAAGTTTGCATGGCTAGTTCTCAAGTAGGAGAGAATGACTCCCGTTCCATTCCTGGGCATGAACTTTAACTTAACAATGAGTTCAACTGCAGGGATGAGAAAAGCCAGGGTTTTACCACTGCCTGTTTTTGCAGCTGCTAGAAGTCCCTGCCTTCCAGAAGTGGTCTGATACTTTTGTGCTGAATTTCAGTCATGTTTGTAAAACCCATTTCTTTTATTGCCTTCGGAGTGTTTTCATTGACAAGATTATGTAGAGAAACAAATGAAGTATCCTCAAAAGCTCCTGTCAGTCCCAGGGGCAGGCTGGGCACCTCACTATCATCTTCATCATTATCTGGCTTCTCCACATTATTTTCTGTTTCTTTAGGAGTCTCTGCACTTTCTTCTTCAGATTCCCCTTTGTTTTCAGTTTTTGCTTTTTTTGTATCAGGCCCAACATGGTTCAGCATTTTTCTCTTTTTCTTCTTCTTTTTCTTTTTTGATTCTGAATTGGGAGACTGCGTTGTTGCTTCTCCATTGATTAATATGGTGGATTTCTGGGGAGATTTTTTAACTTTTATATTTTCCACTGCTTCTTGAGACATGTCTCCATTTGGAGCTTCTGATAAGCCCATATTCATAGAATGTTTTGATTTTTTAACCTTTCCACCTCCCATTGTTTCTTCAGACACATTTCCATTTTGAGTTTCTGATAGGGTCAGATTTGAGGCCCCCTGCAACTTTAGGTTCTGCTGCCGCAATTTGAGGTTCCGCTTTTGTATCTTCTTGCACAGGAGTTTCATCTGCAGGTGAGACATGCTGTCCAAGAAGTGCCTAGACCACGGCGCCACACAGTCAACATAGATTTTTGATATGGTTTGGCTGTATCCCCCACCCAAATCTCACCTTGAATTGTAATAATCCCATGTGTCAAGGGCAGGGCAAGGTAGAGATAATTGAATCATGGGGTGGTTTCCCCCATAGTGTTCTCATGGTAGTGAATGTCTCACAAGACCTGATGATTTTATAAATGGGAGTTCCCCTGCCCAAGCTCTCTTGTCTGCCACCATGTAAGATGTGCCTTTGCTTCTCCTTTGCCTTCTGCCATGATTGTGAGGCCTCCCCAGCTCTGCGGAACTGTGAGTCCATTAAACCTCTTTCCTTTATAAATTACCCACTCTTGGGTATGTCTTTATTAGCAGCATGAGAATGAACTAATATAATGTTGTTTAATTTTCAGAGATTAGAACTATCCTTCCTCTATAACAAAATAGTTCATAATGAGCAAGGAGTAATTAATCCACTTAAATATTTACTTATTCTAAACTAAGTATATTTGCTCACTGCCTTTTATTCAATCCTTGCTGGAGAGAGGTAATAATGTTGACCTGTGATTTCATTTTTTTTTTGAGATCTGCTTGATTTATTCCGATTATTTAATACACAGTGACATAACTGTGATCCCAAAGAGTGCAGAGTTAAAGCCTTCAACTGCAGCTGAGGAGAGGGCAGGAATGGTACACCTGCGGACGGTGGTGAGTCAGGAATGATGGGCAGGGGGCCATGACCAGGATAGCCTCCTCCCCAGGGCCTGGGACAGGGGAGTGGCCTGAGGAACAGGACCCAAGGGTAGCCCAGTGCCAGGGAAGGGGTCAGAGACCTCCCCCTGGCCTAGGTCTGGGGCTCAGGACTGCCACATGGCTGAGGGGGCAGCAGCCCGGGAAGGACCAGAGGCAGGGCCAGGAGAGCACCATTTCCTGGGGGGCTGAGGGCAGGGAGGTGCCCTACAGGAGAAGCCAGGAGGGGCCACCTGCTCCTGGGGTGGGGGCCAGGCTGGAGCAGGCTGCAGCAAGAAAGACCTGAGGCAGGTGCAGGGCCTGAGAGCCTAGGGGGATGGTGTGGGGGTGCTCCCAGGGCAGCCTGGCCCAGGGAGCAGTCCTGACTCAGCAGAGGATGCCCAGGGAGGGGCTGCAGACCCCTCAGGACCTCCCCTCCTCTCTCCCTGGAAAGGAGCTGGGGAACCTGTAGTGCAAATCTGTGGACCACTCAGTTATGGAGGGAGGCTGTGCCTGAAGGGGGGACACTGGGGTGCGCCCCGTCCACCATCTCAGCCTCCACCACTGTCCTCAATACAGCCGCTTCTCGTGAGAGCACAGGCCATGGACACCACCCTCAATCTGGGCCAACACGGTCTGCTTCTCAAACTTGAGCCCTCCTGAGTACATCATGGACCAAAGGACAGACAGTCTGTGGCCCCGATATTCTGGCAGCCATGCTGGATGCCCGCTATGAGGTAGGGCATGAACTTCTAAATGGAACCTTTGTACTGGATGGAACACGAGACACCCTGTGTGATCTTCACCTTATCTGCCTCGCTGAAGTATTGTTTTTGGCTGCTGCTGCTCTTCTCCATGGCATCCAGTGAGCCCATGCCCTGGTGCTTCTTTTTTTTTTTTTTTTTTTTTTTTGAGACAGAGTTTCGTTCTTGTTGCCCAGGCTGGAGTGCAATGGCACAATCTCAGCTCACCGCAACTTCTGCCCCCCAGGTTCAAGCAATTCTCCTGCCTCAGCCTCCAGAGTAGTTGAGATTACAGGCATGCACCACCATGCCCAGCTAATTTTGTATTTTTAGTAGAGATGGGGTTTCTCCATATTGAGGCTCGTCTCGAACTCCTGACCTCAGGTGATCTGCCTGCCTCAGCCTCCCAAAGTGCTGGGATTACAGGCATGAGCCACCGCGCCCAGCTCCCCAGTACTTCTTAAGCCGCACCCCGTCTGAGAAGTACTTGCAGGGGGCCTCCGTGATGGCAGCCAGCAGGCAGCCCATCATCACTGTGGAGGCTCCAAGTTCCAGGGCCTTGACCACATGCTCCACGGTCCTATGATGGGCACACCAAAGCGTTGGGCATACTCGGCCACCTTGTACACAGCAGTGCCCTGGGGCCGACCGCAGGCCATCACTTCCTGGGTGATGCAGATGGAGCCGCAGCCCATCCCCACGCGCAGCCCGTCCACACCAGCATCAATCAGGTTCTTGCCCTGGGCTGCTGTCACTATGTTCCCCCCAGTCACCTGGAGGTTGGGGTACTTCTGTTTGATGTAATGCACTATGGCGATCTGATACACTTGAGTTCCCTTGGGATGAGTCCAAGATTATGAAGTCGTCGCCCGCCTGGGTGAGCAGGTCCAGGCAGTATTTGCCATCCTCATGAGTGCCCACAGCTGCATATATATGTATATGCTGCAACATATATATTGTCCAAGGTCCTGTAGAAGGACCCCCACAGCAGCTGCTCATGGGAATCCTTGGAGGCCAGCGGGTAGTCTCGGTTCTTCTTCAGGTCGGTGCAGGCGATAATGGCCACCAGCTCATCGAGATCATTGACGATAGGCAGCTTCCCTTTCTTGCTACGCTGCAGGATCTCATTTGCCTCTTTCAACATCACGCCTGCTGGAGCCACCACCAGCTCGATCCTTGGCATCATCACCTCACTGAGGAGGGTGTTGTGATCCTTCTCAGCAAGAAAGTTGATGTCCACGGAGGTGACGATGCCCACCAGCTTGCTACCCATGATGTCCGTCTCAGTCATCGGAATGCCAGAGAAGCCATGCCGCATCTTGGCCTCCAGCACATAACCACAGTGTGCGAGGGGCTCAGCACCACCGGGTCTGTGATGAAGCCCCCCTGTTCAAACTTCTTGACCTTCTGCACCTCTTGGCCTGGAACTCTGGGGTGCAGTTGTGGTGAATGAAACCAATACCTCCCATCAGAGCCATCGCAATGGCCATGTCGGCCTCTGTCACAGTGTCCATGGGGGAGGAGATCAGCGTCAGCGGCGTCTTCAGCGTGATCTTCCGGGTCAGGACTGAGGTCAGGTCCACCTCATCAGCTATGAAGTCTATGAATCCTGGGAGAATCGGGACGTCGTTGTAGGTGAGGCCGTCAGCGCTGGTGAAGAGCTGCTGTGGGATGAGCCCGTCCTCAGGCATGTAACCCGCGCAGCCGCTGCTGCTGCTGCTGTTGTTACTGCTGCCGCCATTTTTTAAATATAAAATATAGTCTAATTCAGGGCATGCTGTGGATCACAATGCCTCATCCTGCTCACTTGGGGTTATTTATTGCCGTCACACTTTCTGGTAAGAGACATAAACTGATGTAATATCAAAGGAACACCATAAGCCATTTGAACTGTTGAACTGATATAATCATGAACTGGGCAGGTGGCCATCCAAGTTTACAGCATTCTTTTGGGCATGATGGTATCTGATTTCTGCTTTCTTATCTCTCTCCATTTTGATAGCCTCAGGTGTATGCTGCAACATATATATTGTCCAAGGTCCTGTAGAAGTATGTGTAAAAATTGCAGGTTGAAAAGATTGGAAAATACTTTTAAGGATTAATCCTATGTAGTAACATTGTTCACTCTCAAAAGTTTTGTCTCTGTTGATCAGTACGTGGATTACTTCCATCAAAAGAAGATTTTGGATTGGTTATTTTCAACATAACCACTGAGAATGAGAGCTTCAGCCTGTGTATGCATTAGGTCCTACAAAAGGAAGACAGATACTGGGCAAGGATCCCCTCATCCTGATAGAATGGTTTGGGAGCCTTGCACCAAAGTTTCTCTTATTTGTTTTGATTTGTTCTCACCTTTACATAGGGAGGTGAGGGTAAACTAGTTATGACTGAACTGCTTATCTTTATTCACAGTGCTTATCAGAGGAGTATAAAATACTTCTTTTATCTTTTGATACAATTAGAAATTGATGTGTTATTAACATATCATTAATGAGCTTCTTTGGGTTTAGAAAGCACCAGAAATTAACAAACAATTAGGAATAAAATTAGGGTTTACTTTCCATGATTATCTTTTGCTTTTATTATAGCTTGAAAAAGTTTATAAGTAAGTTGTTTTAAAGTTTTTTTAAAAATATTTTTTAAGACCTGGGGTCTCAATATGTTGCCCAAGCTGGTCTTGAACTCCTGGCCTAAAGAAATTCTCCTGCCTCAGCTTCCTGAGTTTTAAAGTTTTTGTTTTTTTATTTTTTTATTTTTATTTTTTAATGAAAAGCCTGGGATGGAGAAACTTGTTCTCTGCCATCAACAAAGCTTACCTCTTATCCACCTCTCTGACTTTGCTCATGTAATTCCTTTTGCCCAGTAGGCCCTTCTTCCTCCTTCTCTCCATTGTCTTCCCACATTTCTACCCACTAAATTCTCCAGGTCTTACAGAGCTGGGCTCAAAATGCTGAGTGCCTTCCTGAAACTCGGTGCTACTCTGACCAGCTGACAGGCCTAATTGTCTTTTTTGACACCACTTGAAGTCTTATGTTTTATTTATCTTTGTATTCCCAGCACCTAATAAATAACCTGTAGATAATAGGAGCTTTAGAAGTGTTTGTTGAATAGAGCAATGAAAGTAAGAGCATTATAGAAGACAGGAAGCCTAGAACAGGGTGTCTAACTATATGGTGGGGAAAAGTGAGTAGGAGGGAGATTCCAGAAAAGATACACCTTGAATGACATGTTTTTCTGTGTGTGTGTGTGTGTGTGTGGGATGAAGAGCTATTGGTCAGGTGGAAAAGGTAGGGAAGAATGGCCTTGGTAAATGGAGAACCAAGGAATCTGTGAATGTGAAATTTAGAGTACTTAGAAATATTTAGTATGGCTGAAACCAAAATGCAAAGTGAAGATGGAGGAAAAGAAGATGACTCTAAAATGACAGGCAGGTTGTATATTTGAACTTTGTGCCAATTAAAAAATCATTTAGGTTGGTAGTTAGAATTGCCTCTGTGATGCTCAGGTCAATAGTATAAATAAAAGTCAGGTGTGGGATTAGCTTTCATGAGCTCATTTGATTAGAAGAGCTTGAATATTTAATTCATTATGTAACAATTACCTCAGAGTAAATGGGCTGGGCATGGTGGCTCACACCTGCAATCTCAGCACTTTTGGGAGGTCAAGGCAGGAGGATCACTTGAGGCCAGGAGTTTGAGACCAAACTAGGTAACATAATGAGATTCCTGTCTCTATAAAGAAAAAAAAAAGTAAATGGGTGGGTATAACAGTTTGTGTTTGAAACAAATGTTTGCTGAAATCACAGACTGAAACCCTAGACATTTTAAGGTAATTCTTCCTGACATAGAGGTGAAAATACTGGAGTCTCAATTTAACCCTAAATGGTTAAATAGTGAATGTCCCATTTTGTGGGACAACTTTATAGCCAATACTATGCCTCAGTGAGGCTTTCCTGTTGTATCAGTTACTAACCATTTAAAAATGTGATACTTATCAGCTTATAAGTAGATAAGCTTTTTTTTTATAATGACTACTTTTGTAAAGATTAAAAGAAATAATGTATGTAGAATGCTTAGTACCAAGTACCATGCCTGGCATACAATAGGTATTCAGTAATATAATATGTTTTTTTTCTCAAACTCCCAGAGAGCTGAGGAAGCTTCCACTTTGTCATTATGAACTTTCAGAAGAAATAACATCCTGCCTCCAAGTGTACCCTTGCTAAAATATCCGCTAATTCTTTTGTAGAAGTTTGGAATTTCCTTGGTGATTTTAAACAAGATTTCCGCTCTCAAGTGTGTTCATTGTACGAGTCCTGTATCACCAAGGCTGATCTGAGTACAGAATCGTCAAGCCTCAGTGGGACTAAACATTTCAGGATTTCTTGTATTTGAAATAGTTCTGGCAAGGCACGGTGGCCCATGCCTGTAATCCCAGCACTTTGGGAGGCCAAGGTGGGTGGATCAGCTGAGGTCAGGAGTTTGAGACCAGCCTGGCCAACATGGTGAAACCCTGTCTCTACTAAAATTACAAAAAATTAGCCAGGCATGGTGGCAGACACCTGTAATCCCAGCTTCTCAGGAGGCTGAGGCAGGAGAATCGCTTGAACCCGAGAGGCAGAGGTTGCAGTGAGCTGAGAAAAAAAAGAATTAGTTCTGATCTCTTTCACCTCAAGGGTTCAATGAATCATGCTGAGGCCTTCCTGATATATGAGACAGATAGTTTTCTTTTGGATTTATGGGTGGACAGCAGGTTTGCCTGAGCTACTAATACTGAGTAGGAATTGAGATGCCAGGTTGGAAAATGAAAACTTAAACCAAGTTATTGCTGGGCATAACTCAGGAGTATTGCATGCCTTTGGTTTGTTTTGATTAAATTCCAAGGTGATACAATCATCAGGCTATTAAAAATAATCATCTGACTATTAAAAATAATTAATTGCCTTGTTTTCTACTTAGTGGTATAATGGTTCCAGATTTGTAAGTTAGAATGCATTTTGCAATGGGACAATGAAACGGGCAATTGTTACTGTGATTTAATGTTTAGGGGGCAGGGCAGGTTGCCTGGCCACATCACCATGAGGCTTTTCAGGGAGTATTTCTTTGGATATGTGTAATTTTCCAAACCCCAATAACTAGAAAAATAGACTTATTAACCTACTTGGCCAAAATAAAGTAAAACTATAACAAATATAAAAGTAGAGGTTTTGTAGATCACATTTCTTCACCACAATCCAATTAAATTAGAAACCAATACTAAACATATGACCAGAAAATAACTACTTGAAAACTAAGAAACACTCTCCCAGATAAACCTTTGATCAAAGAGAAAGTATAAGAGAAGCAAAAGGTTCTTTGGAGAGGAATAACAAAGTATACTTTATACCCAAATCTTTAAGGCATAGCATATACTCAAAACTTTACTTAGAAAAAAATTTATACCAGTAAATATCTTTATTATTCATGAAGAAGAGGACAGCAAAACACGTACCTGCCTCCAACACCTCATAAACCAAACAAACAACATACACACAAGGTAGGAAGAAGGGATGATAAAGTTACAAGTGAGAATTAATGGAATAAGGAAAAAATGTAGGACAGTTAAATAAGACAAAATACTGGAAAAAGTATAAGAGCAAGAGTATAACAAGATTAGGAACAAGGAAACAAATGCATTACAGATGCATGAAAGATGGGAAGAATTATAAGAATTATACATGGACACTCCTGGCTAACACGGTGAAACCCCGTCTCTACTAAAAAAATACAAAAACAGAATTAGCCGGGCGTGGTGGCGGGCACCTGTAGTCCCAGCTACTTGGGAGGCTGAGGCGGGAGAATAGCATGAACCCGGGAGGCGGAGCTTTCAATGAGTGAGATTGCGCCACTGCACTCCAGCCTGGGCAACAAAGTGAGACTCCGTCTCAAAAAAAAAAAAAGGCCAGGTGCAGTGGCTCACACCTGTAATCCCAGCACTTTGGGAGGCCAAGGCACGTGTATCACGAGGTCAGGAGACTGAGACGATCCTGGCTAACATGGTGAAACCCCATCTCTGCTAAAAATAAAAAAAATTAGCCGGGCATAGTGGCGGGCACCTGTAGTCCCAGCTACTCGAGAGGCTGAGGCAGGAGAATGGCGTGAACCTGGTAGGCAGAGCTTGCAGTGAGCCAAGATCGCGCCACTGCACTCCAGCCTGGGCAACAGAGTGAGACTCCATCTCAAAAAAAATGATACATGCACACTAGGAGCAAAACTATGGAAACTAATGTGAAAATATGGAAGAAACAAATAACTCATAAGCAAAATATAAATGACCAGAATTGATTCAAGTAGAAGACTCAAAAAGATCAGTTACTGTAGAAGTCCCAGCCTCTTTGTGTCCCATTTGATATTTGCTCTGAGTTTCTTATTTTTAAGGAAGTATTATGTTAACAAGGCATTAAAGTAAGATGGGATGGTGGCTCTCCACTTTGTATACCGGGTTTTGCTGTGGTCTCTTCTAGTGGTGTGTAAGGTGCTTGTGTTGTGAAGAGTAATTTTACTTGTGTTTAAATTTGAAAGGTGATGCATATAACCCTGCTTTCCCCCCATTTCTCTTTCAATGCAAGTTAACTTACACCTCCCTTTAAAGAACAGCATGCCAAGAACTGGCTGATAAAATGAAATATGTTCCTACCCTGGTGGCTGAGGACAGCCAACTCCTTCCAGTCTAGATGATGCTGGGAGAAGTACTTGATGCTGCTACCTCTGTGAGCTACTTGGTATACCAGTCAGTTGTACCGTGGTCCCCAGAGGGACCTGCAGAAAGCTGGAAGTGGCCAGGCTGACTTGGTGGGTCAATTGAAAGTGTGTAAAGTCTGAATGCTCTTGGTATATGGTTTTGCCATTTTTGTATGGTGTAAATCTATAACTATTGTTTTAACATTTATTTTGGAACAGTCCCTTTTGTCAGGAAATGAGCTAAAAAAGTGAAAGTTTAATAAAAAAGTAAGTAGCAAATTTCTGTTTCTCAAGGATGTTGGTGATGAATGTGTGATTCACAAATCTACTGAAGCTGCATCAATATCTACTTCAAAAGTTTGTAATTGTTTTTAAGAATACTTTGCCCAAAGACAATGATTTAACACGTGCGGGCTGCAGGAGGTGTCATTTTATTTCATTTTGTGAAGCATGACTTTTCATTTAAATCAAATGACTCTTCTAAATAGATTTTCGCCATTTTCAATTTTAAGTTTTCTTATGAATATATAAAAAGTGAAGTAATAGCTGTTAATATGTTTTGCTCCATTAGCAGAAAAGGATTTTTTTTTTTTTTCTATAGTGACGAGGTCTTACTGTGTTGCCCAGATTGGCATTGAACTCCTGGACTCAACCAATTCCCCCGCTTTGGTTTACCAAAGAGCTGGGATTACAGGTGTGAGCCACCATGCTTGGCCTGGAATTTTTTTTTTTTTTTTTTTGAGACAGTGTCTCACTCTGTCGCACAGGCTGGAGTGCAGTGGCACGATCTTGGCTCACTGCAACCACCACCTCCCGGGTTCAAGCAGTTCTTTGCCTCAGCCTCCGAAGTAGCTGGGATTATAAGTGCCCCCCACCACAACTGGCTAATTTTTGTATTTTTAGTAGAGACGGGGTTTCACCATCTTGGCCATGCTGACCTTGAATTCCTGACCTCGTGATCCACCTGCCTCGGCCTCCCAAAGTGTTGTTTGTTTGTTTGTTTTGTTTTTTTAATCAAGATACATGTTGGGGAGATTTATTGTAAATCAATCGATGAGACATATGACTCATACTCAGGGATGTTACTGGAACTGGCTTTTTGGATCTTGCCATCACTAGAGGTAATGCTTGATTTTTTCACTGACCATAGAGATGTTTCAAAATCAGTGACATAAGCTGCACTCTATGTCCACTGAGGCCAACTGCAGCAACAAATGTATTGAAGTATTCAGTCCAGCAAAGATGCATGTTCCTCCGGCTTTTACTTTTGCTGTAAGGGCAGAAGTAAAGAAACATTTATTTTGGCTAACATAAAGTCATTATAAATGAAGCAGGAGGGCCGTGGAGGATAAAGAGAAGTAGCCTGACAATATTAGTGGGGAAATTAAGAAATGGTGTGCGCTTCATGTCGGCAGAGGTGCCATGAGCAGGATTCACATGTGCATCCATTGTGGTCATTTCTGGACTACCTGGTGGGAATCCTTGGAGAGGGGACTCCTCTCCAAGTGCATGAAATTGTTGAGCCCTGAGTGCCATAGTGAGACAAAAATGGAGCATAAGCAACACTGACAGGCTTCGGGTTCAAGTCGACGACAAAGAAACAATTGGAATACACTGTAAAGGCAGGCCATCCAACCTAGATTTCCCCTCAGTGAAGAAATCCCTTTCATTGTGTCCTGGAAAAAAGTACAATCAGTAGGATAGCCCCGTGGAAGCTTAATGTCAATCTATGGATTGGCTTCATCACAAACTTCCTAGGAAGCTTTAGATATCAACATCTCCCAGAGATTTTGATTCAATAGGTCTGAAGTGGGGCCTGGGATTCTGTATTAAAAAAAATTTCAGCCAGGCATGGTGGCTCATGCCCATAATCCCTGTACTTTGGGAGGCCAAGGCAGGAGGATCACTTGAGGCCAGGAGTTTGAGATTCGCCTGGGCAACATAGGGAGAACTCTGTCTCTTCAAATAACAATTAAAAAAAAATTATCTAGGCGTGGTGGATGGTGGCACTTGGGGTCCAAGCTACTAGGGAGGCTGAGGCAGGAGGAGCACTTGAGCCTGGGAATTTGAGGCTGCAGTGAGCTGAGATGGTACCACTGCATTCAAGCCTGGGTGACAGAACGAGACCCTGTCTCAAAGAAAAAGGAGCAAGGTGAGCAGAGAATGGGAATGATGAAATGACTCAGATTTGGGGATTGGAGTGACGATGGAAGATTAAGGAATTAAAGGATTGTAGGATGCTAAATTCCAATCCCCAAATGGGAAGAGAAAAACATATTTACTATTGATTAAGTGGAAGTGGATCATCATAAAGGTCTTCATTCTTGTGGTCTTCATGTTGAGTAGGTTGAGGAGTGACAGATTGGTCTTGCTGTCTCAGGGGTGGCAGAGGTGGAAGAAAATCCACACATAAATGGACCCATGCAGCTCAAACCTGTGTTGTTCAGGGTCAACTGTAATTCAATATAAAAATAGATTTTTTTTTTTTTTTTTTTTTTTTTTTGAGACAGAGTCTCACTCTGTCACCCAGGCTGGAGTGCAGTGGCGCAATCTCAGCTCACTGCAACCTCCGCCTCCTGGGTTCAAGCGATTCTCATGCCTCAGACTCCCAAGATTACAGGTGGGCACCACCATGTCTGGCTAAAAAATAGGAATATTAATAATATATTTAGTAGAATTTTCCCCAAGCTTGCTAGATACTGGAGCACTGAAGATAGAGTATGTTCTCAATTACAATTATTATTTACAGAAAAGAGTCAATTGAAGGTGTCACAATTTCAAATTTATTAACTATGAAATGTACCTTTGAAGAAGATTAAAGGAATATTTAGTAAATTAAAGATATTGACCAGGCGCAGTGGCTCATGCCTGTAATCCCAGCACTTTGAGAGGCCAAAGTGAGAGAACTGCATGAGGCCAGGAGAAGTTCAAGACCAGCCTGGGCAACGTAGTGAGACCTTGTTTCTTACAAAACAAGAACAACAACAAAACAATTCAAAAATTAGCCAGACATGGTGGCATGTGATCATAGTCCTAGTTACTACAGAGGCTGAGATGGCAGGATCTCTTGAGCCCAGGAGTTTGAGGCTGCACTAAGCTATGATCTTGCTACTTTACTCCAGCCTGGACAATAGATGGAGATCCTATCTCTAAAAAATAAAAATTAAAAAATGAAAGATATCATATTGAAAATATAACATTCTTCATAAAAATAGCAATGAGTCAGTATTAGTGATAAACTGATGAAAGTATCTGAATATGTGCCAAGAATAATTATTTACCTTGTTTTATATATATATGTATTTTTTTATGTGTGTGTATATATATATGTGTATATATATACGTGTGTGTATATATATATACATATATATACACATATATATATATATATATACATATATATATATATATATATATATATATACTTTTTTTTTTGAGACAGAGTCTCACATTGTTGCCCAGGCTGGAGTGCAGTGGCACCATCTAGGCTCACTGCAAGCTTCGCCTCCTGGGTTCAAGCGATTCTCGTGCCTCAGTCTCCCAAGTAGCTGGTATTACAGGCGGACACCACCACACCAGAATAATTTTTGTATTTTTAGTAGAGATAGGGTCTCGCCGTGTTGGGCAGGCTGGTCTTGAACTCCTGACCTCAGTTGATCCACCCACCTCGGGCTTCCAAAGTGCTGGGATTAGAGGCATGGGCCCCCCAGCCCCTTGTTATGTTTTTAATATAAACATTAATCAATATAAAAATATTTTAGCTTGGGTGTGGTGGCTCATGCCTGTAATCCCAGTGCTTTGGGAGGTCGAGGTGGGAGTATTTCTTGAGACCAGACTCGGTAATACAGTGGGACCCCATCTCTACAAAAAATTTAAAAAATTAGCTGGGCATGGTGGCATGTGCCTGTAGTCCTAAGGCTGGAGAATTGTTCAAGGCTGCAGTAAGATATGATTCCACCACTGCACTTCAGACTGGGCAACAGAATGAGATCCCATCTCTTAAAAAACAAGTTTAAGAAAAGTTTTATTTTTGAAGATCATTTTTGAACTATTTTATTAGTCCAACAATACAATAAAACCAATTATTTTGTCAATTAGTGTATATTTTAAAAGTTCCATCATTTCCATTATTTATTAGCATCTTCTTTCATTGTCAAAGTGTCCTGGTTTGAATGAGAAATTTATGGTCATTCTGTCTTTAAAAGTCAGATAATTACAATGTTATTCAACCTATCCCAGATTATAGAAAAAAATAAGTATTCCCCCAATTTGCTTTATGAAGCCAGCATATCTTGAATACCAGTATAGGATATTACAATATGATCAAGAAAGTATTATTCCAGGAATATGAAATTGGTTTCATATCAGAAAATCCAGCCACTTAGTCCATTATATAAAAACTATAAAAGATTAGTAATATTGATTGTATCAATAGTCTCTGAAAGCCATCTGATGAAGTTCTATTCCTAATAAAGTACTATTCCTAATAAAACTCTTAAGGAGGAATAGAAGGAAATTACTTAAACGTAATAAAGACTGTTTGTGAAAAAACTAGCAAACTTCATTATAAATGATGAACTATTAAAACAATTACATAAGAATCTAGATAGGAAAGCCTATGATCAGTTTTTTTAAATTTATCATTACCTTTGGTGTTCTAACAAATGCAACAAGACAAAAAGTTGTGTTTTTGATATATTTACTGGAAAATAAAAAATAAAAGCATCTTTTTTTTTTGTTGTTGCTGACATGATTGTGCACATACCACCAAACATGAGACTAAATTTAAAAAGCCACTCTAGTAGAATTGGTAAAATATTTGGGAAAATGGCTGGATGCAAGATAAATATATGAATTGAAATCTTCTGTTTTACCAGTGAGCACTAAGAAATGGGGATATGTGTTCCCTTAAATGATATGATAAAACTCTAAAAATAAAATAAAGTTCTTGCAATTCAGAATAGAATAGCAACTTAGTGTTCAAAAATTACATAAAATGACTATAAAGTTTTATATTGTCAAATGCCCTATTCAAGAAAAGTATGAAAAATAAGAATGCTATAAAGTCACTGTAATCAAGATAGTATTGGCTTAGCAACACACAAACATTAGAACAGAATAGATTCAAAAATAGTTGCTTCAGAGTAGATAAATCAGAATACAGATAATATTTGATACATATTGTAGTCCAATTCAGTGGAAAAATCATGAGTTAACAAATTATTCTGGCATAGGTAGTTCTCTATCTGGTTAAAATACAACAGGACTCATCATAAATGATACAAAGTGAATTCCCTGATGGATGAAAAACAAATTTAACAAATTACCATTTCACAGGAAAATCCAGAAAAACACACATGTACAAGCTAAAGCTTAGGAAACCTTTTAAAGGATGGAAAACCCAGGAACTATATAAGAAAAGGAATAAATATCAGATATATGCAGTCAAAACCCATTGTGTGGCAGCAGTAATGTTAAATCAATAGACATCAGCTATGTCTGGAAAAAGTATTTGTAAAATATACTGCAGGAAAAGTACTATTAACAATAATTTACAAACAGCTCTTATAAATTGTCAGGAAAAAATATAAGCTGTACTAAAACAAAATGGATAGAGGGAATAAATAGATGGTTCATAGAGTTAAGATAGGGGGATGTGTGTGTGTGTGTGTGTATCATACATAGTCTGATGAAGGAGCACAGAGAAAAATGCAAATGGTTAGAAGACCCCCTAGGAAAATAGGTGAGTGAGGAGCTGATGTGAATAGAAAGTAAAAAAAAAATACGTATGATGACACTCTTCTTGCAGGACTGTTGAAGGAGATGGGCATGTAAACAATGAGAGTGCTTTATACGTGCCACAGAAGAGGAATACAGGAAGCTGGGCTGGAGGAGGGAGGAAAAGACTGTGCATTGGAGTGGAGATGACCCTGGGCAAGGTGTTTTTCTTCACTATTGGCCTTCTGAGATAATTCCTTGCATCTGGGGACATGGTGACTTTCATGAGATTAGCATGGTTTTGTTGATCAGGCGTAATAAGAATTTAAAAGTTATTTTCGAGACCCTTGGAAAAAGGTGCTTTGCAAAGACATGTCACTTGACTGTGATGATTGCTTATTTAAACCCACGGTCATGTGTTTAATCTGAATGTGACTCCTTTTCAGGGGAATGAGAAAGATCTATTTCAGGACTGCTGATATGTAAGAAGGACCTCTCCGAGGTTCCTTTTTGTTGGAGATGTAAACGTGGTGGCACACAGAGTCTGTGGTTGTTGCTGCACTAGCTAAGGCCACGAGATGTTTCTCGAGGGCTGTCCTGTGACATGTGCTGTGGGGAGATGTATTGAAACAACAGCCAACCCTCTTGAGACATATTCTCAAGGTATAGGTATGCAGGGTATAGAGGGTGGCAGGTACCCAGTAGTAACTGTAGAAGGGAAATAGACTTTGCCAGCATAGGGGATATTGTGTCTCCTGTAGGATCCAGGACAGGGTCCCTCCCCCTTGAGGTACCTGCATTTATTTCCCCACGCAGTGGTTCTCTGCTCCTCTCCATACTCCATCCATCCCTGGCTTCCACGTTTTCACTTTTGTTTCTTTGATCTGTTGCAGATGGTAGTGTTTGTTAACTCTGTCTGGTTTCCTGGTTTCATTGGGGACTTGGTGATTCACTATTTTGCGGGAAGAGGGAGGAGATGGGGAAAGGAGAAGGTGGAGAAAAGAAGGACGTGACATTTCTGTCATAGAGAAAACACGTTTTTAAGGTGCCTTTCAAAATAAAGTCCTGCTGGAAAGTTAACATCTATAATATTCCTATCTGTGACTAATTTGGTGTCTGTAGGGTGGAGTCTGAATTCCAAGAATTGAGTTCCCCATCTGTTAAGCCAAGAAGTAATTTGAATCTTAATTCAGGGCAGTCCTCTGTGTCAATGCTGGATGCAAATGCACAGTACGAAGTGCTTCATTTCCTGTAAACTAGTTAATACATTGGCTGTGGTGATGACTACGGGAACACTGGGGATTTTTTCCCCCCAAAATTGATTATCTTATGCAGGAATTTGGAGGTGACAGTAATAGCAGGATTACCGTAAACCTTGCAAACATAAGGATTATCAAGACAATTTCATCTGACTCTCTAGTGGAGAATTTTAATTCAGGGCTAGTGCAGAATCATTTTTTTCTGGAGAGAGTGAGGTGCTGAACTCCACGATCTCATTGGTCCTTAACCCTAACTTGCTAGTGGTGTCATATAGGATATGAGAGTCCTGGACGACAGAATCCCGTGGAGTCTTGCTCTCTCATTCAGCTCTCTATCCTGAGTCATTATGGGCTCTCATGTGGAATAATGGCAATGGCAGTTGGACATGATTCTGTTTTTTCTTGTTGGGTCCCAGTTGGTTTTGACTTGCTCTGTAAGGCATTGAGATACTTCATGTTAAGTATGAAATATAACCAAGATGACATGTCTCAAGTTTTGTGAAACTTATGTTATCATACTACATGACTGGATGTATATCCTATATGTGTATGTCCTATATATGTGTATGTAACTGGATGATGTCCTCTGGTCACAGTTTTACTTTCTTTTTTTTTTTCTTTCTTTCTTTCTTTATTTTTTTTTTTTGAGCCAGAGTCTCGCTCTGTCACCAGGTTGGAGTGCAGTGGCACAATCTCAGCTCACTGCAAACTCTGCCTCCTGGGTTCAAGTGATTCTCCTGCCTCAGCCTCCCAAGTAGCTGGGATTACAGGCATGCGCCACTATGCCGAGCTAATTTTTGTATTTTTAGCAGACACAGGGTTTCACCATGTTGGTCAGGCTGGTCTCGATCTCCTAGCCTTGTGATCCACCTGCCTTGGCCTCCCAAAGTGCTGGGATTACAGGCATGAGCTACCGTGCCCGGCCCACAGTTTCACTTTCTATGTAGTTCAATATCTGTTCTTTGACTGCTGTGCTACCCTGAATACATCTCTGGCATAGTTTCTATCATACTATTTTGTAATAGTCTTATTTTGTATTATCTTACGCTTAGTTCTAGATGTGAAACACTCAATAATGCTGAACGAATAAGATCCACCCCGTTAGATGCAATAGAAAAATGCAAATTAAATTGTAGCTGTTTGGAAATGAGAAATGACCAAACTGTCAGAACACCATGACCTTTGCCTTATATCTGTTCCTGTGGAGAGAGATCTGCATCTATTGCAGAAGCTGGTTTCCCAATACTTGCATTCTTACAGCTGATTTATTGAGACCGAACAAACCATTAAAAAAATTATGTTTTAACCACAGGATGTAAGGAAGATGTAAAGTCTAAGGTATGTGTTTCTAACATAGGTACTAAGGTAGAATAGAAGGATAATATCAAGAACAACTCTAGACTTTTCTTTATTGATTAAAGAGAATAATTTTCCAAAGAAGAAATTCTACTTGTTGATTCTTATATAGGGGTAGAATGCACTTTATAATATATACCTATTATATGTTATATATTATGTAGTATGATATATATTATTTCAGTATCTTACACATATATAGGATCTGTAAATTATATTTATTTTTTGGCCTCACATGCAGGGAAAACTTTAAGTATGTTTTAGATTTATTTTGATTTGCTTTTATATGACTTTAGGTATATTATCAGTTAATACATTTTTTTTTTTTTTTTGAGACAGAGTCTTGCTTTGTTGCCCAGGCTGGAGTGCAGTGGTGCGTGATCACGGCTCACTGCAACCTCTGCCTCCTGGTTCAAACAATTTTCCTGCCTCAGATTCCTGAGTAGCTGGGATTACAGGCATGTGCCACCATACCTGGCTAATTTTTGTATTTTTAGTAGAGATAAGGTTTCACCATGTTGGCCAGGCTGGTCTTGAACGCCTGACCTCAAATGATTCACCTGCCTTAGCCTCCCAAAGTGCTAGGATTACAGGCGTGAGCCATTGGCCAGGCTGGTCTTGAACTCCTGACCTCAAATGATTCACCTGCCTTGGCCTCCCAAAGTGCTAGGATTACAGGCACAATCTCTGGTGAACAATTTGTAATATGTCATTGCTCAGAAAGTTAAAAAATATTTTTGTAGATTGTAGTGTCTGGATTTTACATTTCAGTTTGAAATATGAAATGTTACATTTACTTATTTTTTAAAAAAAATATGTATTTATTTATTTATTTGAGACAGGGTCTCACTCTGTTGCGCAGGCTTGGAGTGCAGTGGTGTGATCACAGCTCACAGCAGCCTCGACCTCCTGGGCTCAAGTGATCCTCCTGCCTCAGCCTCCTGGGTAGCTGGGACTACAGGTATGTGCTGCCATGTCTTGTTAATGTATTTCTTATTGTTTGTAGAGACAGGGTCTCACTATCACAGGTGCTCAGGCTAATCTTGAATGCCTGGGCTTAGGCCATGCGATTTTCCCAAAGTGCTAGGATTACAGGCGTGAGCCACTGTGCCTGGCCTACCTTTATTTTTGTAGTATAAAATAAGCAATTTTTTCTTAGACTTGTTTGAGGGCTCCCTTTTTTACCTACCCTTTAAATACTGATGTTCTTTTGGGTTCTCTTTTTTTAACCCTTTCTTTTCCTTCCCCTTTCCCTTTCTTAGATAAATAACACTGACTGAGTTCCTAATGTGTATCAGGCCAGGACCATGGTGTACAGCTGAGCAGGTTGTGCAGTACACAATTCCAGGAGCTGCCAGTCACTGCCTCCACCCCAACCACCACCCCGGCCCATCAAGATTTGTATCGTGCAGGCATCTC
The DNA here is from genome assembly GCF_029289425.2 of Pan paniscus. NCBI lineage: Eukaryota > Metazoa > Chordata > Mammalia > Primates > Hominidae > Pan > Pan paniscus. The sequence continues at coordinate 33,042,736 of NC_073254.2, forward strand.
CGTGTATCAGGCACTTTGGTAGCTACTTAAAAAAAACACTTTTACCCTCACAACAGCCTATGAGATGAATGTCATCATTCTTATTTTATAGATGAGAAAACTGAGTTTCAGGTATATTAAATAACTTCATTAAGGTTACATAATAATGAGTGGGTAGTGGAGTTTGCCAAGGTCCAAATCCTCTGCTTCCCTCTATAGCATGTGGGTTGTCTTAGCTTTTGGTAATCTCATCTATGGCCACCACCTAAATGATGGCAATTCCCAAATGACTCTCCACCCTAGATCTCTCTCTGTTGATAGCCTGCTGGTCAGTTTTTCCAGTATGCCCCAGAGGCACTTCTGATTCTATAGATCTTAATTTGAATTATCATGGTTTCCTTACCATCATTTCTCTTTTATTCCCCCTCTTAGTGGTGCCAGCAGTTGGGGCTATTCTTTTTCTCTTATCCCCCTGCATCTGATATAGTTTTGATGTGTGTCCCTGCCCAAATCTCATATTGAAATGTAATCCTCATTGTTGGAGGTGGGGCCTGGTAGGAGGTGATTGCATCGTGGGGGCAAATTTCTCAAGAATGGTTTAGCACCATCCCCCTAGGTACTGTCCTGGGGATAGTGAGTTCTCGTGAGAGCTGGTCATTTAAAGGTGTGTAGCACCGCCTCCCTCCCCCCTCCCCCCGAAACACTCTCTTGCACCTACTTTGACCATGTGACAGGCCTCTCCAGAGGGCCAAACAGATGCCAGCATCATGCTTAAAGCCTATAAAGCCTGCAGTACTGTGAGCCAACTAAATCTCTTTTCTTTATAAGTTACCCAGTTTCAGGTATTTCTTTATAGCAATGTGAGAATGGACTAATATAACATCCAATCAGATACCAAGTTCCATCACTTCTGTTTCTGAAATCTCTCTCCATTGGTTCCCTTCCTTTGCATGGCAGTTGTCACTGCATTAGCTCAGACCCTCATTCATTTATTCTGGATGTATCAACTCTGTCTGAATTATGAAAAACTTCACCTAGAGTCTCATGTCTAAGCCTTTGTTTTAGCTGTTTGCTCAGCCTGGTTTACCCTTCTCTACCACACCTATTGGGCTACTTGAAGACACAGATTTAAATCACTGATATGGTTTGGATCTGTGTCCTCAGCCAAATCTCATGGTCGAATTGTAATCCCCGGTGTTGGAGGTGGGGCCTGGTGGGAGGTAATTGGACCATAGGGACAGAGTTCTCATAAATGGTTTAGCACTATCTCCTGGTGCTGTTTTTTGTGACAATAAGTTCTTGAGAGACCTAGTTGTTTAAACATGTGTGGCATTTCCCCGCCCCACCCCACCTTGCTTCTGTTCCAGTCACGTAAGACATGCGTGCCTGCTTCCCCTTCACCTTCTACCATGATTGTAACCTCCCTGAGGGCTCCCCAGCCATGCTTCCTGTGCAGCTGCAGAACCATGAGCCAATTGAACTTCTTTTCTTTATAAATTACCCAGTTTCAGTTATTTCTTTATAGCAATGTGAGAACAGATTAATATAATCACCTTCTCAGAGAAGACTTGATTCTTTTCATCAACTCCTTTCCTTTAAATTCTTCTTCTCTGTGCTCCCAATAGCACATCATGCTTAAGTCTATCATATCACACATTATGTATCACTCACACATTGGGTACAACTATCAGTACCCTGATAATTGATTTGCTTGTCTTACTCCTTCCCTGGATTGAGAGGTCTTTGAGGACAGGGAGACCATGTCTAATATCATTATCTTAATAGAACCTAGCAGATTGTCTGGGAGGAGATCAATAAATGCTCCAGAGAATGAATATCCATTCACACTGTAGACTCCTTAGGAAGATCTGAGAGAGTTTGTTCACATAATATTATAGCATTCAACATGTTTATTTAGTCTTATTAAATTTTGACTGCAATTTAAAAAAAATTTGCATAGTTGCATGGTTGAAAATAATCAGCGGTGATGTTACTCAGTTGTGCAAAATATGTGGGATAATAGGCAGCACTATTCGTGCTTATGTTCTCATTCATATTGGCAGCAGCTTCTTCCCTTATCCTGTTAACAAGAGATTATAATTTATGAATGGTAATTTGAAAAGTGGACTCTGTGTTGAACTTTGGTTTAAGGCTCAGGAGATTTGCATCAACACCAGTGAATAAACTAACCTCTTAGAGGTTGCTTTTTATCTTTCCTAGTTCCTGTCCACCAAAATGGTCACTATACCAAGAAAATTCCTTGAAATAGATTATCTCAGAACCTAAGCCATTGCTAAATCTGAAGGTTGGACTTCCTTTGGGATGGTTTTTATTTACATTCACCTTCCTCATGTAACTCAGATTTAGGTCTCATTCTAGCTTGGCCTGTGTCTGGTTTGGGCCAATCTCTTAAATCTTCCTGGACATCAGTTTCCTTATTTTTTTTTTTTTTTGAGACAGAGTTTCGCTCTTGTTACCCAGGCTGGAGTGCAATGGCGCAATCTCGGCTCACTGCAGCCTCTGCCTCCCAGGTTCAAGCGATTCACCTGCCTCAGCCTCTCGAGTAGCTGAGATTATAGGCGCCCACCACCACGCCCAGCTAATTTTTTGTATTTTTAGTAGAGACGGGGTTTCACCATGTTGGCCAGGCTGGTCTTGAACTCCTGACCCCAGATGATCTGCCCGCCTTGGCCTCTCAAAGTGTTGGGATTACAGATGTGAGCCACCGCACCCAGCCCAGTTTCCTTATTTTTAAAATCAGGTTATTTGCTAAAATAGCTAGGAAGACTTTTCAAGCTCAAATATCCTACTGTGGGTTCTTTTATCATCTTATTGCCCCTGTCCTTTTTCTCTTCCTCCCTGACTGGTGAGCTGGTCCTCCTACCTGCCCTAGCATGGCACATGTAGATACACTGTGTTATTCAGCACTTTGCTTTGACCTAGAGGTTTTCTTCAACTTGGAGGGCTGAGAAGCAATGTTTGCTTGTGTCGTTTGGAATGGTGCCTGTTGGCGTGCACAGATCCTTTCCACAAAGGGCCTGTGAGTCCCTTCCTTTTAGGAAGCACATTCCTGACAGTGGTTGCAAAAGTAGAGAGGGATTGCAGAGTGAACACAGATTCTTGTGTCAGAGCGACATTCCTAAATGGCAATGTTCAGCAGACTTAGGTGATTGTGATCTATGGGGGATATGGGGAATGAGTAGGTATGCGATTCATTATGAATGTCACACAAATGAAGTGTCCAAGGGTTTGGAGCAAGGAAGCACTTCATAATACCTCACAGCTTCTGGATTATTTTGTTACATTTTTGTTTAATTGAGGGTACAACCAGTTAAGTTACAAAGCACTTCAAGTGAAATCATTGTTTCATCAAGAAGTGTCTGTATTTTATGAGGTAAACTAAGATTATTCCCGATTTGATTCACAGGTATTCTAATTTCATCATTAGATGCAAAAGGACAAGTGAGGTACAAGCTGTTTTTTGATGAGATGTGCATGGGAAGTGTTTCTATAAAACAGTTGTCTGCCACGTGGGAAGGCAGGTCTGGGCTGTTAGAAGTAGAAGAAAGAGATTTAAAGAGCTGGGAAGGAGGGAGAAAATAAAGAAAGGTGGCCTGTGAGGATATGTACAGACAGAGAGGTAGCAGGCGCTTAAGGCCAAGAGGTGAGCTGTCCCTGTCTGGGCAGAAGAAGTGCGCTAGGGGCAGCTGCCTGCACCCCCTGCTCTGAATTCCTGCAACAGCGGTCCCAGGAGAACAAGAGACAGGTCCTGACAAGCAGTAGAGTCGGTGCAGCGCGCCCGGGTTCGGATAGGGTTAAGGCCAACACCTGCAGCTGAAGTACGACCCACATGGGAAGTAGGAAGTGCGGCGCCTGAGCTTCCTGTATAAATAAACGCGCTGCTACCGCTGCTGGCGAGCTGTGCCCCACGCTCCCGCTGCAACAGTCCCGGGCATCGCAGCTGCCAGTCAAGGCTAGGAGGCGGTCGGGGACTCCGCCTCCTCCCGACCCGTAGGTCTGGGAGCGCGAGTCCTGTTGCAGTCTTGCAAAGTGTAAAGCTGTCAGCCGCAGAGCACGGAGGAAAGCGGAGAGAATGGAAGAGCTCCTCCTGTCCGGTGTGCCAGCAGCCCGGACTGGCGGTGAGCGCGAGGGAGGCTACTGAGAAGCCCGGCGACGGAGGAACGCAGGTCTGCTGCCAGGTAGGTTTAGCGAGCTTTTTAAAGGCTACAGGCGTTGCAAGACCGGAATGGTGTTGCTGGACTAAGGAAAAAGAACAGGAAACTATCTGTGACACCACAATTTTTCGATTTTCTGTCTCTAGTGCTCAAACCATACAGAACTGAATTCATTCTGAATGCCTTAAACACCTGTTAACTTAGAAGAAAAATGCCTTTGTTAAAGGAAAGTAGTTTCATTTCTAATAAAACAGTTTCTATAATAGAATGTATTGTAGAATCCGAGATTAGACCAGACCTCTCCCTAGGTCTTAAGGGGAGACCAAAAGTTGGCATAATCTCGGATTATGCATTATAGTGCTTATTTTATCAGGTAATTGCTAATGAAACAGTGAAACTCTGATACTACGAGAGCCATTCTCAAATTTAAGTTAAAATCGAACTGATTGTCGTTTCTGCAGGGAAAAGGTAGGTATCTTTTGCTTATTCTTTCTAAAACACCTTTTGTTTTTCTCATGAGTTTCAAGGATCTTGCTGTAAGTCTGCTCCTCATGCATATATACTATTCACATAAAGATTTCCCAGAAATTAATTCCCTTCTCTGGGAAATGTTCTTTTTTCATGTTCTCATAACAGACTGTCAGTTTCATATTGCTTTCTGCCACATGTATCTTATCAAAACATTAGCTCTGAGTCTCTTAACAGGACTATCTCTGCTCTTCCGATTTGGCATTTCTGGACGTTTATTTGAACATTGAGAGGTATAAATTAAATGGCAATGTATCTAACATTTCTGAGGAAGCAGATTAGGGGGTGTCTGTGCCCAGAAGCAAAATAAATGAACTTTGGGATGACTCAGTTTTTAGGGTGTGGGTAAGAGGCAAAAGGAACCTAGCCAGTCCTAACTGAGTTGCTGGCTAATTAGAGTATCTGTCTGCCGCAGCTTTCACTGAAATGAGCCTCTTGGTCCCTTTCACATCAAATCCCTCTGTGAGTCCCTCCTTCTCCTTAGTTTATCTTTCCTTCACAACCTGGGTCCTTTTCATGGACAGCAGTGCCTTAAATACTTCTAAAACTATCTTGAGGGGGAGAAAAACCTATAGCAGATCCACAAAGCCACTTGTAGATAATTGTATTATGAAATCCAAGGTCATGGTTTCACACAACTCCTGCTCTGCCCTTGCACAGCTTTGACTGGCATTTTTTTTTTTTTTTTTTTTTGTCGTGGGCATAAACTTAGAAAAGTGGGAAAGGGAAAAACCTCAGTTTCAAAAGTAGTCTCTGACTAATTAATTATCTTGATTAAAAAAAGGTAAACATATATAGTGAACGTGAAAAAGATGTTGAGTAGTAGAATTGGGTTGCTTGGCTTTTTATTTAAAACAAACAAAACTCGACCAAAAAAACCCCCCAAAACCCCAAACAATCACCCTAGATAACTTTCTCCTACACTACTGTGCTGGAAGTCGGGCTTGAGTGTGGTCAAATCCTGCCCATTTACCCAGAGTTTTATAAATATTTACAGTCATCTATGCCAAATATCTTTGTGCTGAGCCCCAAAGAACATTCTCAGCATTCAAAAGCCCCATTCTCATGAATGGTTTCAGTTCACTGGCAATTTAAAGGCATTCAGGCTTCCAAACTAGGTCAGCTTAAGACATGTCTTTTTAAAATAATCAGTTTTTGGGTCTCAGATTATGAACCAGGTTTTTGGAGCCAAACTCTACAGCAGAGAGAAGAGTATGCTCTCTCTGGAAAGAAAAAGCTTATTTTATCTACCGGGTATGACCATTTAACTTCCTGAAAAACGTCTTTCTCTTCAGTAGTATGAATATTTTTCATCTGAGGAGGTGCACTTAAAATTTCCTTCTTGAAAAGTCATTTCAATATTTTAGACATTTAGAAACATTTATATGTATGTCAGAATCCTTTCTCCGAAGTGTTTCTGCTAATCCTGGCTTCTTTGTTTCCCCTGGCCTTGACTTTATGACATTACTTTCTTGGAGAGTGAAGTTCTTAGTGTTTGAAATCTCCAGTTTGAGATAGAGGTCAGGAATCATGCTGAACCCAGATGTTAGTGAAGGAACAAAGTCCGAGCAGTTTTGGGACTAAGCCTACTTTGTACAACTGATTATTTTGGATGTGGGAAAAGGGCCAAGCTGCCAGACAAGTCATGCTTTTCACTTGGACTTTGGGGAATAGGTATCTGTAGCCATTGCCCCTAAGTACTGAAACATTTCTTTCAGGGGTGCCTACCTTAATTTATAGAAGCTCCTTACCTGAAACAAATGGTCAATATTTTCAGCTTGTGAATTTCTGGAAGTGAATACAGATGAGAACTAGGCCTTTAATATTTTCTCTCCTCCACGTACAATCAGAAAAGTTATCCACTCTACTACTGAGTGACTATGATTTGCTAGGTGCTAGGTTAGATGCTGGGATATAAAGATGGCTAAGATGTGGTCTCTGTCCGGAAGAAATTCTTATAAGGTCAGAAGTGACTTGGGTCTAGAGTGGTAGTTCTGAATTCACATTGCTTTGCCAGATTATAAAAAGTACTTCGATGTTTGTCACCTCAATCATCTTAATTTTCTTGGTAGTGTTACCTTGACCATTTGACCATTAAGAGGTATATGACACCTAAGTTAATTTATGTAAATATTTTAATTCATAATTTTTACCTTTAGGTGTATGTGGGAGGTCTCGGACTAAAGTTTTAGTTTTATTAACTTTGGCATTTGCTATTTACCCAGTCGGTGAGTACTTTGGAACCTAATGCATCATACCATAGTTGTTATTAAAAAATGGATAACTATATATTAAATGAGTAAAAATGACCAATGCTTCTGCAACGTGGAATGAGGATCTTCTCATCTATGAGCAGATCTCTTTCTTGAATTCAAAACACAGCAATCTAAGTGAAATAGACTTTTCTTATTCATAGCTGGAGATACTTCTGATCACATGGCTTGGAGTATTTATTAAGAGCATACTTTGAAAGCCATGTCCCATTGTTCTCTAAATCTTTTGAAGTTACGAGTTTGAGTCCCAGCCCTTCATCAACTTGTTCTTTGTTTTTCTTGGGAAGATCGAACAAGACAACTCGTTTCTCTCTGTTGAACTTGTGGCTGAAACCATAAACCCACACATTCTCCTGCATATGATTATATGAAATCCTCTGTTGAAAACCTCCTCAACTAGTTGACTCTTAATAAGTAGGAGCTGGGTTTAATCACCTTTACATCCCTAGCACCTAATGTGTAGAATTTGTTCTTTGTGTGTTGACTTTGTTTCCTTCATGATAAATTCCTGTTATAGGAAATTAATTGGCAAAGACATACAAAAATCTACACCTGCACTTTGCTCAGGTGGGGTGAAGATTCCTCTTCCAAACTGGTTTCCAATTTGTTTCTAATTAAAATTTCTATATGAAACTTTTAACTTTAACAGGAGGGGGTAATATTGGCACATGCTTTTATTCATTTGAAAAAAATTTTTTGATTTAGATATTCGTGCTTTAGTGGCTCTGGTTTTCTGGTAATGTCCTGACCCAAGAAATCAGCCTGGCTCTTGCTCTATAAGGCTCTTTGAAATACCACTTCTCCTTGATTGGTCAATTACATCATTGTCTGACCTGCCTTTAAGTGGCGTTCCTTCCTGCTTCTGAGGTTTGTTGTTATGCCAGGCATAGGGAAGAAAATTATTTAGCAGGGCTGTGTGAATAATTGTGGGAGGCAGGGAACCACTAATTAAAACAGGAGTGGGCAAGGCACAGTGGTGATATTGAAGAGGTAGCTACCATGATGAATGCAAAATTGCCATGCCAAAAATATCATTGAGCTGTTATTCTCATATTCACTCCCACCTTCTTTGATAAGTTTATATTGTTTGGAAAACTGGGAATGGATTTCTACCTCTTGGGCCTTACCCTGTAGGGTAATGAGAACATGGAAAGAAGGCAAGAAGAAATGTGCTTTTAAGAAAAAGCCAGTTGCGGTGGCTCATGCCTGTAATCCCAGCACTTTGGGAGGCTGAGGTGGGCGGATCACGAGGTCAGGAGATCGAGACCATCCTGGCTAACACGGTGAAACCACATCTCTACTAAAAATACAAAAAATTAGCCAAGCGTGGTGATGGGCGCCTGTAGTCCCAGCTACTCGGGAGGCTGAGGCAGGAGGATGGCGTGAACCCAGGAGGTGGAGCTTGCAGTGAGCCGAGATCGGGCCACTGCACTCCAGCCTGGGGGACAGAGCCAGACTCCATCTCAAAAAAAAAGGAGCAGCAGTTTGCAAATGTTAAAACTAGATGTGCCAAGGGCCAGGCGCGGTGACTTACACCTGTAATCCCAGCACTTTGGGAGGCCGACACGGGAGGATCACGGAGGTCAGGAGATCGAGACCATCCTGGCTAACATGGTGAAACCCCATCTCTACTAAAAAAAAAAAAAAAAAAAAAAATTAGCCAGGTGTGGTGGCAGGTGCCTGTAGTTCCAGCTACTTGGGAGGCTGAGGCAGGAGAATGGCGTGAACCCGGGAGGCAGAGCTTGCAGCAAGCTGAGATAGCACCACTGCACTGCAGCCTGGGCGACAGAGCAAGACTCCGTCTCAAAAAAAAAAAAAAAAAAAAAAAACGATGTGCCAGATGTTCTGTCCTCTGTAGGATTTGGAGTTAGCTTATCACAACGTCATGTACATTGTTGGCCATGCTTGGACATCAGCACCAATATATATTTTGTAAGAAAAAATATTAGATCTCACTAAATTAGTTGTAACAGACTTTATTCATAACCTAATTTCAAGCAGCAAAGAGATTGTTTGGAAAACAGTGCTTGCTAATACTTTAAGATGCTTCTCCTTCCTGATGAAGTGCCTACTTTTTTTTTAACCCACAAAAAGGTTAATAGGGCTATATTTGCATATCAGTTCCATTTTTAGAAGGTTAATAGTCTCCAAGTTACAAAGTTGTGATCTCATTGCCATCCTAGAACTGTTGAGATGACGATGTTAAAACTAAGAAATTATAGACTAAATAAAGTGCTTTTTGAGCACTTTAAGCCATGAAACAGTGGCGAGAAAACAGAAGTCCTCTTCTCTACCACAGGAGGCACAGTGATACAATACTGCCACCTCACAGAGCCTGAATAGGTGAATATTTACTTTCTTACATCTAAGACCTAAATATTTCCTGGGTTTGTTTATGCTAGAGGATATTTTCTAATCTATTTCATTTTTTCAAATAATGACAACTTATGTGTAATATCATGTATGTACTCATTGGGTTTGAGCATTATTCTTTTAAAAAGGGCAGATCATGAGGTCAGGAGATCAAGACCATCCTGGCTAACATGGTGAAACCCCGTCTCTACTAAAAAATACAAAAAATTAGCTGGGCGTGATGGCGGGCACCTGTAGTCCCAGCTACTAGGGAGGCTGAGGCAGGAGAATGGTGTGAACCCAGGAGGCAGAGCTTGCAGCGAGCCGAGATCGCGCCACTGCACTCCAGCCTGGAGACAGAGTGAGACTCCATCTCAAAAAAAAAAAAAAAAGTAATTAATAGATATACAGTTTATTTAAGTAATTGCAGTTCCCTGACTACGAGAGGGGCAGCCTATGTTTCCATTTGTTCATGTCCTCTTAGGTTAGGGCATGCATTAGAACTGTTTTTCTGATTGAAAGAATGTACGCTGGTTCATCTTGTCCTTGAATGACCAGAGAGCTGGTTGGAGATGCAAGCGGAGAGTAGAGCTACAACACTGGCCACAAAGGAGGTCTACCATAAGCCCTCGCTTCCTTCATTGCTGTTGCTACTGCTACCAGCCAGCAGGTCACCCTGCCATTGTATTTGGATTGTATTTAGGGTAGAACTTCAGCTAATGGCTGATAATGCTCAGCACTTTACTAGACTCAATTAGTACCATTGGGTTCACTAATAGTTTCTGTTAGGAAAAGGAACCAGTAGCTAACTAAACTACTCTATTGGGCAGAAGTACCAAGATCAACATAATGCTGATTTTCAGATTGCATTGAGTGGAAACTGGTTGCCTGGTGTGTTCTTAGCTGATATGGGGATAGCTTTCCTAACAAAGCAAGGATGGGACCTTTAGATTGCTGCTCTTTTTTTCTGCTTTATTAGAATATTAGCTTCCCGAGAATATGTCTCCATTTTACAAGGCAACACTCCAGCCTTTCTTCATCACCACCCACCCTTCTCAAAAACTTTCCCCTTTGCTACCTCCCTCCCATATTTATGCATTCATATCTGTTATTCTAGCTACTTCACAGTGATGACTCGATGTCTCACAAAGGCATATAAACACATTGAGAGTATTCATATGTCTCCTCTTCTGTTTGTCCCCTGTACTTGAGTAACTCTTAGAATTTCATAGCATAGCTTGGAATTAAGACCTCAGTGCAGATCAACTGGATTTTTATTTACATTAATATCCTGTGGCATCAGTAATATCTAGTTGATTCATTTTAGTAGCTTTCTATTTCTCTTAGTCTCCTTAGTTGTGCTTTAGCAGTTTCTCCAAATTTTAAAGTTTCTGCATAATAAAGTAAAAATTCCAAAATAATTAGGGATAAGTGTCCTAATAATAATTAGGGTAAGTATCCTAATAAAACATTATCCCTTCCAATTACACTATCTTTTTGTGTAAGGGAATAACTGTGTTGATTTTGGATAATCAAACAGACATAAACTACATTGGTTAAAAATACTTTGAATAGCTGGGTGTGGTGGCTTACACCTGTAATCCCAGCACTTTGGGAGGCCGAGGTGGGCGGATCATGAGGTCAGGAGTTCAAGACCAGCCTGGTCAATATGGTGAAACCTCGTCTCTACTAAAAATACAAAAATTAGCCCAGCGTGGTCGTGGGCACCTGAAATCCCATCTACTTGGAACGCTGAGGCAGGAGAATTGGTTGAACCCGGGAGGTGGAGGTTGCAGTGAGCTGAGATCATGCCACTGCACTCTAGCGTGGATGACAGAGTGATACTCCGTCCCCTACCCCCCAACCAAGAAAAAAAAAAAAAAAGCTTTGAATGTTGGCTCTCCCATCATTTGCATTTTTGGAGCAGATTGCTTTTTCAGGCCATCAGCAGAATATGAAAATTCCTTATACATTCTGTGCTGAAGTATTCCCTTCTTTGGCAATTCTAATGACAAGACACGAGGGGAAAGGCGACTTTCCATTCTTTCCTATCAGATAGTACTTGCTTCTCATATAATGAACACTTTATAGTGCAAGAGACACATAGAGCAGGTAGAACTGCTGGTTCTCCTTTCCTGGTAATTTAGTGCAAACTCAGACGTTTCAGAATGGCTTTCCTTCCTTACATGGCCCAACCAATCTGTCTTGTTCTATGATTAGGTATATATAAGCAAGTGATACCTGCTACCAACCTTAGAATGCCTAAACTTGAAAGGCAGCTGTCAGATTTCAAGGTGCCCCTTGCATTCTCTGCCAAAATTCTTTTCGCAAGGGGTTCTTGACACTCGGTGAGAGGCACAGTCACATCTATAATCACTGTAAAAGTAATTATAATTGTTAGCTTTTAAAATCAAGTGGTAGGGTGGATAATTCAAGTCACTTTCTTATTTTTGATAGAAATGTGAGGTATGAGGCAGTAGGAGTGAGTTAGCCTCTCTCTGGAATGAAGACTTTTCTTGAAACCTGGAGGGGAGTGGATGTGAATTGCTTGTGCCCCTGTGAAGTTGTGGCCCAATGGGAGGGACAGGAGGAGCTGGGAGTGTGTTATCAAATGCCCTGAGCTTCCTGAGGCTCTACTATTGGGGGTTTCATGCTGTGAAGACCGGTGAATAGTAATATGACACAAAGGAAGAAATGCAAGGAAACCTTGGAGCCATTCACAGGCATCTCAGGTGTGGGGAAATTCATTAGAGGCTTTCAGGACTCTCCTGTTTACTGATTGAAGAGCTCATTTTGCAATGAATCAATGGTGAAAGGATTTCTTGTTTGATATTCTTTTTTTTTTTTTTAAATGAAGTGCTCACTGCATTTCATTCATTTTTTTAACTATCCATTGTTGGTTTTGCCCAAAGTGAGAAACGAAAGGGTTGGTTTTTAGTCTGTGCATGGTGCAGGTTTAGGCTTCTGCAATGGTGCCTGGGGGGCTGCTGAGTGGGGAAGGTCAAGGGGACTGGCTCTGGACACCCACTATTGGGTGCTGGCACTTGTCTACCTGAATCTCTTTTATACAGTGGTGGTTTGACTAAGATTTTTGTTTTTGAAAGCTCATTGGTTGAAAAATGTCTGAGAGCCATTGCTTTAGGGAATTGGTGTTATTGTACACAGAAAAATAAATCACTTTTTGAAGAATCATTTTGGATTGTTCACGTCTCAAGGAGATGAAATATGTAACTTTTTTCCTCTATGTCACTGAGTCATAAGTCCTGCCTTTTTGGAATGCTTGGAATTTTTAAAAAAACAAAATGCATCTCTGCTATGTAAAGGTTTTTCTATTATAAAAATTACATATATTTTTTATAACTTTGACTTCATAGCCTATAGGCATGTAACTCCTTAGTTTTAAGGAGTAAAAACTTACGTACTGTTTATAGTAAGAGACAATTATGTTTCACATGGTCTTGATTACCACAATTTTTAGTTCTACCTTCAAAAGAAGACTATTTCTAAGAAATATCTAATTATAGGTATTCCATTATGGATAATAATTGAGGTATTATTAGAGGAATCCAATATGTCTTTCAAGAGTATCCAATTAATTTCTAAGAGGTATCCCAATTATGTCTTTGTTTTTCAAGAGTACATTAAAACTTTGGCCTGTTTAATATTTCCTTCTAAAAAAATAATATAGAGTAAGACTGAGAAATACTTGGATTTCTTGAAGAGTACCTAGATCTCTTGCTAGGTCAGAACAACAGGATTGGCTATTCACACCAGCTTTCTCCACATGGCTAAGTGTATTTGACATTTGGGGTGTGGGATGGTTCTGGCCTGTGTCATTACCCCTTTTCTCCTACTCAGGAAGCATTTACTACCTACGTTTCTTCTTGTTGTTTTACTTGGGATTTCTCTTGAAAGAAAGATAATTCAGAATAGATTGCATAAGCAGTGAAGCAGCGTTGAGAATGTACAGGTGAGAAGACAACAGATGGGGAAGTTGGTGGGACTGTGTGCCATGAGCCCGGGAGTACTGGAGACGCAAGCTAATGACAGTTGTTTAAGCATGAACTGGGAGGAAGGAAAAGGTAAAGTCATTCATTTTTACCCATATGTTTATCATAAAGAGAGATTTTTTTACAAAAACTCAAAATCCTGAATTTGACGTGCAGGTCTATTTGAATTTAATTTGCTCTTGGATGACAGCTCCTCAGTAGTTAATGGAATAACGCTGTGTCTTGAACTTTATCCGGCATTTGCTGAGAAAAAACCATGTCTTCCACATGGAAACTAACCATTAGTTAGCTTCCTATTTAATTATTTTGAATCAGGTTTTCTGGTACTGAGTACTGGGAGTAGGTGAAAAACCTTAAATGCTTCAGGTTGCTCGAGTTAGTAATTGTTGACTTTCTGGTATGACATTAAGAAAGTGGATGTGGACAGATTGACAAGTAAATATCTAATTTATTTTTTTCCTTTTCTATCTAATCGAATTTGATTTTCCCCTACTTGTTTTAGTACTTTTGTACTTACATATTGAGACTTAAGCTATTGTTGGGAGTAGGTAGCAAATGATTACATGTAATTTCTTTTGTCTGAAAATTAAGAGGAAAAGAGCTTGGTTCTTGTAGGGGGAGGTGTATTTGCAATTATTTCTATGGCAGAATTTATTAGAATTGGCCACTCTTTAAAAATAGTAAGAACTATAGGATTTTGCTTTTGTTTAACCAGAACATGAAATTTCCAGATGTGATATAAAATATGAATATGTGGAGAAATTATTTTCACAATTATTTAGTCTCTTTTAAAGATAAAGATTCAGAATAAAAACAATCTAGTAGAAGAACTTTGGCTGTAGTTTTTATTTTTCAGTCTAAAGATGTCTTTTCCCATGGTCATGCTGTGTGGGGAGACAAATTTTGTTTCTGTGCAGCTTCAGGGACCTTAAGGATAGCTGTAGTCATGGACTTCAACTCTCTTTTCCTCTTTCTGTCCCCCTTCCTCCTTCCTTTCTCTGCTTCGTCTGTCCATGTGATATCCACACAAGGCAGCTCTGGTGTAATGGATCTGGCACTGGGCTTGGTGGCCTCAGAAGGCTGAGGATTGTCTTCTGCTCTGCCATGTACAAGCTCTGAGAACTTTGGCAGATTACCTAACTTATCAGTATCACAATTAATCTATAAAATGGGGAAAACAATTATTTCATCATCCCAAGCAGAAACTCTGTACCCGTTGAACATGCCAGGTGAGGAAGCATACCCTGACTCGGGAGGTGGAGTCGGGAGGGTCATGTCAGTCCAGGAGTTCGAGGCTGCAGTGAGCTATGATTGTGCCACCACACTCGAGCCTGGGCAACAGAGAGAGACCCTGTCTCTAGGAAAAAACCCCCCCACAAACAGTAACTCTTCATTTCCCCCTCCCACCAGCCCCTGGTAACCTCTATTCTTCTTTTTGTCTCTCAGAATTGACTACTCTAGGTACCTCATTTAAGTGGAATCATACAATATTTGATTTTCTATCTGGTTTATTTCAGTTAGCATGATGTCTTCAAGGTTCATCCATGTCGTAGCATGTGTCAGAATTTTATTTCTTTTTATTCCACTGTATATATAGACCACATTTTGTTTGTTCTTCTGTCTTTTTAATTTTTTATTTTTTGAGACGTTTCATTCTGTCACCCAGGCTGGAGTGTGGTGACGCAATCTTGACTCACTGCAACCTCTGCCTCCTGGGTTCAAGTGATTCTCCCGCCTCAGCCTCCTGAGTAGCTGGGATTACAGATGTGCCACTGTGCCTGGCTAATTTTGTATTTTTGTATTTTTTGTAATTTTGTATTTTTAGTAGAGACGAGGTTTCACCATGTTGGCCAGGCTGGTCTCGAACTCCTGACCTCAAGCAATCCACCTGCCTCAGCCTCCCACAGTGCTGGGATTACAGGCATGAGCCACTGCGCCCAGCCTCATTCTTCTGTTGATGGACACTTGGGTCGCCTCCACTGTTTGGCTATTGTGAATAATGTTGCTATGAATATGGGTGTACAAATATCTCTTTGAGACCCTGCTTTCAGTTCTTTTGGGTATATACCCGATTGCTGGATCATATGTTACCTCTTTGTTTAACTTTTTGAATGACATTCTATTTTAAGTACTTTTTGAGTCTGTTGAATTGATTGTAGTGATGCAACTCCTAAATATGTTTGCTCATAGTGATATTTCCTGCCCCTGACCTTCATTAAGGTATAATTGACAAATTACATTTGCAGTATACAATGTGATGTTTTGCTCTATGTATATAAATGCTTAAATCAAGCTAATGAACATCATCACTTCACATTTTTCTTTGTGTGTGTGTGGTGAGATCATTTAAAATCTACTCTTGGCCATTTTCAAGTATACAGTGTATTATTACTAACTCTAGTCACCATGCTGTGTGAGAGCTCCCCAGAACTTATTCATCTCATCTAAATGAAACTTTGTAAGCTTGACCAACATCTCCCCATTCCCACCCCACCATAGTGGTCTTTTAATTTCCATAGCCCATATGATGTGAATCAGGACAGTGAGGTCAGCTTACATTTCAGGACTTTAGGGACACCTTGCCGAGGTAGGTGAACCACTCTCTAGCCCATCGTTCCCAGAAATGCATTAGCTGTAAGTTTTGGGATAACTGAGGGTGAGAATTTGATCAGCTGGCCTCCAGACGTGTTGGCTAAACAATAGCTTTATCAATCCATATAATATTTTCTGCTTTGGACCTTTCTATAGGGATTGAGGAGACTGAAGAACGCTGAAGACAGGCTGATGGGCTCAGCTGGTAGGCTCCACTATCTCGCCATGACTGCTGAAAATCCCACTCCTGGAGACCTGGCTCCGGCCCCCCTCATCACTTGCAAACTCTGCCTGTGTGAGCAGTCTCTGGACAAGATGACCACACTCCAGGAATGCCAGTGCATCTTTTGCACAGCTGTAAGTTTTCCTTGATGCTTTCACTATGAGAAAATACAAAGGGAAAAATCATAAAAGTAGGATATATTTCTGTGGTTTACTGAGAAACCAGAGTGTGCTACAATATGATCCTGCTTTGGAAAGCATTTCATATTTGAACCTATTTCCAAATAGTATCTTAAATGGTAAATCCTGGGTTTACTTGTTTTAGCTGAGTATAATTTATATTTAAAATTTAATTATTGGTTGAATAAATAGTCTTTCTGTTAAGGTTCAAACTATGGAACTGAATAGAAAAATTTTAATATGCTGGCCAGGTGCGTTGCCTCACACCTGTAATCCCAGCACTTTGGGAGGCCGAGGCGGGCGGATCACAAGGTCAGAAGATTGAGACCATCCTAGCTAACACGGTAAAACCCCGTCTCTACTAAAAATACAAAAGAAATTAGCTGGGCTTGGTGGCGGGCGCCTGTAGTCCCAGCTACTCGGGAGGCGGAGGCAGGAGAATGGCGTGAACCTGGGAGGCGGAGCTTGCAGTGAGCCGAGATCAGGCCACTGCACTCCAGCCTGGGCGACAGAGCGAGACTGTCTCAAAAAAAAAAAAAAAAAAAATTTAACATGCTGTAGTTAACTACCACCTATAAGAAACTCACCAGGTATTTTAAATGATGGAGAAGTCAGGTAGTAATTTACTTTATGTACTGAATTTTCATTCATATACTTGTTCATCTTCTACAATGTACATGATATAAATTGTACTTTGTCATAGCTCCTTTTATGCTGTTTTCACAGTATGCTGAATCCTTCTTATTCCACTTAATGAGAGCCCTATAGACCTGCAGAAGTGGGCTTATCTCTTTTAGTGTGACACCTGGTATCAACACCTGTGACCTTTACTGCCACTTTTCCTTGAAGGTTGGTCGGTTAAGGTATAAAGGTAGGAAATAGATTGACTTCCTGTAGGCTTCAGTGATGACAAGAATAGCATTGTTCATTTAATCAACAAATATCTATTGAGCAGGAACTATGTCCCAGGAATGGTTCTAGGCACGAGGATTTATCAGTTAAGGAAACAAAACCCAGCGAAGTTTCTTGCTTTTAGGAGCTTATATTCTATATAAGAACGTTGTGTAGGAGTTCAGGGCTTAGAGGATGTTGCTGTTTTAGGTAGGGGGATCAGAAGTAGGCCTTGCTGAGGAGTGATGTTTGTGCTGCCTCTCCTTCCTCTTGTTGTTAGTGTGTGTTGCTTTATAGGAAGTGAGGAAATGGCCTTGTCATCTCAGAGCAACTTCAGTTTCCTTTGGTCTTCCTTTGTTTCTGAAGGCTGTCCTTCAAAACAATTATTTCTCTGACTTTCTCACCCTTGCTGCAGACCCTTGCTAATCTTTGAAACAAATGAGTCAGAAGCAACATGTGGTGAAAATCAGTATGCAAATATTTCACTGAGGGTTACTGCTGTTTAAAGAATTCAGTTTTTGCTATGACATTTAACAGTGCAGAATTTAAGCGTGTGCGTCAACATTGGGGAAATAATACATGGTGAAGGTTGTATTTCATCTTCTCAGGGAGCTAACACTGTCCTGTTATTGTTTCAGTAGATTTTAGTTCCTGATTCAAAACAGCATGGCTGCTTCTCATTTCTCTTTCAGCAATTTGAGGGTAGGAGTTAGTACAGTTAGCTTTTTCAGTCATCTAGATTCACACTTCCTCATTGTTAGGGAGTGCTCAAAAGCAGAGAGTCAAATGGCTGAATGTTTTTTGGTATCCCTCAATTTTGGATCCTTTTGCACCTAGAAACATTAACTTTCCCTGGCATCCTGTTACCTGTTACCTGTGAGCTGCCAAAATAGTAAGCGGTGTATGATTACATTAGTGTCTGTAAAATTGTAATTTGAATCAGATTCACCTGAAATACTCCTCTAACTTTCTTTTGGTTAGAGATTTATTTCTTGTTTTTAAAAAAATGACTTAAAATGTGTCTAATACTTCCCAGACTTTAATTTGCATCTGTATTCAGTATCAAATGTTTTGTATTTTCGAGGCTGAAAAGAAATTTGTAACTTTTTCATATGCCACATACTACTGACTTCTACTTTTAAATAGAATTGGATGACATCTCCCAATTGCTTGTTCCTACCATATATTTAAAATGGTTTTACTGAGAACCACCCCCCTGCCCCAGGGAGTATCCACATGTAATGATCTTCCTGCTAGATTTGATGTTATGCCGGTATATACTGGTATATGTAATGTATATATTTTTTCTTTTCATGTTAGATGGATAATGTGCTTATGGTGTAACCAGGTTTGAGGGAGGCATATCTCATGTGACTGGGAGAAGCCAATCATCATGCTTATGAACTACAAGAGTATCTATACTGGTATATTTTCTTGGATTTAATAAAGCTTTAACAACATTCTGTCATTGTCCTGTCTTCTGTAAGAGGCATCCCTGGCCATTTTGCTGTGAGCCTAGCTTTTTTTGTTGTTGTTTCCAAGATCACCACACTCCAATTCCAACTCTACCCCAACTCAGCTGTGTAATTGGGCACATGATTAATCTCTTTGGGCCTCTGATTTCTCCTGTGTAAAATGAAGGTGCTAGGATCCTTCACAGTGCTTCAAATAGGGGGTGCAGTATACTCTGGGTATGCAGAAGGGACAGATGTGGAGTATCTGACTTGACCATTGAATGTTAATCAGTTATTTCCTTATCTTTAGAGAGACCTGGCCTTTAAATAGATGCCCCAAGTGTGTTCCATGGACCACCAGCTCTGGGAAACAGAGATATCCTTGAATGAAATGTTCCATGGTCAAATTAGCTTGGGAACTGCAATGTTCTTCTGTTCCTTTCTTGGAGGGATGTAAGGCACATTTGCATATTAGAGGCTCTGTGAAATCTTGTGGTTAAAGGGAAAGCAGGGGAATCTTGTTTAGCTTCTTCTGATGAAGCATTTCCCTTTGACCGTGCCACCCTTTTGAGTGGAACATCTATTGCCCACAACCAGTGCTCTGAAGAACACTGCTTTAAATTATTTCATGTAGGTAATTCTTGATTTAAATAACATCCAGGGAAAGGAATGTGGTAGATGTTGTCTCAAATAAGCCATCAATATTATCTAGGTTCTTGTTAAAGGATGTTCTAGCTGTGAAGATGGTTTCTGCTAGACTGTTTGCTCAGTTTTAATATGCAGAATAAAGTGTAATATAAAGCAAGAGAAGCTGCATATACAGGAAAAATTGGGCATAGTTCTTACTGGCATGACTGACGTCATAGAACATGAGTTGTATTACAGAACCAAAGAGGTTGATGTCTTGGGGTTACAGAGAAAAAGATGTAGCATAATTACTTGTTCTATTTTGAAGGTTAAATATCTCAGGGATGTTTGTCTGTTTATGACATGCAAAGAGTATCTGTCTCTCCCTTCCTCTCTTTTGCCTGTATATTTAAATAACCCAAATATGAAAATTCTAACTTTCCTTTTCTGGGTTTGCAATGCGTTCTTTCAGATAATGCCACATAATGTTAATTCAAGCGAAATAAATTCACAAGTCAGTTATCAAAGTAATGGAAATTTGTGAGTTTGCTCTCTTGTGTACAATATTTGCTTCTGATTTATTTTAGAAGTGATTTCTGTCAGCCGTGAATTAAGGAATAGTGAAAACACAGTTGTTGCTTGTTTTTATAACCTAGATAATTTCACCTGAAAAGAGTCGGTATGTTGGGCATGGCCTATTTACCTTTCAGATTAAATACAGGATGTGCTAAGCAAAAAGAAAATAAAGTCCAGCCATATTCTTGCCTTTTTTCCATTACGTTCTATTGGCTCTAGGTAGTTAGAACTCCTTTTACTATTCATTTCTTGGAGCCAAATGGATTTTCCAATGTTTAAAAAGTGAGAGGAAATATAAAACATTTTAGACCAAGCCGTTCTTTCCCTTGGGGCCTGTCGGGTGACCTTTAAGAAGAGCCCACAGTTGGTTTGGGAGACTGTCTTAGTCCATTTTGTGTTGCTATAACAGAATACAGAGGCTAGGTAATTTATAAAGAAAAGAGGTTTCTTTAGCTCACAGTTTTGCAGGTGGAAAGTTAGAGAAGCACAGTGCTGGCATCTACTTGGCTTCTGGTGAAGGTCTCATGCTAGGTCAAAACACAGCAGAGAAGGTCAAAGGGAAAGTGGACATGTGAAAAGAGACAAAACCCAAGGGGCATCCTGGCTTTATAAAAACTCACTCTGGCAGGAACTATTAAGAATTCATTCCCGCAAGAACTAATTCATTCTCGCCACAGCAAGAACTCAGCCACTACCTAGAGAGTGGCACCAAGCCATTCCCCAACTAGGTCCCACCTCCCAACACTACTACACTGGGGAAGAAATTTCAATGTGAATTTTGGTGGGGATAAACAAACCATATCCAAACCATAGCAGAGACATTTACAGTTTGGGAGGATTTGCAATGTGTATGTGCACACAGTTTGGTAACTTTCAAATGAAGCATGAATCTGTGGTGGATCTTTCCTGGGTTCTAACTGTTATCTGCATTAGGAGAAAGTAATGCCACTTTCCTATTTCTACCTCTGTTTCTCCCTTGCAGTATAGCATAGTGTGTTAGAATGCAGATATGGAGATAAGAAGACCCAGGCTCAAGTTCAGGCTTTGTCATTTGATGGTGTATGATTTGGGGCGAGTTGTTTGCCTTCTCTAGACTTTAGTTTCTTTGCCTGTAAGACGGAGGGGTTGACAATACCTACCTTTATTTCCTAAGATCCATCAGTGTGCTGAGCTGTTACGTTCTTCAAAAAGATTTCAGAGAAAGGAAAGCCTATAATGATTTGACTGGCTTCCTCACTAGCCTTTTATAAAAAGGTGGTTATATAGGTAATTACAACCTCACTGCTATTCTGAGATACTCAGAGATTAGCAGTTAGGATAGAGAGAAATGTCTCTTTTGGATTTGTTCAAAGTGTGGCTTTGAAATATTTAAACTAAATATCTAGAATTAGGACTTAACAGGGAAAAAAAAGTGCCAATACAACTTTGACAGTAAATAGATGAGCACATTTATGGTGGATATAAAAGATTCAGATGAAAGGGTGTTTCAAAGTACCACATATTTAAGAACTTGCTTACTTCCAAGAACATAATAATATAATTACTTGTTGGCTTGATATGTTAGTCTAGTATCATTTTAAGTACCTTTTATTGAGAATTCTCTGGAACCACAAGAAATAATGAGGGATCTTACTCAAGGCCAATGCCACAGAACGATTCTCTGTCCCCTCTTCTGGTCATGAGACCTGACAACCTTTCCCAAAGCTTTCAAATTCTCCAGCTCCAGATTCCCACGTCTTCTACTACTATTAAATGGGCCGAACTAAATTCTGCCAGTTCAAAGCACTGTATTATTCTGTTGGTTTCTGGTACCCAAATATGCTTGCTTGCAAGGTTAGTTTTTTTCTTTATTATTATTATTATTATTGTTATTATTATTTTTGAGATGGAGTCTTGCTCTGTTGCCCAGGCTGGAGTGCAGTGGCACGATCTAGGCTCACTGTAACTTCCGCCTCCCGGGTTCAAGTGGTTCTCCTGCCTCAGCCTCTGGAGTAGCTGGGATTACAGGCATGTGCCACCAGGCCTGCCTAATTTTTTTTGTATTTTTAGTTGAGTTGGGGTTTCACTATGTAGGTCAGGCTGGTCTTGAACTCCTGACCTCGTGATCCACCTGCCTCGGCCTCCCAAAGTGCTGGGATTATAGGCGTGAGCCACCGTGCCCAGCCGCAAGGTTAGTTTTATGCTTTCCCTTAACTTTGCTTGGGGTGGTTAGCAGTAAATCAGTGAATTTATCTTTGTTTGTGAAATAACTTCAATATACTCACTGCTTATATCCATTAAGAGATTTAATGACAATACTATGGTGACTTTTGTATTTATTGGTCAAGTCACAGGTTTACAATGCCGATTTTATTGGCACTATATTTTTCCACTGACAACGGAGCCACTGCAGGGTCAGATGGCATCTGTGGAAAAAGAGCAAACAGTAACAGCATGAGAAATGGATTAGAGATGACTCAAGGAGGAGCTGGCTTCCTGGACCTATGATCTCATCCATGCCTAATGCTTACCACTTACTTATTCAAGGAAAGTAGTAAAAAAATGTGGCAAGAGAGGAAAGAACAGCAGAAGAAAACCATACTATTAAGGCCCTAATGTCTTTGTCATAGCATCATAGTCCTAGAATTGTAAGTGACCTTAGATCTTCTAGTTCCCCCACCCTCCTAATGAAAGAAGTCATTTTCTGGGATGCCAGTATGGTTTGGCATTTAAGAGAATGGGTCTCAAGTTTGGTAGCTTAGGCTTTATTTATTCAACAAATATTTGCTGTGTCTTGCATAGTTCTGATGGTTTGAATATAGTGGTGAACGATCAGATTAAGCCCTGGTTTTCAAATAACTCAACTTTTCATATGAGACATAGATGCTAACAAGTAAATACAGAAGTCAGGTGATGGTTTGTGCTATGGAAAAATAGGGTGAGGGGGGTCAGGAGTGCTGTGGGGAAGAGGGACTTCTACTTTGTTAGATGATCAGGGAAGTCTCAGTGATAAGGTGTTATTTGAGCAGAGACCTGAAGGAAATGGGGAACAAGCCATACAGATATCTGGGAGAAGAGGGTTGTAGGCAGAGGGAAGCAGTATGGAGGTCTTAAGTTGGGAGTGTGCTTGGTGTATTCTGTTACAGCAAAGGAGGCTGGTGTGGCTGGAAAAGTGTGTGTGTGTGTGTGTGTGTGTGTAGGGGGAGTAGTAGGAGATGAAGGCTAAGTCCCATGATCTTCTCTCTGCAAGCTGGAGACCCAGGAGAACCAGTGGTGTATTTCCAGTCCAAGTCTGAAGGCTTGAGAACTAAGAGAGCCAATGGTATAAGTCCCAGTCCGAGGGCAGGAGAAAACTGATGTCCCAGCTCAGGCAGTCAGGCAGGGAGATGAATTCTTTCCTCCTTTTGTTCTTTTTAGGCCCTTAATGGATTGGATGATGCCTGCTCGCAATGGGGAGGGTAAACTGCTTTACTCAGTTTACCGATGCAAGTGCTGATTGTATTAGTCTGTTTTCACACTGCTATAAAGAATACCTGAGATCTATAAAGGAAGGAGGTTTAATTGACTCACAGTTCTGCATGGATGGGGAGGCCTCAGGAAACTTACAATCATGGTGGAAGGGGAAGCAGCCACGTCTTACATAGTAGCAGGCGAGAAAGAGAGCACCGCACTTATCAAACAACCAGATCTCGTGAGAATTCACTATCATGGGAACAGCATGGGGGATACTGCCCCTATAATCTAGTCACCTCCCACCAGGTCCCTCCCTCAACATCTGGGGGTTATAATTCAAGATGAGATTTGGGTGGGGACACAGAGCCAAGCTATATCACTGATCTTATCCAGAAACACACACACATGCCCAGAAATGAGGCATATAGGAGGCATCCTGTGGCCAAGATGACACACAAAATTAACCTTTATGCATAGAGAATAAACTACAGGGGCCAGGGTGAAAGCAAGAAGACTACTTAGAAGGCAAACGTAATAATCCAGGCCAGAGATGATAGTGGCCTGGACCAGCAGATGGTAGGGGTTAATGTCTTTGGGCTGTCTATTGGGTCATTTTCTTTCATGTAATATAGGGATAATAAGAAATCATCTCACAAGATTATATAGAAGATTACAGTAGATAATCTAGATAAATTACTTAGTACACTGCCAGAATACAGCTAGCATATATAGCTCTACTCTTTTTAGTGTGGTCATCTAGCTTTTCACTGATAATTTCCAGGATTGGGACATACCATAGTACTGACTATTCAATTATTGGAAATTTCTAAATTGAAACCATCTTTGCTCTACATTCATTTGAAACTGGTTTCTATGTAAATTCTAACTATTAGTGTTACTTCCACTCTCTAAAATAAAATTGGTTAGAATCTAATTTTACTATTCCTGGTTGAAATCTAATTCTACTCACTAGCTGCATATTATTTGAATGAAGGTTATCTTTTTTTTAGAGGGCGGACGTCAGATTACTCATGAAAAATTCTCCTATAGTGCTCAGTCCAATGTAGGAAATAGTGAGCTATCTAGTAGTGAGATAAGTAGGCCTGCTACTAGTTCCAATTCTGTCAATAACTCTATGACTCGAATCAAGTTATTTCTCTAGAATTTCCTCATTTGTAAAAATGGTGGCTTGGTTTGGAATTTTTCTTTTTCTTTCTTTCTTTTTCTTTTTTTTTTTTTTTTCCAGACAGAATCTCATTTTGTTGCCCAGGCTGGAGTACAGTGGTGCGATCTCAGCTCACTGTGACCTTTGCCTCCTGGGTTCAAGTGATTTTCCTGCCTTAGCCTCCTGAGTAGCTGGGATTATAGATGCCTGCCACCATGCCCGGCTAATTTTTGTACTTTTAATAGAGATGGGGTTTCACCATGTTGGCCAGCCTGGTCTGGAACTCCTGACCTCAAGTGATCCTCCCGCCTTGGCCTCCCAAAGTGCTGGGATTACAGATGTGAGCCACTGCACCCAGCCTGAGATTTTTCTAAAACCATGATTTCTTTTTCTTCATCATTTTCTCTTCTTTAAGCTGAGAATCTTCAATTACTTTAACCAGCCAAATTGTTTTCCTATGGGAGGTTTCAGTTTGGTAAGGAAGATATATCATTCATCTTACTAGTTACTATTTTAATATGCATTTATCTTCTACATTTAGGTCCTGTAATCAAATTAGCATGATCTTATTCTATTTTGGATGGAAACATGACTGTAGTGGAAACTGTGGCATTCACTCGGATCCCTCTTCAGGGCAATGTTTCTATCCTCCATTTCCCAGGGACTGGCTTATGGAACAATGACTGATTGCTACAGGGATATAAAGGTCTTTCCCTTTCAGCTTAATGAGGTGCCGCTGCGAAGGGCCCTTCCTACCTTGAGAGTACCCTGTTGGAATGTAGGGCCAGATCAGACCCTGGCTGCAGCTGCATGGCGGGTCAGGATCTCCCTCTGCCCACTTCTATTCTCCTTACTTCCTTATAGGCATGACTTTGGTGAGAGTATACCCCATACTCTTCTAAATGGAATTCTCCATCCCTGAATCAATTTCTAGGGAACACAGTTAAAGACACAAATCCGTGAATTATTATTTTTCTTCTGGTAATGCCTCCACCTATATAGTCCAGAAAAGTGTTTTCTTTTTTTCTCTGCAAAATGAGCAACTCATGACCTTTACAGGGTCTGCCTTTCATCCCATTGCCTCTAAGTTAACTAATAAAGTGTGATATATTCCTTAAGTGTGTTATATTCCTGCTTTATTAGTATATTTACACAATTCTATAGAAACTGGAAAATTTGGCTAGGTGTGGTATCTCATGCACTTTGGGAGGCCGAGGCGGGTGGATCACTTGGGGCCAGGAATTTGAGACCAGCCTAGCCACCATGGAGAGACCCTGTCTTTACTGAAAATACAAAAATTTGCCAGGCACAGTGGCGCACACCTGTAATCCCAGCTATTTGGGAGGCTGACGCATGAGAACTGCTTGAACCCGGGAAGTGGAGGTTGCAGTGAGCTGAGATCTTGCCACTGCACTCCAGCCCGGGCACCTGAGTGAGACTGTCTCAAAAAAAAAAAAAAAAAGACCCTGGAAAACTCTTCTTTTTCTGGGTAGATCTCTTTGAACATACTTTAACATATCTTACCTTCTTGCCATAGGTATATTAAGAAATAGTAACTTCATATCCTTTGTAGGGACATGGATGAAATTGGAAACCATCATTCTCAGTAAACTATCGCAAGAACAAAAAACCAAACACCGCATATTCTCACTCATAGGTGGGAATTGAACAATGAGATCACATGGACACAGGAAGGGGAATATCATACTCTGGGGACTGTGGTGGGGAGGGGGGAGGTGGGAGGGATAGCATTGGGAGATATACCTAATGCTAGATGACGAGTTAGTGGGTGCAGCGCACCAGCATGGCACATGTATACATATGTAACTAACCTGCACAATGTGCACATGTACCCTAAAACTTAAAGTATAATTAAAAAGAAAGAAAAAAAAAAGAAAAAATAAATAAATAAATTAATTAATTAAAAAAAAAAAAAAAAGAAATAGTAACTTATGCCCTCCCCCACCCTCTTGGGTTGACAGAATTCTTTTGGGACAAACTTCACTTGCATAACCTTTTTTTTTTTTTTTTTTACTTTTTGAGATGGAGTTTTGCTCTTGTCCCCCAGGCTGGAGTGCAATGGCACGATCTTGACTCATGGCAACCTCCACCTCCTGGGTTCACGCAGCTCTCCTGCCTCAGCCTCCTGAGTAGCTGGGATTACAGGCAGGTGCCATCATGCTGGCTAATTTTTGTATTTTTAGTAGAGATGGGGTTTCACCTTGTTGGCCAAGCTGGTCTCGATGTCCTGACCTCAAGTGACCTGCCCGCCTTGTCTTCCCAAACTATTAGGATTACAGGCGTGAGCCACTGCGCCCCGGCCTACATAACATTTTTTACTTCGATCATAGGCGTAACAAGTACTTTAGGCTTGGTATTCGGGTAAGGGGTGATGTTATAATGTGGAACAGAATTTTATTTCTTTTTACAAAGAAACTTATGAAAAGATAGTTTGGTGATCTGTGCTTGTATGTTGTGTAGACTTTTCCCCCCTTAAGCATGCCTTTGCCAAAGTTTAATTCTTCAAACCACATATCAGAATGTAATAGGCTGGCCAAACATGCAAATCATGACCAGAGAGCAGGCAAAAGTTGGTTTCTGATGAGAGAACTTTTCCATTGTTGCCACTAAGTCACCAAAGTTTATGTATTTCTTCTTTTGAAGTTGCACCCTTATTCCAATATTCTCTAAGTCTATTCCCACCTTTGTCCAGACTCTACTGATCCATTTGGTACTAGTGTGTGCCAGGCATGGTGTTAATTGTGGAGCAAGTGGCAGTCATCAGACACAACCAGCCCTGCTGTTATGTGGGCAGTAGACCCTCTGATAAAGGAAGTACAATGTGTTATAAAGCATACAGAAACCCACCTAAAATAGACTCAGGGAGGTAGGAGGTTTCCTAAGGGCTGAGACTGAAAGATAATAGGGATTGCTTGATGGCATTGTTGATGGGGCTGTGGGTGAGAACAGTGCTCCAGGGAAAAGAGGCCAGCCACATGTGAGAACACAGAATCAGGGAAGAGTGACCTGCTGAGGAACCAAACCGGAAGATGTTCCTGGGACACATTGTTGGAAGTGTGGGTGTGCTCAGGCAGGAGGCCGGAGAGGCAAGCAGAGACTAGATGGAGGGCCTGGTATGCTGTGTTAAAAAAACATTATGGAGCCACTGGAAGGCTTTGTTTGGGAATGAGATAGGGAGGATGGCGTCGGTACAGGATAGAGAATGGACTGAAAGTGGGCAAGGCTGGAGCAGGAGGAGGGAAGCATGGCAGGCTGAAGCAGAGCTCGGAGAACAATGTCCTTATCAACTTAGGATACATGTGTATGGCAGACTGCAGTTTTGATGCCTGGAGTATTTAAATTATTTTTGTGCCCCAATTTCTCTTTTTTCCTATCCATTTGGGATACTGTCAGCTTTCTTTTCTTTTTTTTTCTTCTTTTCTTTTCTTTTTTTTTTTGAGACGGAGTCTCATTCTGTTGCCAGGCTGGAGTGCAGTGGCGTGATCTCTGCTCACTGCAACCTCTGCCTCCCGGGTTCAAGCAATTCTCCTGCCTCAGCCTCCTGAGTAGCTGGGACTACAGGCACGTGCCACCACTCCCAGGGAATTTTTGTATTTTTAGTAGAGACGGGATTTCACCATGTTAGCCAGGATGGTCTCGATCTCCTGATCTTGTGATCTGCCTGCCTCAGCCTCCCAAAGTGCTGGGATTACAGGCATAAGCCACCGTGCCCAGTGAAAGTACATTTTTAAAAATCATGGCTAGTACTCATAGAAGAAATAGGACCCTGAAGGTACAAAATAATCATGTTTCAGGGCTCTCTTGGTTTATTAAATTGAAGATAATTTTTAATTATAAATGTAACACATGCTAATTTAAAAATAAACCAAAAAACCTCAAAAAGCATGTGCATGATTCACATATATATATATATATATATATATATTTTTTTTTTTTTTTTTTTTTTTTTTTTGAGACGGAGTTGTGCCCTGTCGCTCAGGGTGGAGTTCAGTGGTGTGATCTCGGCTCATTGCAATCTCTGCCTCCTGGGTTCAAGTGATTCTTCTGCCTCAGCCTCCCAAGTAGCTGGGATTACAAGCATGCGCCACCGCACCCAACTAATTTTTGTATTTTTAGTACAGAGGGGGTTGGCCAGGCTGGTCTCGAGCTCCTGACCTCAGGTGATCTGTCCACCTCAGCCTCCCAAAGTGCTGGGATTACAGGCGTGAGCCACCATGCCCAGCCCACCTATACTTTCTTCTAGACTCTTTCCCTGTGTACTTACGCACATCACTTAATAGAGAAATGGGATCTTTAACTACAGATACTTTTAACTTGAGTTTTACAAACATAGTACATTGTGGACAAGTTTCTGTGCAAAAATATACAGACCAACCTTCCTTTTTAAGTATTGTATAGTGTTCTATGATATGGTTGTATGAAAATTTATTTAACTGGGCCCCTCCTAAATAATGGATTTTAAGGTTGTTTCTAGTTTTTGCTATTATGAATACATTTTTTTTACTTATATAAATGTGAAAATACCTGTCCTTAGGATAACTTTTTAGAAATAGAATTGCCTAACCAAAATAGATGTACATTTTAAATCAGTATGTGTTACCAAATTACTGTTCCAAACTGTTGCACCAGCTTGGCAACTCCACCAACAGAGTAGGAACAGAGGCCTCTCTTTTGACACTCTGGGTATTTTCCAACTTTTCACCTTCTGTAATCTGGTATGTGAAAAGAACATATCTCATGGTTTAATCCATACTTCCTCTTTTTAGGAGGAAGCAAATTGTTGTAAGAGAAGCTCATCTCATGAATCTATCTTTAAAAAACATACAGTATGCTCAGTGCCAGTATAGTTTCAACTGATTTTATACCTTGGTATTAATAGTAATCAAGTTAGAAAAAAATGGGCCATATCTAGAAAAGTATATTACACATAGAAGACATGAATGAATGAAAAAATGGTGGTGTTCAGACTGAGGGAGATGCCTTATCACACAAAAAAATTCATGTCCAGTGACAAAATGTTACTAAGTAGGTAAAGGAGGTTTAAAAAATTTAGGCAAGTTGAAAAAGGGTGGTGAGTTAACTAGAAAATTCAGTTTTTTAAAATCCCATTTTCTGTATATTTCAGTTCATTAAAGATTGGTTATATAAGGCTTATCTATGTGGATTCCGGATATGCAGTGTACCCCTTGGAATCAGGTGAGACACAGTGCCTCATTTCCATGGAAATACATGGTTCTGTGTTAACTGAAAGCCTCCATGGTTTTGAATCGTTTCCCACCCACAGTAAGGAGGTCTTTTTGGTTTGACTCTTCTGGAAAATATGTGTGAGGTATTTACTACATGAATGTAGGGTATTTTTTCAATCTGCTTAAACCTCATTTTATTCATCTGTTTAAAAAAATTACGGAAGGAAAAGCAAGGGCATTTGAGTACCTTTCATATAATATGTAATATGCAAGGGTACTATTTTTTCCCCCATTTACTCTTCCAGTTTACAGATAAACCAATTCAGAGTTAAATAACTTGCCCAGGATCTGTAATGTTAATCCCTACATCATAGTGTCGTTTGGAAGAAATAAAAACAAGCTCTGTGAAAATATATAATGTATGGCCTAGCGCATAGTATGTGGTTCCTAAATTTTTTTTGTTAGCGTGAAAATGGATGAAGGCCCATATTAGGCTTTTGTGATCTTAACCTGAAATGTCTAAAGCTTGAAAATAGCCTATAAAATGCAAAATTGACAACTGGCTACTGATTTTATATACGTAAAAGTTTAGTCAGTACAAAACAAATGTAAAGAACTACTGGTTTAAAAAATCCAAGGAGTTTTTCAGAGAACAGAAAGTATGTAATCAGAATATAGTGGTGGCCATGGCCTCATATTAGAGATTGAGCATGAACATGAGTGTTCTGTGAACTTTCCACTGTGTGATTTCGGGTAAGTTATTTGAGGAAACCAAGGCCGAGACATTCAGAGGTCTGATTTACACAACTGGAAGTTCCCAGTGCATTTAGCATATTTTCAGATGTTGAAACTGAAGTCAAGGTTCAAGGCCAGGCCTTCTGCCTCAATGACTGATGTTCTCCCACCCTCCAGGCGCATTGTGTCTGTGGAAGTTACTGGTGTTCTTAAGAGGACCTCAGTCTGACAGTTGTTTCCAAGTGATTCTTCTGTGTTGAGGGTGTTTAATGCATGGGTTACTGCAGAGCACAGAGACCTTTTCTGCAAATGGAAAAAAAAATTATAGCTTAACATCTGCTTTCCCTAGGTAATGTGTTAATTAAAGATTGTTTTAATATGGAATGATGTCTAGCCTTTGAAAAACTTTATCTTACGGTTTATGGTATTGATAACCTTCAGAAAAGGAAGACTGGTTCAAATTATGTCAATTAATATGAAAAAAGCCCACTCAATATGAAGCCCCTTGACTTCTAAAAACTTGCTTTTTAGAAAATGTTAAAAAAAATTTCAGGTTTTCCAGGATAAATCCTCGGGGGGATATTGTGAGGTGAGGAATAGTCGTGGTCTTGATGCAATGTAACTTATAATTAGAAAGATGCTGATTTTGCTGTGGAGTCATTGAATATCATTATTTCAAAATAATTTTGAATAAAATGAGATTTCTAATAACCAACCTAGTCATTGTCCAACCTTTTCTACTTTTTCAGAGTTCAGTTCTCTTAAATCTAAGAGATTCTCTTTTGTAATGTAGCTCAAGAGGAAGTTTAAGGGTTAGGTCTATTCTTAACTGATGTCCCTTGTTCCTATCATTCCATGTATAGAAATAATATCTTCTTGAGGAAACTGTTAAGCGTCACTCTTTCCCAACTTTTGGGTCATTAATATGAGCTATTTTGCATGCTGGCTTTGTAGGTTATATCCTGTAGGAAAAAATGTTGGTGATGAGTTAGCTTTATTCTGTCACTTATACAGTGTTAATATTCTTTTAAAATTTCAAAAATTCAGATAGTTATTAATATTGCTACCACTAGTTTTATTTAAAAATGTTTTAATTTGTATAGATATATAGTAGGTATATATATGATTAGTTTTAATTAAGATATTATTTCATTATAATTTATTCAAACTGGTTTAAATACTGAGACAGATTTTATTTAAAATATAGGATTTCTGCTTTTAAGCAGTATTAAAATCTGAGATTTGATGAATGGCATAAATTTTATCTTTTGCTTTTAGTTTTAAAATATTGTACAACATCCTGTTTCTATTCTTGAAGGTGAAAAAGAACAAAAACTTTTAAAAAGATGGAAAAAATTGTACAATAGTTTGTTATGAAACAAGATAAAGATTTTTACAACAAATACCTGTAGAGTTATCCCTTGGTATCTTCAGGATATTGGTTCCAAGCCCCTTCCCACTCCCCACCCCAAAGATACCCAAATTCATGAATGCTCAAGTCCCTTATATAGAATGGTGTAGTATTTGCATGTAACCTATGTACATCCTCCCATATACTTTAAATCATCTCTAGGTAACTTATAATATCTAATACAATGTAAATCTATATAAATGGGTTTTCTACTGTATTTTTTGTGTATTTCTTATTGTGATTTTAAAAATATATTTTCTATCCATGGTTGGTTGAATCCATGGATGTGAAATCTGAGGACAGGGGGCTGACCGTATACCAACTATCTCTTAGATTGTGCCTAAGTCCTTTTGTGTTGATATAACAAAATACGCGAGACTAGGTAATTTATCAACAACAGAAATCCACTACTCATAGTTCTGAAGGCTGGAAAGTCCAATATCAACGTGCTGGCAGGATTGGTGTCTCGTGATGGCGGCTCTCTGCTTCCAAGATGGCGTCTTACTGTTGCTTCCTCTGGAGGGGAGAAATTCTGTGTCCTCACATGACAGAAGAGATGGAAGGGCAAGAGAGCACTCCCTTTAACCTTGAGCCCTTTCATAAGAGTGCCAATTCCATTCATGAGAGTGGGGTCTTCGTGACTTAATCACCTCCCGTGGGGGTTCAGTTTTAACGTAAATTTTGAAGGGGACACCATCATTCAAATCATAGCGGATTCTAACATTAACTTTTTGCTTGCTTTATCACATATCTCTCCGTCTGTTTAGCCTGCTGTCCTTTGCATGGTGTAGTTTAATATTCATTCTGCATTCTCTAGTGGAATGTGAGTACTCAATGTGTTTGCTTAGATTGGGTTGAATGGTTATATTTTATTCAGGTGACTAGCATAGCCATACCTCATGGTTGAAGGGGTTTCTTGAACCTTTACTAACTTGGGTTTTGTTTTTTTTTGTTGCTGAGACCTTAAGTGCACTTTTAGAGTTTCAGAAGCGCTAACAGTTCAAGCAGAGACTCTAACAGTAGGAGGAAGAATGAAATGACAAATGAATTCAGTGGAATCTGGCTATGCTGAATCCGTGGTATGCTTATTCTCACTGTCTGTGCTGGGTCTGTGTGCTAAGGCTTTGGTGTCAGCTGAGGGCTTACAGTTCTGAAGGCTAATGTTTCTTTGGAGAAAGTAGAAGGATGTAAACTTGGCAAGCGTTGTTGTTTTCTTTCTCCTGGAATGGTCAGTTGCTTTTCTAAGCATACTGTGTCATAAGATAGCACCTGGGCCAGAGGGATCTCTTTGGGATTAGTATAAAAAGTGGGGCCTCCTTCTGTTAAGAAAGGCAGCACAAGTGGGACAAAAGGAAACTCCTCTGAAAGGTTAATGGATGAGTGATTGAATTACTCAAATTGGAAGCAGATTTTTCCAACGCTAGTGCCAGTTCACTGCTCTGATTGGAATGTTCTTCCATTTTAGCAAATTTGTTTGGCTTTCTTGTGAAGCCTGGACCAGGCTGCAGCATTTCCAATGGGTTTCTCTTCAGAGCTATTTCTGTCATAGAGTTTCTTAATTTAGATATTTCATGATCATTTGAGATAAAGATAGACGTGTTTGATCACTCTTGGTTGGTGGGAACTGGAGGTACTTTTGATTGGAGTCCAGATTTAATCTCCCATATTGAATGACTGTCCTCAAACTTACAAGGTGGATCGTAGTAATCTTTTCCAGAAAATGTAATGGCACTATTTTGGGCTAAAGTATTTAAAGGCTCTCAATCAGAGTTTTAAATTTTGCCTATATAATTTCCCCCTTAAGCTTCCTTTGCTGTTTCTTTTGGAACTAGCTGAATGCTTGTATTCTCTATGGAGAGGTTGGGTAGAAAAGAGTGATGAGGGGCATAAAAGTATCTTCCCTGATTAGAATGGAGGGCATGGGTGGTACTGAACTAGTGGTGCTTAGACTTGGTTGCAAATGGGAATCACTTCAAGAGTTTAAAAATATTGATAACAGTTCAGCAAGGTGGCAGAATATAAGATCAATGTACAGAATCAATTGTATTTCCATATACTAGTAAGAAATAATATAATTGCATTAATAAGAAAATAATTCCATTTACAATATCATTAAAAGGAATAAAATATTTAGGGATAAATTTACCAAAGTAGAAAATTCTCTGAAAACTGCAAAATACTCTAGAAAGAAATTTTAAAAGACTAAATAAAAGATATCACATCTTCATGGATTGGAAGACTTGTTAAGGTGGCAGTACTCCCCAAATGGATTTACAGATTCAACACACCTCTCGTAAAAATTCCAACTAAATTCTAGGCTTATCCCAAAATTCCTATGGAAGTTTGAGCAACCTAGAATGGTGAAACAATCTGGGAAAAGAACAGAGTTGGAGAGCTCTATTCCTCATTTCAAAACTGATTACAGAGCGACAGTAATCAAAACATTGTGATACTGTCATGAGGATGGACAGATAGATCAATGGAATAGAATTGAGAGTCCATAAATAAATAAATAAATCTTATTTTTTGTCATTTGATTTTCAACAAGGGTGCCAAGACAATTCAAAGAGGAAAGAAATGTTTTTCAGCAAATGGTGCTGGACAACTGGATATCTGTTTGCAAAAGAATTAAGATGTCTGTGATCTTCCTCATACCACAGACAAACATTAACAAAAATGGACCATACACCTATAACAGCTAAAACTATTGAACTCTTAGAAGAAGAAAACATAGGAAAATAGAAAAATTTTCATGATCTTGGGTTAGGCAAGACATTCTTAGATGTGACACCAAAAGCATAAGCAACAAAAGAAAAAGCAGATAAATTGGACTTCATCAAAATTAAAGACCTTTTTGCTTCAATGGACATCATCAAGAAAGTTAAAAGATAACTCACAGAATGGGAGGAAATATTTGCAAGTCATATCTCATAAGGGATACAGCTAGAATATATAAAGAATTCTTACAACTCAGTAATAAAAACACAAATAACTCAGTTACAAATAGATGAAAGTATAGATAGTTCTGAATAGGGACTTCTTCAGAGATGATGTACAAATTACCAATAAGCATGTGAAAAGATGCTCAAAATCACTAGCCAACAGGGCAATGCAAATCGAAACCACAATGATATTCGACTTCACATTAAGATGGCTATAATAAAAAAGACAGAAAATAACAAGTTTTGATGAGAATTTAAAGAAGTTGAAACTCTCATACACTGCTGGTGGGAATGGAAAATGATGCAATTGCTTTGGAAAATCATCTAGCAGTTCCTCAAAAGGCAAAGATAGAGTTACCATATACCATACCTACTCCTAGGTAAATATCCAAGAGAAACGAAAATGTATGTCCACATGAAAACTTGCTCATAGCAGCATAATTCATAATACCACTCAACTGGAAACAACCCAAATGTCCATCAACTGATGAAAGTATAAACAAAATGTGGTATATTCACACAATGGCATACTATTCAGCAATAAAATAAATGAAGTACCAATACATGCTACAACATGTATGAATCTTGAAAACATTATGCTAAGTGAAGCCATTGACAAAGGACCATACATTGTATCATTCCATTTATATGAAATGTAGAGAGTAGGAAGATCTATACATACAGAAAGTCAAATGGTGGTTCCCTAGGGCTGTGCATGGAGGATCTGGGGGAGAAATGGGGAGCATGTACTAATGGGCACAGAGTTTCTTTTGGGATTATGAAATGTTCTAAAATCAAATTTGGTGATAGTTATACACTGTGAATATACTAAAAATACTGAATTGTACACTTTAGATGGGTGCATTGTATGGGTACGTGAATTATATCTCAGTTATAGATATCTGAATTATATCTCAATAAAACATATGACATAATATAAAATATATAATATTTACATATCGTATATAATAATGCTATATATATAATATACACTGACACCTGGATCCTTCTCTTAGAGAGTCTGAATTAATTGGTCTGTGGTATGGCCTGGGCATTGGACTTCTGGAAACCTTCCCAGATAATTCTATTAAAAAGCTGATGTGGAGAATCTTTGACATGGGTCTTGGTACTTACAAGTGTGGTTTGTGTGCCAGTGGCACCAACGAGACCTGGGAGCTTACAAGGAGGGCAAAACCTCAGACCCCACCCAAGATCCACTGAATCAGAATCTGCATTTTTGATGGGATCCTCAAATAACTTGGATGGACATTCAAGTTTGAGAAACATTGTCAGTAAGGTAGTTGAATAGTAAGGCAGGCGAATGTTATCTCTGAAGTTCCTTATCCTCTGTCCATCCACCCCTCCTCCTCTTGCCTATGGCTTTTTATTAAGGATACCCTTCCCAGTAGTGTCCCATATCTTCCAGTGTTTCTTGTCCATAAAAACATACCAGGCTTAGATCATTTTCTTCGGGGGCACTGCTCTCTGCTAGGGAACCACTGGCCTTTTGGGATATATTCTCCTGAGAGCAAATAGGCAGTGGACTAGCACAACTGGTTCTATATAGCAAATGAGGCGACCCAGGAAGAAAGTGTAGAAAGAAGAGAGTTTAGGTCCTTTCCTGAAATTCCAGCATTTAAAAGTTGAGTTGAGGAAAATGCAGAAGATTGAGAAAGAGTGACTAGAGAGGAAGAATGAAAACCAGAAGAGTATGGAATCCGGAAGACAAGGGGAAAAAGGGTTTCAGGAAGGTGGGAGTGGTTAGCTGTGTGTGATACTGCTGTTGAGAGGTTGGGAAGGAAGAAATGTGTACTGGATTCAGTGACCTAGAGCCACTTCAGTTGAGTGGCAGGGAGGGGTTGGGATGGGATTGGTGAAGGAGTGAGGGAAGACAACTCTTTCAAACATTTGATTGTGAAGAGCTGAGGAGTGAAGAAGGCAGTATACAGCCAGGAAGAGGAGTGAGAGAGGGCTGTTCTATGCTGTTTTATTATGACTTTTCTTTGATTTCTTTGATTAGGATATTTTGAACATGTTCAAGTATAGACAGGACAAAATTCAAGACATAGGAAAGAAAACAGGTATGAATAGGTAAATTTCCTGAAAGGCAGGAGGAGATGGGAACCAGAAAAGCAGAGTTGGCTCCTATGTGTCAAGAAAAGAAGAACAGAGGATGGATGTGTGTTTGGGTGGGTTCATATGTTTCAGTTATCAGAGGTGAAGGAGCTTGGCCACAAAGTTGAGCACAGACTGAGTATCCCCTATCTCCTTATCTGAAATGCTTGGGACCAGTAGTGTTTCGGGTTTCTGATTTTTTTTTTGATTTTGGAATATTTGCATTATACTTACTAGTCTACCATCTCTAATCTGAAAATCTAAAGTCTAAAATCCTCCAATAAGCATTTCCTTTGAGCACCATATTGGTGCTTTAAAAGTTTTGGATTTTGGAGCATTTCAGATTTTGGATTTTCAGATTAGGGATACTCAACCAGTAAGTGCTGGATTCAGGCTTCCAGCTCTCAGAGAAGCCTGAGTGTCTACTATGTGCCAGGTCCTGTGATTGATTAGGTGCTTGTAGGGGACATGAAGAGGAGCAGATATAATCTAGATCTAGAAGGAGCTTCTAGGCTATAGAGGAGGCAGGCAAGTTGATAGTCATTTGCAATGCAGCATGCTGGGCGTGCTACATTGCTCATGTGTACAATAAACATCTGGTGTTACCTACGGTCATCATAGAAAGGTTGGCAAGTAGAGGAGGAAAAGCCAAGTCTTCTGGAGAATTTGGGGAGCGGGGGAGGTTGCATCATTTATAAAATTCCTTCTGGATAGTCTGATATTCTAGTATGTCCCCAAGTGAGAAGGCAATACCACCAGCCTCACTGCTATTGAGAATCAGTCCATTCTCCCTCCTTTTGATGATTTTATGTGGCTTCCTTTTGAAGGGGAAAAGAATTGGAACTTAATATCAAACTATTTTAAAATTTCCTTTATTAGAGTCTTACGAAAACTTATACAAACATGATACTAAGTAGTATATAAGCATATTTAGGCATATATCTCTTAAAGAATAAGAACACCACAATAATTATACAAACTTAATATTGATTAAAATTACAGACCAATAAGGCCAGGCATAGTGGCTCATGCCTGAGATCTTAGCACTATGGGAGGCTGAGGCAGACAGATCACTTGAGCTCAGGAGTTCAAGATCAGCCTGAGCAACATGGCGAAACTCTGTCTCTACCAAAAATACAAAATAGCCTGGCATGGTGGTGCGCACCTGTGGTCCCAGCTACTCAGAGGCTGAGGTGAGAAGATTGCTTGACCCCAGGAGGCAGAGGTTGCAGTGAGCTGAGATCGCACCACTTCACTCCAGCCTGGGTGACAGAGTGAGAAACCATCTCAAAAAAAAAAATAATATATTATACACACACACACACATATATATATAAAATAAAATTACAGACCAATAAAATGTAAGTTAACATTAATGTGATGAGTGATGTTTAACTTTGGGTAAATTGCTTTTTCCAGTTAGGCTCTGAGTTTGATGTGTTCCAATGACTAAGTGGTAATTCAGTGATCTTGTCACCTTTCTCTGTTGGAATCACTAAAAATTTTGACGTGTTCAGCATTCACTGGGCCCAGATTCTTCTCTTCTTTTTTTCATTTGCCTGTGACAATGATAGCACCCGTACATGGCAAAGCAGGGTGGCACCACAGACCAAGGGTTAGCACGGACACTGGGTGGAAATAGGAAATTTCCTGAGGTGGTTCCAGGCATGCTTTTATTAAGAGCATTGAATAAACATAAAATGGGAAAATCTTGCCATGAAGAACTCTTGGGTTCCCAAGAATACACCCTTGCACGCAGTTTGAAAAATACAGTGCGAGCTGGGCCTTAGGGTGCTATGAGGGCAGACGGGCTGGGTGTGCTGCCACACTAGGGGATGAGGCAGGGAAGGCTTCTGGAATAAAAAGGGATGAGGGACGAGAACTGTCAAACCAAGGTCTCTTTTAAACTGTGTTTATTTATGGCTTGCTGTTTGATTTGGTGCTTTTTCCTTTAATCATTTGGTGCCAGGTTTTCCTATCAGTCCTTTCATGTCCTATATGGTTGGCCAACACCTACAAGGGGGAGGTTGGTCACCTAAGTAATCTCATATTGGTGAAAAAGCCAAGGTATCTGAAAGGGGTTTTGTAAGAAAAATTTTAGGGTCGGACTATACCAGGAAACAGCTTCCTGCCTAGCTATAGGTTGTTAATTTGTCTGAATATTTTCAAACCAGGATGCTTTTGGTGTGTTGGATAGGCTTTTGAGTAGGGAGAGATACTATCTTGAATTGTGCTAATAATTTAACTCAACAGCATCTAACAAAGGCAGTCTTATTCTTGGATCATGTGTACAGATCATAGTCTGAAGTGGAATAAACAGAATGTTGTTCTCAGTGTGAGATGTTATTTAGAACACACTGGAAACATTGTGATATCATTGTGCACTGAGGCAGGGAAATGTTAGTCTACATTTTATGGAATATGTACTTCAATGTTTGCATTGTACCTGGAGTGATAAAAAGCAAAACAGGTACTCAAGACCTGTCTGGGCTTTGGCCTTTGGGCACATTCCCCCTCATCACCTTCCTTCCCACTTGGCTGAGCTATGGATGAGAAAACCTAGGTCAGTAGTTCACCAACTCACCTTCAAGCCAGGTGGGCTGACAGTCCTCCTTTGACCACAGGACCCCAGTGCCTGCATCCAGAAGCATCTAAGATCCTGGAAGTCAACTTAAATTTTCAATGAATGGGCCAGTTGCGGTGGCTCACACCTGTAATCCCAGCACTTTGGGAAGCTGAGGCGGCAGGATTCTTTGAGCCCAGGAGTTTGAGACCAGCCTGCTTGGGCGACATAGACCCAATTTCAATCAATCAATCAATAGTCGAGTGTAGTGGCAGGCATCTGTAGCCTCAGCTACTCAGGAGCTGAGGTGGGAGGATCACTGAGCCCAGGAGTTTGAGGTTTGCAATAAGCCATAATTGTGCCACTGCACCCTGGGCAACAGAGCAAGACCCAGTCTCAAAAAAAAAAAAATCAACTAATGGCACTCATTACCTCCTTCCTCTCAACAGTACCTATTCTCTTACCTATTCACCTCACCCTCATGAAGCTTTTCTAAGGTTCCTATTTGTCTGTGGACTTTCATTTCTGCATGCCTGCCTATTCAGAAACATCTATTCCATTCTCCAATTATACTTTACGTTTGCATACCTCTTTTCACTTTTCAAAGTGAATGGGGGACTCTCCATTTTCCCTGAGAGCAGCTTAGACAGGTGATATTGTCCCATTTTATAAATGAGAGCACTGTAGCTAGAGAGGTTAATGACTGGCTCAAGATGTAGAGGACACTTTAGAGCTTGTGCTTCAACCTACATGGCTGGAATCCAGTTTCATTGGCTACTGATTATAATGCTTTATTTTTTCTTAGAAAAAAAAACTTTAGGTAGGGCATAATTTAGTGATAGAGAATGAGGAACTATATAGTACGTTTTTAAAAATATACATATATTCCCTGCCCACTCCTGTGATTTGTTCTTGGGTAGGTACATAGTAGCTTTGTCTTAACACTGTGACCCTTTTTGCCACGTCCATCATAATAGGTGAGAACACCTTATATGAAGAATGCCTGTGACTTTGGTACATCGGAATCTGATACCCTTGAAAGGGGTCTAGGAGACACCTGTTTCTGAGTAGATTCCATTGCATACAATTCATAGACTCTCAGAGTTGGAAGAGACAATATGAGTCGTCTGGTTCACCAGGTGTTTGGTTACATTTTTGGTTAGATCCCATATGAATCCTTAAAGGTTGTGGAGTGAGTTTGACGAACAATCCTTATTATTTTGCATGACCCTTCATGGCCTAAAAATAATTCTGTGTTTTACCAAACTAAGTAAAATGTTGACTATACAAAAGAAAAAGGTTTTTTTCCCTTGGGTCATTTGGGTTTTGAGATGTTCTATTTGAAACATTTTCCTTACCATTTGTTACCTGTTAAAAAAATTGCTTATTTAAATATCTGTTGAATGCTACTTAATAAATGTAACTTTCAAAATGTGACTAAATGGTGGTAGTTTTCTTTGTTAATAGTGATTATTTTATTTTGCCATTGTTGCATTGCTATAATTTGTTTTTGTTTTCTTTGTTTCTCTCTTTATAAGCTAGATGCCAGTTTTCCCCCCTAGAATTGTTAACCATTTACCTGTGTTTTGTATGACATGCACATGGGATTCATGTGAACGTTTTCACTTATTTTGCACTTTTTAGCCAGAGATACAGAAGAAGAGAGGGACACTCGAGATTAAATGTTTTAGTGAAAGTTAATGGGCAGCATATAACAAGCCTGGGGTACTTGAAAATTCAGTAAAAAGCAATAACTAGGGCTGGTTGTTTTCCCTCTTTGCCTTTGAATAGAAATGCATGCCCACACTGATGGAGTGTCAAGTGCCTGTGCTGTAGGACTACTTAGCAACCTGCCCTTACAAATCTCTATCTTGAACCAGTGTTTCTTAGCATTAAAAACAAAGGGTATGTGTACTTAAACCCTGGAGTCAGTGTACAGAGGTCTAACTTCTCACCCAAAATCATGGGTCATATAATATTGTGGCCAGGAGAGTGCTTATAGGAAGTTTCAAAATTCATTTAGTTGATATATTGTGGTTTGTAGTGTACCTAGGAACATTACATTATTAGTAAGAGGCACATCCATTATAAGCTCTTGGGAAGGTGTATATTTCAACTTAGCACATTTGCAGTTATATTTGAAATGAATGTGTTTGCCTATAAGGACTCACTTAGTATCTTTAGTTCCTATTTAATGCTAAACTTATTCTGTAGACCCAAATATTTCTAAGAAGAGCCTTGCATAGAGGCACCTGGGATATTCTGTTACAAATATCTGTTCTGTCTACACAGCTTCTCCACCTTAAGTGGTTTAACTGGTGCTTTGCAGGGAGTGGAGAAAGGATATCTCAGAAGGTCAAAGGATTAACATTTTCCCACAAAGTCTTTGTTGGAAAGTCTAAGACCAGGAGAAGAGGAGTAATAACATGACCTATTATTCTGTAATTTGCAAATTCATGAAGGGCTTCCATATATAAATTTCACGTGTATGTGTGTGTGTGTGTGTGTGTGTGTGTGTGTGTGTGTGTTAAACCCTGTGAGGTA
This sequence comes from Pan paniscus, assembly GCF_029289425.2. Lineage (NCBI taxonomy): Eukaryota > Metazoa > Chordata > Mammalia > Primates > Hominidae > Pan > Pan paniscus. The sequence goes on from NC_073254.2 coordinate 33,084,709, forward strand.
ACTATAACAGGTATTATTGTCCCTACTTTTTAAATTAAGGAAAGCAAGTCTAGGTCATAGGCTAAGTCATTTTCCCATTGTCACCTAGTAAAGTGGACCCTCCACCCAGGTGTTAGGATCTGAAGTTCTTTGCATTGTTCACTTTGTTTTCCTCAAACACCTTCCCCTTGAGCATGGAGACTATATCTTTCAGTCTTTTTACTTAAATTTCTTTAAGTGGCTGCTGGGGGTCAGCGGGAAAATCAAGGCAGTAACAATGGAACAGGTGTGGCTGATGGAAGGCTGAGATGTCCTCAGCAGCAGAACAGGATGGACAGGCTTTCACACTGTTCATTCATTTGTCCCCTGGCAAAACACTCCTTTTGGTGAGCCGCCTTGACTGTTTCCCTGGGTGTTCGCCTGCCCATTGACATTCTTCCCCATATTTTCTTGCTGCTGCTCTCTTCTATGTCCCACTGCTGCTGCTGCTGGATACCATGTTTGGCACAGTAAATCCTAGAGCAAGTGATTTTTCACCCTTCTGTTGAACAAGGAAGTCAGGGTTAAAACACAGTAATTATATGGCGGTCAAGTGCAAGAGAGGAGTGACTGCAGAGGATCCCTGTTCCCAGATACCTTTTATTCCTGAATTTATACTAAATCATGAGCATTTGTGCATGTCTTTTAAATATCATTTGAAGACTTTTCATGATTCTGCACATTCTATCGCATAAATTTAGCAACATTTATTTCAGTGTTCTATTTTGGGTATTTAGGTTATTTTCTAGTTTTTGCTGTGATGAATATTATAGAAAAAATTAACTCCTTGGACAAAAAAACTGTTAACTATTTGAAGAGATACAAGTCTGGTTTAAATGGTTTGCCCTAGTCATTGATTCATCAGTACATTGTAAGTTATTTATAACCAGATAAATACATGATTAGTTTTCTGAAGTAATATAATAGTGATACTAGTTTTATTTTCAGGTGGAAAAAATGAGTAAAGATGGTCAATAACAGGGATAGATTTCACAATTACATCATCAATATTATGACCCTAGAATTTTACTTTTGGCTCATGCTTTTATAAAAAGTTGGTGCAACAGCAATATTTTTAATGCAGTAAGTTGATACATAAATGTATAAATCTGAAAAATCTAAACCCAGTTGTAAATAATCACCACTTTGTAAGAGTCATTGCTTCAGTGGCTGGCTTAAGTATTTTTGGTGGAATGTACTCCTCAACATTTGAACTTGACTTTTTTTTGGTCATGCATGTAGAAAAGGTTTACCAATTATGAGCAAATTAGTAGAAGTTGAAGAACCAATTACTTAGAGGTTTATTTCCTGGAACTACTGCCTTCAATTTCTTGTGCAGATGCATAGAGAGGAATAGGGGGAGGCATTACAGGTTTCCATAAAGCTATCAGTCCCTCTCTTAACTTTTCAGTCAGACTCACATCTTCACCCACTGTCCAACATCCAGACACAACAGGCAGTGAGCAGACCAACTTTGTTCCTGGTGTTCTCCCTCTTCTCTCTGGGTTTCTTTTTTCTTTTCAGTTTCTTCTCTGGGCTTCTTTTTTTCTATTCAGTTTCTTCTCTGGTTTTCTTTTTTCTATTCAGTTTCTTCTCTGGGTTTCTTTTTCTATTCAATTTCTTCTCTGAGTTTCTTTTTTCTATTTCAATGTCTTCTCTGGGTTTCATTTTTTCTATTCAATGTCTTCTCTGGGTTTCATTTTTTCTGTTCGATTTCTTCTCTGGGTTTCTTTTTTCTATTCAATTTCTTCTCTGGGTTTATTTTTTTCTATTTAATTTCTTCTTTCCCCAGGGGACCAGTGCCTTTTTTCCTACTCCAACCTCCTTAACATGGCATCCACCAAGGCCCATATTTTTTAGAAGGTCTCATTGTCTTTGGGATAATGTCTTTGGGACAATGTGTCTCTTGTCTTTGGGAAGCAAGTTATCTTTGCTGTCCCCAGTCAGCAGGAAGTCACCTGACTTTCCCAAATTTGACATTATCTTTTCCAGGTGTGTTTGCTTTTAAGCGTGGTCCTAGAAATGTCACTGCCTTAAGCTTACTTTGATTGTGTGGCTAGCTCAGTGCAAGGGTCACAGTGTTCTGTTCTAGTTTTGGGTAAACTTTGATGGAGAGGACCACTAGGTAAAAATGGAATTAGGAACTCATTTTTTTTTTTTAAAGGAGGGGGCCTTTAGGGTTAGAAAATAGTGTTTTTTCTTTTCCTAATCTATGGTGGCTGAAATGTGTGAGCATAGGGAAATCTGACTTGAATAAACTCTTAAGATGAAGTCATACATAATTAATTGCCTGTCTCTGCATTCTTTCCAAAGTGATGGCTCTTAGTATTCACACTTGTGATAACTTATGTTTCTTGAGTACAAGAGCCTCAGGACAGCCAATTAAGGAAGAAGACACAGTGGTGGTTCTGTTATGTAACCTTTCTGCTGCTGTAATGGAATGGGTAATTGTCTTTTTTTTTCTTAACTTCCAGTGCCTGAAACAGTACATGCAGCTGGCAATCCGAGAAGGATGTGGGTCTCCCATCACTTGCCCTGACATGGTGTGCCTAAACCACGGGACCCTGCAGGAAGCTGAGGTATGAATGACTACCATCATCTTCCCCTCTTTCCTATTTATGTTATTTATTAGGATCTTGAGTCTTTATGTATTTCCCTACCAGGGAGTCTAGCAAGAAAATACAGAGGTTAACTTTTTAAAGGAGCACTTTATTGCAGCTTACCTTTGGACTTTTTATACAAACTGTTAAAGCTGTCATTTATCTCAGTTCTATTTACATATACCATCTTGAATGTTGAAGAAGCTATAGAATAGGCAAAAGTACCAGAAATCAAATTTACCAAATGTGAAGTTAGGAGGCTGATATGATTTGGCTCTGTGTCCCCACCCAAATCTCACCTTGAATTGTAATAATCCCCATGTGTCAAGGGTGGGATCGGGTGGAGATAATGGAATCATGGGGGCGGTTCCCCCATGCTGTTCTCGTGATAGTGAGTTCTCCTGAGAACTGATGGTTTTATAAGGGGCTTCCCTGCCCTTTGCTCAGCACTACTCCTTGCTGCGGCCATGTAAAGAAAGATGTGTTTGCTTTCCCTTCTACCATGATTGTAAGTTTTCTGAGACCTTCCCAGGTCTGCAGACCTGTGAGTCAATTAAATACCCAGTCTTGGGTATTTCTTCATAGCAGTGTGAGAATGGACTCATACAGAGGCTGAATAGTGAATGGTCTTGTAAATTGTAATACCCTAAAGATAAATAGACCATGGATTAGCTGCAGTTATGGAAAACATAAACTATTGTGATTCCACAATGATAGCCTGAGTTGAACCATTTCCAAAGAGTAGAGACCTTTCAATTGATCTGTAGCAGGCATCTGAAATGTCTTTTTCTTTTTTTTTCATATCCCCTCGTTTGTTCAATCACCGGTTATTGGTTTGCCTTTAAATCTTCAGACTCTGCTCACTTTAAATTAGAATATAATGAACTCTTGTTTATTCTTAGGGTGTTTGTAAGCCTCTGAACGACATCCCAAGAAACAGATGAAATCAGTTGTTCATTTAGCAAACACAGAACACCTGCTTTGCACCAGGCACCACCACCCCCCAGTTGTTTTCATTGCCAGTATACTACCTAATCCTCTCAACAGACCTCATGAAATTGGGTGTTGCTTTCAGATAGGGAAACTGAGGCCCAGAAGGTTTAAGTAACTTACCCAAAACTGCATATCTAGAAAGTAAAAGAGATAGGATTCTAATCCATTGCTTTCTGACTGCCATAATTACGTGGCTTTGAGTAGAAATAGGTTGGCCAGGTGCTGTGGCTCACACCTGTAATCCTGGCACTTTGGGAGGCCAAGGCAGAAGGATTGCTTGAGTTCAGGAGTTTGAGACCAGCCTGGGCAATATAGCAAGACCCCCATATCTACAAAAATAAAAATTAGAAAATTAGCCAGGCATAGTGGTGCATGCCTATAGTCCCAGCTACTCTGGAGGCTGAGGTGAGAGGATTGCTTGAGCCCTGAAGGTCAAGGCTCCAGTAAGCCTTGATCACATCACTGCACTCCAGCCTGGGCAATAGAGTGAGATTTCATCTCTTAAAAAAAATGGGAATGGGGGCATAGAACTAGGTAGGTAGATAGAATGTATGATAAAGGACTTAATAATTGGAAGCTCAATTTGTGTGTGTGTGCAGACACACATGTAGATGTGTGTGTGTGTATAGATATATATACTGTACATGCTTTGTTTATGAATATATATTCTTTTACATATATATCCTTTGCTTTGTAAGTGAAGCAGTCAGAAAGTTAGTATAGACAGTTTTTAACAATTTGTGTCTGGGCATCCTGTGTTCAATTTATTGATTAGTGGCTGAGTGCTACAAGTGAGATATAACGTTTTTTAGGGAAGTATAAAAGGAATATCTGTTTAGAAGTGATTTAAGAAAATCATGGAATAACTTTTTTGGTAAAAAGGTAATATCGAGTATGTAAACCCTGTGGAGAGATATATTATTGACTTTTATAGGGTAAAAAGAGCTATAGTGGAGAGAAATTGGACTAGTTACTAAGAATATTGTTGATCTGTGTCACTTCAGAATTGTTTTTAAAATGAGTCTTGGGTATTTGGGTGTATCTTTCTATGCATAATCCTTCCAGGAAAGACACTTCCTTTTTGACTTGCTTCTCAGGTGTCTGATGGGTCAGCAAGTCTTAATAAAGACCACAGTGTGTGCCTGGCCCCATTCCAGGCTGGGCTGGAGAGGAGAATAAGAAAGGCCCACTAGTGCTCTTCTTATGGAGCTTCTGGTCCAGCAGAGAGACAGTCAACTTATAACGAGTCAGATAATTATAAAAGTGAAATGCAAGAAATGGGGCAGGCAACAGGAGCTGTGTCTGCTATGAAATCTTAGTGAATTCATGCACATAAAATCTATTAAACATAAGTGAATAGCTTGGTGAAATTTCAAAAAAAGTCCATGACATTTATCAGATTCCTGTATTCTAGACCTGTGCTGACTAATCCAGTAGCCACTAGCCACATGTGGCTATTTAAACCTAGATTGATTTAAATGAAATTAAAAATTTAGTTCAATCATGCTAGTCAGTAATTGCTGAGTGTTCAGCAGTCACATGTGGCTAATGGTTACCAGACTGGACAGCACAGAATAAAATACTTCCATCAGTGCAGAAAGTTCAAATTCATAGTGTTTTAGAATTTTCAGTAAATGGTAGCCACTAGGCACTGACATTTTGAGTATCTAATGTAAGGGGCCAGTGTGCCGAGGTAAGTGGATCAGGACAGGCTATAGTGTCTGTCTTGCAGTTCTCTAGAGCAGAGCTTAAGTAGTCTTCTCATTTTCTTTTTTTCTTGCTTCTTGCTTTCTCTCTCTCTCTCTCTTTTTTAAAACCTGGTTTTCCTCTGTTGCCCATGCTGGAGTACAGTGGTACAATCACAGCTCAACTTCCCAGGCTCAAGCGATCCTCCCACCTCAGCCTCCCAAGTAGCTGGGACTACAGATGTGCACCACCATGCCTGGCTAATTTTTAATTTTTTTTTTTTTTTTTTTTTTTTAAAGAGAGGGTCTCTCTATGTTTTCCAGCCTGGGCTCAAGCAATCCTACTGCCTCAGCCTCCCAAAGTTCTGGGATTACAGGTGTGAACCACCACATCTGGCTTCATTTTCTTTGAATAGACATTTTCTCTTTGTATTTCCCCCCTCCTTTGTTCTCCTTATCCTTTCCCCACTCTATCCCTTCTCTGTCCTTCTGGTTCTCTTTATCCAGTTTTACTATAAAAGCATTTTACTTTTGTGCATTAAAACCAGACAAACCCATAATGAGTCTTAAAAATTATAAAAGGAGGCCAGGTGCAGTGGCTCACGCCTGTAATCCCAGCACTTTGGGAGGCCAAGGTGGGCGGATCATGAGGTCAGGAGATCGAGACCATCCGGGCTAACACAGTGAAACCCCTTTCTACTAAAAAGACAAAAAAATTAGCCAGGCATAGTGGTGGGCACCTGTAATCCCAGCAGGGCTTACACAGCCTAACCCAGGAGGTGGAGGTTGCAGAGAGCTGAGATTGCACTACTGCACTCCAGCCTGGGTGACAGAGCGAGACTCCATCTCAAAAAAAAATAAAAAATAAAAAAAAAGAATCAAATGTTCTCTATCAACTTGCTACTGTCTTTTTCAGTGATAAAAATATGTGGTAGTGGTAATTGATAATCATTTTGAGTTGAAAATGGAATAGAAGATTATATTGGAGATATGGGTAGCTGCATCAGTTTACATAGGCCTCCTCCTTTGAAAGTAAATACCACACACATGAATTGGACTGTACCACCTTCATTTCTAACTTGCTTTAGATCAAGATTTTATTGCATACAGTTATAACATGTGGCTTATAATCTATATATTATTGAGTATACCACAATGGGGTTCATTCACATATGCTTGACTAGGTTCTATCTCAATGACTACTACTTCCTTCTGCCTTTTAAAAAATGCTTAATTACACAGGTAACACATAAATATACTTTGCTTGTTAAAAATAATTCTGATTAAGCCTGGTTCCCTTTGTCTTGCTGCTATTTATATTACAACACGTGATTCTTCATTCTTCTCTGTCTTACCAAATGCATTTAAGTCTAACATTTCTTCATCTTCAAAGGATGGCAGGAATGTAAGCTCTTTCCTCTGAGTGCTTCCTTGTGCAGGTCTAGCTTACAGAGTTGGCTGTGCTCCATGTACCTGCCTTCTTGATTTTTCCAAATTGGCTCAGCTGTGATTATGCCTCCTAAATTTTATCTATGAAGAGTAGCCTCCTTAGTGACGCACTTAATGCCCAGTTCAAGTACAATTGAACCTCAGTGTCCATGGGTTCTGCATTTGGGGATTCAACTGCCCATGGAAAATACTCAGAAAAAATATTTTTACTGAACACGTGCAGACTTTCCTTGTCATTATTCCCTAAACAATATAGTATAATGAGTTACCTAGCATTCGCATTGTATTAGGTATTATAAGTAATCTAAAAATGATTTGAACTATACAGGAGAGAGGATGTGCATAAGTTATATTCTAGTACTACCCCATTTTATATCAGAGACTTAAGCATCTGAAGATTTTGGTTTCTGCGGGAGGTCCTGGAACCAGTGCCCTTCAGATACTGAGGGATGACTCTACTGTTCCCTTGTGTAGAAAATGGCAGCTTCCCTTTCAGTGTCATGGAAGCTGGTGAGAGATAGTGACTCAGGAGGACTTGTGGCTAGAGGTGAACACACTAGGAGCCAGGGAAAAGTAAAACTTTCCTCTATTGCATCATCTGGTACTTTTAGCTTTTGCTCTGCAGAGCTTTTCCAATGTACTTGATCTTGTAATCGTGTCCAACATGAAATTATGAGAGGCAGGACACAGATTGTTTATTCCAATAGCATTACTTCAGGCGAAGCCCTTGCTTGAACTTAGTAGCCCTGTTGAAAAAGGTGATGTCTAATTTAAGCAGTTCCCATGTAGTGTTATTGAAGTAGCATCCATCACTTCCTGGGAAAGTTTGAACCATTTGTCTGGCCTGTGCGAATTTTGAGTGGTGAGTGCATATTCCTATTTGAATAGTACCTGCCATTACATGGCCTGAGAGTTTTAACTTCTTCCAATTGCTAGGTGTCAGTGGAGGACAGGGAAGAGCTTCTCACTCACTAATCTTCTTTCTAAGCCCTGGAGCACTGAAATGACCAGCCTGCCTTTTACTGCTAGTGCCCCAGTGTGCACCAGAGAAAGGGTGGGTGCAGCTGAATGGAGGCTTCAGAATTTCTGTAAGAAGGGAGTTAGGGCAGGGCATTCTGGAGACCTGGGGTGGAGGTATGGTGGAGGAGGGATCGAGTACTGGGGAATTTGAAGCTATGTTTGCAAAATAAACACTGTTTTCTCAGATTGCATATTTAGTTGGGTGGCTTTGGGAAAGTTGGCTACAGTGATAGGGAATCCAGGTGTTCTTCCCAAATCCTCTGCCTCCACTTGCCATCTCTTAACATTCTTCCTTCCCATTATCATGGTGGGAAGCTAGGGCAAAGGAAGGGTGAGAATGCCCAGGCAAGAGGCCATATTCCTGTTACTGTGGTGTAAGGATCTGAATGGGAAGGGATGAGTGTGTCTGTAATAACCTTTGGCTGCAATACGTGTTGGCTGGAGAAAAGTAAACCTTTGAGTTGGTGGGGTTAGAGGAATCCGCCAAGCCAGAGTTAATAGATATTTTTGAGTTTCCTGGCTGAATCACATTTTAGAAAGTAGTTAAAACTTTGTTTTAAAATGTACTTAAAACTGTGTAAGTGGGTAATAAGGTTTCTAAGATAATTCCTTAACTAATGGCACATAGAAAACTAAGCCACAGTGGGTTGAATGTGTCACATGAGTGTATGGATATGTCCCTTTTTACTTATGACTGAGTGGAGGGAGAAAAGACGGGATGATATATGGAAAGATGATCTTGGTTAGATAATGTACAGAGACTTCTATAGCACATGTGAAACAAAGACCAGTGAAAGCTGCCCTCTACAGTGGACTGCGAAGATCAGTGGCCCTGGAATTCCATTTCTTGCCTTCTGCCTCTCAGACAGTGATGCCCACATATGGTTTCCAATCAGGATTTTTAATCTAGTATTCAGGTGAGAGACTTCAGCTTGTTAGTTTCACTCAGGTGAATGGGTGAATGTGCTGTTTTTCTCCTCTGTTAGGAAGAGCAGCTCTCGTTCTCTGGGTTGTGAAAACATTTTTAGTTCCTATGTTAATGTGATTAGACATTGATCCGCATGGTGAGTGTTATTTCCCCTGCCCTGGATTTTGCAAGTCATAGCATCCCCCAAATTGCCCAAACCTTGACAGGTTGTAAAGATCTACTTACTAGTGGTCAATTCCATCTCCAGATGTTCTGATATGTTTTATTACTTGTTCAGCCTGTTTAATTTTTAAAGCAACTGTAGCAGAAGCATGATTTGAAGGACCAAACCTAAGTAAAGTCTGGGCGCTTTTTCCTTCTGTTTGGGCTTTCCGGACTCTGATGGGTAGCAGTTCTCTAAAGCCTATCCCCAATTTCTGTTTCATTTTTTTAATTGAGTCTTTTTTTCTTAACTAAAAAGCAATATACATTGTATTTATTAACACTTCATATGGGAACACACACCACTTTTGGCATAAATACTTTTGTGGTGAGCAGGCTTCACTTTCTGCCTCCCTTTTTTGCTTTGTTTTTTTCTGAGAGGGGGTAAGGTCAGTGTTAGTGTAGATGGTGATGCTTGTTTAAATATTATGATTGTGGTTAATACTGATTAACAGGTGTGCCTCACTTTTCATTTCTTCTTGGTTGTGGACGTTAGAGAGATTAAATCACAGTTGTGTGTAACAGTTACAGCACTCCCGTGTGTAGGTGTGGTCTGGCTTCCCTGGATATGCTCTGCTAGGGATGAAATGGAAAAGCAAAGACATTCAGCTGAGTAGGAACTGAGTGTTTTTGTTTTGTTTGTTTTTTTTTTTTTTTAGACAGAGTCTCGCTCTGTCGCCCAGGCTGGAATGCAGTGGTGCGATCTCGGCTCACTGCAAGCTCCGCCTCCCAGGTTCATGCCATTCTGCTGCCTCAGCCTCCTGAGTAGCTGGGACTACAGGCGCCTGCTACCACGCCCAGCTAATTTTTTGTATTTTTAGTAGAGATGGGGTTTCACCTTGTTAGCCAGGATGGTCTCAATCTCCTGACCTCGTGATCCACCTGCCTCGGCCTCCCAAAGTGCTAGGATTACAGGCGTGAGCCACCTTGCCTGGCCAGAACTGAGTATTTAATAAGGATCATAAGGTTCATTTTTATCAGAAATGAAACAAAACAAAATAGTGATTGTGGACAATTAGTAGCTTTTGTTGTCATTATTCTGATATTATTGCTCTTATTCTATTAACATGAAACTGAATTTATTTTATCTTTGAATTAAAGTTTGGGTGTTTTCCCCCACCTTTGGAAAGAGTTTCTAGAATGATCATGAGGACCAAAAGTTGTCTTTTGTGCTTGGATAGGAGAGAGAAATTTCTGTTTAACAATAAATAAATTAGCACAGCTTTCAAAGAAGAAGTAGCAAAAATTAACTTTAAATTAAAGACCATTAAGTAGTTGATCTCAGGGTAGTGGTCTCTTGATAGCTGAGAATATACCTAGAGAGCTTTGCTTTTACTGCTCGAATATGGATTTGGTTAGTAATGAATTAGAAGCCACTGAATAAAATAAATGTCTGCAGTCTATGCTGACTGAAATTTAAAAAATGAATAAATAGAGAAGGGACAGCTTTTTCTTACAGTGGAATTTTAATCACCAAGTACAAAATGAATGATAGAAATAGAAAAATCACTAAGCAAATATTACAGTAATAATTATTTTTGGCAAGAATTGTCAGTGGATACAAAAATTAGTGGGCAAAGTTTGATTAGAAACAGGATTTTGCGTAGTTTCAAAATATCTCCCTACAAGGTAATTGTTAATTCCAAATGATAGAGAAGCTGGCAGATACCACCTTAACCACATTAAAAAGTTAACATACTATGCAGCCATAAAAAATGATGAGTTCATGTCCTTTGTAGGGACATGGATGAAGCTGGAAACCATCATTCTCAGCAAACTATCGCAAGGACAAAAAACCAAACACCGCATGTTCTCACTCATAGGTGGGAATTGAACAATGAGAACACATGGACACAGGAAAGGGAACATCACACACCAGGGACTGTTGTGGGGTTGGGGGAGGGGGGAGGGATAGCATTAGGAGATATACCTAATGCTAAATGACGAGTTAATGGATGCAGCACACCAACATGGCACATGTATACATATGTAACAAACCTGCACATTGTGCACATGTACCCTAAAACTTAAAGTATAATAATAATAATAATAAAACCCACCTCAAATCACACACTAAAAAAAAAAAAGTTAACATCATCAATAATGAGACATGTTGTCCTCATGTAGCTCCTGATGGCCCCAAGGACACGTCTGTGATTCTTGCCAAAAATTCATAACCTGAATCTAATCATGAGAAAGCATCAGACAAATCCAGATTAGGGGAACACTGTACAAATAACTGGCCTGGACTCTTCAAACTCATCAAAGTCACAAAAGGCAAAGATAAATTGAAGAACTGTCCCAGATTGGAACGTCAAGGAGATACCACAGCTAGGTACAAGTTGGTTACCTGGATTGGATCTTAGACTGAAAAAAAGACCTTAGTGGAACAATTAGTGAGATTTGAATAAGGCCCGAAGATGCTTTAATTCTATTGTATCGAAATATAAATGTCATTATTTCAATACTATGATTATCATTAGGGGAAGTTGGAATGGCATTTAGCAACTAAATTTAGAAAGTGTTATTAGGGGAAGTTGGGGGAATGGCATTTGGTAACTCTCTATACAAGTTTTGCAACTTTTTATATAATGGTCTGCTGTGATTTTGAATGATTTGGAAATTCTCGGTTGGCAGAAAGAAGATAAATGCATACCACAAGATACCTCTTCATAATCTCTTTTATTCTCTAGGATTGTCAGGTGTAGCAGTCAATTTTACAGTACTTGTGAATATCCTCAAAAAATTGATTGTAGCCCTTTTACCTGCAGCCTGATTTAGTCTTCTAATAATCATCCTAACACAAGTATTAATATTTCAGTTTTACAGTTGTAAAAATGGAGGTCTTGAGCAATAGTGACTTAGCTCCAAATGACAGTGGAACCAGGAATTTAACCTTTTGTATCATTTGTTGTTGTGTTTTTTTTTTGTACAGCTCTCATCTAAAGCCAAAAATATAATAGAAATATTTCAGAAAATTAGTTCTAATCTGCAAAATCCAGCAGACAACATCAAGGGGTAGATCTTTTGTAAATCTTATGTTTATTGCTTTCTAAGTAATTTCAGCCTCTTGAGTGTAGCTTCTGTATGTCCTGTCTCATTGTATGCTAGGCTTCCAGACCAAAGCTTTACTCATGGTAAGCTGTCAACAAATATTTAGAAAAAATGTCACTGGGTGCAACTGGCTCATGTCTGTAATCCCAGCACTTTGGTAAGCCAAGACAGGAAGATCACTGGAAGCTGGGGGTTTGAGAGCAGCCTGGGCAACATAGCGAGACCCCATCTTTACAGAAAATTAAGAAATTAGCCAGTTATGATGGTGCATGCCTGTAGTCTCAGCTACTTGAGAGGCTGAGGAGGGAGGATTGCTTGAGCCCGGGAGTTTAAGGCTACCGTGAGCTATGATTGTACCACTGCACTCCAGCCTGGGTTGACAAAGTGAGACCTCATCTCTTAAAAAAACAGTAATACAAAAGATGCAAGTCTAAATGAGGGGAACTGGGGAAGAGAATGGTGCATTCTATGGGTGTCTTCATTCCAAAAGGACCAAATAGAATGAGAAGCAAAGTAATTAACTTCTTGTAATCACAACTTTCAATAAAAAAATTGATTTACCTTAGTAAGTCTTTGTTCCATACAAACCTTTGACTTAAATGAGAAATCCAAAGTACCATAAAAGACAAAAAAATTAGAAATCTATGACTTCCCTGTTGGCAGTAGTATGTACTCCAATGAAATTTATTTTTCTAATTTAAAATTAAATATCCATCTCTACAGTTGTTTACTTTTTACTGCATTAATTTCTGTCATTTTTCACATTAACATTTCATCTGTATCTAAAACATCTTCTGTTTGCCTTGTCTTCCATAAACTGTATTTGACATTTATATAAATTGCTCATCATTGAAAAAGAATCAGAATTTTTAGGGGTTGACTTTGAAGGATTTAAAAGGAGGTCATCAGTCCACAAACTATTTTAGATGAGGGTGAGTGGGGTACAAGACTGTCTTCTGGAATCAAAGAAGGTGGTGGTTAAAAAAAGATTCATAGAATATTATTGAGGTCTCTTGGGCCCAGATGGTATCACCCCCCAAGTCGTGTTGGTCCAGAAGCTGACGTAGCATTTGTTTGTCCTCCACCCATGATGAATTAGCGACAAAGTCAGGAACTGAACTCTGGTTCCTAAATGCCTCCTATCACTTCATTTGCTTGTACCTTCTGTCTCCAACTCTGAATTTTATTTGAGACATCTTTGTCTTTCAGGAAAGATGTCTGGGTAGCATTATAACAGATGAATAAAGTTGACTTTCAGTGTAATAAAAGTCCAACCACACTGTTAAAAGAACTATGGTAAAATACATATAACATGATATTGCGCATAATTGTTTTTGTAAAGATTGCTAAGGAGCTTTAAGGTACCAGATGAAAATGCAACATTTTCTCCCCAACTGGAGAAAGAAAATTTGGATAAAAATGTTTTTATAATTAAAGTTATGTTTTACCACACTTTATTTGGAATGAGGAAGACCAAACTTGTTTTGTGGTCCTTTATACATTTTAGCTAATTTAGATTCATTTGTGAAATAAACAACTTGAGATTATTTATAAGGGAAAGGATTAGATTTTGAATGCGTTATAAAAGGTATAATATTTGTTAAATACAATTTTAGCTGCATCATTTTCTTACTCCAGTTTTCTCAAAGCAGATGTCCTTTCCTTAGTTGCAAGAACGTCAATGTAGGTGTATTTTGTGCCAAAAAAAGGTGATAGTTTAGAGTTGGAGTTGTCAGGGCTAAAACTCTGTCCTGTATGAACTTACTGGATGTCTGGAAGGCTCATATCAAATGTGATTTGATTTGATTTATATATGATTTATATATGAGAAAATCTTTATTTTCTCATATATAAATCTTTAAGTTATGTCAATATATTTACATTTGACATCAATGGAATTAAAATGTTTAGAATGCTGGTTTAAGAGCAGTTAGCTTTTCCTGCATCTGCCTTTAAAAATAACTAATTTGAAATGTCATTCAGTTAAGTGTGAATTGTTGTTGTTTACTAGTGGTTTATGTTGCCATCTGAAATGGAAATAGGAGTCTAGTTGCAAGAAATATTTTAGGCATTTCTTTTCTACCAGAGTCTGAGATGTCAATGTCCCATAACCGAGGGCTCTAGGAAGTGACTCTTGTCAGAAGACATGATTTTTATATTGTTTAAAAGGTACTCTTTCCTAGGTGACAAATGACATTTGCATAATTCCTGAGATGCTGTCTACCTGACTTTAGTTTTTCAGGATTCCAAAGCTAGAACTATAATTTCAAAAAATTCTTAAATGAAGATATAGAGAAAGGAAGCATCTTTAATACAGGAATATGAATAATTTTAGAAGTCCCTGTAATAAAATTTTGTTGTCTGGTCTTGGTAGCCACTGACTGAAGGTAGAAGGTGATCAATGAGTTTTGTAACTGCTCCCTTCAGCAGTGATTCTCAGCTATGGTGGTGGAGTGGGGATGACTTGAAAATTGTTGCATGTGTTTTACTACATGAACAGTGTGGAGAAAAAGAGGTTTGCAAACAATTGGTGTAGAGAAAGTATAATAAGCAAAGCCAGAAAGAGAAATCAAAAGGCTGGTAACTCAGGGCACTATGATGGCTGAAGTCTCAACCTTTTATGTCTCTGGTTTCAGATTGCCTGTTTGGTACCTGTGGACCAGTTTCAGCTTTATCAGAGGTTAAAATTTGAAAGAGGTATGAACTCTTCTTTTTTTCCTGATGATGAATGTGGTTTTACATGTGTCATTTTTACACTAACCCGCATGGAAGATAAAGGCAGCTATGGGCTGTCAACAAAGCCTCAAGGGTACTCTAAAAGGAGAATACTGTAATTGCAACATAAAATTTCAAGCCTCTAAGCTACCACCAGAAAAAAATGCAGACTAGCAGGAAACAGAACTTTCCTTATGTTGTTTGTTTTGTATTTTTAATTTGGCTCATGTAAGAAAGGTTTTGCAGAATTTAGATGGCTTTATAATCACAATAATACAAAAGAAAGTGACCCTCGAAATGGGTTTTACCACTAATTTTCGATTCTTGAAGATCACTTCGAAACATTACCAGCCCAAACATTTTATACATAACACCTGTTTTTTTGATACTACTTTTGTAATCATGGTAATAACAGAGTGTGGATATGTATCATTCTTGTGCAATTTACAATGTATTGGACTGATTTTCTTTCTGACTTTGGGCTTGGGGTAACTTATATAGCTTTTCTATTTAGCTATAAGAATTATATTTTTACTTCATTTGGCTTTTGACAGGTCTTTTTTAGGAGACCTTTCCCTCTTGTCATACCCTAATCTATTTTTGAGGTAAATGGACTATTTCTTACTATCTCAGAAGTAGGAAAAAATTGTTTCTCCCAGAACTTATTGGACTGGTCTAGTCTCATTGAGTATATTAAACTTGAATCTAGCATGAACATAAAGTTTTCTGATTGCTAACTTTTAAATATGTATTCATAAAGTCTAGAGGTGAGGGTGGGGGGAAAATGAATATTTATTTGTCATGTGCCAATAAGTTTGGTCAGTATAATTATCTTTATCTCATTTAATTTTTACAACTACCCTGAAAAATAATTCTTACAGGAAAAAAGAAAAAAACGTACAGAGCATGAAGAGGGGTAGAGTAGGAATGCTTGTTGGGGATACATAGGTTGTTAATAGCAACCTTAGGTCTAGATCTGGCTTGGTCTTATAGGAGAAGAACACTGACTTTGTTTTTGTGGTGTTTTTTTTTTTTTTTTTTTAAATCCAGCAGCCAAAACCAGATTCATCTCATGGGTGGATTACTTAACTCATAAGGCTGATATATTAAGCTAAATATGCCAAAAAAAAAATCTTGGATTAGGTTATTTGAATTCCAAATGGTGGGTACGTTTTTGCTCTATATCCAGATGTGAAGTAGGAAATAGTTTATAATGTTGAACATGGAATCAGAACCAGGGAGTCAGAAGGATTTTTGGTTTAACGGATGATGACATAATCTGATGCTTCTGTTCTGTGATAAGTTAATGATGGGGGTAGTTAATATTGACCCTCTCTAATCCATCCACATGGGCCGATTAGATTGAGCATTATAACACCAGATATGATAGCTAAAGATAAGAGCATCAACCATCTGCCCTGCCATTTTCCCACTTTATCCCAATATCCTCCACTATAAAAATCAATTATAATTAGAACATGGACATTCCCAGTATTCACCCTGTGGATGCCTGGCTGGTAGCAAGTACCATGATTTGAGTGCTTTTACCTGGAGAAAGCCTACAGAGTTAGGTTGGATTTTCAGGCTGCTGCTTAAATGGTGAGATGTGACATATCAACCACATCAGTCCTACTCAGTCACTGGAGCTCAGTCTTTTTACAGTATTCTCATGCCTCCATCAGCACTTCTCCTCTCCCATGACTGCCTGTTACTTCCCTGGCTAACTTCACTGCTCCATATGTCAGCAACAGGCCTTGTTCCTAATTGTTTACATTTTAGGTAACATATCTGTTAGCTCAAATGTCTTTTTGTAATTAGAATATTCTAATATTACCAGGAATTACAACTTTCTGTGGGTTGTTTCTCACTGATGAATATAAAGTTTTGGTTTATTTTAAAATCGTAGCTAAGACCCTGAGTGCAATTGCAGGCTCCACCACTGGTAAGCTGTGTCACCATGGCAAGGTCCTTAATATTTCTGCATCTCAACTTCCTCATCTGTGAAATGGGGATAACAAGTATCTCTGTACCACAGGGTTGTGATGAGGATTGTGTGAATTAATACTTGTAAAGCACTTCCTGTGAGTGCTTCCTGTGTCTCAGTGTTCAAAATTTTAACAGTTGGCAATAAAAATAACTTAAAAGTAGCACGTTTTAAATTAAATTATTCTCAATGTTCTTCTCCTGTACACTTTTTTCCCAAAGAGGTAATCATACCGTTCTTCAGGAAATATCATCATACTGAAGTAGATATTATTGATTGTCTTGTTGTCAGTGGGATTAGAACACTTGAAGTTAATTGGCAACATCCATCTTTATGTGTGGCAAGGTAGATATGGAAAATCATTGGCTAAGATTTCCACTCTTTCCCCAGATAGTGGTTGGCTTTTTGACTTTTCAGTAGTATTCAAACCTGCTTGTAACTGGCTTATTCTTTCATTAGACGTGATAATATATTCAGTCTAGCTACAATTAAGTTGGGCAGGCCTCTGAGCCAGTCTATCTTTTTTAGGTGGTGATGCATATTTCTACTTTGCTCTGTTACAAATTGATCAAATAGTTTTATTCATACATGGAATTTATTTTTTTCTCACAAGTTCTGGGCAGATGCCCCACTGTGGATCCCATGCATTAACAATTCATGTTGTTATTCTTATTTTATAGATGAAGAAACTGAAAACAGGACAGATTGAGACTTGCCTAGGACCACATAGACTGTGGCTAACCTTCCTTATCTATACAAATGTTAAAATTCTATATTTTTCTTTTTGTTATTAAACATATACCTAACATAAAAGTTGCCATTTAAACCATTTTTAGATGTGCAATTCAGTGACATTAATTACATTCATACAGTTGTGCAGCCATCACCACTGCTTCTAAAGCTCTTTCATGATCCCAAATTCTGTAGCCATTAACCAGTAAGTCCTTATTCCTCCTCCCTGAAACCCCTAGTAACCTCTAATCCACTTTCTCTTGTTTGCCTAGCCTAGATATTTCATATGAGTGGAATCATACAATATCTGTCCTTTTGTGTTTGTCTTATTTTACTTAATATATGTTTTTCAAAGTTCCATTCCTGTAGTAGCATGTATAAGAATTTCATTTTTTAAGGCTGAATAACCTATTGTATGTTTTTAACGTCATTTTGTTTATTCATCTGTTGATGGACATTTCAGTTGTTTCCACCTTTTGGCTACTCTAAGTAATGCTGCTGTGAACACTGGGGTATAATCTGAGTTTCTGCTTTCAGTACTTTTGGGTAAAGTAACTAGAATTGGGATCACAGGATCATGTGGTAATTTTACATTTAGTTTTTGAGGAACTGCCAAATTGTAAAACCCTATAATTTAAATATAAATTTAATAGACATCTTACTGTCATAAAGTATTGCAGTGTATTAAATTTAGTGGCCTTTTGATTTAACCTCCTCATTTTATGAAAAACGTAACAGGCCCAGAGGCAATTTCCTCTTAAGTGATTTTGTTTTTGTTTTGTTTATTTTTTTTGAGATGGAGTCTCATTCTGTTGCCCAGGCTGGATTGCAGTGGCACGAACTCTGCCCACTGCAACTTCCGCCTCCTGGGTTCAAGCGATTCTCCTGCCTCAGCCTCCCGAGTAGATGGGATTACAGGTGCCTGCCACCACACTTGGCTAATTTCATATTTTAGTAGAGATGGGGTTTCGCCATGTTGGTCAGGCTGGTCTCGAAGTCCTAACCTCAAGTGATCCACCCACCTCGGCCTCCCAAAGTTCTGGGATTACAGGTGTGAGCTACCGTGCCCGGCCTCTTAGGTGATTTTGGAAGGCAATTTGTAATTGTGTAATTCTTCATTACCATCCATTATAATTATTATTGGAAAATGGACATTTCAAGTAAGAGTAAATTTAAGTTAATAAAGTGCTACATAATGGAATTTACATGATTGGGATACACTTTATCTAATTCTGTCTAAACTTTATCTAAATTATGTAAAATAGACTTCTTATCTACCTCAAACTCGAGACCTTCATCAGCTAGGTGACTTTGAGACTATGTTGTGAATATATATTTGATGTGAAACCATTTATAAGGGGACTTTGGGGTGCATTAAATACCCACTAATACTGTAAATGAGTTAAATGACTAACCAACTGAAAGAAAATCTCATTGGCTGGACTGTGAGACAGAATTGTAGAGATTGCTGCTGCTCTGGAAAAACGTAGAATCAGAGTAGATGCAGTACTATTTCTTAGTTATAAAAAATCATCCTTAGTTTTTTCCAATTCTTAGTGCCTGCCAAGTTCTTTTAGTCTTTAGCTTGTTGTTCAGTGTGTGAATTGTCCTCTGCTTTGTGTTACGTATTTGCTCAGCTTGTCCTTTATGTCTTTAAGTCTGACGGAAAATATTTTGAATAGGATTGCACAAAAATCATCCTCCTGCTTACACGAAGCAAAGAAATACTATCTGATATTGGTTGGTTATTCTACCCACTTTCCACACATCTGTGACTTTTTGTCTGGCTGCCACTATGTTTCTGGCTTTCTCTTTCTGCATCAGCTTTCCAATATTAACAAGGAAAAGGGAATGCTAAGTTTGGCATGGATTAATGATCACTGCTTTACTTTCCGGTGGTTCTCAAAGTACATGCCCGATGATTAATGCAAGAATTTTTCTTGCCTCTTGTTTCCAGAGTCTACTTTTTCAAAATAGTTTTTGTTTGAAAATTGGGTTAAGATGATCCATCTTGAGTTCTTACGCACTTTTCCTTTTTTTGTGACCCTGTTTGACTTTCTGTAACTGCAAGTTGCTTCCGTTCCTTGCTAGGTTGATGTATCTGTTCTTGAATATTTATTTATATTACCATATAGCAGTTTAAGAACTCTTACAGAAGGGTTGTGTCATATTGTTCTCCTTCATTTAAAAAAAAGTGAAATAGGAAGTTGTCTTTCTTTTGTTGTCTGTTAATATTACTGACTTCACTCCTGTATTAAGTATGTGCTTATTTATGTATTGCGTGTCTATCCTATGCCAGGTGCCATTCCAATGCTTCTTCAAGCTGTGGTTCCATCTTTCTTTGAAAGCCCTTTTGTTCTCAGCATTCTCCTCAAGCCTCCTTTCATTTCATGTCTTCACATTTATGATATTACTCTAGTTTCACCTTGCTCTTTTATTTGTCCTTGGTGAAATGCTTCCACCCCAGCTTTTGTATCTGATCATAAAGGTTTTATTCCATCAGAGCTCCCTATGTAGTTATGTAGTTTCTTTTAGTGTTTTTTTTCCCTCTTTGTAGACTGTGTGATGCTTAAGTACTTTATTGTCTGCTCAGTTTGATTTTTTTAACACCTCCCATCTCTCATTAGTCTACTGAAACAGTTTTATTTCTTACAGCTGGTAGTTAACTCAAGTGCGTGGTGTTTCCCACAATAATAAAAGTTCGTGTGATGTCTTTTTTGGCACAATGGTGGAGAATGGCAGAAAAACCACTCCTGCTAGGACAGAGAATATACAGCAGAATCAAAAGCAAACTCAGCATATGTAATGCTGATGGTGCCAGGTGGGAAAACCAAGGGTTTTAGATTGAGATTTTGAAATCTGAAAGCAATCATTAAGGTCAGATGTGGTCTTTAGGTCTCATGGCAGTTTTATTTCCCAGAATGTTTCTGTTTCCCAGTAATAGTCAGAATACAGAAGTAGAAAATAGTTTTAAATAGCATTTCTTGCCTCGCATAATTTACATGAACATGCAGAGTCTCAAGATCACATAGCTGTGGGGCTTTGCTTCAGTAATCAATTCTACTTTTTGTAAGTAAATTGCAGTTTAAGTCTTTGAATTTGTCTATCTCTGATGTAAATATGTCAGAGTTAACCACTTCTAAATCATGTATAGTAATATAAAATTTTGAAGGCACTATTATTTAGGGGCTGCCTTACAGGTCCCTGGTTTCTCTTTTACTAGATTTCTGAACTTTTTCCCATCTCAAAGCTACATGATGTTTTCATCACTGCTGATGCAGAAGTAATTAGTTGACTAGGCATCAGTTCACTTTCTTCCAACATTGGAATAGAAATTTGAAGGGAGGGCAACCGGACCTTAAACTTCTGGATAATTGTGCATTTTGTATATCTGTATTATAACTGTATTTCCTAGGCCAAAAGCCAGGAGGTAGAATTGAATTTACAATAAAAATAATAAAAGGTGTTGAAAAAAATATCCTGTGACTCCTGTGGGCACTCCACTTTGTCTCAAATTCCTTATAGGTCATTAGTGTGAGGAGAGAATGAGAAGAACAGCTCTTCATGTGATAGCAATCTGACTTCCAGCTGGTGTCTACCAGTTTGTTCCTTTTAGCTTGGGTTCTGTGTAGTCCTGTTAGATGCTAGGGCTGCTGATGTCTGATGACTCTCTGCATTTTTTCTATTTCTACTAAACCTGGCCTCTAGGCCATGTGTATACTCTGTTACATGAGGTATATAAGACAAAACTATTCTCTTAATGGGATACTGGAATTATAATACATTTCCTTAAAAAACCCAGCTCTTTTACCTTCCATTGGCTTTTCCTTGTATCTGCTCTTCTAGGAGCTGAGCTGAAGGGCATTGTGAAGTGTAGGTGCCATGCTGTGCTCAGATATCTTTTCAGTGGAATCTGGCCAGATTTCTATGTCTGGATCCCTGTTTCTCCGGCGGAAGCACTTTTACAGAAGTGCCCTTTTGCAAATATCTCTCTGGGTTGTTATTGCTGTTCTCTGGAAACACCTGAATGTAGGGCTGAACAATATAGAACTTGGCTACATATGCTACCATTATCTTTTTTACTATGGGAAATTGATGTACTGATGCTATGTCTTATATTTCTGTTATGTCACTCCATTTAGTTACACAAATGCAACATTCTAGGCATCTTGCTGGGTCAGTGATTGTCAGAGAAGGGTGAATGGATCTTCCAGGGATATTTGGTGATGTCCAAAGACATTTTTGATTGTCATGACTTGGGTAGGAAGCTACTGGCAGCTAGTGGGTAGACGCCAGGGATGCTGCTAAACATCTAATGCATCATTCATAAAAGTTTTATTGGTTCTATTTTAGGGTGTGTGTGTGTGTGTGTGTGTGTGTGTGTGTGTGTTGTGTGTTTGTTGGCTCAACAAATATGTCAGGACATCTCCATGACGGTAAATTATCCAATCCAAATGTCAATAGTGCTGCTGTTGAGAAATCCTTTCCTAGCTGATGGGGAATACAGTGATCATCAGGACAAAATCCCTGCCCTAAAGGATCCTGTGTATGTGCATGTGTGTATGTGGGAGGTTAGATAATAAATAAATAATGTTAGATGGTGGGGGTATATCCTTTTATATAAATAAGGGTAAGGGGAAAGAGATAGATGGGGGAGGCTATTTTGGATAGGATTTTTGTGGAAGACCTCTTTGATGAGGTTATATCTGAAAAAGGACTTGATTTGATGTGAGCAAGCCATGTGGATACTTACGGGAAGAACATCATTTCAGGCAGAGGTAAAGGTACCTACAAAGCCCCTGAGGCAAGAACAAGCCTGGTTTCTGTTTGAGAAACAGCAAGGAGGCCCTTATGATGGAGCTAAGCGAGCAGAGGGGAGAGTCATAGGAGGTAATTTGAAAGTGTTAGTCAAGGGCCTGATCCCATAGATTATGAAGATGAAGTCTTAGTGGGATGAGAAGCCATTGGAGGGTTTGGATCAGGGGAATGTCGTGAAATGATTTCCATTTTAGAAGATTACTGTCGCTGCTGCAGAAGAGTGGATGGTAATGGAATGACATGGCAGCAGGGAGATTTATTAGGAGGCTGTGGTAGTGATCCAGTCCAAGACAGTACAGTAGATTATATGTTAAAAGCAGAAGCATTGAAAATGCCCAGATTTGGAGTCTGTTTTCAAGGTGGAACTGTCAGGATTTCCTGGTAGAGATACATCTGGATTATATGAGTCAGGATCAGTAGTATAAACTTTGGAATCGTCAACATAGAGGTCAGGTTTAAAGCTGTGACACTGAATGAGCGCATCTAAGAATTAAACATAGCTAAAGAAGCAGTTTCAGGACTGAGCCCTGGGACACTATAGGTTTTAGAAGAGGTGGATCTGGCAAAGGAGATTGACAAAGGATGGCCAGAAATATGAATCCAGAAGGTGGGTGAAGACAGTGTTTAAGGAGGAGAGTGTCCACTGGGTCCGAAGCTACTGACAGATGAGGAGAGATATGGTCTGAGAGTTGATAACAGAGGTCTTTGGTGATCTTGACAAGTGGGTTTTAGTGGAATGACAGAGAAGTGCCAGCTTGGAGAGGGTTCAGGGTACTATGAGAAGAAAAATGGGTGCAGTGAATATATTAACTCTTTCAAGGAGTGTTTTTTGTTTTGTTTTGTTTTGTTTTGTTTTTTCTTGAAAGGAACTTATGATCCAGCAGAAAGGGATGATACAGGAGAGGGAGGGGGGAGGTAACTGCAGAAGCCAAATCCTTGAGAGTGTGAGGGGAACGGATTTCAGTGCCAGATGGAGGGATTGGATTTACTTGGGGGTAGGTTTAGGTCATCTCTATCAGGAAAGAAGGTGGAGAGGTTACGGACATGGATGCAGGCAGCCTAGTAGATTGGTCTGCATGGGTTCTCTTCTAGTTGCTTGCTTCCTAGGTGCAGTAAGAAGGAGGGTCAGCAGCTGAGAGTGAGAAGAGAAAAGGGGTAATGCAGATTTGAAGCAAAAGGAGGAGCTTTATGTAATATGAAAGTATAGCGAACCTAGCAATATTGAACGTGAAGTTTACAAAATACCTCCCAGGTTGCATCCGTTCATAAATCATCCAGCAGATATTTATAGAGCACCAACTTTGTGTAAGTCACTGTTTTTCAAAGTATAGAACTGTGACCCAGAATAATAAATACATTTTACTTTGAAAGCCAGCATGCGCGCACACACACACACACACACACACACACCCACACCCACACACACACCCCACCCAAGATAGAACCAGCAAAAGTTTCATGAAACTAATGTGAGATGCACCCTACTTTCTTTTCTAATCTGTTTCATTTTTATGCTGGTCACAACCTATTAAACTGATCCCTCAATCCCCATTGTTTGAAAAACATCATGATAAAGAATACAGATTTGTTTGTCCCTTTCAAAGAGTTTAAAGTCACACATTAAGGTTGAGGATTGGGGGAAATTTCACTAATTCTTGTGTAGAACCTGCTTCATGTCAGGCACTGTGTTAAGTGTCTTGTTTACAGTGTCTATTCAATCTTGAACATCTCTATTTTATAGGGAAGAAAGAAGTCTTGTGTTAGATGGTTTCTATAGTGAGTAGAACCACACTTTCTCCTATGATAACCCTAGCTGGGTTCAGTGAAAACTAAAGACTACTTCCATTCTGGGTTTTTCTGCTTTTGTAAAATTCACCTGCTTTATTACATGTGAGAATCTCATTTACATTTGTATTATTTGGATAAAATGTGGAAATCTTTCAGATCAAAACTATCTGTAGATTGGTTGCTTATTCATAGTTCTAACCTATAGGTTTAAGTGCAATTTTTAAAAATGTGCAGCTGTCAGTAACTCTCAAAAGCAAGGCTTAGAATTGGCTCAGTGTGATCTGGTTCTCACAAACGTAATCATCTCAAAGGCTTTATCTCTAGCAATTTTTTTCTTTAAAAATTATAAAGGTTTTAACATTTTTATTTCACAAAAATCAATAATACATAGGCAAGAGATAAATCTAAGAAATATACAAAAGTAAAGAATTAAAATCCCTTTATCTAAAGATCAGTTGAAGTTTGCTTTACCCTTAATATTTTTAGCTCTATTCATTTGTATTGCATGTATATTTACTAAAAACAAAGAGCTTATCTTATGTGTTAATCTATTTAATGAATTTTTAAAAATTGACAGATAAAATTGTATGTATTTACTGTCTACAACGTGTTTTGAAGTATATATATATATGTACATTGTGGATATAACTAAAATTAACATATGCGTTATCTATCTTATGTAGTCATTGTTTTTGTGGTGAAAACATTTTACATCTACTTTCTTAGCATTTTTCAAGAATGTAATATATTAAGTATAGTCACAATGTTGTACAATAATCTCTAGCAATTCTAAGTTAGTAGTTACCCAGTTGAAAGAGCAATAAATGTACTTTGAGCTCAGAGGTCCCTACTGTGAATCAAAAATAGAGAAAGTAGATGGAAAAACAAATTGTATAAGTATTCTTTGTGCCTTCAGACAGAGTTACCAATTTCCCTTTTCTTATCCAAAAATGCCATTTATGAATTTCTATAAATGATCTGTGTGTAGCTGTTTGACTGTAAGGGATAAGTCAGCTGTCACTGTTCCAGTTTTGGTTTCTCCTCTTTTTGTGCTGTGCAAATTCTGCACTTTCCCAGACTTGTCTGTGCTGGATGCAGGTTTTATATTAATGTATTGATATGTTTACTTCCAATTCATTACTTTCATGGCCTGTGTTTAATGAGGTGTTGGTAAACAGTCTTTGGCGGGATGAGGGGAACAACTCTGATTTGTAGTGCTTGCCAGTTTTTTTTTTTTAGATGGAGTCTTGCTCTGTCACCCAGGCTGGAGTGTGCAGTGGCAATATTTCAGCTCACTGCGATCTCCGCCTCCCGGGTTCAAGTGATTCTCCTGCCTCAGCCTCCCGATTAGCTGGGATTACACGTGTGTGCCACCAGGCCTGGCTAATTTTGTATTTTTTAGTAGAGAAGGTGTTTTCACTATGTTGGCCAGGCTGGTCTCGAACTCCTGACCTCAGGTGATCCACCCACCTCGGCCTCCCAAAGTGCTAGGATTACAGTTGTGAGCCACCACACCCAGCTGAGTTTCTAAGGTATAAATATTAATACTTCCACCATGGCTAATTTTAAGCTACCAAGGTAATGTCACTGAACTTGGAGTTGGAAAGAGACGCAATTGGTTCTCATGAGCTGGCAAGATCCCACTTCGGGATGTGAATGCCCTTGTTCAGTGTTTTCTTTAAGGACAGAATCTTAATTCTAATATCCAGAAAATGTCTGTTCTCTCTTCTACAGCTTCTAAATGCTGCCTGCAAAGTTCCTACCTCAGGGATTTTTTAAAAAAGATCTGTTGATATGGTGCTTTATCTCTTTGTAATCTAATGTCATTGTGTTTTGTCTCAGCATGTGTTTCCTGCTTTGTTTTATGATTAGGAGGGACTAGTTTTACCCTCCTGTTTTTAGAGTTGATTAAAGGGGAAACTACATTTGGATATTTGGATAAAAAATCATAACAAACTTTCCATATATAACTATTAAATATTTCTTACCTCTACCCCAAGAGATCCTCATCAATATTTGTTGATAATTTCATTTTTGTTATCTCATGGGATGCACTGTCATTTATTTGCATTGCTTGGTTTCCCTTTTCTTTTTTTGACATTGTATTCATTTTAAACATCTATTTCCTTTTCATACTGTGAAGCTTCTGAGGAGGAAAGCCTCTATTTTTCATCTCCATGTGCCCAGGGTCTCTAACAAGTACCTGAAACCAGTCATTTGTTGAATAAACAATGAATAATAGACATGTGTCTAATTTTCAGTCTTATTGTCATAAGAGGTCATATCTGGAGAAGTTATTTGGAATAATCCAAATTTAATTGAAGTCGAGGCTTACTTACGATATGAGTTCCGTAAATAAGTATGAAGGAAACCTAGAAGTAAGACCTGGATACCATCCATGGATGGGAGAAAGAAAGCAGTATTGATGATAAAGGAGAAGGGACCATGAGAAGAAAAGAGAGGGCAGGGCCTGATACATAGAAGACAGAGTGACGAGAAGTGTCCAGGGTCAGAGATGGATTTGGAAACATTTGCTGAATGTGACTATAGAGGGATGTCACTTGTAATTTTTACAGAGCAGTTTATTAATGTGTTTAGAGCAAAAGTTCATTTCAGATACTTAAGAAGGATTTGAGTGGATAGGAATGAGAACCAGTGAATGTGAATTGCTCATCCAAAACTAAGCTGAGATAGGAAGTAAAATAAAAGTTATGTATAGAGAATAGAATTCTAAAAGGGATCGTTATTTGTTTTAATGTTAAAATTTGTTTTTCATTGTTGCCCTTGTAAGTGATACTTCATAAAGGAGGTTTAATGTTTAAGTGCTATATGGAAAGTTCCAAGTCTTGCCAAATCGACGACTTTCGAAATTTGAGAGCCCTAATTGAGGTGGGTGGAGAGCTATGGTCTAATAGAAATCATAACATACTTTCAACACCAGGACTGACATTGGATGATTTTAATATGCTGTGCACATCTGTTGATGAGAGTACTAGAAGTGAATTGGAAAATTCCAATACAAGGCAATTCAAGATGGTATTATTAGTATGTGCATTATAAGTCAATTGTTGGCATAGAAATACATCTATATGCTTTTGAAAAACCCAGAAATTACTGCTCTGAATCAATAGGTAGGCATCCCCTCACTGTTTCAGGTAAGTTGGAGCACACAAACAGAATAAGAAACAGCCTTGCCTACTGTCAGAGAGGCTATCTCCATGAAATGAATAGACAGCAGCAATTAACAAGATGCCGATTCTGTGCTCCTTCCCCCAAATTAAGGCATGTGCACAATAGAAGGTAGTTCACTTAAGAATGGATAGGTTATGACTTGAAGAAGAAAGGGAATTTTTAGGGGAGAGGAAAAGCATAGGATGAGAATTGTATATATGGAGAAGAATATGAAACAAAGGGGAAATTTGAATGTGTTTCAGTATTATAAAAAAGTAAATGATTTTTCTAGGGGACAGCTTAGTTCCAGAATTGCTTTATCTGTTTGTACATATGCAGATCAAAGTAGCTTTTTAAAACCAATTTTAAAAAATTATAAAAGTAGTACTTGACCTTTTTTTAAAAAAAATTTCAAGTTTAGAGATGAAGTAAATCTTTGCCTCCTCTCCTAGCCCCTGCCTTTACTCAAGAGTAACTGTTATGTTTTTTTAATATTCTTCTGCAAATGTTAAAGTATATTTCTATATATACATATTTTTATTTTATTTATTTTGAGACAGTGTTTCTCTCTGTTACCTAGGCTGGAGTGCAGTGGCATGATCTCAGCTCACTGTACCTTCTGCCTCCTGGGCTCAAGCAATCCTCCCACCTCAGCCTCTCAAATAGCTGGGACTATAAGTGTGCACCACCATGGCTGGCTACTTTTTTGTTGTTGTTGTGGAGATGAGATTTCACCACTGTTGGCCAGGCTGGTCTTGAATTCCTGGGCTAATGTGATATGCCAGCCTTGGCCCCTCAGAGTGCTGGGATTACAGGAGTGAGCCACTGTGCCTGGCCTATATATACATGTTTTTATAAACATGTTTCATTTATACTCTTTCTGTCTGCTTTTTTTTTTTTTTTTTGAGATGGAGTCGCACTCTGTTGCCCAGGCTGGAGTACAGTGGCACGATCTTGGTTCACTGCAACCTCCGCCTCCCAGGTTCAAATGATTCTCCTGCCTCAGCCTCCCTAGTAGCTGGGATCACAGGCGCCCACCACCACACCTGGCTAATTTTTGTATTTTTAGTAGAGATGGGGTTTCACCATGTTGGCCAGGCTGATCTCGAACTCCTGCCTCAGGTGATCCACCCACCTCAGCCTCCCAAAGTGCTGGGACTACAGGCATGAGCTACTGCACCCAGCCTGCTTTTTTGTTTGTTTGTTTTTTTCTTACACTTAACATTATATCTTAGAGGTCTTTCCAAATTGTTATATTGATTTATTTTTTTTTAAAAAAGCTATGTGGCATTCAACTGTATGAATGTATATTATTTGCTCACCTACATAGAAACCTTATAGACATGGCATAGCATGTTAACTTTTTACAAAGGTGTATCAATTTTTATTGTACACAATGTTTTCTACAGGATACTGTATGTGGATGCATTTTTAAATTTCTACTTACATACACATTTCCATGTGCTTCACATTTAGAATGATAAAATCATTGGTTTGGAAAAGACTTTAAAAGTCATCTTGGACATGATGCTTTAATCTCGTTGATAAAATATCTACCACACAGGAGGAACAGTCCTTGTTTGAACTGGGTACTTGCTTGCTATTACCAGAAATAGCCACATCAGCTAAGATGCTTTCAGCTGCAAGGAACAGAATGCCTGCCTAAAAGTGACTTTAACAGCAAGGGCATTTCAGTACCTCACTCACAAGTCCAGAGGTAGGCTGTCATGGGTTTTGGTTAATTTATTAGGTTGGTAAAATTGCTGTTTTTGCCATGTTTTTAATGTTTTTAATGAAAACACAAATTATTTTTTACCAACCTAATAGCATCTCTGAATCATTTAGCTTTCCCTCAGAGCTGCAAGATTGTTTTGATGATCCAAGCATCATAACCTCACACAGTTGGGTTCAAAGGCAGAAAAACAGAAAGGCCTTTCTTTACTATGTATCAAGGTGGAGATCCAGTCCCAGAAGCCCCTTAGTGGACCTGCCTTTGCCTCTCATTGGCTAGAATCATGTCACATGCCCAAGACTTAGTTTCATGGAATTGTGGGAAAGAATATCTCTAGAATATTCAGATTTTATAGTGATAGGTCTTCATAAGGAAGGTTCAAGGGGATTGGGAGAGATGTTGAATAGACGCTCTACAGAGTTGGCTAGAGTAGTCAATTTCCTTTTTGGATAGAGTCAAAATCTGTCTCTTAGTTACTCCACTAATGCTCTTAGTTAAGCTCTGTAAGCCATTCCTAAGGAATAAGGACTTCTAATGAAGGAAATGTGTAGAAAGCTGTAAAGTTTTCCTCCTTTTTCTTTTTCTACACTCCTTTGCATGGTCCTTTATGTGCTGTCATAATAGTGAAAAATACGGAAGGTCAGTGTTTTCTGTGGCTCAAACTCTTTCCTTGCTTTCAACGGACTGTGCCATAGCTGCACTGCGCCATAGCTGCACTGCTTACTAAGGTCCTTTCTTTATAGTAATTCATCAAAACCTATAATTGCTCCTTTATTTATTTGTCTGTGCTTCCCTTTTGTCACCTCAGATACCTGAAATAATAAGCTGGTAGAAACAAGTCAGAACTTCTACCAAGTAGTTTTAATTGATTAGAGCTATGAGAACAAATTGCATCCTTGTATCTTTTTAAGGTGATCACTAGGGATGCTATAAATTTTAACAGTAATATGTGTTTTAAATTTCCTTTTCCCTTATTTTTCCTTCTTTTTCATCAAACTTTTAAAAGACCTCTGATTTAGAAGGGAAGCGAAGTAGATATTTGATATGGGAGTCTTTCACTCTAAGTTACATACTAACCTTCATTTCTTTGGGCTTAGTATTTGTGAAGCGGTTGTAATAGTTTGGAAGAAAATACTAAATGGTGTAGAAATAAAAGATCAAGGCCTTGGATCCTATGTGTGCCACTGTTTCCTTGACTTCTTAAGGTTTTAGTGATCTTGGAGGATCCATCTCTGTTGGGGTCTGAGCATCTGTGAATTATAGAATTTCCTCCTTGTGATTGCATTTGTGTGAAGGGTTCACTGTTCTTTGACCCCCACCCTCCAGAATTCCTAGATAAGACCATATATTTAAGGATGCAATTTTTGAATGAAAACTTATAACAAGATAGATCCAATTATTTCATTTCTAGGCGAGACATTAGTGGAGACAGTATTTTATTGGAACATTTCAGACTTTCTCCTTGATATTGAATGTGTAAAATTATTAACTGTAAAAACTAAATTCCTACTTAATACCTTTATTTTCTTTTTGCACCATCCTTTGGATTTGTTTGCCTCCTGTGTGTACATTTCTAGGAATCATGAGCCCTAGGACGTTTAAAACTAGAATGTTGTCAGTTCAAATTTTGCAAAATACCTGAGTTCAGAGAAAAAAGGGGTACTCTACCCCTCAAATAACATCATTTTTTACATGGTATGTTCCCTTAAAGGTCATAGTATATGGAAAGAACATGGGGTCTGCTACTGAATAAAAAAGAGATACCAAGCAAGATTTGCAAACACTTAAATAGATGGCTGTCAGTTCTCCAACTCTATCTTCTTTCCTGTATGTCATATGGAACTAGCCAATGTGTTATGACTAGCTATTATAATGGTCTGTGAAAGTCTCTCTGCCTTTTGTTTCTAGAACATGTGGGGGTTTTTTTGTTTGTTTTTTGTTTTTTTTGTTTTGTTTTGTTTGAGACGGAGTCTTGCTCTGTTGCCCAGGCTGGAGTGCAGTGGTGCGATCTCAGCTCACTGCAACCTCTGCCTCCCGGGTTCACGCCATTCTCCTGCCTCAGCCTCCCGAGTAGCTGGGACTACAGGCACCCGCCACCATGCCCGGCTAATTTTTTGTATTTTTAGTAGAGATGGTGTTTCACCGTGTTAGCCAGGATGGTCTTGATCTCCTAACCTTGTGATCCGCCTACCTCAGCCTCCCAAAGTGCTGGGATTACAGGCGTGAGCCACAGTGCCCGGCCCACATGTGGGTCTTTCACACATTGTCCCTAAGTTGCACATTGGTAGGGAGCAGAATATCCAAACTGACAGGTAATCCAACTTCTTGGCTAAGCCACACCAGATACTGTTTAATCCCTAAACTATTTGATTATTTTCTTCCTTGTTCTTTAATTTCCTGGGAATGTGGAAGAAACCTCACTATCTGTTTCTCAGTGCCTGAAAGGACAAAGTCTTTTTGGAAAAATATCTTATTAAAAATTTGCTTTTTATGTCCAATTCTCTTCCAAGATAATGCCCAAATAATTGTAGAAGGGATTTGAGATTTTTGCCTATTTTACGTGCTCAAAGGTGGGAAATATTCTAAAAGTCTTGTGAATTTTGTTTACAGAGAACACTTTTTATCTGTTCGTAAAGGCAATGGTAAGCTATTCTGTTAGTACCTACTTTGAGAAATGTGGCAGGGCTTAGCGACCTTGTAAATGATAGGTTTGGATCCATTATGAAGACTAATAGTAGAAATCCTCACCCTTGTTGTATTATACTTCCATAAATGTCAGTTTAAAAAAGAGGGTAAATGGGGCAGGTGTGGTGGCTCATGCCTGTAATCCCAGCACTTTGGGAGGCCAAGGTAGGCAGATCACCTGGGGTCAGGAATTCGAGATCAGCCTGGCCAACAAGGTGAAACCCGTCTCTACTAAAAATACAAAAATGAGCCAGGCATGATGGTGCACACCTGTAGTCCCAGCTACTCAGGAGGCTGAGGCAGAAGAATCGGTTGAACCCAGGAGGGGAGGTTGCAGTGAGCTGAAATCATGCCACTGTACTCCAGCCTGGGCGACAGAGTGAGACTCTGGTTCCAAATAAATTAAATAAATAAGAGGGCAAATGAAGGTGAGAAAGACTCAAACGTGAATCGGGCAGACCATCACATTTTCTTTCTTTACACTTTAGAAGTTCATCTGGACCCCTACCGAACATGGTGTCCTGTTGCAGACTGTCAGACAGTGTGCCCTGTTGCATCGAGTGATCCAGGACAGCCTGTGCTGGTGGAATGCCCTTCTTGCCACCTGAAATTCTGCTCGTGTTGCAAGGATGCTTGGCATGCAGAGGTCTCCTGTAGAGACAGTCAGCCTATTGTCCTGCCAACAGAGCACCGGTAAGAAAGGAAACTTTGTCTTTGGGATTATTCACTAGTTTTCTTAGAAACTCAACATACCTTACGTGTAGAAGGAGTTACGTTGTGATGGCGTTTAGAGATTGGTTATTTTCCTGCAGAACTTCCCTGAGAAGTGTCTCAGAATTGGTAAGTTGCCAACAAAAAAGCATTTCTAGTTGTTTGCCCCAGAGGAATCTTCCAGCTATTGCTGGAATTAAAGTTTGTATGAGTTTTGCTTTCTCTTTAGGTAGTGAGGCACTGTGGTCTACTGGTTCTCAGTAGGAAATCATGACTTGTTCCAGCTCTTTGCTCAGATACCGTATCTGCCTGTATTGGTATATATCATTCTTGCTTGCAAAATGAGAAAAGAAATTTTCTTACCTGACTAAATTGCCAGCTCATGATGTGTGACAGTCATATTAGAAAGAACACAACAATAGAAACAACGGTCCTAAATTCTTTCAGCACGTAGAAAGGAGGGTTCTCTCATGATATTTTATGCTCTGTAAAGGTTGAGATTTTATCATGATAGGAAGCAATTAAATCTGTACCTTTTTAGTACAGCAGGTTTTTTGTTTTGTTTTGTTTTTGAGACAGAGTCTTGCTCTGTTGCCTAGACTGGAGTTCAGTGGCACGATCTCGGCTCACTGCAACCACTGCCTCCTGGGTTCAAGCGATTCTCCTGCCTCAGCCTCCCGATTAGCTGGGATTGCAGGCACTTGCCACCACGCCTGGCTAATTTTTCTATTTTTAGTAGAGATGGGGTTTCACCATATTGGCCAGGCTGGTCTTGAAATCCTGACCTCAAGTGATCCACCCGCCTAGGCCTCCCAAAGTGCTAGGATTACAGACATGAGCCACCACACTTGGGCGATACAGAGGGTTTTTATGGCAACAGCAGTGCCCAGAGTGAGAGACCTCTGTGTTTCATTCCTGCTTTGCTTGAGGCTATCGTTGTTCTGCATCAGCAAGAACAAAATACAAGTGTTGTAATCCCATTGGCTTAATCACACAGTGCACCCAGAATGTGTAGAACCAGGCTTCATGAATAGTAATGCTACTGGGCTACGATGCTGTGCTTGAATCTCAGAACAAACAAATGGAGAGGAATAGAGAAGCTAATACACATGGCAGGCATGTGCCCTCTTAGCCGGATTCAAACCAGTGTTGCCTACATTTTCGTGGCCATAGCAGGAAGCTCCGTGGGTATCACAGGGCAATGTAAAGAACTCAGAGGATAGGAGGATTTGCATTCTGACATTGTCACTCGGTATCTGTGTGTCTCATAGAAGTCACTCAGCCTCTGTGAGTCTGTTTCCCTATCTGAAAATAAGGGAATTAAGATACAAGTTGAGCATCCCTTATCCAAAATACTTGGGATAAGAAGTGTTTCAGATCTCAGTGTTTTCAGATTTTGAAATATTTTCATGATATGTTTATTGGTTAAGCATCCTTACTCTGAATACCAGGAGTCAGAAAGGCTTCAATGAGCTTCAATGAGTGTCATGTTGGCACTCAAAAAGTTTCAGATTTTGGAGCATTTTGGATTTCAAATTGTGGACTAGGGATGCTCAATCTGTAATAACTGTCTTATGACAATATGAGGTTATTGTTCATACGAAGTCTGATAATAGATTTGACAACACTCTGTGAGTTGGATATCTCTGTGTGCTGGGTGGTGGTTTTGATGGGCAGTAGCTAAAGTGTTACCTGGTGCTATCGCTCACCTATCCCCCTCTCCCACTCCAATTCCTGTTGCTTATTTTCTGTGCCCCTTGGGGCTGTGAGCCTGTATTGGTCTATTCGTCTGTTTGGAGAAGGTCTTTTGAAAGTATTTGACATTATTTTAAAGTGTTTATATTTGAGAACCCCTTCTCCATTTGTCTAATGAACAGACCATTAGATAGATTATATACGCCCAGTTTGGACCCTGACCTAGTTTCTCTGCTGTGTAGCCAACTCCTTGCCATTCTTATTTAGGCAATGCATGCTTAGGGAATGAAATATTAATTTGACAAAATAGTGAGTTAAATCAGTGGTGGAAACTCTAATTATATAATTCACTGAAAGCCAAAATAAATAAAGATTCCTTCTTGTATGAGTTATCTGTACATCTAATAATGTTTTTGCCCACACCCTTTCTTTTGGAAGTGAATTAAGCATGGATAACTGTGAGTTCATTATCTAACCATCAGGAGCCCTGGGAATTCAACTGATGACCATCAGCTGAATGCCATTTCTCATCCATTTTGTTTCTAGAGCCCTCTTTGGGACAGATGCAGAAGCCCCCATTAAGCAGTGCCCAGTTTGCCGGGTTTATATCGAACGCAATGAAGGCTGTGCTCAGATGATGTGCAAAAACTGCAAGCATACATTTTGCTGGTACTGCCTCCAGAACTTGGATGTAAGTTCCACCTAGGTTTGTTGTATGGTGTTTCCTATACTGTATCTGCACCACAGCTGATATCCTACAGATTTTCCTTTAAAATATTGGGGCAATTTTTGTCCTGCAAAAGGAATTTATTTTTCTTAATGAGACTTACTAAGCCTGATACTTTAGATATCTAAAAACATCTTTTTGATGACCTTACATATGCCACCCTGGTGTTAAAGGCAAGCTTTTGTTTTCAGGGCATTTCTTGCTATTTGCACATTGTCTCTATTATGTAAAGGACTATTAGTGTCTTCATTTTATATTGCTGTTGTAACGAATTAGCACATACTTAGTGGCTTAAAATACCACAAACTTATTATCCCACAGTTCTTCACTTTGGAAGTCTGACATAGGTCTTGCTGGATTAAAATCAAGGTGTCAGCCGGGCTGCATTTCTTTCTGGAGGCTTTAGGGGAGAATCTGTTTTCTTGCCTTGGAGGTTGTCCGCTTTCCTTGGCTTGTGGCCTCTTCCTCCATCTTCAAAGCCAGCAACATCAGATCTCTCACTCCCTTCTTTCTTAGTCGTTGCTCCCTCTGACCACAGCTGGGAAAGGTTCTCTGCCTAAAGGACCAATGTGATGAGATTGGGCCCATCAGGATAATGTAGGATAATCTCCTTTATCTCAAGGTTCTTAATTTAATCACACTTGCAGAATCCCTCTTGTCATATAGGGTAACACATTCACAGATTCTGGGAATTAGGCCATGATATCTTTGGGAGGTAGTTATTCTGCCTACCACTATTAGATTTTTTCTTCGTTTTGAATTTAAAGAAAAATGGTTCAAATCAATGGTGTCTCCTAACTCTCTTCTCTCCCTCATGCTCTCTTGCGTGCTCTCACTCGCTCTCTTTCTCTCTTGTTCATGAGCATGCAGCAGTATCGCTACTGTTTTGACAGTGTTCCCTTCCCAGATCAAGGGACTTGGCTTAATTTTTTCTCACCATTCATGAATCAAGTCTCAAATTGAGGCGCAGTTTTATTCAGCCCTGTGCCAAGGCTAATGGTAACTTCAGAGTTAAAAATGCGATGCGAAGAGTTGGTGAGAAGGTCTTACTTCACTTCTGGTCTTTTAAAGTTTGGGGTAACATAAGTTGTTTATAGATAACACTCTGTTTTGGCAATTTGGACCTCTAAAATATGTCCATATCAGTGTAAGCCCTCAGTTACCATTGAGTTGCTATTCTTTTCTCAGCTCTTTGTTTTGATTGCTTGATTTGCTTTAATTCAACAAGCGATTTGTGTAGTGCTTTAGTTCAGACATGCTTAGTGAGTGAGTGTGCAGTTAGCATGTAATGTCATCAAGCAGGCCACCACCTGCTTGATGTTTAACGGAAAACTAGATATGTTGTTTAAGATGACATGTATGAATAAGAATAATAACCTCCATCGTAGTGATTTAAGAAGAGGTATAAACTGAGGAGAAGAAAATGGACATTTTAGACTCTAGAAGTTCAGCAGCTCAGTTTGGAAGAAATATCTTCTATTTAAAAATTGATTTATCATAGGCCCTTGAGTTACAATTATGTTTGATATTTAAGACCTAGCATGCATCTAAGTGAGTGATATTCTGGATGAGGATTTTACTGATTGTAAATTACACATGCATTACAAATGAAAAACAATTTTTTTTTGTTTTCCTTCAGGTTTCACCAGAATATTAATTGGGTTCATATCCACAAGGAGGCTGAGCCCATGAGGTTCTCTTTAGGAGGCCAGAGTGTAAGGGAACAAATATGTGCACCAGATCTCCATCCTTTGGCTGAAATGTGTTTGGGGGATGGTGTTGCAAAGGACATGCTGTTCTGTCTCTTGTGCTGCTCTGGTTCTGGAGATGAAATGGTGCAGATGTTAAATGGCTGAATACACAGACTTCAAATATTGAAGCATCTTTTTTTCTGGTGACTGTTTTCTAAGATCTCATTTTCAGTTTTAGCCAGGGGCATTGGATTGTTGGTAATGATGTTTTTCTCTACGCAAGTGGAGTTCTACATCAGATGGTGGTGTGGATCTCTGTTTATAGGAAAGTTTGAGATCATGGGGCCAGGAGAGGGGTGATTGTCTAAAATCCAGGCCTGAGACGGACACCAAACAGGAATTTTGAGTGTTGTTGGAGTTGAGCTTGTTCATGCCTTGATTCTCACCCCTGTAGTTTCAGAGGATGAGTTACGCTTAATTGTCTGCTTTAGAATCCTATTCCTGTCCATAGCCTTAGAGACTTGAGCTGTTCAGTTATCTCTTTCCTCTCCTGTGGTTTCAATTTCCACTCTCCACTCTCTCAACATATCCACACATTCGGCTGTGTCACATTTAAACACGAGTAAACATTTTTCTTAAAGCCTACATCTTTTCCTTACTACCCCTCTATTTATCTTTCCTTTAGAAGCCAAGCTTCCAAAAAGCCTAATCACCTCTTGCTACTGACATTACTTACCTTCCAAATACTGCAATGTGTTCGGATTGCCACGTAGTCACACCCCAACTGTACCTCTTTCCCAGATTTTGAGTGATTTCTTATTGGCAGAATCCAATAGTACTTGTTTTTAGCATACCTAGATTCTCTGCTGCATTTAACATCTTGACCACTTCCATTTCAGTGATACCACCTCTGTTGGTTTCTCTTCTACCTTTCTGGTCATATCCCAGTTCCCTTTTTAGCCTCTTCCTCGATCCAGTCTTAAATGCCTGTGTTCAGCAGCCTCTTTGCTTCTCAGTTTACCCCTCTTCCTAGTTAATCTCAGTCTCTTCTATGGTTTCTTCTACCCCATGTACACCGATGCCCAGTTGAGTCCCCTTTCTCCATTTGTCTAATGAACAGACCATTAGATAGATTATCTACACTTAATTTGGACCCTGAGCTA
The DNA here is from genome assembly GCF_029289425.2 of Pan paniscus. Taxonomy (NCBI): domain Eukaryota; kingdom Metazoa; phylum Chordata; class Mammalia; order Primates; family Hominidae; genus Pan; species Pan paniscus. The sequence goes on from NC_073254.2 coordinate 33,122,269, forward strand.
GTTTTTCTGCTGAGGTCCAAGTTTTTTTTTTTTTTTTCAGTGTAGATCTTTGTGATGAGTTGCCTTTTGAACAGCCCTGCTTGGATGTCTCAACCATCTCTCAAGTTCAACGTGTCCAAACTTATCTTCCCAACAAACTCCATCTCTATGTTGTCACTTCTCTCAATAAAGCGACTGCCTTCTTTTAACCCAATCACTTTCCCTTCTCTGTGATTGCTTCTCCTTGTTTCTCTCTAGTTACTTTCTTAATATCTGAGGACTGTAACTTCCTCTTCTCCATCCATCCTCAGTCACTGGCATTTTCTCTCTCCTGGTTTGCCACACCAGCCTTTCAGCTGCCTTGCTCCTGGTCTTCCCATTCCATTGTACCTCCGCCAGATCTACCTTGCTAAGATAAGTAGTCAGGTCATTACTACTCTTTTTTTTTTCTTTTTAAAAATAATTAATTGAGATTCGTATTGATTATGATCTGCTTTCACTTTGGTGATTTACAAAACTACCAAGATAAAGATTACAGGCTTGGAATTCCTAGAGGGGGTCACTGATATCACCAGAGAAAAACTTTGCCTTCCATTTGGTGATCTGATGTGGTCTGTATTCATTTCTCAATTTAAAACTGCATATTTACTGAAACCAATCTTTTTATTTTTCAGAATGACATTTTCCTCAGACATTATGACAAAGGGCCATGCAGGAATAAACTTGGCCACTCAAGAGCATCAGTGATGTGGAACCGAACACAGGTACCCTGAGCTTATAGGGAGCGTGACATAAACCAAAATCGTGATGGCTTAAAGAGCCCACCTCTTCGCCTTTCCTCACTATTCCCTCCTGGGAGGTACCATCCCAGCCTGGGAGCTTCTGGGGAGTGTTAGGGCAGGGCTAGGGAAAAGTAATGGGGTAAATACCTAAAGTTAATTCATGAGCACAGTCTCCTTAAGGACAAGCGGAGAAGCAGGGGCACCAGAGCTGCCAGGCAGTCAACAGTGACGTGCAGAATGCAGGCAGATGTTCTTTCCTCTTGAGAAACAGTGGAATGACTTTCCTAAAGCCCTTTAAGGCATATTACCTATCAAAGGCAGTGTATTAGTCTGTTCTCACACTGCTAATGAAGACGTACCTGAGACTAGGTTAGTTATTAAGGAAAGGGGTTTAATGGACTGACAATTCCACGTGGCTGGGGAGGCCTCACAATCATGGCAGAAGGCAAAGGAGGAGCAAAGTCACGTCTTAAATGGTGGCAGGCAAGAGAGCTTGTGCAGGGGAACTCCCATTTATAAAACCATCAGATCTCATGAAACTTATTTACTACCACAAGAACGGTATGGGGGAAACCACCCCCATGATTCAATTATCTCCACCTGGCCCTGTCCTTGACACATGGGGATTATTACAGTTCAAGATGAGATTTGGGTGGGGACCCAGCCAAACCATATCAGGCAGTGCTCTAAAACCCTGTGAGCCCCTGCTGGGGCTTAGATCCCTGTGTACATGCCATTGTGTGTTTATGTGGCAGGTTCAAAAGGAGTCATGGTTTATTTTTAATTTTTAATAGTGTTTTATATTTATTAAAGGCCGTGTTCTTTGGAGGGAGTCAGTGCTAATATCCTAGTAATCATTAACATCCCTTTGAGCTAGTTGAGGAAATTCAAGTAGAGAGAGAGCACCAACACCAATAATTCATGACTATACTGAGCTTGCGACAGCTTGAGTTAGCATTTGGATGGTTTCCATCCTTGATTTGGTCCTTTGTATCTCTCTGGCTTCTCTCCAATTCAGATCATTGCTGGGCACTAGCTGAAAGGTCCCAGAAATGTAACTGTTCTGTGTGCCTGAGATGATGTCTTGTTCAGGCTGCTATAACAAATGACCATAGACTGGGAGGCTTAAAGAACAGAAATTTACTTCTCATAGTTCTGGAGGCTGAGAAGTCTGAGGTTCAGGTGACAGCATGGTCATATCTTAGCAAGGGCTCTCTTCCTGGTTTGAAGATGGCCATTTTTTTGCTGTGTCTTCACATGGCATAGAGCCTAGAGAAAGAAAGCAAGCTCTCTGGCATCTGTTCTTGTAAGAGCACCAATCCCATCATGAGGGCCCTGCCCTCATAAACCAACTAACTTCTAAAGGCCTCGTCTCCAAATACCGTCACATCGGGGATTTAGGGTTTCAACATATGAGCTTCAGGGGGACACAAACATTTGGCCCACAGCAGCTAACAGTATAGTTGGAATAAGTATACATATTGAAAGACTTAATTGCTGAACTATGCTTTTCTTTGAAATTTCCAGGTGGTGGGGATTCTCGTAGGCTTGGGCATCATTGCCTTGGTTACTTCACCCTTGTTACTCCTGGCCTCCCCATGTATAATCTGTTGTGTCTGCAAGTCCTGTCGGGGCAAGAAGAAAAAGCACGACCCATCCACAACCTAAAGATCTCTGTGTTCATACGCCCCAGATATGTGAGTTACATGAGATGGCACAGTGATAAAGCCCCATTTAGTGACCTTGCCTCCTTCTCCTTGCCAACTTTGAAAGTGCCTCTGTGTCCAGACTTTGAACTTGCCTGCCAGCCTTCAGCATCAGGAAAGGCCAAGTCCTGGGTGCGAGTGTTCCTATGTAACAAGAACTGGGCTCAACGGTCCAGCTGTTTCTATGGAGCTTTGGGGTTCCTTGAGATGAATGAACATACCATTTTATCATCCAAAGGATCTCACTGGACTGTTCAACTTCCAGCCAAATTCAAGGAGCTTGTGGGAACATTTGATATAACAAATGTGTTGTCATTGTTGGCAACATACAAGATAACCAAGAAGCTGGAGCCTGTTCTGTGTTGATTTGACTACCATGAGAAATACAGGGGAAACCTGATGAGGAGAAGGATAAGACTGCGTAAGGAGAAATCCTCATAGGAGCTATAAAGCAGGCTGCTGATCTCAGCAGTTGATATGGTGGTTGTGCCTCTGCTGGCTACTGGGTGTGCTGTCCCCATGTTCCCGCTGTGATTTGGCAGAAACACAATAGGTTTCTCCTTGTGTGATCTCAGCTTCAAGCAGGTGAAACTGCTGTGCAGAGGGAGTTGCCCCTTCCCAGTAAAAGAGTTGCAGCCTGTTAAACAATGTGGTCTAATTTAGTGTCTCTCCCTTGGCAAATGTAAGTTTTCTAAGTTGGCCAACTTGTCTCTTACAGCCAGTGGCTGTGGTCTACAAAATTGTTTCATATAAAATACGGGTAGAGTGGTAGAGTTTCAAAACTTTCATCATAGATATCTGGGACCTTTCTTAGGATCTGTGTTCACACAGCCAATAGATTTGGAATCAGGCCTAAGAGTACACATGGAGGGTAAATATTAAAGTGCGTATTATGTACATCTAGAATCCATGTGACTTGCAGCCTACCTGTAATTTCTATCCATTGAGCATGCATGGATATACCCAATAGTACACACAAAATAAATGTTTACTTAAGAGCCATTCTATCCTTTTGTGACTGAAATGGTTTATTGTAAATCTGCCTAAAGATTTTTTGCATATTATATATGTGAATTTTGGTTGTAAGTTCATAACTTACCCAAGGGTATAGACTCATAACTCTTTTAAAACAGTGCTTAGTACAATATCCTGCCATCTCTGTAAAAACACTAATTGATAACCGAGTCATTTACATGTTTTCGAACACAGAGTAGCTCTTTTCTCAGCATCATTATTGCTCTTTCAGCATCTGTTAGGACAGTCTGAATACTTTCTGTTTCAAGGCACTGATAAAACAGCAACAAAAACATGTAAGAAATAAAATAGAAATGCTTTATATATTTTAGTTTAAATTTATGTATCACCTCATTGTGACTTATTTTTTCCATTATACCATTAGTCAGATTTGAATAACGAGGTTTTGAAAGGATAAAACCTTTTCTCCAAGGACAGGATTATATAATTGCTATTGGCAGTGTAGCCTGGTGCTTCATGAGACCTATGCTAAATGTTACTGGAGAGTTCTTGAAGCCAGGGATACCATATCAGGAACTATTCAGGATCTATGATATTTTCTGAGGTAACTGGGTAATAGAATATCAAATTGCTGCTATCTCGGACCTATTGTTAAAGGATGATGCTTTGCCTATGTAATAGGATATATCCTAAGTGGAGATGTGTATATTTCAGGAACTTTAATTCACAAGTATATATTGATATCTGATGTGTGTATAGTACATCTGTTGGTTATGTACATTTTAATTTACACGTTGTGTAGAACATAGATGAGAACTCTGGGAAAACTTGGGAATGGCAACCAACCAAAATCATTTTTAATCATTTATTAGAAATTTCTCAATATTGTGTCTTTTTCTTTTGAAACTCTAAACACTTCAGAAAAAAACACTATCAGTGTAGTTCATGTTAGTATAATTATAGATTTACATATATTTGAATAGTTAATTTGCTTTGTTTTACACGTAGCCTACTGCCTCATTATAGGTAAAAGGCATTTATAATTGCTCAGGGGATTACGAGAACTCAACTGAAACTGAATTTTTGTAACAAGAATGTTAATAGTGGCAAAGTCCTCTGTCAGTAAACTCTTTAAGCTTGGTGCCGCAAAGAGTCTTTAAATGGGGGCTGATTTCAAGTAACCTAAAAGACTGTGTTATCAGAGGAAGAGGTCCCAAATTTGGAGTAAAGATGGGAGAAAATATATATGTGCTATTTCCTTGGCGAGTTGAGGGAATTTGCCACCTTACAGAGTTTGTATCACTGAATTAGCTGCTTTTTTTTTTTTTTTTTTTTTTTTTTTTTTTGCCAGGGCTATGGAGTGGGGGGGTTGTTTGTCAAACTGATTTTCAATAATTGGATTTAATTTTTTTTAACATTGAAAAGTGCCTGAAAAATGGTAAATTCTTAAATGTGTGTGAGATTGTCAGAATCAACAAAACTAGGTTGGTTAAACATATCTCTGGTACATCAAAGGGCATGATGCAAACCAGTCTAAAGACTGTTTATAAAGGAGAGAGCTGGCAACTTTTTTTTTTTTTTTTTTTTTTTTGGACAGAGTCTCCCTTTGTCACCCAGGCCAGAGTGCAGTGGCATGATCATGGTTCACTTCAACCCCTACCTCCTGGGCTCAAGTGTTCCTCTCACCTTAGCCTCCTGAGCAGCTGGGACTACAGGCACACACCACCACACCTGGCTAAGTTTTGTATTTTTTGTAGAGATGGGGTTTCTCTGTGTTGCCCAGTCTTGTCTCAAACTCCTGGGCTCAAGCGATCCACCCACCTTGGGCTCCCAAAGTGTTGGGATTACAGGTGTGTGTCACTGTGCCTGACAGCTGACAGTTTTAACTGACAACTTTGATAACAGAGGCTGCTATTTTTGTTTTAGATAATTGGCCAGTGACAGAGTTTACCCTTGCCTCCTTTCTTGGTCTGCCAGCTTTGTCCTTTCTGAGTGATTCTCTTTCTGTATTGAGAGGAAGTGTGGGTCTACATAGGGATGTTTGGATGCTATGGCAAGAATCTTTTTGTGTTTGGAGTGTAGTCCATTTGCAATAGAAATAAAAAAATCCGTCACCAAATTGTAACCTGGATGTTATAGCCCAGCATCCAGAAATCCTATGGAATGTATTAGCACAATATCTTGCCATTGTCCCATCTAGGAAATTTTTTCTTGTTGTGAGGTAGGGAAGTGAGGAGGAAAGCCATGCCGAAGCAAATGTTAGAATCTTAGGCATCCTATTTGTTCATGCCATGGGTATTTGCTTTGGACTTGGAGTCTGTACTTTGAAAGAGGCCTTTGAAAAACAAATAATTCTGTGTGAATTTTCTTGTAGCGTGCTTCATGAAAATATCTACTTATCCAGGTTTGCAAATGTACATGTTCATTTGAATGTAAATCACCATTTCTTGGAACCCCACGTTTTTTCTTAAAAATTATTCTGAATTAAATGTATATTTCTTTAGCCTTCCCTACACAGTACTTATAAAAGACTTTTCTTTCTGTTCATGAATGGATGCCTTTATGTGATATAGAGTCATGTGTGTATGTGTAGCTTTAAGGGCAATTTCAGAAATGCATTAGATGAATGACATTTTATAAAGCGATCACAATTGATATCTACAGGCTATTATGTCTCATGTTGATTCATGATCCAGGAAGTTTTATGTATTTAAAAAATTGCTATCGTGTTATATTTTTCCAATTTTTGGAGAAGAAAATAGCTGTTTAGGCTCTCTAGCCACAATAAATGTAAGCAGGAAATCAAGTGTGTTAACCTTTGTTGCGCTGCACAATTCTAGGCATGTTCAGTTTTATCCTTTGAGAACCAACCAAGTTACTGTTAAATCCTAGGTTCTGAATTTACAAAATGTACCAGAATTTGCAATACCATCTATGGAAATAACTCTTGGCTACTTTACTTCTTAAAAGAAATAGGGTCAGGGGGTCAGGTGTGGTAGCTCACACCTATAATCCCAGCACTTTGGGAGGCCAAGGTGGGCGGATCACCTGAAGTCGGGAGTTCGAGACCAGCCTGGCCAACATGGTGAAACCCCGTCTCTACTAAAAACACAAAAAATTAGAACCCTGTCTCTACTAAAAATACAAAAAAAAAAAAAATTAGCTGGGCATGATGGCACATGCCTGTAGTCCCAGCTACTTGGGACGCTGAGACAGGAGAATTGCTTGAACCTGGAGGTGGAGGTTGTGGTGAGCCAAGATTGTGCCATTGCACTCCAGCCTGGGCAGCAAGAGCTTAACTCGGTCTCAAAAAAAAAAAAAAGGGGTAGGGGGGTGGCAAGTGTAATGCCTTTGTTACACACTTTCTTCTTTGTAGGTGTGATAGTTCACACTGCCAGTGCATAGGAACTCATCATTATCCAGAGCAATAACCAATAATACAGATCTTTGATCATTCTAATAAAAAATGCTGCCAAGTGTCAAAGCCATTTGTTCTGTACAATAAAGGTTGGACTAAACGCTAAGGTCAGTTCTAACCTTCCAAAAGTCTGCTAGAGGAATGTGTTTCCTTGTTATGATTTTTTAAGAAAGGATTTAGAGTGTTAAGGTCATTTCCATTTGAATTAGTATTCGAGGCAGGTCTTAAGTTGGGTGCCAAAGATTACTTAACAACTAGAGCTTGTGTTTCCACAAAACCGAAAGCTCACTCTCCTGTACTGGTGTTGAAACCTTTTTATTGAAGGCTGGATGCTTCTAAAATGGTACCTGCATACAAAGGTTTACAACTGACGTACAATTCAAATTTCATTTTCTAATCATTCAGTTTTGAGGAAATCAATAAGATCATTTAAAAATACTTTTGGGTTATGGTTTCTTAATTTTCTTAATCGTCTCCTAGAATGTCAACATTATTTCATTTTGAAAGTGTGCTTATTGTTTGCTAAACTTGAATTTGCATTCCCAAAGAAATATTGAATGAACCATTTTATATAGCAGTGATTTTAATCAGTGCCCTAACCAGCAAACTCATTGCAATTTAAGTTATGAATCTGGTGATTTGGAGGAGAATAATAATTAGGTTTTTCTGTAATTCAATTATTTTCATTTGTTAGATAATAAATCTAGTTTTCTTTAGACCCTAAAGATAATGCCCAACGCTATGAGAAAAAGGAAACGAATCTGCTTAAATGCGTTAATAGCAATTATAATGTTTTATTTGTATATTTTTACGTAAACTAAAGAACTTTTGAGAACAATCCTTTGAGATAAATGGAGCAGATTAGATCCATTTTATGAAGAAAGCAATGTTTTGTATTCATGTCTTGCTTAGGTTCATACTGATGAGTGACAGCCAGGAAAAGAATGCACTACGACTTGAAAGTTCTATAATGCTCTTTCATTAGTAATTTTGAGTCTTTCACTCCCAAATCTGTGAGTCCTAAGAGAACATAGTACCCTCTCATTTATCTGCATCAGTGGAGATGTATGTAAGAACATATTTCAAATCATCACTTAGAGGCTGTGTTTTGGTGGGTACCCCTGAGATCCCCTCACCTCACTCCTTGAGGTTTGGCTAGAGAAGGACAGTTGATGGAAGGTAACTAGAAAAATAACAAGGCGGTCTGCATCTGACTTGCTAGTATTGGAAGCAGAATTATAGCTGAATCTATATACTTACCCCAAATGCCCAAGTGCTTGCCTCTCCCCTACAAAGTACATTCTCACAAGTTCCTTTTGATATTTACAATCAAGATTCAAAGGGACTGTTGACTCCGATCTAACTCCTTTCTTATTAACACTACCAACTTGTACTCAAATGTGTATTTGTAGCCTACCATTAAATCAATTGGCAGTTTCCAAAGCTAGAAAGGGGACTCCAAGTAATGAACTTAATTTCTCATACATAAAGAAGTCCTTTCAATTCCATTTTCTGCCTTTATGATTTTCGATTTTTATCAGTGCTATATTTGCCCTCAGTTTTGCTTTTTTTTAGATGTTAAATCAGGAATTCAGGCTTTCGATGAGAAGGAAATTAAGTTGAGTGTTGGTCGTTTTATCTTGTAGTTCCTTAAGGACCTGACGTGATTCAAGAAGATATGTTTTCTTTTGTGGGGAGTGGAGGGGTGGTTAACATCAATAGTACTGAACACATTCAGATAAAATGAACATGAAAGTATTTTTGAGGTAAGTTGTGGGACTTCTGATTATTGATCAGCCTCGACTTACGTTTTGAAGACAAGCCAATTCATTTTAAAACAAGTTCAGAAATCCACATACCACCCTGTGTGGTGTGTCCTGAATTCCAGCCTGGCCCTGGGACTTTGGCACCACAAGGGCATGTGAACAGGGTGCTGGGAGAGGGCTGGCAAATGTGGTGCCACCCTGGCCACAGAACAAGTGTGCAGCATCCTCTGTCCTCCCAGCCCTCTGCCAATCCAGGTGGTGTGGGGTTGGAGGCAGACGCCCAGCTGGCAATAAGATGGCTTCAGTTCTAGGCCTGGCTGTGCTCTTGACTGGTGGTATGGTCTGGGGCCAGCCCTTTATTGTATAGCGTCATTTCATCCCTATCTCAGGTCAGGCTTAGGTGGATCGAGTAAAATCCCGAATGTCAAAGTGCTTCTAAGTGTTGGTTGTTAGGGAGGTGTGAGGAGAGCGAGCCACTGAGTTAGGTGTGCTTGCAGCTGTTAAGTGTAGTTGATCAGTTTTTTGTTTGTTTTGAGACAGTCTCGCTCTGTCGCCCAGGCTGGAGTGCAGTGGTGCTATCTCTGCTCACTGCAAACTCCGCCTCCTGGGTTCAAGCAATTCTCCTGCGTCATCATCCTGAGTAGCTGGGACTACAGGCGTGTGCCACCACGCCCAGCTAATTTTTGTATTTTTAGTAGAGACAGAGTTTCACCATGTTGGCCAGGCTGGTCTTGAACTGCTGGCGCCAAGTGATTCATCTGCCTCGGCCTCCCAAAATGCTGAAATATTACAGGCATGAGCCACTGTGCCTGGCCGAGTCAATCAGTTTTTAGCCAGGCATTGTTCTGAGAGGAGAAGAGGGGGCAAACTTGGGGCAGGAAGAGGGTAGTCCTGAAATACATTTCAAGCTTGTCTGTGTTGAGAGAAGTATGACCCCCTCCGTAAATGTATTTTCTTTTTAGGTTTTAAAAAAAATCCTATGTCATTGTTTAACAAATATTTCACAAAATAGTTAAATCTAAGTATATGCTTCATTAAAATGAGGGGAATATGTGGAAAGAAATGGAGAATTTATATCAACACATTGATTTTGGGGGGAAGGTTTATGGTAAAAACTTAGTATTTAAATAATGCCTTATAGTATGCAGTTTCCTTTTGCTCTTCATACTACTCTAGAAAGTAGATATTACTATTCCCACCCCCCCACCCCCAATGTACAGATGGGAGATGAGACTCAGGGGTTAGAAGACATGGTGCAGGTCGTACAGCAGGTGAGTGGCAAAGCTAGAACTTGAACCCACATCTTGCATGAACTAACTCAGGACCTGTTTGCATTATTTTAATTTTAAAAGCATCTAAAAACAACACATTTATTACTTCAGTTTCTGTAGATCAGAGGTCTGACGTGATGTTGCTGGGTTCTCTGCTCAAAGTTTCACTGGGCTAAAAATCAAGGTGTTGGCCAGGTGCAGGGGCTCATGCCTGTAATCCCAGCACTTTGGGAGGCCGAGGTTAGCAGATCACGAGGTCAAGAGATTGAGACCATACTGGCCAACATGGTGAAACCCTGTCTCTACTAAAAATACAAAAATTAGCCGGGCGTGGTGGTGGGCACCTGCAGTCCAACTACTCAAGAGGCTGAGGCAGGAGAATCGCTTGAACCCAGGAGGTGGAGGTTGCAGTGAGCTGAGATTGTGCCACTGCACTCCAGCCTGGCCACAAAGTGAGACTCTGTCAAAAAAAAAAAAAAAAATCAAAGTGTTGGATGGGGCTGTGTTCTCCTCTGGAGGGAGGCTCAGAGTCCTATTCCAGGCTCTCTGGGTGTTGTCAGAATTCAGTTCCTTCTCACACCTTCCACGTGGCCCCCTCCATCTTCAAGCTTGCAACAGCTCATTGTGTCTTTCTCATACTTCAGACCTCTTTGGCTTCCTCTTCTGACACATCTCTGGCTTCCCTTTTACATTTTAATGGCTATGAGAGTATGTATATTTGTCATTTTCAAAAGGAAATTTAGCTTTTTAAAATCTGTTCTGTTTCCCAGCCCCATGAAGGCAAAGAGTTTTCACAGGTAATAGAATCTGCTTGAAGACATCACAAACTTGGGGAAGAGTTAGCAAAATCTAACTTCTACCTGGGAACTGTTGACTTACCATTGGAATTGGGTCTAGTATAGCCAAGGAGATCAGCAATTCTGCTTCTGGCTAGTGTCCGTGGGAGGTCCATTTGGTCTATATGTGGGACAGATTTTCTTAAATGGACTCAGAAGAAAACCTGATCTGAGCTTTCTAAACCTTCAGAAGATTCAGGATTGGATTGAATCTTGTTTTGGATTCAGGAAGGACAACTCTTTTAAGAGCTGGCTTAAAGTACAGGATGGTGTTTCCATTCAAGTCAGACCAATAAAGCAGATGGATCTGAGTTAACCAGTCACTGCCTGTTGTTGAGGGACGTGCAACAAAAGTCAAGGTCATTGCCTCTTCCCCTCTCCCACCCCCAGTGCAGCAATACAGACCCGGCCAGATGCTGTAGATGTTTTAAACTAGCATAGCCATGCTTTTGACTAGAAATGAAAGACTGGAGGGAAGTTTGATAGCTCTCCTAGTCTCTTGTGGACAAGTTACAATTTCTGTTGGCTTCGGTTGCCTCATCTAGAAAATTAGGAAGTAACTGTTTTCTAGGTTCAGTACAAACCTAACATTCTGACTAAGATGGAAAAAACCTCCAGCCCCCTCTGTGAGCTCTATATGCATGAAACTAGTTAGCTCAAGGGAAATTCTCCTTCTTAGACAAAGTAATCCTCAGAAGCAGCTTCCAGATGCTGTTATGGATAATGCCAGAAGCATATGAAATATATTGCCAATTTACTTAAAATGAGCAAATTCAAAGAGTAATGGTTGAACCTCATGGTTTATCTACAGCTCTTGGTGGCTAAAAAGACCTATAATCAAAGTTGCTTGGGGAATTTCCAGGGACATGTTTCTTCTAGTACCTATACAAAAAATATCAGGACCTCACTCTCCTTATTTGAAGCACACCATGGATTATTATGAGTGTGTTAGTCTAAGTGGCTTGTTATTAATTTTTTTCAGTATACATTGTATTTTCTGCAAATTGAGTTAAATTTAAGGTATATATATTGATAGCATATAGGATAGTATATATATATGCATGTATGTTTGTGTGAATGAGAAGATAAATAGGCACATCAACTTTGGTACAAAATTTTTATTCAGTCTTTAATGAATTCGATTTTCAAAAGTAGAACACAAAACTACTTGTGAACTTTGAAAAACGGTAAATAAAGAAATAAGTTAATTTAAAAAACAAGTTAAATATTCAAAGAATGCTTTAAAAGTTTTAAGAGTGGTCATACTAAAACTCAGTCCTCATATTTACATCTGATATCACAAGTGTATCATAGCCAAGGAAGTAAAATAAGAACTTGTAGTGGGGCATGGTGGCTCACGCCTGTAATCCCAGCACTTTGGGAGGCCAAGGTGGGCAGATCACTAGGTCAGGAGATCGAGACCATCCTAGCTAACACGGTGAAACCCCGTCTCTACTAAAAATACAAAAAAGTTAGCAGAGAGTGGTGGTGGGCGCCTGTAGTCCCAGCTACCTGGGAGGCTGAGGCGGGAGAATGGCATGAACCCGGGAGGCGGAGCTTGCAGTGAGCCGAGATCGCACCACCGCACTCCAGCCTGGGTGTCAGAGCGAGACTTTGTCTCAGAAAAAAAAAAAAAACAAACTTGAAAAAAATCTTCAGGTTTAATTTCTTTTACCTACCTTAAGGAAAACAAAAATGTATGTTGATTGCACCTTAAAATGAAAATGATAAAAATAAGTGGTTGTATTCTTCTCCCACTCCCCATTCATAATCTGCAGGGTATTTCTCAAACAATAAATATCCTCAACTGGTGTAAGAATGTTAATTTTCTACTGGAGGGAACAGAAGATGACCTGGAAGCACTGTCCCAAGTTAACTGCTGAGGGCTAGACACTTATTTGAGGTCTCTGGTTTTATTTTTTAATTTTATTGTTCATTTAAACATTCATTAAAAATTATAACCTCCATACTATTTTGATTTTAATTAAGTAATTTTGTTTGTAGAGACAGGATCTTGCTTTGTTGCCCAGGCTGGAGTACAGGGGCACGATCAGGACTCACTGTAGCCTCAAACTCCTGGGCTCAAGCAGTCTTCCCACCTCGGCCTCCCAAAGTGCTGGGATTACAGGTGTGAACCACCACAACTGGCCTGATTTTATTTATTTTTATTTTTGAGACAAGGTCTTGCTCTGTCGGCCAGCCTGGAGTGCAGTGGCGTGATGATCTCGGCTCACTGCAGCCTTGACCTCCTGGGTTCAAGTGATCCTCCCACCTCAGCCTCTTGAGTAGCTGGGACTACGGTGCATGCCACCACACCCAGCTAATTTTTTAATTTTTTTGTAAAGACAGAGTTTCACCATGTTGCCCAGATCGGTCTTAAACTCCCGAGCTCAGGCAATCCTCCTGCCTCAGCCTCCCAAAATCCTGGAATTACAGGTGTGAGCCACCAGACCTGGCCTGATTTCATTTTAAAGATTACATTTTAAATTATTGAAGTAAGATTAACTTCTTCTTTTTTCTTTTTTTTTTTTTTTTGGAGACAGAGTCTTGCTCTGTCACCCAGGCTGGAGTGCAGTGGCACGATCTCGGCTCACTGCAACCTCCACCTCCTGAGTTCAAGTGATTCTCCTGTCTTAGCCACCCAAGTAGCTGGGACTACAGGCGCACACCACCACGCCTGGCTAATTTTTGTATTTTTTAGTGGAGATAGGATTTCACCATATTGGTCAGGCTGGTCTCGAACTCCTGACCTTAGGTAATCCACCCGCCTCGGCCCCCCAAAGTGCTGGGATTACAGGTGTGAGCCACTGTGCCTGGCCAAAATTAACTTCTTAAAGATGCTTTATCTTTGTCTTGTATCCTCCAGTACCCCACAATACCCTGGGGTGTTACATACACCTGTTTGAGAAGCATGAGCAAGTCTACTAGGTTATTTTAATCACCAAACATATATTGAATGCCTTCTTTGTACAAACAAATGTGTCTCAATTAGTTGTTTCAAGTGGCTTAGTTAGGTTTAGGAGAAAGAACACGTTGGTCTACAGAAAGAGGAATGACTGCATTGTGTCATGCCTGGTACATGCCAGATGATTGGTGTAGACAGGTGCCATGAACCTGTGGAGAAGGAGCGAGATTGTTGGAACTTTTCAATTCACATTTCATGGAGATGATGCTGATCAGGGTGTTGAAAGACAGGATTGTGATCAGCAAGGGCATTACAGAGAGGAGGCATGATGACAACAGTGTGACATGGGGAGTGAGAAATAACTGAATGAAACAGAAATAAAGCACCTGTGGGATGCAGAAACAGAGAACCTTGAGTGCCAGGCTCCTGTGTTGACAGGTTCTTTTTGGGGTGAGGAGCCATTTCAGGGTTCTGCGCTTGAAGAGTGGGATGAGGTGCAGTGACTCATGCCTGTAAACCCAGCACTTTGGGGGGCTGACATGGGAGGATCACTTGAGCCCAGGAGTTCGAGACCAGCCTGGGCCACATGGCAAAACCTTGCCTCTACCAAAAGTTACAAAAATTAGCCAGGTGTGGTGGCATGCACCTGTGGTCCCAGCTACCTGGAAGGTTGAGGTGGGATGACCACCTGAGCCTTGGGAGGTCAAGGCTGCAGTGAGCCGTGATGGTGCCACTGCACTCCAGCCTGGGCAACAGAGTGAGACCCTGTCTCAAAAAAAAAAAAAAGGGTATGTGCAAAGCTACATTTTAGCAGGTTAATCTGACAACAGTCTGTTGGTTAAATTGCAAGGGGAGAAGCTGGAAGTGGCGTGGCCAGTTTGAGGACAGTACTACAATAGTCCAGGTATCATTTAATGAGAGCCTGATCCAGGTTGGTGTCTGCAGGGAATGTCAGGGGAAAGCAAATGAGAAAGATCTTACATAAAACAAAACCAAACCCAATAACACTTTGGTAACTATAGCATCCACCAAACTAGTGCTTTAAAAAAGTTTTCCATTGTAATGTTGTTTTGTACTCGAACATGTTACTGTATTGAATATTAAAACCTCCATACAATTGCTATCAGTCTTTACTCAGAGCCAGCTTAGAAAGGGTTTCATTAATGCGAGGCTTATTCATAGGACTCACCCTTAAATCATTTTTGGAACAAAGCAGGGAATAAATACAATTACTCATAGGGTATGCTGAAGGAGCAGCCAGATTGGATGCATAAAAACTGAGTGGGAGATGCATTTCTACTTGGTTTTATAACTTTAGTTAATTCTTATGAAAGTAGGGGGTAGAGGAGAGTTTCTTAGAGTGATGAATTACTTCATTTAAGAAATGCTTTCAACCCAAATGCCTTCTCCTTTTTGGGGGAAAGCCAGGAGTACTGAAGTACATAACTAGCTTGACAAAGACGGGAAATGGAGTTGAGTTCTGAAAGTGCTTTGAGGAAGTTAATTGACCATGTTGTTTTCATTTACTTGGAAAGAAATTCTCTTTGAAAGTGCGTGAGGTGTGTCTTCCCCTCTGCTGCCACTCTGTCTGCTCATAAGATAAACTGATGCAATCTGATATTATATACTTCCATCTTGTATGTGAAGAACTAAAGCTTGTCACAAAACCACTTAATTATTCTGCTATAATTGATGATTAGCTTGTCCTTATTAGAATATTCTTTTGCCCTATGCCCATGGAAACTTTTTGCTCTCTGTTAAGTCTGATAGAGTAGCTGTTAGAGCTCTGCTTAGTGTGATTGAACCCAGAGACCTGGGGAGAGGAGGAACACTGTATTCTGGTCAAATTGGCCTTCTGTTAATCAATATCCATTACTTTAGGAGGGGAAAGAAAGGAGAAGCTGCCTGTCATATCAGAGACGAGCACGGCATTCAATGCAACAAAAAGTGTAAGAAAAGCTCAGCCTCCCTAGGTTTCTTGTGTGTTGATCAGTTAACGCTTAGGGAGGATAAGTGAAACTTGGAGACATGCTTGAACAGTTTTCCCAAATTGTTCCATAAATTTTGGAAATGTTCCTCTATCAATTCTGTTAATACATACATGGGTTATATATATATATATGTATGTGTTAAAACATGTGCATCACTTCTATATGCAAATGTTCCTCTATCCATTATGTTAATACTACGTGTTGTATTGAGAGGGTGAAAATTTTAAGAATTGAGTTGTGTAGAGGTCTTTAATAAGTAAAAACAAACTCTGAATCTCAGAATGGTGTTTTTATCTGGTTTCCTCACAGTTGTTTCTTCATTGCCAGATATTTGTCTATTTCTTAGCCTTTTCAGATAATGAGCTCTTAGATTTATTAATTTGATGTTTGCTTTCTAATTCATTAATTTGGTCTTAATTTTTATTAATTTTTCTTCCTGCTTTTCTTGTGTTTTTTTATTGCCTTTTTTTAACTTCCTGAGTTGACTGCATCACTTATTTTCATTCTTTCTTGTTTTTTTAAAACTGAATTTTCCTTCCAATATAATTTGATAGCCTTGAATAAATAATGTTATTATTGTTTTTTTCTGCAAAATAAGTAATCATTATGTTGATTTCTACTTTCATTTAACAATTGTTTTGGTTATGTAGGCTTTGGTTTTCAAGCATATTTTGTTTTTCCATAAAAAGATGACAAATTTCTAATCTCATTCATTTTTGCGTTGGAGTCTTGTTGCCTGTACAATCTCTACTTTTGGAAATTCACTGAGAATTTATTTGTGGAAAAAATTAGAAAATATTCCATAAGTATTTTCTGTGAAGGGCACAAAGTTTGACATATAAACATTGAATCTTGCTTATTAATTCTATTATACAATTCCATGTTGTCTTTGTTTACTATTAGCTTACTTTATCTACATGGAAAGAGGATGTTGGTCTCTCCATATACTCTCACTTTTATCGATTTCATTGTAGTTCTAGTGTTTCTTGCTTATGTGTTTTAAAATTATTTAATTTCAATCAAAATAACACTCACATTTTAACATATTAGGATATTTTATTAATACAAATTTAAGAAATGATAGGATAAAATAAAACAAGAGCCTCTGACCTCTTCTTTCTATTTTTAGTAGACCCCAGGAAACCCCTTTTAATGATTTTGGTTTTGAGTTTATTTGGTGGTGCCTCTGCCTATCTAAATGGTATGTATACACCACAAATTCTTGCTTGGGAAATTCAAATTTGACATAACCACCGTATCAATTGATTTCTTGCCATGAGTTATGAGGATTTAACTCACTTATACACTCTCTCCTACCCTCCTGGCTCCTCCCAATGTTGTTACATCATTACTTTTCATTCCTTTCTTGGCCATATTTCCAGTCTTAGGAATTAAGACCTCCATTCCTCTTTCCATCAACTGTAGATAGCACCTCTTGACTCCGTACTTTATAAAATAAAGCTATGCACATCTCTATCCTTTTCTCTACCTCTCTTTCCATTCTCTCCCCATTTTAATTTGTAAAGTTTATCAATCGTACTTAAAAAAATTTTTTTAAACTAAAAACAGAAGAGGAAGTATCAGTATCTAGTACATACTAAAATGCTCATTAAGTATTTGCTGTTAATGTTATGTTTATTATTATGAACAGGGCAATGAAAATACTTTCTATGATACTATAATGGTAGATACAATAATATGTATCTCAAAACATATTATTGTATCTACCCATTGTCCAAACTCATAGAAGGTACAACAAGAGTGAACAGTAATGCCAACTATAGACATTGGGTAGTCATCATGTGTCAATGTAGGTGCATCATTAGTAACAAATATACAACTCTGGTGGGAGTGTTGATAATGGGCCAGACTATGCATGCTTGAGAGCAGGGAGTATATAGAAAATCTCTATATCTTCTGATATGGTTTGGGTGTGTCCCCACCCAAATCTCACCTTGAATTGTAATAGACCCCATGTGTCAAGGGCAGGGCCAGGTGAGATAATTAAATCATGGGAGCATTTCCCCTGTACTGTTCTCCTGGTAGTGAATAAGTCTCATGAGATCTGATGGTTTTATAAATGGGAGTTCCCCTGCCCAAGCTGTCTCTTGCCTGCTGCCATGTAAGACATGTCTTGCTTCCGCTTTACTTTCTGCCATGATTTTGAGGCCTCCCCAGCCATGCGGAACTGTGAATCAATTAAACTTCTTTCCTTTATAAGTTACCCAGTCCTGGGTGTGTCTTTACTAGCAGCATGGGAACAAACTAATATACCTTCCTTTCAATTTTTCTGCGAACCTAAAGCTGCTTTGAAAAAAAAAGCTTTGAAAAATAGAAGTGAGTAGGGTATATAGTATAGTAACTGAGAACTCTGCCTCAAGAGCCAGACCATTCTTATTTTTGACCCACTCACTCATTACTGTCTGTGTGACCTTGGACAAGTTATGTAACCTCACTGTGCTTTATTTTTTTTCTATCTGTAAATTGGGAATAGGGGTTGTTTCTAAGTTCGACGTCTGGCACATAGTAAATGCTCATTGAGGGTTTGTTGTTTTTATTATTATCAATACATATCAAAGTAGATTATATTTATTTATTTTTTATTTTTTTGAGATGGAATCTCCCTCTCTTGCCCAGGCTGGAGTGCAGTGGCATGATCTCAGCTCATTTCGACCTCTGCCTCCCAGGTGCAAGCTATTCTCCTGCCTCAGACTCCCAAGTAGCTGGGATTGCAGGTGCCCGCCACCATGCCTAGCTAATTTTTGTATTTTTTGTAGAGACAGGGTTTTGCCATGTTGGCCAGCTGGTCTCGAACTCCTGACCTCAGGTGATCCGCCCGCCTTGGCCTCCTAAATTGCTAGGATTACAGGAATGAGCCACTGCGCCTGGCCTTATTTTCTATCTTGTAATATAATTTGATCCTTTACACTTACATAGTCAATTGATTCTAAAAGGAAATATTTTCATTGTATGAACATTTAACTATACTCATTATAGAGTCAAGCACTCATTATAGAGTCAAGCTGTGTGATATGATTATGTTTCCTTAACTAGATTGTTATTTCTGACGCTCACTAATTGTTCAAAATGCTGTATTTTGGACCATGTCTTTGTTAAAAAGTTTTTTGTTTATCCTGGATTTTCTGATTGCCTTTTCCAATTGAGAAAAGAAACATTTATCTTTAGTATTAGATCATTATAATTTTTTAAATTCCTAATTATTCTATATTTGCTTGAAATTTATTTTTTGTTTCAGAATCCATTAAGGTGCTTTTTTTTTTTTTTTTTTTTTTTTGAGACATGGTCTCTCTCTGTCACCCAGGCTGGAGTGTAGTGGCATGATCTCAGCTCACTGCAATCTCAGCCTCCAGAGTAGCTGGGATTACAGGAGTGCACCACCACGCCCAGCTAATTTCTGTACTTTTAGTAGAGTCAAGGTTTCACCATGTTGGCCGGGCTGGTCTCAAACTCCTGGCCTAAAGTGATCTGTCCGCCTTGTCCTCCCAAAGTGCTGGGATTACAGGAGTGAGCTACCATGCCTGCCCAAGGTGCTGTTCTTATTGGTTAATTCCTTTTATATTGATATCCAAAAATTTTGTATAACTTTTTGCTTTTCTCTGAGTGTTGCATATCTTTTTTTTTTTTTTTTTTTTTTTTTGCACTTGTGATTTTATCATGTATTCAGGCACTTCCCCTTCTCAAATTCTATCTAGTCAATGGTATTTTCCCTTTCCCCAGTGACTTCCCACCCAGAGCCCTCCTTCTTCCTGCCTCCATCTGTACCTCTATGGTCAGTTCCATAGCTGTCATGCTGAGACCTCCCTTCCCTGCTCCTGGTTCTCGTTGACTGTCCCCTGGATCCTGTCTTTCTTTCTTTCTTTTTTCTTGGTTTGTCCCCTTCCTTACTTTGCTGGAGTAAATCCTTAACTGAAATGTGTGTGGGAGGCAAGTGTTCTGAGTCCTTGCTTGTGCGAAATTTTTTTTTGTCTTCTTTCACATTTCATTAATTATTCAGTTAAGTATTGAATTTTAGACTGTATACTAAGAATTCTAAAGACATGAATTCTGTATCTTTCAATATCTAGTTTGTTTGCAGGGGATTTTTCTCTGTTCTTAACTTTCAAAGTAATGTTTATAGCTGTGAGCCCTTTTCCTTTATCCTGCTTATTAGCTGGTAAATCTTTTCAATTTGAAGACACAGTTTCTTAATAAGCCCTGGAAACCTCCTTTTATTATTTCTTTGCCTCCATTTTCTCTTTTAAAAGCCCTATTAAATATTGAATTTTCCGAGTTGATCTTATGTGTCTCGCCATTTCGCTCCCATTTTCCATTTCTTTGTCATTTTGTTCTCCTTTATGACAGACTTCATCTATTGTTACCTTTTAGCCCTTCTATTTTATTGTGTATCTTAGCGATCCTGTTTTTAATCTCCAGGAGTTCTTTTTAATTTTCATATTCTCCTTTTCCATAGTATCCTGTTATAGATGCAATCTCTAATTTCTCTAAAGATATGAACAAGAATTTTACTTTTCAGAAAGGTTCTCCACAGTTCTTTTCTTTTGTATTTCAGGCTTCATTGAAATGTTTGATGTCTCTTGGTTGTCTGGTTATATTTAGAATGAGTGAATTGAATGGTCAGGAGCTCTGTGTAGACAGTTGGGTTCTATTGACTGAGAGACTTCTCTTTGAGCTCAGTGGACAGGGAATTTATGCCTTACACAGTAGCCCTCTGAGTGTCACAGTTAGGAGGGATTTTCTCTAATGCGCCAATACCCATGCTAATTGTCCTAGTTTCCTCCAGATATTTTATCGATTTTCTTTTGACAAGACTATTTATTTATTTATTTTTGGCCTAGGAATAAATGTCTTGTTTCAGCTTCTGCTGGAAGAAGAGAAGGAGGCAGATAGGAAGCTGTGGTTGGCTGTTCCTTGCATAGACCTTCAACAAATTCCCCTGTTTTCAGATCTGGTTCTCACCCTTTATCTCTGTTGTATATGCTTCTTCCTACTCCAGATTCTGGAGTAGGAAGCCAAGTAAGTTAATTCCCTTCATTGCAGCAGCACCTTCCCCTCCTCGTTTGTATATAAAGCGGCTGCTTTCTTAGCTCTGCTTTATCCATTGATCAATGTTTCTCCATCTGTGTTCTGTATTCCAACAATTTATTAAACTCTTTAATCCACTGATGGCATGCTGTCATTATTCTTTATTTTTGGAGGTTTATACTTTTAAAAATTACTACCATAGTTATAATGAGGTATCAGAAAGAAAATAGAAACCTACATTTCTTCAGACCTACCATTCAGAAATGGAATTCTGTTTTATATAATTAAACATGCATGCTCTGTTGTTTGATGCAGGTATGTTCAGGACTGTCATACCTACATTTTACATTCTACCTTGTGCAAAAAGAAAATTACTTTCTTTTCTTTTCTTTCTTTTTTTTTGAGATGGAGTTTTGCTCTTGTTGCCCAGGCTGGAGTGCAATGGCACAATCTCAGCTCACTGCAACCTCCGCCTCTTGGGTTCAAGTGATTCTCCTGCCTCAGCCTCCTGAGTAGCTGGGATTAAAGGCATGCACCACTATGCCTGGCTAATTTTTTGTATTTTTAGTAGAGATGGGGTTCTAATTTTTTGTATTTTTAGTGGAGACGGGGTTTCACCATCTTGGCCAGGCTGATCTCGAACTCCTGACCTCAGGTGATCCACCTGCCTCAGCCTCCCAAAGTGCTGGGATTACAGGCGTGAGCCACCGTACCTGGCCAAGAAAATTACTTTCTTTGTCCCTTTTAATGCTTTTTGTCTTGAATTTAACTTTGATATTAATATTACAGCTTTCATTCTCTTTTTAACTGCTGTAATTTTTTAATCTTTAGCATTTATTTTACTTAATATTGTGAGCAGATAGTACAGAGTTCTCATAAGTCCTTTCTCCTTCATACGTGGTTTTCTCTATTATTAATCTTTAGAGTTTTCATGCTAAGATAAATATAACATCTGGTCAAGGCAGAGAATATGATTTCTCATAGATTACCAGGAACACTTCAGTAATAGCAGTCACAGGAAAGAATAAACCTAAACAAATCTAGAGAAAGAGTTCAATACTAATAATAGAGAAGACTTAATAGGTCCCTTAGCTCAGAGATACTTTAATTATAGAGGGTCCTGGAATCTCTATCACTGGAAAAATTTAAAGGATAAATATCAATATGGCTTTGGAAAGAAAAAATACATTACTTCTACAATTAACTTGTTTTATCTTGGATAAAATGTTTGTGAAGTTCCTACTGTGTACTAAAAACTTTGGTGGGTGTATGGAGTACAAAGACAAATGAAACATGAGCTATGCTTTGATGTCTAAATAAAGAGATAGACATGCAACCAAATAATTTAATACAGTGTTCTAAGCATAATAGTCTATTCTAAGTGAAGTCCTGGAACAGAAGAGGGAGTGAGCAGTTTTCCTTGAGTGGGCCCCAAAAAGATTCCAAATAATTGTGGCTTGAATTTTCTATCTTGACTACAAAGATTCATTCTGTGGTATTTATACCTGGAAAAACAGCATTTTACTTTTCTAAAACAATGGCCTTTGTGCATCTGGAATTTCACAGATGGTTCTCAGGTGTATAAGTCAGAATTCAACCAGAAAATAAAAGCCACACAGTCATTAGAATAAGGGAAGTTTAATATGAAGAATAACTATCCATGTGGGATTAGAATGATAAGAGATTGGCTAGTAAAAAGTAAAGAGAACTCTAAAGAATTTAGGAACTGCAGATACAAGGAGAAGCCATGATGTATAGGACTGAGACAGAGCACCCAAGGAAAAGGATTTCCTCTCTCTCAGGGCTAAGATATATACCTCATTGGAATGGGCATAGCTGTGGCTCACCAGATAGTGGAGGAGTCCCTGAAATACCTTGATGAACTTGTAGGAAATCTTTCCTCTGAGGTGCTGAGAAAGCCATTGACAGGGACATGCTGTGCTTTGCAATTCATTGCAATGTTACCTGAGGGGTTGTTGGGGAAGGTATTGGCCATTGAGTGCTTCTGGCTGCTGGAGCCAGAAGCCAGGTGCTAGAGGAGCTCTTCACTATAGGAACTGTTTACTTTAGGTGTCGGTGGCAAAGCCATGATGGCAGAAGCCTAGTGCTGAAGAAATTGGGTACTGTAGCAGCCTAAGAAGAGGAGTGTATAAGAACCACCAAGAGAACAATACCGTTTCTCCTCCAATATCTCTCCTCCCTCCACCAACAAAGCTTAACATGTGCCAGCTGGTGAAAAGAAATTGTAAAAGACCCATATGCATTTTTACAGAGCAGGATATGAAAGATAGATTTTGAGCCTCGAGGCAAGTAAATTGATAACTGACACAACAGGATAAATTTTTGTGACTTTCTCTAAAATGAATCATCTCTTTGAAAGTTCACATCGTATTTCACTGTTCATCTTACTGATGTCTTACTGATGGTTTACTGGTTTTCTTACTTGCAATATCTGTTTAGGAAACTTTTGACACTTTCATTTTGACATTTCTCTTGAGGTCTAAAATTTAGAAGCATGTCTGGCTTCAAGGTGTTGTTTCTCTGCCTCGATAGAACAATAGCATTTTGTGGTTTTCTATCTAGAGAATTCTAAATTTGTGGTTCCTTGGTTAACTAATCCAACCTTTCACTGAATCTTTCTATGGTAACTCTGCTCATCATTTTCTTTCTCTGGTCCCTCCTTTCTCACTATATGCTATTGCCTTAGTCTTCTTGACAGTCCAAGAAGCCCGGGGTTTTTTGTAGCTGAGAGTTGGAATTGGTTTTATAACCCCTTAGGATTGAAGATCATCCTCTCAAAGTATTGCACAGAATGTAACACTTTCCAAATGCGGTGTCTAGTGTGATACCGATATGAGACAACCTTACTCCCTGTAATCAAGATATTGTATATTTCCTGGCAAGTAAATTTCAAGCCTTTTGGCTCTACAGATTCTCTGTTTCTTGGTTTAGAGGAAATTTAGCAGGTGATGTGGTATAGTATGGAGTCACTTATATGTTAAAAGCTACATTGTGACATGGGAGATTTCAGTGATGAAAAAAACGGAAGTGGGAAATCTGCAGTTGGCAACTTGATTAAGGAGAACTTTCTAGAAATGTAGGGGCAAGACACTGATGTGTTAGAAGAGGGAAGATGGTAGCCCTTAAAAAGAAACAGTGTGACATACATGCTGAAGGAACCATAGTAACTAAGAAGCAACTCAACGATGATTAATGACTAATATTGAAAAAACATTCTGGAAGCAGTGATCCAAAAAAGGCTGGGAGAACTATAGAACTGTGCCCAAACCTCCTTTTTGGAATTCTTTTCAATGCTTGTGGAGATTTTGGAGAATGGAGATTGTATAAGACTTTTTTGCTGTGATACATAATCTGAAGAATTCATGCTTGTCACATAATCTTATTTTTCCCATAGCAGTGGTAATAATATATTTGAACGTCTACTATGGGCTAAGTACCATTGAAAACATTATTTACCACCACTTATAAGATGCAAGTTATAATCATTTTTTATGGGAAAACTGAGTCTTACAAAGTTTAGATAACTTGATGTGGGCCAAGTTTTGGACCTGGGTATAAGTTCTGTGAAGGCAGATATTATAGCTGTTTTGTTCACTTGGTACCCCTGGGGGCTTGAAGAGGGTCTATCACATAATAGGTGCTCCGTAAACATTTGTTGACTGGATTAATGATTCCCATATCTGAATGTTTTTTACTCCCTCTTTTTCAGTATTTCATATTGAGATTATTTAAGAGTTTGGGCCATGGCTCTCCTAGTTCTCTATAATGGATATTCCAATGGGTTCTGAGAGTAGGAAGATATTAGATGAAGGTAGTAATGTTGAACTGGTGAGCTGAAGGTCCTTGCAGGTGGGAATAGGCTAAGGCTGGCATAATTATATAGAACTCACGGCAGACCTAGAAAGGTAAGTCATCATTTAGTAAATGGCTTTGTCCTTCCATTTGATAGATTTCATACAGGAATCTTTAACCTAGGAAGTATCGTACCCAAGGGGGTTCATGGGAGGTTCCCAGGAAGCCCACTGATTACTGAAATTGCATGTAAAGTTGTATGGTGATGTATTTTTCTGGGAGGAGGGTACACCATTTCTAGGGGGCTGTGACACTAAAAAGATTAACAGTATTCAATGAGAACACTTATCATTTACCTTCTGCTCGACCTCAAAGTGTATTTTTTTGTAATATTGTAGTATTTTTTTGTAATTTTGTAATGTTGTAGTATTTTTGTGTAATATTGGACTTGACACATTCTTTTTGTTGATTTTTATTAAAAGGAGAAATTTCATTTTGTCCTACACATAGTGAATTTTAAATTATTTTTAGGTATAGTTGACATTTCCGAGCTTAGGCCTGGGGCACTTCTCTTACTGAAAAACCTATGTCACTCAGAAGCCCAGAGAAAATATTAATTAATTTCCAATTTACTTGGAGGCAGGATGAAAATAATAGGTTGGTCTCTCCTTCTGACCACCCAAGATGCCAGCCACCCTGAATGCTTTTTCTTGTCCCTTCATGTTTTGGATCCAAACTAGCTAAATCAGGATCTTTTAGAGGTTTTCTCTAAATAAGCTAGCAAGCATTTACCTGTTTGAAACAAAACCCACAGACTTGCTTGCCTAATTTTGGCAACCAAAACCCTGTGGCTGCGAGCAAGTTTGCCTCTGCTTTGATCCATGATGTGTATGACAATATATTTTTTGGCTGTTCTAAAGCAGACTGCCAATTAGATCCAAATGTGTCAGACAGACTCAGAGAGGGTACTAGTGGCCAAGTTTCCATTAGTGGTTACTACTGATCGATGCCTGCAGCTTTCTGTTCATGTACAAATAGAAACCTATTCTCGTCTTTGATCTTGGGGTTGGGAGTTGAGGTAATGAGGAGAAAGTCCCGGAACACAATTAAATCTCTTTTTATCTCTCAACTTGTAACTTTTGTTTTCCATTTAACACAGGAAAGACTCTGAATATTAGGAAGTTGTGATTCTCTTGTTCAGACTAGGGCATGCTTTTCATTTGCTCAGATACAGAAGGATATAGGGAGAAGGAAACCATGTTTATGGAAACACAGCTCTGTGCCTGTAACGGTGTTAGATGCTTTCCCACGTGACCTCATCGAATTCCCTAACAACTCTAGAAAACGAGGATTCATATTCCACATACTGTTAAGGAAACTGCGTTTCAGAGGAGAGGGAGAAAAATACATTCTTCTGTGTTGTGCACATTGTAAGTGGCAAAACAAGTTGAAACAGGCAACTGTTGGCCTCAATGGCCTGTGGTATTTCCACTCCACGGTATAACAATGTAAGTGATTATGGTGTTAATCCTCCTGGTACTGCAAAAGAGCTTTATGAAAACCTTGAATGCACAATGGGAATGGGAACTATTCTGAACAGTTTATTTAGTCTAGAAGCTTACCTGTTAGTCATCATAGACCAATACAAAAAAAATCAGAAACCTAATTTCTAGATTTTAGCCTTTGCATTAATACTTAGAAATAAGCTGGTTGGTCTATCTATCTATCTATCTATCTATCTATCTATCTATCATCTATCTATCTATCTTAGTCTCTGCCTATAGTTTCTGAAACCAGAATCTTGTTCTGAGAAGTAAACTGTGCAAGGGGAAAGGATGAAGGAGAAAAAAGCCAAGCGAAGCTCTTTTCTTTGTAATGAGTCACATTGCCTGCACTTGGATTTTCATTGACACCAGCTAGGACAGTTTCTGCCCCTCCTCTCTCAAGGAAGACCTTAATGATGGTTCACAGGGCCTGAATCTTATCTGTGGTACCAATTAATTCTGGAAACTAAAAGTGTACTCATTTGAATTTATGTTTAAAATTTTTTTCTTTCTCCCTTCTATACTTATTTTCTAGGGAAGTAATTTGACATTTGGGTCTGCATTACACCAAAGTGAGTGAAAGATACTTTGCTACAGTTTTTCAGGGAAGGGAGGTTTATTTAGCTGTGGTAAATAGCCTAGAACAGAGGTTGGCAAACTTTTTCTGTAAAGTGCTATATCGTAGGTACTTAAGGCTTTGTAGGCCATACGGTCGTTGTGGTTACAACCCAACTGTGCTGTTGTAGTGTGAAAGCAGCCAGTCAACACACAAATGAGTCAGTACGGTTGTGTTTCAATAAAACTTTATTTATACAAACAAGAGAGGGGCCAGATTTGGCCCCTGGGCTGCGGTTTGCCAAACTTTGGCCTAGAACATATCTCAGGTTTTTCTGTGTGTTTGACACCTACTGCCAAGCACATAGTAAGTGCTCAATAAATAATAAATGTTTTTAAATAACTGCACATGTAAAGGAACAATAGAACTCTTTCCAGACTTTATAACTAGCAACTATGTTATACATTAAGGAATGAGTTGGTAGGAGTAGAGTCAATCTATAGATAGAAGAATAAAGCATGAGAGGTTAGGGCCTCAAGAAGCTGCAGGCAAATTTTCATGTAGAATTCAAGCTCCCTGACTCTAATCAGTGGTGCATTTACTGAGCTCCTTTGGTGCATGCAAGTTTATATTATTTTACCATTTATTTTAAGGAAATCTATGTCTTTCAAAGAGAACAGTATTAATTTCTGTTGCATCAGATAAGCTCCTCTGGGTTGCAAGAGATAGAAAACCCAGTTCAAACAAGCTTAAACAATACAGGGAAGTTGTTGGCTGATGAAACAGAAAAGTCTTGATATAGAGTAGGCTCCAGGCAAGCTTGACTCAGGCACCCAAAGTCACCAAGAATCCAGTTCCTTTCTGCCTCCTTGTTCTGCCTATCACTTGGTCATCTTCATTGTCAGATTCCACCCTATGGGGTGCTCCTTAAGGTTTTCTTGCTTGGGATGGTGGAATAGGGAAAATGAACTAACTCCTCCTCAAACTTTTGCTGACCTTGGCCAATTGAAGAAACAGAGCACAGATAAAAAATGGACTAACGTGTCCTGGCTGGTGAGTGGGAAGCCGAATGAAACTGGGCAAGTCAACTGAATATTTGGCAGTCCTGAAGACTGGGAACAGACCAGGGAGTAGACGCATTCTAGGGAGAGGAACATCTTTGGAGGTATGCAAGAGTCCAGCAAGTTTGCTTAGTCCAAAGTTGTTTAGAATCACTGGAGTATAAAGAGTAGGGGGGATGTAAGGATGGATGGACAGGTAGGAGAGGACCAAATCCTGAAGTGACTTGAAGAAATCAGCTTTTATCTCCAAGATAACTGGGGCATTGCTAAAGTTTGAGCAAGGTAGTGACGAGATGAAACTTACGTGTTAGAAAAATTATGCTGATAGTTTTGTGGAAGGAGGTTGAGGGAGAAGTAGGGAGAAAAGCAATGAACCTGATACAATTAACTGGATGTAGAATATGATGGTGGGTATGAACAAGAGAAGAAGAGTAAGAGAGCCATTTAGATAGAATGAACCTGCTGGATATGGGGGAGAGTAAATCAACCAGAATGACACTGGTCTTCTATTTCAGGAGCTGTGTGCATGGTAAGGCCACAGACCATGATAAATAAATATTTCCCTGCATTTCCTTTTGAGGGCACGGACATGGGAATCTGGGATGTCTTGTTTATTTTTCCAGATATGCTGAATGGGAAGAACCCGAATAAAGGTGACAGTCTCCAAACAGTATTCTAGTTGCTCAAGTCATAGTAGAGTCTATGCAAGGTCTGTAACCAGTTTATACCCATGGTCCATGGGTAGACTGATGGTCTGAATGATAAGTGAAGAGCCCAGGACAGATAGAATTCAGAATAGCCCCAGAGCCCCTGGCTACTCAGTCTTTTCAAATACTACTGGGTGGAAACCACTGTGAGGGAAACTTTTCTGTCTAACCTTTTTTGGCTTCTGTTGCTAATAGAACATATTCTAGGCATCAAAGCCATTGTCGGTTCTGAAGGAGAAAAATGCCTCTCTTCGGCTTTTGTAAATATCCTGGCTGGGGGATTCACCATATGCAAATGCCTTAGGCATCCTGGCGGTGAGGGCACAGAACACTGTGTCCATCTGTGACTCAGCCAGGCCCCACAAAGAGCAATCACCAAACCCGCAGAGGGAGAAGGAGAATTGGAAGGAACCTCGGCATTGTTCTGGCCGTGGGAACATATGTTGGGAATATTGTTCCAGCCACTGCAAAAGGGCTCCCAGCATTGCTTCCCAGGAAACATCACGCGTTACACTGGTGACAGTAGCAGCCGCACAGGTTGAATGACCACTGGGGGAGCGGTGGACAGATGCTCACATAGCAGTGTGGGCAGTTATGGCTTTGCAGGACACCATCCCCCTCCACAGGGGCTCAGCTCAGCATGCCTCTAAAGGCCTGAACGGAAAGAATTGTGGGTGGGAGCCAAAGGAACACATTATTTAAGAGAGATTGGTTCTTTAGTTAGAAAATGCTTAGAGATATGGCAGAAAGGATTCTAAATTGAAATGCAGTGACATTCTCATTAGATCCAGGAAGTCTTTGAAAGTTTCAGACTGAGTTAGTTGCTTTTCAGGTAAAACCAGTCCCCAAGCCATAGCTGAATTGGTAGTGCAGCATTAGGCAAATAGGCAGATGTGGCATACAAAGAAATACGAAAGACAGCTATGAATGTTGGAGAAGAAAGCTTTTTTCTACTCTCCACCTTCCTTACTTCTCTGGATCCTTCTTTCTTGTCTATTAACAATGCTGTCTCCTGGCCGGGTGCGGTGGCTCACCCCTGTAATCCCAGCACTTTAGGAGGCCGAGGCAGGTGGATCACCTGAAGTCAGGAGTTTGAGACCAGCCTGGCCAACATGGTGAAACTCCGTCTCTACTAAAAATTAAAAAAATAAATAAAAATCAGCCGGGTGTGGTGGCAGACCCCTGTGACCCCAGCTACTTGCAAGGCTGAGGCAGGAGAATCACGTGAACCCAGGAGGCAGAGGTTGCAGTAAGCTGAAATTGAGTCATTGCACTCCAGCCTGGGCAACAAGAGTGAAACTCCATCTCAAAACAACAACAACAACAAAAACCTCTCTCCTGATATTATGGCAAAAAAAGAGTTCCCTGAGACTTGGTTTTAGATACAAATGAACAAATGAAGTAGTAGGGGTTCTGTTCAATCTAGTTCAGCATCCTCTGTTGAATGTTCACTATGGGTGGGGCATTGTGCTATGGATGAAGGTCAGGGGAGGTGGTAAAACAAGACACAGTCCATATTCCCAAGGTGCTCATGGTCTATGGTGGAAGACGGGCATCTTTTAAAGTAAATGTTACACAAATCAAACTGTAGTAAGTGCTCTAAGAAAGGTATAAACAAGATAGAAAGACAAGTGAAGGTATTCTGACTAGAGACATAGGAGAGATGCAGGAAAGAACTGACCTGGGTAGAAAGATGGAGTAAGAGGGAGTACAAGAGCAAGATGGCAACAGTGAGAGATAGACAAGGCACTAGAATGTTCTGAGAGTAAACGTCCCCACATAAACACTGCTGGGTTGGGTGGCATGGCAGAGAGCCCCCCATGATTAACTTGCTTCTCTCAGGGTATTGGAATTTGGACAGTTGCTCTTCCATGTTTAGAAAAGTTTAACACCTGACTGAGAGTCTGAGACAGGCTAAAGAAGGGCTGCTTCTCTTTGGGGATGGGGGGGTTCCCCAAGAACAGACTAAACACAAAGGCTCCTCTGACCTTTCACAGTTAAATGACTGTGCCAGGACAGGAGAAAAGTAAGAGTTTTTCCTGGTCTGTCTTTCCTTAGTTAATATTTATCAAGAGTCTTTCCCGGGTGCTGTGGAAACCCCCTGATCACAAGGAATGTGAAGTAAGATGGAGGAGATACAGAAGTTCATTTTATCGCTTTAAATATGACACTGATGTTTTTCAGAGACCCTGGAGATCCTGAAACCATTCATCTATCAAAGCCTTTCTCTTAGGCCTCTATTCTGTGCAAGCCATGAAAGAACAGGCCTTCATGAAGTCCTGCTTTATATATTTTTTGAGACATGCATTTCTGAAAACTTGACTAAATTACATGCTTGCCTGATTTTGATTCAGCGACTGCCTCTAGAGATGATTGGGTTGGAGTATTATGAGGAATTTTCACAGTCAACAAAGCCCAGCCTAAGAAAAGTGGAGAAATGCAGGTGCCAACCCACAAGTCCTACAGAAGACGAGGGGTGGGGTGTGGAGTGTGGACAGGGCAGAAAGTCACATTTCTTGAAGAACTTTATTCACCAGGCACTGTGCTAGGTACTTTAGAGGCAATCCTTAGTCTCCACTATGTCCTGAATGAAATAGGTGGCGTCCCTATATAACAATGAAGAAACTGAGACCTGAGTGGTTAAGTAACTTGCCTAAGGCTCATCTACTCAGCAACGATGCAGCCATTATTTGCAGGCCAGAATCCAAGACTTACTACCTGCTCAGCTGCCCTGGGGAGAGAGATGCTCTATCAGAAAACAAACAATGCTATTCTTTCATTGTGCTAATACCAGGAAAGGAGGAAGTGCAAACAGTACTACCCCTCCAACAACCTTGCTGCTGCTAGGGCAAGACTTCTCAAACTTTTTTGTCCACCACTGTAGTAAGAAATACATTTTAAAGGAAGACCCAGTGCAGTAAAAGCATTCTTTGGGTGTAACAGATTGGAGATTTGTTTGCACTTTTGGACAAAGGAATTTTCACAGCGTCTTTCCTCTTTTGCATTCATTTCTCTGGCTAAGGACCCAAGGTTACCATTTTATGACTTATTTTTCCCATAAAGGCTGTTTGGTTCTATGATCTCCAAGAGCCTTTCACTCTACTTGTGTGTAGGGTTACATCCCATAATATATGCTACATCTTCACCTTCCTGAGAACAAAGGGCGCTAGTGTAGCCCTAATCTGTGGACGACATTCGCACAGACACAGCTCTGAGGGTGTGTGCATACCAGGCAGGTTAACGCTTGAGGAGGGCTCCCTGGTCCTACCCCTACTGTGGGGCATAGACTATTTTTAGATGCAAAAGGTTGGAAAAGCAGTTGCTCATTCCTGTTAAAGTATTATATCAATTTTCTTTTTAAAGGAACAGCTAAACTATATTCTCTAATGTGTACACAATCCTAGAGGAATTTCGAATGTGAGAAAGTTGATCATGTCTGCTTTTTAAAAAATTTTCCCTTATCTAGGTTAGGTATATAGATTTCCCCCTTATGACTTCTGCTTTTTAAATCAGCAATTTTAAACTTCAACCACTGAATTTTTTGCTAGAGTTGGTGGTCCCTGGTGCCATCCCACATAGTGTTGAAGAGGGTTGGGGAGAGAGGTTTGAGCTGGGCTTTATGGTCTATAAAGGGGACCCCATCTGAATATCATGCTTCCCAGATTTGTGGGAAGGAACCTGCAGGCACAATCTTTTTGAAGCAACTTTGTGTGCTACGACGTGCCAGGCAGATAGAAGCAATGATCACTATTAGATGTGGCGCTAAGAGAAACGCTCTTTATCCTGATGGTAAAAGATGGCAGGCATTTCCACGGTACAAATGAGGATTGTAACAAGTTGCTGCTCTATACCTGCTCACAAAACCTGTTACTCTATACTTGACCAATAAATCAAACATTTACTGATTCCTTATTATATGCTAAGCATTGTGCCAGGTTTTTGTGGAGGCTGAAAAAATATGAGATATGCTCTCTGCACTTTAGGTGCTTATAATTGAGCTTCAGGGAGAATATAAATGAAAAAAAAAGGGGGGAAAGTCCATCATTACAGGATGGCATGTAATTTAGTGCTAAATGGTGTGCTGCAGACCATGAGAGAAAAACTGAATGGTCAGAAGAGTCTGAGGAACTCAGACCTGCCTCATGGTCTGTGAAAGAACATCTGTGTTGGAAACCAGAGAGAGGAATGAGGAAGCACCAGAGATCTGTTTATCTGAAAAACTCTACTCAGTAACCTGTAACCCTTGGGTTTTATCTGAACTTCTTTGTGGTATGGATTAAACTCAGGGCTCAAGACAACCCATGCACTATAGCACCGACTGAAGGTCTTGGTAAATAACTTAATTGAAGGACCATGACTTCTGCATCTTGGTGTCTTAGTCTGCACAGCCTGCATAACAAAATGGCTGAAACAATAGTAATTTTATTTTTCCCAGTTCTGAAGGCTAAGGAAGTCCAAGATCAAGGTTTTGGCAAGGAGGGTTTCATTCTGAAGATGCTTCTCTTTGCTTGTAGGCAGCTGCCTTCTTGCTGTGTGCTCACATGACCTCTTCTTTGAGAGAACTCTGGTCTCTTTCCTTCCTATAAGGGCACTGATCCCGTCATGGGGATTCTATCCTCATGACCACATTTAAACCTCCCAAAAGACCCCACTTCAAAATATCAATACATTGGGGGCATCAACATATGAATTTTGGAGGGACACAAACATTCAGTCCATAACACTTGGTATGCTCAAGTTGTATGATGGAAAGGAGAAAGGGAGAAGCTTACCAGAGGGTCCACTTCCTCAGTGAACTTTGCTATAGAGAAAGTGCATCCTAGCTACTCTATCCTTATCATTTGATGTGCTCAGTTCTTTCAAGGGCACACTGATTTCAGCATCTTCGTCACAGTTGAAATCAAGGCTCTGAATGTTAAATTGGAAGGCTGCTGTGCACCAATTTTTGTGTTTAGTATTAAGGCCTCTTGAATGCATGCATTTGAGAAATGTATACTGCTCTGTGCAAATCATACAATTTATCCATCAGCTTCCATCATTAATTTAACATATGGGTAGCAGAGAAGCCACTACTCACTCAGTTCTCAACTGACTGCCTTAATGATACTTTCTCCCCTCTCCTTGGTTCTTCCACTTAGTATTTCTAGTGTCATCTTCCTCCTATTTGATTCTTCTTCACTGCCTCTTCCTCCTTGCTCAGGAAGACATGAATAAAGGAGCAGTGAGTTGTTTGTTTCTTTATTTTTCTGCCTGTGTACTAGAAGGAGCCAGACCTGGTACATTCATTTGAGATAAGCAGGGTTGGGTTGTAGTTAAATGTTTGCAGAGAATGTTCCAAGGAAAACAGAGTGTGGGGGTTTAGATGGGGAAAGTGCCCTCTGACTCAGTATCAGATGAGGCCTCTGTTGTGGTGCTGGGAAGGTGGTGCTTGGGCTATGGAGAAACAATCCCACAACCTGAATAATAGCCTGTGGCCAACAGAATTCTGTGTCTTTTCTTCCAAGTAAAGCCGGCTACTGGGCAAATTCCAACTCGGGTGAATTCCAACTCGGGTGATCCCATTGTTTTCAACATTAATCTTTCTCAGAAATATTGAGTTTTCTAAAGTGTTTTGCCAAGGCGGCCCTTGGAAACCTGTCTATGCTTCTGGATGAACCAACCTAAGTCACATCACTCCAGATATCATGGAGGATATCCATATGGTTATATGGAATCATAGAAACTTGTGGACGGAGGAAACTTAGGGATTATCTAGTCCAACCTTCTTGATTTCAGGTAAGGAAAGCAAAGCTCCCTGGCTGGTGTCTTTTGCCAAGTGGCAAAAGAACTGGGCCTCTATCTGGGCTTCCTGACTCTCACTCAATTCATGGTTCTGTTGAATATGCCCTGGTTTGGAAAGTCTATGTTTTGTTTTGTTTTTCAGTTGCGATGGGCTTCCTTTGAGGATTGCCTGGTATTTTAGCAAAATGCTGGGAATTTTACAAGCTCATGGTTTAATAGCCAGGGTTGGCATTGATTTCACCTCTAGCAGAGCTAGTAGCGGATATAGAGGTGATAAATAAAGCTTAGAAAATGTGCTGGGATAAAATCTCTTAAGTCAACAAAACTAAAGCCATGTTTCATTCAAGACTGAATTTTGTTTTTAATTCATTCTGGGGTCAGACTGGAACATAGGCTTTCCCTAGGCAGTTTTCACGGGCAATGGTATGAAGAGCTTCTCTGTCTTTAGGCATTGCGATACATATTGAGGGAGGGGAGGGTATGGTATTAGAGAGAAGGAGAGAAGGAGAGAGCAGTGTAGCCAGGAAGGAAATGGCATTTATGATTTGTGTCAAGAAACATATTTTTCTTCTCTATTATGGCCTTTTTATTGAAATACAGGTTATCTAACATCTTAAGGCTTCCTCTGATAAGAAGGAAAATAAAGATAGATTAACAATGTGTTTTATGGCAGGTTATATGTTCATAAAAGGTCTTTTGACGGGAAGCCAGGAGACCAAGTAGCCTCAGCTGTGCCACTAAGAAGTCAAGAGCACCCAACAAGTCATTTCTACACCTTGACCTCCAGTTTTGTTTTGTTTTTTTTTTTTTTTTTACTATGTTGCCCAGGCTGGAGTGCAGTGGCACGATCTTGGCTCACTGCAACCTCTGCCTCCTGGGTTTAAGCGATTCTTGTGCCTCAGCCTCCTGAGTAGCTGGGACTACAGGTGTGTGGCACCATGCCCAGCTGTTTTGTATTTTTAGTAGAGATGGGGTTTCACCATGTTGCCCAGGCTGGTCTCAAACTCCTGGCCTCAAGATCCTCCTGCCTTGGCATCCCAAAGTGCTGAGGTTATAGGCATGAACTGCCGTACCCAGTCAAACCCCAGTTTCTTTATAGTGTCATGAAGAGGTGCATTATTAATAGATGACTTCTTGGGTTTTTTTCTAGCTTTGAAATTCTAGATTATCACTTAGAGCAAGAGACCTTGTTCCTGAAACCATTCTGATTGGGTTGTGTATTCTGCCACACAGAGCAACGGCTGCTAATGCATACAGTCCAGAATTGCCTGGTTTGCTCATTAGCACCCTGAAGATCATGAGTCCAAGGCTGCCTTCCTTCCCCTACCAGAAGCTGATTAGGAAGCTTTCATAATCTGGAGATGGATGGGATGTCCCAGAGACATCTTGTCCAAAGGATTCTTTCATCCCTTGTCTTGAAGGCTTGTTGTGCTGCAGGCACCTTGCTCAGTGTCTGCCCTGGGAGGGTAGTCCCCTTCCTCTCACAGGACCTCTCACCTGGTGGAGGTCACGAAGGGCTCTTGGCAAGTATTTTTGATTGTTTGAGGCAAGACTCAGGTGGTGTTAAATGAAACTGGCCCAGGGACATTCCCTAATGGCTCAGTGCTCAGCCACTTCACTTTTGGGCCACAGATCAGCCTTTTCTGGCTGCCCCTTGGAACTGCTGATTCCCTCAGGCTGCTACTTCAGGTCTTAGGGCTAGCCCTTCTTTCAGGGAGTCTCTAACACTTGCCCAGCATGTACTCTGTTCACATAGCGTTCTAACTACTCGTCTACATGGCATCCAATGGTTTTTGGCCCCAATCTTACATCTTAAAAACACACACACACACACACACACAGACACACATACACACACACAGACACACATACACACACACACATACACATGCTTTTTTATAAATTTTAATTTTTTTGTTTTTGAGAGACAGGGTCTTGCTCTGTCACCCAAGCTGGAGTGCTGTGGCGTGATCACAGTGTTTGCCACCATGCCTGGCTAATTTTTAAATTTTTTGTAGAGATGGCATCTCACTGTCTCACTATGTTGCCCAGGCTGGTCTTGAGCTCCTGGGCTCAAGTGATCCTCCTGCCTCAGCCTCCCAAACTTCTGGGATTACAGGTATGAGCCACCACACCTGGCCAGGAATGTGAGTTTTCTTGGGTCATAGCTTGGTAGAAAGGTGGTGAGGACCCCTGAGACTATGAGAGGGAGGATAGCAGGAAATACCTCTTGGATATTGAAACATAGAAAACTGTTGATGACAAAAACAAACAAACAAAAAACAAAAAAACCCCCAGAATCCTCTAGGGCAGAAACTTTGAGAACAACACTGCCTAATACTCAATGGTAAGTTTTGTTTAGGAGCTGTAGTCTTCTATTAAACCTAAGGTTTTAGTAAAAGTTTGTTCCATGAGGTAGTAGTGATAGTGTTACTTTGAGTGCTGAGAAGGAGGAGGGAAGGTGGTGGCCAAAGGTGTGGGAATGGGATTAGAAATCAGAGCAGTATCCACGGGAAGCAAAGTGAGAAGTAAGACTGAGAAATCAGCAACAGCAGGAATTTGGAGTGGGATGAACCAGGAGAACATGTCTCCTGGATGCCTGGAAAAATTAGGGAGGGTATTGGATGGAAGATGGCAGATAACTGTGAAAAGGGTGCCCTTAGGTAGACTTGGGGACATTTGGTTTATCTAACTGGGACATCCACACACACAATTGTGTGCAAAATGATCTGGCATCATGCAGTACATTGGATGAGGCTGTGCACTCCTGAACCATCTAAGTCCATGGTTGCACATTAAAATGTCATGTTGAGCTTTAGAAAATACTTTGCCCTGTCCCTTCCCAGAGAGTCTGCTCTAATTGATCAGAAGTGAATCCTAGACACTGAAGTTTTAAAAAAGATCTCAGGTGATTCCTAGTGTGCAGGTAGATTTGAGAAAAATCGACCAAATTGTAATTTTAAGGTGAGTTGCATCCAAGTGATTTTTACTCATTTCTAAGTTTATTTCAATTATAGAGACTGAAGGGTAATCTGGAAGGTATTGTCAGCAAAAGTAATTCCCAAGATAGGTTTATAAAACATCAAAAGTTTATACTCCAAACTATACAACATTTTAAAGCAATATGTGTCAGGGACATGAAGATATGAATAAAGAATTCAACCTAGAGTTTCGTTTTGATTCAGACCAGCACTGTATTGAAAGTTTAATTTCCTTATCTGTCAAATAGAGCTAATCATGGTATCTGCCCAACCTCACAATTTTGGAACTAAACAATAAAGTAATAGATGCAAACCTATTTGATAGATTTAGAAAGTTTTATTTCTAATACCGTGGGGTTTTGTTGTTTTTGTTTTTATGTAGTCCCAGTCATGAAGGATTGTATATGTGTGTATATATATGTACCTATACATATTTAAAGGTATATATGTATTTTTAAAATACCTAATTATATAAATATAACATATTTATAAATGTGTGTTATATATCAGGTATTTATATGTATACTGATAGGTACATTTATATACACAGAAATATATAAAATATATGTCTACATATACACATGTGTATGTATATGTATACAAGGTAGCCACTGGGCCTTTGGAAGCAAGGCCTTTGGAGCCTAAAGAGTGCTATGCCATGCGCAGAGAAACTGCTCAATCACAGGTGCTGATAATTCCCAGGACTACCACCAGCCTCGCCTTTGTGCTGACAAGACTTCCTGATACGTCCTCAAGGATGATCAAATGAACTTCATGCCTTGTTTCTGTTTCCCTTGGACGACTTCTGCGGAAATCATCTCTAGGTAAGGGATTGTTATAATTTAGGATCTTTGAGATGAAGGGCACCGCTTCATTGATTAGGGGGACACAAGATGGAAATAAAGATTTTATTACTTACAGGTCCTGGAGGTTACACGTCATGCCCAGAGGGCACACACTGAAGGCAGGGAGCACACGAAGACAGAGAGAGAGAGGAATCCACGCACTAATGACTTTACTGGGTCCAGGGTGTTATCCAGGCAGGTCTCCAGTGGGAGTTTTACATGGTGGGTTTAGCGAGCAGGCATGAGTTCAGGAGGTCATGCTGTGATGAGCGGTGGTCGCTGTGACACATCTGCACAGTCTATGTGGGCTGTGGGAGTCAGCAGGGCCTGCCCAGCAGGCTGTATCTAGCTGTCACTGGCCAGGGGGTCACCAGGAGGAAGTTGTATAAGGCAGATATCTGGATGGACCACACTGGGGGACTGGGTTTGGGAGTATAGAACTAGAAACTGCGCCAAGGATAACTAAGCCCTGCTTCTGGTATGAGAAAGTTAAATTTATATTCAAAATGCATGTTGAGGCAACATAAAATAAGAATTCACTTTAGGGATATAACCTGGAGGTTAGCATGGGGAATGGGATGCCCTGGAGAACCACGGCCACTTTCCCAGCTCTCAGACAAAAGCATTCACATGGATGTTATAGAGTTTCTTAGAAGGGCCACTGGCAGGAACGACCCTCCCTGCGCCCCCGTGAAGCCCCCCTGGTGCCCCATGAGGAATGGCCCTTCTCAGTAGCTCTTTTCAATTCCTCTCCATCCCAGGTTACCTCTACCGCATTGAAATTCTCAGTGACAGAGAAGTTCTGGGCTCTTCATCCCTGTTTTGGGGCAGGGAATCTCTCTTTTGGCCTTGGGCTGTCCCTAGTAAGGAAGGAGCTCTAACGAGGCTTTTGCGTGTGTGTCAGAAGACGGCCCGCCCGGCGGGAGCGCAGCAGCTCTGTTGTGGGCCCAAGAGGAAGCTCTGTAAGAACAGTCTAAGGGGAGGAACAGGGGTTGGTGGGCGTGCTGCTAAGTCACATTAGGGGATTCCAGTAAACACATGAAAAGAATGTGGTGGTTCCCCTTCTTGCACAACAGCCTAGAATGCACTTTCCATACAGTGCATCCTCAGGAAGGATTAAGAAATAAGGAATTAAGGACATGGTTTTAGGCCCTCATTTCTTTGCTTCTTAGAGCTCTTCTTTCCTCCCTTATCTTGGGGTTTTTCAAGGTATTCAAAGTCCAAGGTTGAAGCTGGGATTTAGGAAGGTCACTCTGGGTTTTGTACACCTTGTCTTAGGTATTCAAGAGAGTTCAAGAGAGGGCAGTGGCAATGGGCTGAGAGAACATCTACCTTCAACCTCATTCCCCTGTTGCCAGCAGCAAGATGACCAATGCTGGCTGTAGATATGGTTACCTTTGGTCCCCATGGAAGGTCTGTGGGCCTGGAGGTGCAGGTGTGGGACATCAGGGCACCCCCCTGGCACTACCATTTTGTTCTTCAAGGCTCCTTTTCCACAGCTTCTGGAAAGCTCTTAGTGTTAGAAGGAAATGGTCTTTGGACCACTGAGAGACAGAGGTCTGCATTGAAGTCTGAATCCTGCTTCTGGTTAACCCTGGGACCCCAGGCCATTTCCGACATGTCATCCCCCTTTCCCTGTTTACCTGTTGAATGGAAACACTCTGTCAATTGTAAAGTTTTACACAGAGTTAAAATATTATTGTTAAGATTTGGTGCTTACATGGAGGTTAGCTTGATTTCTATTGAGCACATGTATATGTGGTGGGAGAAGAACTTCAACAGGGAGTTAAAGGGCAGAAAATGTAGTATATGTGCTGTGGAAGCGAGCACAAGTTCAGAAAATTTAAAAAGGTGGCTGCTGGCCAGGCGCGGTGACTCACGCCTGTAATCCTAGCACTTTGGGAGGCTGAGGCGGGTGGATCACATGAGGTCAGGAGTTTGAAACCAGACTGGTCAACATGGCGAAACCCCGTCTCTACTAAAAATACAAAAATTAGCTGGGCATGGTGGCGGGCGCCTGTAATCCCACCTACTTGGGAGGCTGAGGCAGGAGAATCACTTGAACCCAGGAGGCGGAGGTTGCAATGAGCTGAGATTGTGCCACTGCACTCCAGCCTGGGCGACAGAGCAAGACTCTGTCTGAAAAAACAAAGATGCGGCTGCTGACAGGCATGGAGGGAAAAAAGAGCAGAGTGGATACTTTTCACAGAGTGTGATCAGTTACATAGACCAGAGGGAAGAAGTTGGGGGACAGAAAGGGGGAAAAGCTATCTGGGCCTTAAGTTAAAATCTATGAGAGATGACTTTTTTAGTGGGAGGAGCTGGTGACTTAAAAACTCTCTCTGCCTACAGGGGCTCACATTTGACTGTTAGAGACTTTTTCCTTTGGATGAAACATGGTTCTTTCACCACAATTCTCATTTAAAATATAGATATTTCTTGAAGGGGTAACATGTTAAGCTATCTGTTCCTTTTCCTGTTCATTTTCCTACTGACAGGGGCAGCCTGGGTAAAAGTGATGGCACAGAATTATCTGGAAAGGGAAAATTGAAATCAGGATGTGGAACAGAGGACTTTAGAGACTCTTCTTCATCACTTTGCTCAGGTTTTAGTTTCACTGGGATTTGCTGAGAGGACACGGAATGAGTGTCCCAGGGTGTCTGCCTGAGACTGGAATTGAGGAAGGGGTGACATGTTAACCAGAGAACTGGGAGGGCAAATCCCTGGTATCCAGAAGCTGAATAGCACTTCTGTTCCCTCACTGTATGCTATTGAGTGTGTTGGCCCAGCATGGTGGAAACACCGCATTCCCAGGCTGAGCACCTCATGCTTCTACAGAGAAAATGCTTTTCCGCCTCAGCTTGTGTCACGCCAGATGCACTCTGATCTCAGAGGGAAATGTGTGCTACTGGTAATTAATAAATAACCTATCACGGTTTACAAAAACCTTTCAAATCCAGCACGGCATTTGGTTCTCATGTGTTCCTCTCGGGGTGCTAGATGAAATTCTGACTCTAATTCCTCTAGTAGATGAGGAAATGAGAACGTGGAGTTGCTTAAGATTACTCACTTGGAAAGTCATGGAGTTACCCGGAAGCAATATGGCTCGCCCTTGCACCAAATCTTACTGTTGACAATGACGATGGTGGGTGCTTCTCTTACTAGAATATCAGTTTATTTCTCCAGCTCTTCTCTGAGGAAAATAATACCCCTGAGGACAAATTTGAGGCACTGTTACGTGAAATGCTGACTCCCTGAGAAGGAAGGGAATGTTGGAAGCCAAGAATGCTTGTGCAGTTCCTCTCATGCTGCAGTTTTCTGGTGCCATCTGCTGCTCGGTTCAAGTAATGGCAGACGAATGGCTCTTGGTTGAAGGAAGGCAATGGTTGTAGTGAAGTGTGTCTTTAGGGTAACAGAATTGAGTTTTTATCAAACTGGGGTGTGTGTAGGTCATTGTACTCATTTCAGTGGTTTATGAGGACTTTTTAAAAGTTGTCTTTTCCCAAAGACACTAGGATTGCAAGGAAAGATCTGATGTGCAACTCACGGTATGCTATGCTATTAATTATACCCATGAATAGTTGCATGTTAAGAGAGATAGAGAGAAAGAACAATAATTCATTCCAAAGGAGGGATCCCTCCAGTAGACTCTGAGCTATTTGAGGGTAAGAACCAACTTAGTTATCTTCATACCACTAACCTACCAAGTGCCTGCCACCAGTTGTGGGCACCAGTGAAATATATGCTCATTCTGTCACTGATGGTACAATTTTGGGCACAGTGGCATATGCATGAGACTACGTACATCCGCCCTGGCCAGCAGTCTTCTCAGAACATGAGTGAGTTAGGGAATTCTTCTCTTATTTCCACAGAGGCAGGTAGCCTGAGCATGGGGGATATACACCTTTAAGAGACAAATACAATCCAGTTCTTTACAAAGGACAGGGCTGGATTTTGTTTTTAGAGGCCAGTTAAGGAATGTGAAAAGATGACAGCATTTAATCCATAAAATGAAGAGAATGTGACATAATCCATTTGTAGGCCCCATTCTTAATATCCACAATTAGTATTAGAGACAGGGACTCTAGCCGAGGGATGGGGCAGG
This sequence comes from Pan paniscus, assembly GCF_029289425.2. Classification (NCBI taxonomy): domain Eukaryota; kingdom Metazoa; phylum Chordata; class Mammalia; order Primates; family Hominidae; genus Pan; species Pan paniscus. Next base: position 33,164,334 of record NC_073254.2, read on the forward strand.
AATAGGTCCTAAGTTTAGGAAAGTTTCCACTGGGGCAGAGATTCCCAAGATATTTCTCTTGCCTGTAATGAGAAGATACAGAAGGGAGACTTGGAAACAGTTTGTTCTTTGGACATCTTGCTCCTGCTAACCACCTGTGTAAGGCATCACCAGGCGTCCCTAGCCCTAGATTTCACCCAGCTACTTCTTGTGGGCTGTGGGGAGGGTATGGAGCAGCATCTGCTAATGTTGAATCTAACATTCACATAGAATGGCTTGGGGCCTTTCTGTTAGGAAGTGGGAATATCTCTGAGGAGGCAGAGTCTACAGGCCTAAAATGAGAGTGAAGATATTTCCCCTTCATTTTATTTTTACACTTAATTCAGCAAACAGCTATGTGCATGAACAGGTGTGTGAGTTAAAATATGCCTTTACATGTGACTATTTAAAGGAAACTTAATTCTTTTGAAAAGCAAAGAATCTTTTTGCAAAGTAAATAATCATGACACAATTCAATTGATAATCTATGAGTTAGCTAGGATGTATTCATTAAAAGGTCTTTGTTGTTACTCACATTTTATATGTTTAAGGGAATATAGAAGGACATTTAGTCTTAGACCAATAAATGGATTAGCTGGTAAGTATTGAGGCAAAAATACATGTTCTTATTTATAAAATTATAAGATTATCTATACAAAATTATATAATATTAATATTATAAATATACATTATAAATTGGTTTCCAGATCAACTCTCCAAAATCAATGAAATCTATGATACAGATGAAATCATAACATTTGTAACTAAAACAAGTAAGAAGAATGCTGATAGAATGTTCAAAATTATAAAGGAGATAAAAATATTGAGTAGAAATATGTGCTTAATTCTCATTAAGATGTTTGAGTAAATGTTTGAGTATTAAAAACACAAGAAGAGATTTTTGTAAAGCTTGAAGAACTCCAAGAATTTGAGATGTTGGTGCCTTGATTCTTGTGGCTAATTCAATCTAAAACCGTGTAGCTTTCCTGTCTGGGTAGATATGTATATTAGCTTTTACTTATGAATTAGGCAATTTCTCTCTCAGAATTGAAACAGAGGAAGTAAGGAGAGATTTCCCTGGACTTACTAGGTAAGATCTAGAAGACAAAGATGGAGGAATAGAGTTGGACAAAAATATGTATGGGTGTGATCTTGGTCTGTGAGTGATGACTGGCCTGTAAGTGGAAAAATTAAGAAAATCAGCTCATGAGAGTTTGCACACTTCCTTGATTCCTGAAAGAAGAGAATCTTTATCTGCTGGAGTTTCCATGTTGACTGACAGTCATATATGTTAAAAGGAGAACAACATTTTACATGTTTAATGACTTTTGGAAAGTCATTTGCAAAGTTTTTTTTTTTCTTCACACAGCAACATTATACAGTGGTTTGGGAAAGGAATTTCAATTCAGGAATTTTATTTAAAATCAAAATTCAATTGCCTTCCCTAAACTCCTTTAAAGTTGCTATTTTTTATTCTGATACCACCAGTGAAGGGCCTAACTCAGGCTTCTCAGGATGACATCCCAATAAAATCCCGTGGCAACCAAGCTCTTCGCGACAAGTACTCAGCCGCCTTTCTATCTCTGTGTGTGTCGAACAGGCAGACAGCCGTGAGTCATCAAATACACACTGGGGTCATTTGGGAGCTAATCTTTATAAAGATGAAAACTGCATCTGAATGTTTATTGATGTCTTCACTTCAGTGCAAGATAAAGAAGCTCCGTCAAGTAACGCAGTGGGCCCTCAAAGTGTGGTCCTGGGACCAGCCATGTCAGCATCACTAGAAAACTTGTTAAAAAAGCAGTTCTCCAATGAGCACACATGGACACAGGGAGGGGAACTCACGCACTGGAGCCTGTCAGGGAGGCGGGTTGCGGAGGGAAAGGGAGAGCTCAAGATAAATAGCTAATGCATGCTGGGCTTAATACCTTAGGCGATGGTGAAGCGGCTACGTTACCTGGGGTATATATCCTGGGGTTCGTTGTGGTGCTTCAGGAAAATTTAGGACACAGACACACATGAGGAGTTTAGGAGCAGAGGTTTAATAGGCAGAAGAGAAGAGGAAGATAAACAGCTCTCTCTATAGGGAGAGGGGTCTCCGAGCGGAAAGGACCCGGCCAGCGGTAAATGTGCCAGGTTTTACAGTCAGATTTGAGGACGTGGTGTCTGATTCACATAGGACTCACAGATTGGCTCGTTTAGGTACGATGTTTACATAGTGCATGGGGAAGGCTGGTTCCCCGCCCTAATCTTATTATGCAAATGGGCTTTCCAGTTCATTGGGGACATCTTGTCTGCTCCTCACTGTACACGTGGCTGACAAAGAGAAGGGAAGATGGAGCTGCCATCTGAACATGTGTAGTCCCTAGTTCCTGCCAGGATTCACCCATGCAAGCTCCCAGCTTGCTTGTTTATGTCTGCAGCTTAACTTTACAGGCTACTCTGTTAGAACATGATTTTGGGCTGCTTTTCATTTAAAAAAAAAAAAAAGGTCTTACCATGGACTCCCATACCCTTACTATCTGCCTAAGTGATTTCTTCTTAACTCCTATATCAATGGGCTGATAGGTGCAGCAAACCACCACGGCACACGTTTACCTATGTAACAAACCTGCACATCCTGCACATGTATCCTGGAACTTAAAATTAAATTAAAAAATTAAAAAAAAAAGCAGTTCTTGGGCCCCATTCCAGACCTCTTGAATCAGAAACTTGGGAAGGAGGGTTCAGTAATCTGTGTTTTACTACATCCTCCTGGGGATTGTGATGCAAGCTCAGTATTGAGAACCACCGAGTAATGTGTGAATGAGGTCAGGAGAGCTAAAGAAGTAGGCTAAGGGGAGAAGTCAGTTCAGGCTAATTCACTCCAAATCACCAACGTTATTATATATCTGAAAGAAAATTGAAAGGAAGTCAATTCAGGCTAATTCACTCCAAAACACCAATGTTATTATATATCTGAAAGAAAATTGAAAGGAATCTTAAGAATGATCTTCCTCAGGGTTAGGAAATAAACTAAACACAGCCTGAGGAACAGTGGGAAAGGATGGTGGATACTACCACCAATTTTCTCTTGGGGTTGAAGCTGGAAGTGTTAATCAGGTCTACCATACCTTATCTAAAATTTCAACGTCACCAAAGCTCTGGCAACTAAGAATTTTACTGTAAGTTTGGTACCAAATCTCATTGGTGGCAAAATCTAACCAGAGTTCATGTGAGGCTTTACATTCATCATATTTATCCCACTTCGAGTGAATATTCATATTTTGCTTTAATTATCAACTTAGTTGTAGGATAGCTCTGCTGGGGAGGCAGTGGGTCTGAGAGCCACTACTAAGGAGGAAGTTTAGCCCTTCTCTGTCCAGTGCTCCCCAGATTGCAGTTTCCTTGGGCACAAAGCCATAGCTTCAACCACTTTGAGGCCCAGTAGCTTACACGGAGCCCTGTGTGCTGAATGAATGGGAAAGTTCCTATCATGAAAAGGTGTCATCAAAGAGGTCCAAGTGACCTCCAGTTTTCAGAGTTGAGGAAGTTACCTTTGCCGTCATCACACCAGGCCACTGAACTCTCAGAGCAAAGACCAACTGGAAGTGAATGTAGAGATTACCCTTCCCCTCCTTAGAAAAAAAAAATTAACTAAACTCTATCCTTTATTTCAGTTGCATAGTTTTTCTGTAATATCCTTTCTCCACTTAGTCACCATGTCTCCTTAGACTCCTCTGGGCTGTGATAATTTCTCAGACTTTCCTTGGTCTTGATGACCCTGACAGATTTTTTTCCTTTTAGTTGACATGTAATAATTGCACATATTTCTGGGGGTGCAGAGTGATATTTCAATACCACTAATTTCTTAATTTTTCCACTTACAGACCAGTAATCTACTCACAGACCAAGATACCTGTATCTGTATTATCACACTCAGCCATAATTTTGTCCAACTCTATTCTTCCATTTTTATCTTCTAGATCTTACCTAGTCAAACCAGGAAAATCTCTCCTTACACCCTCTGTCTGTTTCAATTCTGAGGGAGAAATTGCCTAATTGGTAAGTAAAAGCTAGTATATATTTATCTACTCAGACAGGAAAGCTACATTTTTTTTATTATTTTATTTTATTATTTTTTTGAGACAGAGTCTCATTCTGTGGCCCAGGCTGGAGTGCACTGGTGCCATCTCGGCCTACTGCCACCTCCGTCTCCCAGGTTGAAGCAATTCTCCTGCCTCAGCCTCCCGAGTAGCTGAAATTACAGGTGACCATCACCACACTCCGCTAATTTTTGTATTTTTAGTAAAGACAGGATTTCATCATGTTGGCAAGGCTGGTCTTGAACTGACCTCAAGTGATCCACCCGCCTCGGCCTCCCAAAGTGCTGGGATTACAGGTGTGAGCCACCATGCCCGTCCAGAAAGGTACATGTTTTTAGACTGAAATACCCACATACATTGTGTAACAATCAAATCAGGTTAATTAGCATATTCATCACCTCAAACATTGATCATTTCTTTATGTTGGGAACTTTCAAAATCCTCTCTTCTAGCTTTTCAATATATGCAATAAATTATTATTAACTATAGTCACCCTACAGAGCTACATAGAACATTATAACTTATTTTGCTTGTTTAGCTATAATTTTGTTTCTGTTAACCAACCTCTCCCTATCCTTCCCTCCCTCTATCCTCCCAGCCTCTAATAACCATTATTCTGTTCTCTATTTCTATGAGCCCAATTTATGTTTTTAGCTTCTAGATGAGTGAGAACACGTGGTACTGATCTTTCTGTGCTTGGCTTATTTCACTTAACATAATTGACCTTGACAGTTTTGAAGAGTAGTGGTCAGGTATTTTGTAGAATTCCCCTCTATTGAATATTGATGTTTTATCCTCTTGATTAGACCAGGATCATGGGTTTTTGGAAGGAAAACCACAGGTGGAATGCCACTTTTATCACACCATATTAGGGGTTATCCTTGACAGGGCTCTCCTTAGCTGAAGTGGTGAACTGGTTGCTATCTCATCATTCTCTGTATATCAGGACCCCTGCCAGCCTTTGATGCTCCAGGGTTATGCCTATTGCCACAGAATTCAGAGTTGAGTTTTGGCTGGCTCAGCTGTGCTGGCCTTGCCAGTGGAAAAAAAAAATCCAACTCAAACCAACTCAAGAAAGGAATTTCTTGACTCATGTTTCTGTAAAACCCAGAATACTGTTTTTAGGCATGGCAAGATCCAGGAACTCAATCACAAGCATTCAGAAACTCTCATGTATTGGCTGTGGTTTTTCTTGGGTTTCATTTTTAGGTTGGCCCTCTCCAAATTTTAGAAAAGATGATTCCTAGACATTCCAGAATCTTTGTGTGATCCCAGAGCTAGGCTTTTTAGAGAAGAAGAGCATGATAATATGAAAGCCCAGCAGAAACCCCAGGAAAGCGCCATGCTCAGCTCAGGTCCAGTGCTTATTTCAGGATCAGTAGCAGGAAACGCGCCACTCTGATTGGTCAGGTGTGAGTCATGTGCCCACCCCCCTGCCCCCATCTAAAACCACGAGGACTGAAGAAGAAGAGCAAAGGGAGAGAAAGCTGAATGATAGTACACATATGATGTCTTTAGTGACATCTAAACTCCTTTGTTAAAATGGAATTAGTAATATGTACAGGGGGACTTTTGAGAGCAAAAAGAGAAAATTTACATAATGTTACCTACACTTAGTTCCATGGAAAGCCAGGTGCTTTTCTAAGCATTTCACATATACCAACTCACCTATTCTATAGAACTGCCCTAGGAAATAGACACCTTTATTAACTTAATTTTACAGACAAGGGAACCCTGGCACAGAGAAATTAGGTAATTCTCCCACAGTTATATGACTGATAAGTGGCAGAGACAAGACTTGAACCCAGGTATTCTCACTCAGTATGTTCTTAACCATCTTATGATACTGTCTACTGAGAAAGTCATATGGGAGGGGACAGGGAAGTGCTGGGTCCCTGGTGAGGGCTCCACCCTCGGGCTTGTGCCCACAGACCTAAGTGAGAAAAGGAACTTCTGTTTTTGCGCCAAAATGTTGCATTTTCCAAGACCACTCTGGCCTGTCATGCCCCCACCCTGTGCCTATAAAAACCTGAGACCGTACCAGGCACAGGCACAAGCGGCTGGACATTGAGAGGAGCAGAGGAGCAGAAGGCTTAGACACCAGCAGGTGCCAGCAGGCCGTAGATGGCGGGAAGATGTGGAGTTTGGTTGGGGGTGGTTGGAGGAGAGTCTAGCCGCTGGGTGGCCCAACTCCAGGGGAAGACCACCTTACCATTCCATCCCCCTTCTGGCCTCCCCATCCATCTCACTGAGAACTACTCAATAGAACCTTGCACTCATTCTTCAAACCTACATGTGATCCGACTTTGCTGGTACACTAGGGCAAGAATCTGGGACACAGAAAGCCCTCTGTCCTTGTGATAAAGCAGAGGGTCTAATTGAGCTGATTAACACAAGCTGCCTGCAGATGGCAAAAGCTGAAAGAGCACACTGTAACACGTGCCCGCTGGGGCTTCAGGAGTTGTAAACAGCCAAACATAGATGCTGCTGTGGGGTCGGAGCCTAAAAAGGCTCCCTATGACCTGCCGGTCTGCATGCTCCTCCTAGGGGGGCACTGAAGATGCAAGCCACACCCCTGTCGCATGCCCTGCGTGGGGGATAAGGGAACTCTTCCCGTTTCAAAAGCATTGGACAAAGTTAGTTTGCTGGATGTTTCCTTTGGTACCAAGGCCCATATGCAATTGCTGGGATTGTTGGCTGTTATTAGTTCAGAGCTGAGTCCTCATCTGAATGGAGCAGCCGACCCCAGGGTTCACTCCATTCTTGGGGACAGCCTCCATCCAGTGACTGCCTGATGTGGAGATCAAAGGCCTGTGCTCCTGGTCCCTGTAGGGTCATCGCGATGCCAGAGCTTCCTATCAGACCAGTCAACATGCCCTTCAACCTCTTACAGGTATCATTTCTGGGACCACTCCCAGTAAAACTTTTTCTTGCATAAAAATCTCATTTTAGAGTCTATTTTCCAGAAAACTCAACTCAAAGAAGCCAACTGCTGTTCTTCATACTTGTGCATTCCACAGGGTCTAGCATAATGAAATCACAAATTGACTCCAAGATGAATGAATGAATGAAGATATATAGGCATTTCTCAGGAGATGTTAAGATGAGACATATTGACCCCATTCTCTTCCTGATAAAAGGGCCTCAAAATACATAAAATATTGACTTAAGCCTCTGCTTAAGGGTCACTCTACTACAAAGCCTTTCCTTATCAACTGGTATAAAATTCCATCCCCCCTCTATTACTCTCAGTCCATCTTACTCTGCTTTATTTTCTTATCATAACATTTATCACCAAGTGTCTTCCTCTCTCTTTGTATCTCTGTCTCTCAATTTCTCTCTCTCTAAATCTTTCTCTATATCTATTTCTAAATCTGCATTATCTCTATCACCCATCTATATCTATCTTTAAATCTCTATTATCTATCTATTGATAAATATCTATAGATCTCTCTCTTTAAATTACACACACACACACACACACACACACACACACACACCCCTCCTTCTGCACCCAATGAGATACAAGATTCAAGAGAGGAAGAATTTCTATTTTGTTCATTTTATCCTCAGTGCCTACATCAGTCTCTGGCTCATAGTGGGTGCTCATTAAGTATCTGCTGAATGAGTGAAAGCTGAAAACAAGGAGATTAAAGTGAGAGGGCCGGGCACAGTGGCTCATGCCTGTAATCCCAGCACTTTGGGAGGCCGAGGCAGGCGAGTCACCTGAGGTCAGGAATTCAAGACCAGCCTGGCCACATGGCGAAACCCTGTCTGTACTAAAAATATAAAAATTAGCTGGGCATGGTGGCAGGCACCTGTAATCCCAGCTACTCGGGAGACTGAGGCAGGAGAATCGCTTGAACTCGTGGGATGGAGGTTGCAGTGAGCTGAGATTGCGCCATTGCACTACAGCCTGGGTGACAGAGGGAGACTCCGTCTCAAAATAAATAAATAAATAAACAAACAAATAAAAGAGAGGCGAAAGGGCAACTCACAGAAAGAATAAGCTGGTAGCACAGAGAACAGCAGCAGCAGCCCTGCTGAGACATGTACCATGCTCTGAGGCTCAGACAACAGCTGTGATCTACACAGTGCACCCCTTTCCTCCTGGGCACAGGCTTGCACTCTGACCTTGAGTCTATTTTCTTCAGACTTCCAAGTCTGGATCCTTTTCCACAGGCAATCTCGAGCCTGCTAATTACAGACTGTGTGATTTTAGACAAATCTCTTCCTCTTTCAGCTTTTATTTTTCTGTCTGTAAAATGAGAATTCTGTGCTTCTTACCTGATAGGGACTAAATGCAATACCTTACATAAAGCTCTTAGGAGAGTCATGTACACAGTATGCTCAATAGATTCTCTGATTGATTGTGGTATTTGTGCAATACTAGGAGATGTATGATCTGTTGGGGGTTTTACAGAGGGGATTTATGCTCTGGACTGGAGATTGGACAAAGATTAGACAACTTAGCTTCACTAATTCTAAGTTTGTGGTTTGAGGTGACAATCTGAATGGAAACGAATTTGCTTTTTCTAACCAGAGCAAAGCTCACTCTGTTTTGATCTGAGTAGGGCACTTTTCCTTAGAAACATACATACGTAGTTTTGCAATACAGCACAGGGCAGTGGTTAAGAGCATGAACTCTGGAGCCAGATCACTTGGGTTTAATTTTTGGCTCTATAACACAGTAGCTATGACACTGGGCAGTTATGTAACTACCTTCTCCCTTGATTGTTTTCATCTTTAATATGGGGATAACAGAAAAGGGACTAGGTCTACTGCACTCAATTTTTCTTAGATCTTATAGATACCTGTTTGAGCCTGCACATGGACTGGTCTTGTCGCAACTGTCATGTGATGGCTAATTTATGATTGAATGTCTGGACAATAAAGCAAGATGATGCCAATGGGATTGTAAGTAAGTGCATTAAGAACTGGATGGTAGGCTGGGCATGGTGGCTCATGCCTGTAATCCCAGCACTTTGGGAGGCTGAGGCGAGTGGATCATCAGGTCAGGAGATCGAGACCATCCTGGCCAACATGGTGAAACTCTATCTCTACTAAAAATACAAAATTTAGCTGGGCATGGTGGCACGTGCCTGTACTCTCAGCTACTCAGGAGGCTGAGGCAGGAGAATTGCTTGAACCAGGGAGTCGGAGGTTGCAGTGAGCCCAGATTGCATCACTACACTCCAGCTTGGTGACAGAGCGAGACTGCGTCTCAAAAAAAAAAAAAAAAAAAAAAAAAAAGAACTGGATGGTAGAGCCAACTGATCTGGCTAACTAGTGTTAGTTTTTGCAGCCATATAAGGCAATTATTCAGAGCTTCACAGTGGCAGGCCTTCCGGCAATCTGGCAAGATTTCTCCTTGGATGGCCAGAATACCATTGCCCCTGACCTGTGCATACCTCCTATCAGAAACCAAGGACACTTGCAAATTCCCCCTCCCCACGCATCACCCCAGTTTGATGTTCTCTATAAACATGTGATGAAAGTGTATCCTTTGAGCTCTGTAGTAAATTGTGGTTTTTAAGATTTTTGTGTCCAGGTACCCAATTCTATCAGGCCTCTAACCTAGTCATTCATAGAATCGCTTCAGTTCTAGGTAGTTCTGGAGTGAACATTTCTTGTTTCTCTAATCACCTTTTACTTATCCTCTCCAAAGGAAGATAAATTGCTGATGGTTGAGTATGAATCTACTGGACCATGTACAACACAATGGCTAGTTACGATGCCTCCAAAGTGAGAATCTGACTCGACTTTCTCTTGTGCTATAAATCTGTAGGAAGGGAGAGGGATTTAGCACTGCCATTCTCTGGGAGCTAAGTGGACTGAACAGGATCTGCTTGTTTACCTGTGCCTGATGGCATATATGAGGGAGATTTTGACTGCAGGCTGTCAAGTACAGACTTGGCGTTATACCCTGTTTTTATTTTATGTTTTTTTCAAAAAGATTAAACATCAGCCATTAGTGAAGCTGCTATTGCAATTGCCACTTGGGCTGGTGAACTTTGTGAATGTTCTGATAGGTTAGAATTGTGAGAAGTGAAAGTGAGGCAGGAGGGAATATTGATTCCCTAAACTCTAGCACTTCGCGATGTACAATTAAAAAAAAAAATTTTTAGAAGTGGTGAGGGAAACACAGGTTGCTGAAATGATTTATTGAGAGGTAAGGCTAACTACACAGGGACATAGAATGTGGAATGATAATCATTGGAGACTTGGAAGGCTGGGAGGGAGGGTGGGGGATGAGAAATTACTTAATGGGTATGGTGTATGTTATTTGGGTGATAGATACACTAAAAGCCTAGAATTCACCACTATGAAATATATTCATGTAACAAAATTGCACTTGTACTGCTTAAATTTGTACAATTAAAAATTTTGAAAATAAAGGCAAATGTAAGCATGCTTTCTTTAAAAAATTGAGTGTTTCATTGAAAGACAGAAAATTTCTGCATCTTAAAAATTCCAGTTGGCCTTTTAGTTACTTTGTGGTCAATGATATTGTCTCACCTTTCCAATATCCATTGGAATAGTGATGGTATCTAGGAATACACAAATATAAATGATAGGAATGCCCTGATCCAAGGGGCAGAGGTCTGTGAATGGCTCACAACCACCTTTCATAGTTCAGGATCTGAAATTCTGTGTGTCAGGGGCATGTGGAAATGGAAAGCACACATTTCCCTATCTGTGAAGTGTCTCTCTTTCCCTTGACGGGTCTGTGACTTCTCTTGGACTCTCAAAGTTCAACCAATCAAAGATGAATTGATTCTGAAAGTTCGATCAATCAAAAATGAATTAATTCAAAGTCATTAAGTTTGTAGCCTGTGCTATGTCTTTAGGCAACACTTGGGTAGTGAAAATAAAATAAAGAAAAAAAGCAAAAAGCATGCTTCTGAAGGGTGATATTGTTTCAAGAGATTAACAAAGATTTGTCATGCATTCCAGAGCTGTGGGGTGGCAGTGCACTGCAACTTGTTGTTAGAGCCTGCTTGTTGCTGCCATCAAGGTCAGGCTGTCTTTGCCACCCCTCAGTGCCCATCAAAATAATGCACCGATAACAAAAGCTGTAGCAGCTTGACTGACTTCTGCTGCACCCAGAAATTTTGGGGATAAACTACAAGGGGAAACTTTGAATTTCTCTGGTGTGAAAGGATACCCTCCATTTCCTGCTAATTATGCCATATTAGGAGGAGGCAAAGATTTGTGGCAGATGAAATCAAAGCTGAATTGAGAACATTATTAACGAAAATTAATCTCTAAGCTCTCCTTCATTCCCTTTTCTCTAGACTAGCATGGTTTCTTTCTTTCTATATAGCCATTTTAATATTCAGGTACAATTTTCCTCTTAATATTCAACTATTGTTTGCATGATACTTATATTTTTTATAGTATTTACAAGGTCTTTTAAATTAGTCTTTTTCACTGAACATTTATTTTTAAAATAATGTTTTTATTATGAAAAAATTATATGATCATTATAGAAAATTTGGAAGCAAGTGGCAGTGACAATTAAAACGTAATAATATATTAAATTAATGATAGATACGAAATTTCTATAGCCCAGTTCAGGCCTCAATTCATCAATAAGGTTGCTTAGGGCCCAAAAGATTTTTTATTGTAGGTGTATTGCTATTATTGCATTTACCACGTTTTAAAAAATCAAATCATTACCCGTAGTCTCATTCAAGAGCAGGTGCATTTTCTTACTCATTTTTCTCTGTAAGTTTCTTTTAATCATCAGTTTTTTGCAGCTTCTTTGAGGTATAATTGACAAATATTAAAATCCACATATTTGTTTATTTTTATTTTGACTTTTTTATTTTTTAATTTATTTTTTCTTTTCATAGGTTTTGGGGGAGCAGGTGGTGTTTGGTTACATGAATAAGTTCTTTAGTGGTGATTTGTGAGATTTTGGTGCACCCGTCATCCAAGCAGTATACACTGTACCCTATTTGTAGTCTTTTATCCCTCACTCCCTTTCCAGCTTCCCCATCACAGAGTCCCCAAAGTCCATTGTATCATTCTAATGCTTTTGCATCCTCATAGCTTAGTTTCCAAGTGAGAACACACGATGTTTCAAATCCACATATTTAAAGTGAACAATTTGATGAGTTTGAAATACATTTATATGTATCTGCAAAACCTTTACCCAAATTGGGTTAATTATCACCTGCTTCTCCCTTCTTCAGGCAACCACTGATTTCTGTCACTATAGATTAGTTTGCATTTTTGAGAATTTTATGTGAATGGAATCTTATTTTTTCTAACCTCTTTCAGAATAATTTTTTAGAGATTCCTCTATGTTGTTTTGTATATTTATAGCTCATTACCTTTTTTTTTTATTTGAAACAGGGCCTTGTTCTGTTGCCTCCACCTCCCGGGTTCAAGCAATTCTCCTGCCTCAGCCACCTGAGTAGGTGGGACTACAGGCACGCACCACCACGCCTGGCTAATTTTTGTGTTTTTGGAAGAGACGGGGTTTCACCATGTTGGCCAGGCTGAGCTCATTCCTTTTTATTGCTGAGTAAGAATATGCTGCAATTTTTTATCCATTTATCTATTGATGTACATTTGGCTTGTTTCTAGTTTTTGGCTACTACAAGTAAAGCTGCTATGAACAGTCATGTATATATTGTGTGGACATATACTTTCATTTCTCGTGGATAAATAGGAGTAGAATGGTTAGGTCATATGGTGACTGCATATTTACATTTTAAGAAATTGTTTCTCAAAGAGGTTGAACAATTTTACATTTTCACTAGTAGTGTATGAAATTTCTGGTTGCTCCACATCCTTGAAAACACTTGATATAATCAGTCTTTTCAATTTTAGCCATTCTAGTGGTTATGTAGTGGTGTAGTTGAACATTTTTTTCATGTGCTTATTTGCTATTTGTATATCTTTTTTGAAGTGTTAATTAAAATATTCTGCCCATTTTTAATAAAATTGTGGTGGTGGTGTTAGAGTTTTTAAAAAATGTATTCCAGATATCAGTCCTTTAACAGATACATTATTTGTAAAGATTTTCTCCCAGTCTAGGGTTTCTCGTTTCCTTTTTAAAATAGTGTCTTTGGATAAAGTCTAATTTATGGTTTCCTTTTATTCCTGTATCCAAATCTTTGCCAAACTAAGGTCACTATGATTTTTTTTCCTATTGTGCTCTAGAAGTTTTATAATTTTAACTCTTGTATTTAGGCTTATGTTTTGAGTTAATTTTTGTATATACTAAGCGGTAAGAATCAAGGTTCATTTTTGTGCATATAGATACCAAGTTGTTCCAGAACCATTTATTGAAAAGATTATTTTTTCTCTTTTAAATTGTCCTGGCACCTTTGTCAACAATCCTAAATATGTGGGTCTATTTCTATTCTAATTCATTTATTGATCTATTTTTATGCGAATACCACACTGTCTTGGTTAATGAAACTTTGTAAAAGCTTTGAAGTTAGGCAGTACAAACCCTCTGGCTCTTTTTTCAAAGTTGTTTTTCCAAAGAATTTTCTACAGTCAGTCGTGTTATCTGCAAATAAAGCCAGTTTTATTTCTTCTTTTCAAATCTGGATGCTTTTCAATTTTATTTATTTATTTCCTATTGCATAGAATAAAATCTCCAGCACTGGATACACATGTTCTCTGTCATAAAGAGAGGTTATAATTCTCAACTAGAGGAAAGATTTATGAAATGTTCCTTGGTGTATAGCATTTTAGATTTCAGTTATAGAATGAGATTGTGTGCTCAGGATTACCTGTCTGCAATGCCTGATATTTTCCTCTTGGGCAGGCATCCAACTAGTATCTGAGAGGGAAATCCAGTAGCCAGAAGGAAGGAATCTGCTTTACATTAATTCTCAGGACAATATTGTTTGACTATATACAGATAGAGTAATGATGACATGATAATTATAGGCAGGAAGGCTATGAAAAATAAAGCTTGAAGTAGGATCTGAACACCTTGTTTTTGAAGGGTATCTCCAAATATTTTATTGGAATACCAGATATATGAATTTCTCTTAAGTTCATAGGCTTCAAACATTCTAACAAAGCACAGTCCTGAAAAAATAACTTGAGGGGCTTCACCGAAGAAGATATACAAATGGCAAATAAGCACATGAAAAAAATGTTCAACTACACCAAACATTAGGGTAATGCAAAGTAAAATCACAATGAGACACTACTACATACCCACTAGAATGGCTAAAATTAAAAAGACTGACCACATCAAGTGTTTTTAAGGATGTGGAGCAACCAGAAATATCATACACTACTGGTATGTAAAATTGTTCAACCTCTTTGAGAAGTAGTACACATATGCACAGAGTCATATTAAAATGTTACCTATGCAACTGTCCTATACATTAAAGTTATTAAAAGATCTGAACACTTAGGAAAATAGGACTGAATAAACAATTAAGTATTTTTTTTCTTTTCCTGCAGGTGAAATTTCTCAGGATTAAAAAATTCTCTAAAAACATCATAAAGGAAAATTTTTTTCAACAATTTTTCTTCTATGAATTCACTTTTCAGTTCACACTTCTGGAGAAAAAAACTCAGTGAAAAATTGATGAAAAATGTTCATCTAAATGGCAAAATATTCTAAGCTAAGCAAAAAGCATTTTTTAGATGCCAGTGATTGAGTTACCAAGGGTGGGTATTGGTTGCGTAGGATGGAGTGAGCCCAGGAGGTCCTGGCTAGGAGAGTATCACTACTGACTCCATCATATGCTGGGATTGTTGGGTTTGCCTAAGAGCAGTGGGGTTTCAGTTTATAGCACTTATCTCTCCCCACCCCAATCTTTTTGTGATCAATAGAATATATTAAAATGACAGCTTGCAAACTATGAAAAAGCTTGCAAACCTCACAGAAGAGAAGTCTTTAAAAACTATTAAAAATTTTAAAGACACAGGGTCTTTCCATGTTGCTTAGGCTGGTCTCAAATTCCTGGGCTTAAGTGATCGTCCTGCTGTGGCCTCTGTGTAGCTGCTGTGCCATTGTGCATGGTGAAGATAAGTTTTTTAAAATTATTATTTTTGTTTTATTATACAAGTAGTATGAGTTCTTCAGGAAATCAATTTAAAAGCATATTTCGCTATCCAAGTAAATATAAAAATATGCACTTTATTTTTATTTTTATTTTTTTTTGAGATAGAGTCTCACTCTGTTGCCCAGGCTGAGGTACAGTGACGTGATCTCAGCTCACTAGCAAATTCTGCTTCCTGGGTTTAAGCAATTCTCGTGCCTCAGCCTCCGGAGTAGCTGGGATTACAGGCATGTGCCACCACATCTGGCTAATTTTTGTATTTTTAACAGAGACAGGGTTTCACCATGTTGGCCAGGCTGGTCATGAACTCCTGACTTCAGGTGATCCAACTGCCTCAGCTTCCTAAAGTGCTGGGATTACAGGCATGAACCATCGTGCCTGGACTACATATTATTTTTTTAACATATAGATATCCATATATTTTCTAAAATATGGGAATCAATATATACATATAGATTTATCCTTAAACTTGTTTTATAACATATAATTTTCCATATACTTAAATATTCAAAATCACAAATATTAATATTTTATAACATTATTTCATATGTATATAATTATTTAATCAATTCCCTGTATTTAACAATTAGGCTGTTTCCAATTTACAACATTACCAGGATTGCGGAGATTGATATTTTTGTGTTTATTTAGATTATTTTTCCATAATAAATTCTCAGAAATGAAAATATTGCTGAAGGATCAAAACACTTTTGAGATTTTTGCACGTTTTGACAAATTTTGACCTAACAGATTCCTAGTAGCAGTGAGTGAGAGTACTCATTTCATCATATACCTGACAGCAGTGAGTATTATTTTAAAAGACATACATGCCAAGTTGAGGGAATAAAGTGTTATCTCTGCTTCATCTTTCATTTCTTTGATTACCAGTCATGTGGGACTTTTAAAACATAACTGTGTTAATGGTCATTTCTATTTACTCTTTTGTAAATGATCATTCTTTTATTTGATCAATACTTATTGATTGCCCACTATGTGTGAAGCACTGCAGAAGGTGTAACATTCAGCAGCAAATGAGAAAGAGACAGCCCCTGCCCTAATGGAACATAAAGTTTTTTTTTTTTTTTTTTTTTTTTGAGGACAGAGTCTCAGTCTGTTGCCCAGACTGGAGTGCAGTGGCACAATCTCGGCTCACTGCAACCTCTGCTGCCTGGGTTCAAGTGATTCTCGTGCCTCAGCCTCTGGAGTAGCTGGGGTTTCAGGCGTGTGCAACCACATCCGGCTAATTTTTGTATTTTTAGTAGAGACGGGGTTTCACCATGTTGGCCAGGCTGGTCTTGAACTGCTGACCTCAGGTGATTCGCCTGCCTTGGCCTCCCAAATTGCTGGGATTACAGACGTGAGCCACTGCGCCAGGCCTTTTATGGTGGTTTTTGATGTGAGTAAGTGATATACAAAAGTGTAGGAAAATTGGTCTCCCTCTCTCTCTGGTTTATTTTTTCCTTTATCATTGATTAGAAAGATATTTGAAATTCTAGATTATAAATTCACTTATATTTATTATTTCTTCTGGGTCTCCTGAGTGTAGTTTTTACACTTAATAATTAAATCCATCCCAAATGTACATTATTGTATCTTGTAAGGCAGTGATTTATCTTCTCACTGAAACAGTTAACTCTCTATTTTAACACTATTTGTGAAATAATCCTTCCTCCTCTTGAATGATTAGTCATCTCACCTTTATCATATACTAAGTTCTTTTTGAGTAGATATATATTAGGATCCATTTCTAGGCTATTTGTTTCTACCATCAATTTTTATGTGTGTACTACGTTACTGTAGTGTCATAATATGTTTTATTATCTGGTAATGTAAGTTCACTTAATTTATGTGAGAATCATTAATTAAACTGGTTTTAGTAGCTGCTGGAGTTCAGCCTGACTGATGAGATTGCATGGTTTTTATGATGTCGTATAAAGATATATAAAAGCAAACCCTTTTCTTTTTTTCATATGGACTTTTTTCCTTTGACTATAATGTAGCACATGTTGTAAAACTTTGGATCTTCCAGAAAAACACAAAGGAGAAGATAAACATCACCCAATTCTGTCACCAGAGAGAGCCTTTTAAAATATTTTGAATCTTATACCTCTGGCCTTTTAGAGATGCACATGATACATATTATTTTATATTATCCTGCAGGGATTGTGCCTTTTATTTCTAACGATATCTCAGTGGAACACTTTCTATGTCATTAAATACTCTTAGTCTTTTAAAACATTAATTTAATGATTTCATATGACATGTAGAATGTATCATACTATATTTACCATCCTTAGGTTTATTTGCAGTCTCTATTTTAAATGGTGCCACGATGAACATTCTTAGGGAGTAGGTTGGAGGTTTTTTTCTCTTTTTCACTCATTTTTCTTCTTTCTCCATCGTGTTTGGAAAGAGGTATTTTGGTAAACTGGAGAACAGTGATAGCTTTGATATGCTAAACGCATCAGACTTATCCCAAGGAAACCTGTTGATATGGTTTGGCTATGTCCCCACCGAAATCTCATTTTGAATTTTAATTCCAACAATTCCCACGTGTCGTGGGAGGAACCTGGTGGGAGGTAATTAAAACACAGGGGGTGGGTCTTTCCCGTGCTGTTCTCGTGCTAGTGGATAAGTCTCACGAGATCTGACGGTTTTAAACACGGGAGTTTCCCTACACAAACCGTTTCTTTGCCTGCCGCCATCCACGTAGGATGTGACTTGCTCCTCTTTGCCTTCTGCAATGATTCTGAGGCCTCCCAGCCACGTCGAACTGTAAGTCCATTAAATCTTTTTCCTGTATAAATTATCCAGAGTTGGGTATGTCTTTATCAGCAGCATGAAAATGGAGTAATACACCTGTTAAGAGTAGCAAGGAATGATGCCATGAGTAAAAGATGGAATCAGGCGGGGCGCAGTGGCTCAGCCTGTAATCCCAGCACTTTGGGAGGCCGAAGCGGGCGAATCACCTGAGGTCGGGAGTTCAAGACCAGCCTGACCAACATGGAGAAAGCCCGTCTCTACTAAAAATACAAAATTAGCCGGGCGTGGGGGCGGATGCCTGTAATCCCAGCTACTCAGGAGGCTGAGGCAGGAGAATTGCTTGCACCTGGGAGGCAGAGGTTGCAGTGAGCCTTGATTGTGCCATTGCATTCCAGCCTGAGCAACAAGAGTGAAACTCCGTCTAAAAAAAAAAAAAAAAAAAAAAAAAAGATGGAATCAGCTGCCGAGTGTGGTGGCTCACGCCTGTAATCTGTAATCCCAGCCCTTTGGGAGGCTGAGGTGGGTGGATCACAAGTTCAGGAGTTCAAGACCAGCCTGACCAATATGATGAAACCCCATCTCTACTAAAGATACAAATATTAGCCAGTAATCAGAAGTTAAAGTATTCATTCCTTAATCTATTCATCAAATGGCTAAGAAGTTTCTAAAATGCTCTCTTCTATGGAATATGAAGATAAATGAGATTTGACCCCTAACTTCAAAGAACCCGTGATCAAAATTTGTGTCTATGTGTGCATGTGTGTGTGTGTGTGAATGAGGGAGATACACAACAGGTAATTATGATATAACACAATAACTGATATACAGAAACATGAACATTTTGCTTGATCCATAATTAGTCAAATCACTAATCTGAGTCTCTTGTTTTTACCCACTATTCCATGCTCCTAATAAAAATAACATTTGAAAATATCAACAGGGATATCTAAATAGATACACATTCATGTCCTATGTTTTGCAGTATGGTGTGCATCCTACATGTACAGGGTCGATTTTTCTACCTCCCTGAGATAAGCTCCCACATTAATCTGCTATGGTACTACTTTCCTCCCTTTATCAATGATTCAAAGAATAACAAGCCAGACATCCTTGGCAACTGAAGTCATTTCAATGTATTGAAATCATAAGATGTACTGGTTAGCTATGGACTGCTGTCTCTTAACCCATTCAGAAATATGAGGGTAGCCGGGCGCGGTGGCTCAAGCCTGTAATCCCAGCAGTTTGGGAGGCCGAGGCAGGCGGATCACGAGGTCAGGAGATCGAGACCATCCTGGCTAACACGGTGAAACCCCATTTCTACTAAAAATACAAAAAATTAGCCGGGCGCCTATAGTCCAAGCTACTCGGGAGGCTGAGGCAGGCGAATGGCGTGAACCGGGAGGCGGAGTTTGCAGACAGCGCCACTGCACTCCGGCCTGGGTGAAAAAGAGTGAGACTCCATCTCCAAGAAAAAAAAAAAAAGATGAGGGTCACCAGCAAAATTTCTTTCATTTTACATTGTTGATATCTCTGTTTTAATCCGTAGTCCTTGTGGAAGGTGGCTGTTGCCTGTTATACCTTGTGAGGGAGCTTAGCTAATCAACCCTTATTAATTAGTCACTAATATGGGCTATGTACCAACAACTGTTTTCACTAAGTGGTGGCAGCACTAATTGATGGGGCATAATGAGCCCCTCCCGAATTACGAAGAAACATTGCTCCTTACCCTCTGTAGATGATCCCTTATAGATGAAGGGCTACCAAGGGAAGGCTGGAACAGGCATGGGATGTCAGGGTCTAATTTGTTTTTAACCTGCTTCTAAGAAGTTGCTTAATTAATATAGGATTAGCACATTTGAAGGCTTGAACAGGTGCAAACACACACTTGTAACCAGCTGTGTAATTGACCGCAGTGCAACAAGCCAGGTCTGAGCATGCAGACCTCACTAATCACCTGCTGACCTCCTATCTGTGGCTGTAAAAAGTCCTGTTCTTTTTAGTGCAGGATTCCCTGAATCTATCTGGAAGGCCACGTATGTTGGGATGAGTTGAAATTTTTGGTTTTTGAGCAAACCTTTGTAAATGGGTTCATCTCCACATATGATACCCCAGAAACATTGCTGCTCCCCTTTTCTTGGTTTGTTTCTGTGGCCTTACTAACAATCTGGAGAATCTTGCGGATGTTGTACAGATGCTCCTTGCCTTCGAGGGGTTACATCTCAATAAACCCATTGCAAATTGAAACTATTATAAGGAAAAATGCATTTAATACACCTATAGGTTTATCAAATGTCATAGCTTAGCCTAGCTGACTTTCAACATACTCAGAACACTTATGTTAGCCTGCAGCTGGGCCAAATCATCTAACACAAAGCCCATTTTACAATAAAGTGTTGAACATCTCGTGTAATTTATTAAATAACATACTGAAAGTGAAAAACAGAGTGGCTGTATGAGTACTCAAAGTATGGTATTTATTGAATGTGTATTGCTTTTGCACCATTAAAAATGAAAAAAAAATTGTAAGCCAAACCATTGTAGTCAAGGATCATTTGTATATGCTGTGGTAAATAGGTCTCCAGGCTTAGATCTCAAAGAATTCCAGAGTTCTAGGAGCCTTTAGGAATAGCTACCTATTTCCCAGGGGTTGGGAAACTGCAATGTGGAGCCAATTCAGCCTGCGACTTGTGTTTACAAACCAAATTTTATTGGAAAACAGCCATGCTTATCTATGTATTTATCCATGCTGCTTTTGTGTTACAATGGCAGAGGTGAGTAGTTGTGTCATTGAGCATATGATGTGCAAAGCTGAAATTATTGGCTCTCTGGCTCTATACAGAAAAAGTTTCCTGACCCTTGAGATCAAGGGTCCAATCCATACTATATTTTTCAGCTTTTGTAGTAAAATTAAGTAAATTGCCCTTTATAAAAAGTTTTCAAGGAGCTCACTGTCTAGCAGAGGAGTTGAAATACCCAAAATATGTGTAAATTCCTTCCAAATTGCTATTTCTCGTACGTGAAATCTGATTTTTAAAAACTTCACTTCTCATTATTTTTTATTTTCCTGCACAGTAGATTGGGATCTAGGCCTAAATCTAGTTCCTATTCAGTCTGTGTCACCATACCTGGCATCAGTGTATCACATATTTGTTAATTTGTTTATTATCTGTCTTCCTCTATCACAATGCAAGCTTCACAAAAGAAAAACTTTACATTTCTTATTCACATATCCCTAGGGCCTAAAATAGCAACCTGAAATATACTGGATACACAAAAAAGTCTGTGTTTTATGGAATCTAAGAAGCCATCGGTTGTAAGTTGTACCATTATTTTATATACCACTAAGAAAGAAAAAGCACTGGCAATTAGTCTGTAACACATGCTGAGTCTCCTTGATTGAAAAATACATCCTTGTTCCAGAATTGTTAAAATGTGAAACAATATGCACCTTAAAACCAATGAAGAAGGAGAATTGTCAAGTAGGTGGGAGAAGTGGCGATCTTATAATGATTTTCAAGGCTTAGCTAACATTTTGTCTCAAACCAAATCACAAATATTTATTGAGTAATTGCTTTGTGCAATATTCTGGCCTGGTGCTTCCTCCAAATCATCCCTTACCATAGCACCTTGGGGAACTCCTTGGCGTGCATCCCCCAAGCTGTAGAGACTCAGAGTCTGACGAGCCAATTTAGGACTTAATTATATACTCCTTTTATTGATCACCATTGTTTCTAATGACATAGTCTTTTCTCCACAACTAATTTATAAGCCCCTTGAGCGCAGGAACTGGTTTTTTAAAGAATGATGTATTCTTCACAGTGCTTTCCCTTTCTGTTACCCAGGGAGCACATGGCAATATAAGGGCTCCTGGGATTGAATCTTAAGTACAGAGAAAACCTACAAATGCTTTTAGATAGACAGATAAGAGACCAGTAGAGAAGCGCAGATTGAAGGTATGTGTGAGAAACATTATGTAATGAAAAGATAATTGATGACACACACTTCCAGAGGGTGCTGGCGAGATTGATTCAAAAGCACACGGCTAGGGCACTGAGTAAGGAGAAAGAAGTTGCAGATGAAGGATAAATGGACAGGAATAAGAAAGGGCTTCATCATTTAAGAATCTGAAAGAGACAAAAAGGTAAGGAAGGGACTAAATGGGAAGAAAGGGAGAAAACAAACCTTTTCTAATCTCATTAGCTTCACTCTTCCAATGTCCTCCCCACCTCTTCTCAAGGCTCCAGAGAATTTGTCTCCAAATGAAGCCCATTCTCTCTTCTTTCTTGTTAATACTGCCTCCTCTTCTCCCTCTCTTCTTACTACTTTCCCTCCTTAGGCCTACTTACATCTTCTTTCCTCATCAATTCAAAGCTTTCAATCGGTCTTTCTTAGTAAGACATCTCTTTCTAGATTTAGACATATTTTAGAAATTATGAGGACAGAAAAGCAATGCAGGGGAATATGGGGAAGAGGAAGGAACCTGTAATTTATGAATCACTTTTTTTTTTCACATCTCCTAGGATCTTTACCTAGACCTTTCATTTAATCACAGACACCTTCCTTTAAAATTTTAGATACCCGTCCAAGGGTTCACTAACAAAGCTATCGCATGAATTCCAGTCCTCTGGTTTCAGAACCCATATACTGTGCTGACTTTTTTATTTTTATAACATCATGTTGCCTTTCTATAGAGGTAGTTCCTTCTTCTAATTATGAAAGGCTCGTGCTTATGTGTATTCTTATGTTTAATGCCTAGTTTTCATTACTTGAAGAGATTTTGGCAAGATTTAGTACTTTTTAAATATATTTAATTGCACAAGTAATACAGGTCCACAGGAAAAACGATTGAACAATCGTGATAGGCAAAATGAAGAAAATGAAAAATTATCCAGCATCCTTTGTGCCATGGCTTTCAAAATCAGTAAGATGAAAACCAATCCTCTTTCATTACAAAATATTTTGAATAAGAATATAAGCTTAAGTGCTCATTCAGCAGCAGACAGACATGGGCTAATAGCTCAATGGCCTAACATTTCATCCCCGGACCAAAGCATTAGTTTTAGGCCTTCTTGTGTGGGATCTGTGGATTGTTTTATTTTCTTTCCTAATGAGCAATTGGACTAAAGGATCAGGTTTAATTATAACTAGAGTCCCTTTCTGTTTGTTCATCACTGCAGACCTAATTGTAGGCTGGCATCCCTGCTGCGGCCTGAGTGGTCATTAGCTTGCTGATAATGAACTATGCTTGTCAACATGGCCTCATTAACCATTGTTTTTTTTTCAGCAACATGGTTGTAAGGGTTTGAACTTGTGATTGAGGATGTGCTGGACTCATCGTGCTGAGAGAAACTTGTCCAGTTACGTGGTTAGAACCAAAGAGTTTTGGCTCAGACAAGTGATGCTATCCAAGGATAACTGGATCTATGCTGCAGCCTCAGGAATGTGACATGTCAGGAAGAACCCTGACCTGAGAGTTAGAGAGTGAGATTCTTATCCCAGCTCTGTGCTGTGTAGCCCTGTGACTTTGGGCTAATTGTATCACTTTCTGTCCTCTAGTTTTCTCACCTGAAAATAAGAAGGTTCTACTCAATGATTGGTGAGATAACTTTTTGTCAATAAAAATAATTTTGCATGATGCTTGTGCAAACATTTTTTTCCTTTTTTTTAATCAGTGATTTTATCTTCTTAGGTTATACACTAGAGGGCAGTGGTACATTAATATTATAAACTATGAATGCACTTGGTACTGCACTCAGCTGAAAGTCATAGACATTTGAATTAGGAAGGGATCTTATCTATTTCTCATTCAAAATATAGGAAGCTGTTCTGTAGTGTCCCCAACAGATATTCTTCATGACCCTGTTGAACATTCCTAGTGTTGGGAACTTTGCTACTTCGCAAGGCAGCTTTTTTTTCTTGTTAGTTCTAGTTATTAGAAAGTTATTTCTTCAATTAGTGAAAAACCTGCTTTCCTATAACTTTTATCGCTGGTCTTGCAACATGGCAGAAAACTGTATCGCCTTCTTGTAATGGCATTTCACATCTTTTATAGAGTCGTATTACTGAATAACTGTATTTACCATTTATTGGTAATTAGTAATTGTAAATTATAATTTATTGAGAATCAACTATGTATCAGCATTGCACCAGGCATCTTATTTACATTATCTTATTTAATTCTCACAATAAGCTCTGAGGGAATTTTCATCTTTATTTATCTGTATTTTCAAAGGCTCAGATCAAAACCACGTAACTGGTAAGCCATGTAGGTGGGATTTGAACCTAAGTCTGATGAAAACCCCCTGCCATTGCTCACAAAACAACACCTCCTTTTATAAAGGTGAAGACATAAGACCCAGAGAAGGGAAGCAACCTGCTTGAGATCACACAGTAAATAGGAATAGAGTAGGAACCGGATTCTAGATCTTTGGAGAACACATTCAATTTTTCTTTGCCGTACAGCACAGTGCACTCAAGACCGTTGTCATTTACGTCCCAAATCCTCTTTTCTATATGTTAAATGTTCCTGTTTCCCCTCATTGTTATTCCAATGGTTTCTTTGCTGTCCTGTCATGTCCTCTGAGTGTGCTCTTAATTTGCTGCATCCTTTCTTTCTTTCTTTTTTTTTTTTTGAGACAGGGTCTCACTCTGTCACCCAAGATGGAGCGCAGTGGTGTGATCTTGGCTTACTGCAGCCTTGACCTCCAAGACTAAGGTGATTCTCCCACCTGAGCCTCTTGAGTAGCTGGGACCACAGGTGCACTCCACCATGCCTGACTAATTTTTTGTTGTTGTTGTTTGAGACAGAGTCTCACTCTGTTACCAGGCTGGAGTGCAGTGCCACAATCTTGGCTCACTGCAATCTCTGCCTCCAGAGTTCAAGTGATTCTCCAGCCTCAGCCTCCCAAGTAGCTGGGACTACAGGCGTGCCACCACGGCCAGCTAATTTTCGTATTTTTTGTAGAGATGGGGTTTTGCTGTGTTGCCCAGGCTGGTTTCGAACTCTTGAGCTCAAGCGATCCACCTACCTCAGCCTCCCAAAGTGCTGGGATTAAAGGCATGAGCCCATTCTTTCTAAATTATAAAACTCAGAATTCAAAACAGTGCTCTGTTTGAGTAGGAGAGAAGTCACTGAGACTGTATTTCCTGTCATTTGGACTTAATTTTCTATTAACATTGTCTAAGGTTGCATTAATATTTTAATATAATGTTGGCTTATTTCAAATATAAGGTCAAACATACCTCTTGTTCCTTTTAGTTTTATTTTTATGAAATATAAGAACAAGACAGAGTGGTCCTGTTATGTTCCTATCGATAGAAAAAAAATCCTCCCTATCTGATGAAGAGTCTTTCTGAATTGATAGTAACCTAGAATAAATTTCTGGGTTCTTAAGATATTCAAGGCATATGAACATGAAAATACTTGCATTTCTGGGATGATGATTGGATTCATTTTATATGTCAACATCCATGGTTGTTTTTGCTTTCCTATCAGAAATGCATGCTTGCTGTGTGTTGTAGACATTCATTGCTGTTTCCTTCCTGCCTATTATCTTTTGTCATAGCATGACTTTGACATCCTTTTAAAAAAGGCTATGTGCAGCCCAAGAGGAGCTGTTGATCAAAGGGGCCCTGTCCTTGTCTAGCCAAGAGTTGGGCATACGAAGCAATGCTCTTTGCCTCAGGACTAGAAATCCTGATTCTAGTGGTATGGAATGGAGAATTAGCAGTGACTGATTCATCCTGGTAACACCAATGCCTGACTTTTCAATATTTCCTTTGATCTGTGAGCCAATAATTTTTAAATATATATGCATATATATATATATATATAATTTTAAAAGTTAGAATCAGTTTCTGATGATTGCAGCCAAAGCAATCCTCACTCATACATCAATCTTTGGGATATATTTACTTTTTTTGAAATAGCCTTATCAGAAAGTTCTACCTTTTCATGACATAGCAGAATAGCTCATCTATCCAACAGAGTTTGTTAACCTATCTATCATAGAAACTTTTCAAACAATTTTTGGGATAACAGTTTTTAAACTATGTTTTCCACATCTAATACAATGGATGTGTTCTGAAAAACTAGTGAGAAGTGAAATTTCATAAACTGACTTTCCTAAGGGCAATTGCCGGTCAAAAAAAAATCAACGTTGACATCCAATGTTGAATCATTTTGAATGCTAATCATCCATCTGTTTTATAAATTTAAAATTTGATGAATTTAGCTTTCTTTTTTTCCAAGAGGGAAGCATTCTCATGTTTTTAGTTAAATGCTAATTCATGTTTGAAACCTATTAATATATAGTTTTGGTGGCAATATTATATCTTTATTTAGGCTGTGTATCATAGGCATTAAACCATCATAGCAATGGGACCTTTTCAATTCTGTTTTTCTTACTGTGTTCTTATCTGCACACTGGGCATCTCTTTCATGTGGGAAAATTCCAAATTCATTTGTAGTTTTATTCCTGACTTTCTGAGCTTCAGATTCACATTCTCAACTTTTTGCAGGAAATATTCATTGGATTTTTCTAAAGGCATATACAGTTCCATGTGACATCCTCAAACCAAGTTCTTTATCTCAAAGGTCAGTATTGAGAATATCATTTGCTACATTATAAATCACCTCTTTGATGGTCCAAGGTGGAATTTTCTCCCTGTTTTCAGTACAGAGAAGAAATGAGCTTTTCCTAAGTCACTGACTTGCTCGGTTCTCACGGACCCTGTGGCTCTTCCAGAGTTCTGACTATTAATACAAAGACTCTTTGAGCCAAAATCATGGCCTCTCTGGCCCACTTGTGGCTTCCACTTACTTTTCTATCCCTGTTTTTCTCTGGCTTCATTGTTTTCTTTCTTTTAAAAATTTTTATCATGTTATTTTACCTTACTGTATAGTATATACATTTTTGGAAGCTTCTGTAAATCTTTTTATTTCCCACTGGATAGTAAAAACTAACCACATGGATTGGTGCCTTTTTTCCACCTGTCTTTTTCTGTTATTTAAAATTCATCTCTTTGTTAAAGACATCTTTAAGCTGCCTACCTCTGAGGCTTAAAACTTGGAGTCATTTAAAGTGCTCTCTATCCTTCATTCTCTGTGTCTGGTTGTCCTGTTCTCAGAAGTTGTTCAGTTGTGCTTCCATAATATCTCTTGCAAACTGGAGAAAAAATGGAAAGGTGGTCATCTGTCTGGAAAATTAGGGGACAGAATTTGAGGAGATGTAATGATCTCCATCCCTCAGATCACTGATCTTTTGGTAAAATCAGCTGCTTCCCCCCCAGTCTGTTCTATCTTTTACCTTCTTACTATGATTATTCTACCTGGATTAATTAATTCTTCATTACCAGTCATCTGGATGACTAAAATTATTATATAATTGATTTTTTTTTGTCTTTAGACCAGTGATTCTCAAACTGGAGCATGCATCCACATTCCCTGAAGGACTTGTTAAAACACAGATTTCTGGACCACACTTCCAGAGTTTCTGATTCAGGACATCTGGGGTGGGGCCCAAGGATGCGCATTTCTGGCATGTTCCTCGGTGCTGCTGCTGTCCTGGGGACCACATTTTGAGAACCACTGCTCTAGACTGTCCCCTTCTCCATGCTACACACTGCTCCCAGGGTATAGTTCTTGGAGGAGTGCTACTTTTCTCAAAAGTTTTCATTGCCCCTGGATTGTTTATTGAATTTATTTTCACATGTCAAATGTCCTGCCTTGTATTCAAGACCCTGAATGATCCTAATGCAACTTGTCACTTTCATTTCCTGGTGTTTCTCCCTAGTCTTGTAATACTTTTTCTCTTCCTTTCCTAATCTCTGCTTATTGATGATCCACTCGTTCTCTAGGGCTCTACTCAAATCACATCTACTACATAAAGCCTTGCCTGATATTGCCAGTTGCCCACTGAAGGTCAGCCTTCTTTTATTCTCTTACAGTGTTTTCAGCATTATGCCTTTAATTATTAGTGTAGTTGTCTTCTCTCTTCTACTGAATTTAACGGACTCCAAAACAAGAAGCAGGGACCTCATGCCTTATACATGGAAGGTCTTTAATAAATTCACTTGAATAGCTGCTGTATAGAGGTTTTAGGGTAGGGACATAGAGGATGAATGTTACTATAAAACAGTTGTACAGTTTTCCTGAGATCACATTTTTGTGCTAAAAATCATGTCATTGCCCACTGTCAGTAATACAAGTGAAATATTTCACAAAACATACAATAAGCAATTAAGACTTAAAACCCCAAATTATCTCATCATACCATGAGATTTCAACTGAATAGTAATTTTTGTCTCATCTTGATTATTGCCAAAGTTTATTAATTAAATATTATGACCAGTTTATGGACCAAATTATATAGATGAAAGTCTGTCATAGGAGTATACCCTGCACTTGCCAATTTGTAAATAATAAAATGTTCTCTTTATATGCAGAAAAGTGAATAACTATATTAAAATAGCCTGGCCACAAAACACTGTTTCTGGTGTATTAATAGGTGCTGTATGTATAAGGGGGTTTTCTATTACATCAAATACTTTTAGAAAATTCTAGATTAAACTATGTTAAATCTTACTGAAGACTCCTCAGAGTCCATATGTGCTAATACGTTGTAGGAATCTTTAGAAGGGGGCATATAATATTTACCACTTTTTAAAGTTCTTTTTTTTTTGGTTCTAATTATTTTATTGTACATGGCTTTTTTTTTTTTCTTTTTGAGAGGTGAGGTCTTGCTATGTTGCCCAGACCGGTCTCAAACTCCTGGCCTCAAGTGATCCTCTCACCTTGGCTTCCCAAAGTGCTGGAATTACAGGTGTGAACCACTGCAACCAGCCTATTTTATTTTATTTTAATTTGCAGAAAAGCTCATCATGATAACTTTCCTTACATCACATTTTGGGAAGTTAGGTACAAAACTGTGTTTGTTTGGAAAACAGGAATTGCCATTGCAATGACCTGAAACAGGTAGCACTGAGCCTTAGATGTGTACCTGCCTTCACCCATGATGAAAATGAATCTCATGGTAACAACCCTGGGTGCACAGTCAGTGGATTTCTTTTCTTTTTTTCTTTTTTTTTTTTGAAACGTAGTCTCGCTCTGTCGCCCAATTTGGAGTGCAGTGGCATAATCTCGGCTCACTGCAAGTGTGTTGTTCCTGATGTCATTCCCTGCATTCCTTTGGGGGGTGGGGTTGTAGGAAGGTGGGTATGTGGATTGGTATTAACACAGTAATGCATGTCTTTAGCCATTTCCTACTGGTTTTCTGAATTATCTGCTCTACACCTAGATTCTCTACTCTAAACCTCATCTCCTTCTATCTCTTTTCTGGCTGTCAAAGAGAAGAAAAATGCTTTTGCATACTGTGTAAATCTTTGATTAAGAGGGCAGCAGCAAATTCTAATCTCTTTGATCTCTTTACCTTTAACCAGTCTTTTTGGGAGCATTTTCTGCGTCTGGTAGCATCTTCTTCTTTTTAAATCTACAGGTTGAGTATCCCTTATCCAAAATGCTTGGGACCAGAAGTATTTCAGACTTCTGTTTTTTTCAGAGTCTGAATACTTGCATATGTACAATGTGATAGCTTGCGGATGGAATCCACGTCTAAATACAAAATGTTTCCTGTACACCTTATACACATAGCCTGACAGTAATTTTGTACAACATGTTAAATAATTTTGTGCATGAAACAAAGTTTTGACTGCATTTTGACTGCAACCTATCACATGAGGTGAGGTGTGGAATTAGCCCCTGTGGCATCAATGTTGGTGCTCAAAAAGCTTCAGGTTTTGGAGCATTTTGGACTTTCTTTTTCTTTTTCTTTTCTTTTCTGAGATGGAGTCCTGCGCTGTCACCTAGGCCGGGGTGCAGTGGTACGATCTCAGCTCATTGCGACCTCTGCCTCTCGGGTTCAAGCCATTCTCCTGTCTCAGCCTCCTGAATAGCTGGGATTACAGGTGTGCACCACCACACTTAGCTAATTTTTGTATTTTTAGTAGAGACAGGCTTCACCATGCTGGCCAGGCTGGTCTTGAACTCCTGACCTCAAGTGATCTACCCACTTCGGCCTTTCAAAGTGCTAGGATTACAGGTGTGAGCCACCATGCCTGGCCTGGAGTTTGGATTTTCAAATTAGGGACACTCAACTTGTGCCAACGTCTTCTTTGATGTTGACTTGCTTCCAGTTTGGATCTGGAATTTACTTTACCATTGTCTTAAAATAAAATGTAGTGTGGTGAAATATTTTTGAACTGTTTGTTGTCTGAGTACCCAGAAATGATACTATATCTCTTTCCAGGAATATTGTCTCACAATTTTGCTAATTTATTATCCTATATCCCCTTGCCATTGCTGTACTTGACTCAGAGATCTTTTTTCTGAATCCTACAATCAATGTCCAGATGACCACTACGATGTATCTGTTTCCCTTAATCATGGGGCTAAGGAGCATTTACGAAAGTCTTATAATTATTTCTTCTGACGTAGACATGAGGTCCTCTTTCATCCATGTTCCAACTGCTTTTATCTCTTGTTGGGGGCACACACACTTGTCTTGCTGATTGATATTTGAAGCCCTAGGCATTAAATGTCCATAGTGAACACTTTTCTTCCAGTTTGGTGAAAAATGACCAAACATTCTTGAGCTCTGCTTGTAAATCCATGTCCTAGCCATAGTCTGAGTTTTAAAATTGCTCAACTGGGGATTTAAAAACTCCACCAGATTCTCATTTTCCTTTCAGATTTTTGTAAGGTTCAAATGATCTAGTAAATGTGAAGCTACCTTGAGATCTCATATACTTTTCCCCAATATTCTGGGTCTCACTTAGCCTTTATTCTTTGGTCCTTACCTTGGGGTGTCTAACTTTGCAGCCTGACAAACTAACTTCAGAGTAGATCTGCCTCTTGCTCCGTTTCCTAGCAATGATAAAATGGTGGATGGGCCTCAAAATGATGGAAGATTTTTCTATTCGAAACTGGAAACAACAGTGAACCTGTCAAAGTGTGGCTAACGTGTCACTGTCTTCATGACATACAGACAGAAGAAGGAGATGCCAGTGACAAGCAAAGTAACTCCCCCACGGCATGGGAAGAGCCAGCATCTGCTGCTGTCCAGGAACACAGTCTCACTGCTGCAGTCAAGGAAGGCCAAGGAAGCCACCGGGGAAAACCAACCCATCCCGGGGACACTGGAGGCTCACTCCTTCCTCGCTGCATTCTGAGGCTGCTGCTTTGGAGTGAGAGGTAGAGAAACTCTCCTTCTGTCTATAGCTCTTCTAAGAACAACAAAACATGATGCTCCAGGAAAGCTACTTTTGCATCTTTCCTAAGAAAGCCTCCTTCTGGCTCTGTTTTCTCCTAGATTATCCTCTGCTTCTCCTGAAAGAGAAGGTGATATGCCCAGGACCCTTCCTGAGTAAGATGTGTTCCTCAGAGGTTAAAAAAGAAAAAAAAGCCCCAAACCCCTGAAACCAAGAAATCAAGACAGCTCTGGTGGAGAAGCTTTTGGGAACTTGCTGGGGCAGGTGAGGTCTTTCAAAGCTTAAATCAGCCAAGAGGTGAGACACTCGCTCTCTAGAAACTCGGGTCATAGCCACCCCTCTGAGATATTCTTCCCTCTGCTGATGTCATGTGGTGTGGAAACCCTCTTCTCGTGGCTGAAAACAATCCTAAAGAAAGTCAGCCTCATCTGGGGAGGGGGTGCAGCGGGGGGAGAATGGGGGAATGTCCCTGGCCAGGAGGCCGGAGGTGCCCCAGGAAGCTGTTTCCTCTGAATAGTTAAATGGCTGCCTCTCAACTTGCACAATGTCACATTGAATTTGAAACAGGGAACTTTTTATATTTTTTCCCTGATTGTGCTGGCACCTGGCAGATGCCTATTTACCACAGGCATCAATACACATAGTAATCAAAGGAAATCAGAGGCACAGATTAGCAACAGCTGCAAGTCATTAGTGACAGACACGGGAAAGCACAATTCTGCACCCAACTTTGAAATAACCAATATGAGTATTTCAGAGCACGAGGGTTACCGCAGGGCACTCGCTAACATGAGAGCAGCCAAACAATAGCTGGGCTTGTTTCTCCAGAGAGCACTCTTCTCAAAGGCAGCACCACACACTCCGTATTATAAACCAATCAATCACATGATATTGGTCCATTGAACGTTAGCCCTTTGCAGAGTCCATATGCTGATCTGATCTTCTGACCAAAGGTTGTTGAACTGAAAAATAACCTCTGGCTGGTGGAAAACTTTGTTATCGCCTGTCATAATTTTAGTGGTGGGAGTTTGAGTGTATTTCTGATGACTTAATTATATGATTGACCTAGTTGGAAAGGGGCATATAGAGGGGAAAACAAGACATTCCCCTTTCGCATTTAATCTCATTTTTCCCCAAATTTCTATTTGAAAATCAGCTATGATTGATAGCCGTTCTCTTGGTAGTTACATATTTTCATTGGCAACACTAACCTTAGCCTACTCCAAAAAATACTATTCAATTTTTAGCTTTTCCCTAATCAATTCATTCAGTGCCTCAGTGGAATACAAGTTGGTCATTTAAAAATTTCTAGCTGTTGCCTGATATGTCCCAAAACAAATTTAGCCAGCATGGGTTTCTATTTTAGACCATCTCTGGAAATGCAGATTTACTGTACAACTGGGTAATGGCTTAGAGATAAACAGACACAGTGAGCCGCTGTCTGATTAGCAGGACTGGGCGAAATTTAGCATTATATATATACTGCAATAATTGGACCGTTGCACCATAGGATGTAAAGTAAATTGTTCTCAGTGCCATACGTGGGCTCTTCTTCTTTTACTTGATACTAAGGTTGGATTATTTCATTCTGTTTTAGAAATTTCTCCTTTTTCCCTGCTCTCCCTACTCAAAAATTATCTTCTGAAGGTTTTTCTAAAAATTCTTCTAAGTAAGTTGTTTTGGAGATTAGGATAAGAAGGGAGAAAATGCTGCCTTTTATCTGGTGCAGAGCCAGCCATTAAATATCAGCTCTTTAACAACAAGCAAAAAGCTATTATTTTAGAAGAAAGCTGCCAGAGAACATGGATCCCATAGGGCATCTGCCACATCATAGGCATTCAGATGCATGTTGTAATAGTCATATATGTTGTTTCTTTCCACTGTCAGAGTCAACAGATTATTTTATACTTGACTAAATACCATGATCTCTTAGTTTAGGGAGATTTGATTTCTTCAGGTCATTTTGTAAGAAATAAAAGGTATGGTATTCATTCATAATTTTATTTACTAAAGTCAGCATATATTTTCGGGATGTCTACTATGTCTCAGGGAATGTTTTAGGCACTGTGGATACGGTAGCAATTTTTTTTTTTTTTAAGACAGTGTCTTGCTTTGTTGCCCAGGCTGGAGTGCAGTGGCTTAACCTCGGCTCATGGCAACATCTGCCTCCTGGGTTCAAGCGATTCTTGTGCCTCAGCCTCCCGAGTAGCTGGGACTATAGGTGTGTGCCACCATGCTCAGCTAATTTTTTGTATTTTTTTTCGTAGAGATGGGGTTTCGCCATGTTGGCCAGGCTGGTCTGTAACTCCTGACCTCAAATGATTCACCCATCTCGGCCTCCCAAAGTGCTATAGCAGCACAATTAATGAATAACTTGGTTATAATGTGCTCAACTGATGGTGAGGATATAGGCAACTTACGTATGAGGTGATAGTTTGACTACAATTGTTCATTGCTTAGATCTTCTTTCCCCCCCTCCCTCCCTCCCTCCCTCCCTCCCTCCCTCCCTCCCTCCCTCCCTCCCTCCTTCCCTCCCTTCCCTCCCTTCCCTCCCTCCCTTTCTTTGCCTTGCCTCTCTTCTTCCTTCCTTTTTTTTTTTTCCTCCTCCTACTCTCTTTCTTCTCCTTTATTGGTACTTTGTGATTTAGACTTCAGAGGGACAAGGACAATCATTGTTGGTTACACAGGATTATTTAATTAAATAAAATATACAGTTTTGAGAATTAATCTGTATAGTTAGGATAAAGCTTCTGTAACAAATAAAGCCCCAGATTTCGGTGATAACACAGTAGAAGTTTATTCCTTGCTCATATAACTGTCTAATGAGGGTGTCTCCTGCTGAAGGAGGCTTTTGTCCATGCAGTAACGCAAGGTCTTCGACTCCTTCTGCCTTGCGGCCTTTCCAGGACCTGGAATCCTCTACTTCCCGTTGGTGCAAAGGGAAACTGAGTGTGGAAAAGGAGCCATTCTTAACCAACTTGGCCTGAAAGAGGGAAGCATCACTTCTGTTCTTATTCCATGGGAGAGCTGCCTAGATGGCCCTACGTAGATGATAGAGGGTTTGGGAAATTCTTAGTCTTATGCTGAACAGACACTTTAAGGTGATGATTCTATGCCATGGAAGCAAAGAACAGGTTTGAATGGACACAATTATGAGTCAGACACCATGCTAATTTCTGGAAAAAAAAAAGTAGGCAAATCATCATCCTTTGGGGGGGTGAGAACCACATAACATAGGTACTCAACTAACCAAACATGATATTCAAGTACTAAATTAAGCCATATGTAAGCACAGATGTAGGAGCAAATAATTCACTCAGAAATGAACTCAGGGCAGAAGCTGTTGAAGGAAAGCAGAGAGGAGGAAGGAGAGAGTGTCCGACCTGAGCTAAGGCATGAAGCTCAGAAGATGTCTGATATGTCCAGAGACTGGTGAGCTTCTCGATGTGTCAGATGACCAAAAACTTGGGGATAGATGGGACTAGAATAGAGAGGGCCTTGTGGGCTATGCCTTGTGCAGCAAGAACTAGAATTGAAATGATAATGTGTATTGTGAGCTTGAGGCTGCAAATACAGGTCTCCGGACCCCAGTCCTTTTTTTGGATATTTTATTCCATATGTGGAAGGATACTGATTTGTAAAACTCAAAGTCATGTGTGACTTTTTATGATCAAAGGTGTTTGGTCTCTCACTGCATGTTCTCACTTATAAGTAGGAGCTGAACAATGAGAACACATGGATACAGGGAGGGGAACAACACACACTGGGGCCTATCCAGAGGGTAATGGCGGGAAGGGAGAGCATCAGGAAAAATAGCTAATGCATGCTGGGCTTAATACCTAGGTGATGGGTTGATAGGTGCAGCAAACCACCATGGCACACATTTACCTATGTAACAAACCTTCACATCCCACCCTTGTATCCCGGAACTTAAAAAAAAAAAGGTATTTGGTTTCTAAGAACAAAAATATATTCCTGGCAGCCATGTTATTTACTGGGTAAGAATGTGTCATCTTATAAAAGAGGCACGTTAAAATGTATTAATTACCTCATCTGATTTCAAGGTTAATATTTCATCACATATTTAAGTTTCCTTTCCTTTCCCCCCAATACTTGTGGTAGTGAGTGTGCTTTCTTATCATGTCAGAGAGAGTTTGAAGTTCCAGGTAGCAAAAGAGGCTGAGGTTGTCTCAGTTGTTGCAGATGGAGATAACCTTGCACCATTCTGAGTAAGCCTGGCCTGGGAGATGGACCAAAAACTGTGTCATCAGAGGATGAAGGTGGGTGACCAGTGGCAGGACATACACATTACCTTCCCCCAAAGTTTTAGTAACCAGAATCAGGGGCCTGGTTACGAGGTGTTGATGTTCCTGTATCCATGGCTTATGCTGATCTATAGCATCATTAATTTTGTAATAAATATTTGCTATCCTTTTTTTTTAGGTGATCTCAAGCTAGTTAGCCAATATGATCACTCTTTCCTATACTAATTTATTTTATTTTATTTTTTTTTAGAGACAGAGTCTTGCTCTGTCACTCAGGCTGGAGTGCAGGGGTGCGAATGTAGCTCACTGCAGCCTTACCCTCCTGGGCTCAAGCAATCCTCCTGCCTCAGCCTCCCGAGTAGCTGGGACTGTGGGCATGTGCCTTCATGGCCAGCTAAATTTGAATTTCTGGCCTCAAGTGATCTTCCTGCCTCAGACTCCCAAAGTATTGGGATTATGGGCATGAGCCACCACACTGGCCTCTAGTCATTTTTATATAAAGAGAGACCAGCATAGTGAAGTAAATTTATATGCTTTATTTGTTAACCTAAGAAATATTTAATGAACATCTATTAAAAATTGAGACTCTATCTGGACCTTGGGGTGGAGAGGAGAGAGAGATAGAAATATGAGTAAACTGAGGTTTTTGCCTACATCTGGTAGAGAAGAATACAGCTGTATATAAATCATTCCTAATACCACAAAGAGTGTGAATGTTTCGTAAGAAGGAGTGAATAGAAGGGAAAAATTGTAGCTGGAGAAAATCAGGAAAGGCTTAATGGAGTAGGTGCCCTGGGAACTGGGTCTGAACTTCTGGTGGAAGGATGTTAATCTAGAAAGAGAGGCTGGAACTGGGGCACAGAGATGCATACGTACAGGAGGGAATGTTTATGGATCAGGAGTCAGGGCTGCATTACACGGGGCAGGAGGAGGAGGGAGGAGAGGGCTGTCCAGGATGTTGGCATTGGAACAGACTGTGTAGGGTCTTGAACACATGGTTAGGAAGCTTGGATCTAAAATGGGAAAGGTCTGCCTCCAAGCTTTCAAGCAAAGAAGGGATTACCCGGATTTTATTGGCAAGGGTTCTGAAGCTTAGAGAAGTTATCAGAGATAGGTCCAAGGTTACTTGGCCAGTTACAGCATAAGGAAGAAGTGGTTCAGAAGAAGTGGCTCATTATGAAATGAATGGGGTTTATGACACTGGTCATAGAGAAGGTTTGAGGACAAAGGCCAGAGGACATGAGCCCTTGGCTTTGTACAAGGACAGCACATTTTTCCCAGTGTAAGTCAGCCAAGTGTGAACACATTTAGGGCTCTTTGAAAAAAGAGATGCCCCCACCCCCTCCAGACCCCCAACACAAAGCTTTGGCTTCTGATTTTTGTTTGTTGTGTTTTTCTTCTGTAAATGCAGGTCCAATTATCCTTACTACTTTGAGCATCAGAGAGAGTTATATGGGTTAGAAGGACTGCTTATAAAATATAAACACAGTGATGATTATCAGAAAAAACCTTTTGAGAGAATGAAGAGGCAAAATTTACTATAACTTCAAATGGATAAGTGCTGTCCAACTGGCATTTTATTTTTTTAAGCTGAAAAATATAGAATAGGAAATGCTGGAAGATTTCCTTTTTAGAACTTGGTAAAAATTATAGCAGATGAACACTAGGCAAAATCAAGGGGGGATTTTGCTCACATATGAAAGTTTATAAGAAATCTAGTTGAGTCTGGTTTCAGTATTTGCTGAAGTTTGTGGCTGTGTCAACAAAGATGGGTTAAAGTAAGCATATTTTAGATCCTAAACAGAGCAGCCTCATAGTCTGGAATAGAGAGTAGCTTTAAAATGCTTTAAAATGGGTTTCCTTTTCTTTCCTTCCAGCTGTGCCTAGAGCTAGGGGAAGATAAACTGGCATGTTCTTTGTTACATAGCAACATCTATGTTGCTATCTCCACTACGCCAGGCTAGGGAGGTGCATAAGAGCACTAAGTCCTTTCAATCAGTTGTAGTGGAGTTGAAGAAAACAGATTGGGAGAAGCTGTGTAACTGTTCAATATGGCACTTTAATACCCGAAACATTGTAGCCAAATTTTCCAAAATAGAACTGACAGTCTCATTGGTAAAACTGGACCAATAAAATGGAGCAGTAATTAAAGTACCCTCACTGACATTTGCTCCTGAATCTTTTGGTCTGACTCGGCTACTGCTATTTTCCTAATACTCTGAATATTTTGAATAGTGTGGAAAAGGGCATTAATATCCATGAACTTCTTCATGTTACTTTTGTGCCTTCTTGATTTTGCTTATCACTCTCTACCCTGATAAGAATGGTCTTTATGTTATTTATTTGACTAGTCTTCTGAGTACCTAGGACCAGGTGACCCTTTAATAACCCAATATCCCTTCGTTATATATCTATTTTCTTCCTGATGTGAATTACATTTTCTAATGACTAGAGAAGAATTTTGATCTTCTCTTTATAAAGTGCTTTGCATTTATTGTGCTTAACAATTATTGTAATATAAATTGTTTATGAGCTTAAATCTAATACTGAAGTTTTCTTGAAATGTTTTGTTTGTTGTCTTCTTCATCCTTATGGTTTGAATTAGAGGAATTTTGTAAAAAATATTTCAGGTCCCATAAGAACAAAGCCTATGCTTTCAAAGCAAAGGATTTTCAAATAGTCTTAATAGTAGGAAAACTTATTAACATTAACATAAAAGTTAATTTCACAGACAGAATTCTGGGAAGACGGTGGTGTAGGGAGGACCAGGAATCTGTCCTCATCTATACAACAACCGCCCTGGCAGAATCTGTCTGATGTAACTATTTTGGAACTCTGGAGTCTCTTAAAGGCTGGCAACTTCCAAGAGAAGGCATGGGTAGTAAATTGTGGTTAATTTCAGCCAATTTTATCTCTTAGCACAGTAGCAGCTACCCATTCGGCACACCCAGCCCCATGGCAGGCGGCCATGCACTAGTTCCTGAAGGGGCTTGTACACAGCTTGTAGGAGCCAGGGTTGGCAAAGAGGACTCTGTCCTCCAAAAATCAGGAATTCGTGCTCTGATTTCTGATTGCAGCTTCTGATTATACAGGTACAGACTAAGAGACGACAGCCATTGTTGTTACACCTTCCCGCATTGTTGCAAGTCTCTCCCTCGCTAGCTGAAATGACTTCAGAGCCCTTTCTTCCCTTTTCATTTTTTTTTCTTTTCCCCTTTTGGAGCCAGACATTAAAGAATAAAACATTTAAAAGTAACTGTATATACAGGAGAAGTCTAGAAAGTGACCATGCATACCCAGGGGAAGGTACAGGCTCAGAAACGACCTGAGAAAACTTTAAATTTACACCTCAGGCTGATCCTTGGCACACAGACAGCCTACAACAATACAGACAAAACCAAAAATAACAACAGCCAGCAGATCCTGGGGAAGAGGGATAATCTGATTTACAGAGGTACCACATTATTAGATCCAAATGTCCAGTTTTCAACAAAAAAAATCACAAGGCATGTAAAGGAATAGGAACATACTTTTCATTCAAAGGAAAAAAAAAATAAACCAATGGAAGCTGTCCCTGAGCTAGACCTAGTGGTGGATCTACTAGACAAAAATTTTCAAATAACTATCTTAAAGATGCTCAAAGAACTAAACAAAGACATGGAGAAAGTAAAATGACAACAACAGCAACAACAAGAAAAACAATGTCTGAACAAAATGAAAATATAAATAGAGAGAGAATATAAAAAGAAACCAACAAGAAATTCTGGAGCTGAAAAAAACAATAACTGAAATAAAAAATTCACTAGAGGGATTCAAAGGCAGATTTGAACAGGAAGAAGAAAGAATCAGCAAAATTGAAGAGAGGACAAGAAATGATTGTGTCTCAGAAAAGGAAAGATTAAAGAAAAGTGAGCAGAGCACAGGAACTGTGAGACACCCTTAAGTGGACCAGCATACACATGAAAGTCTCAGAAGGAGAAGAGAGAGAGAAAGGGGAAGAGAGAACAGTTGAAGAAATAATGGCCAAAAACTTCCCAAATTTGATGAAAGCTATGAACATAAACATCCAAGAAGCTCAACAAACTTCAAATAGGGTGAATTCAAAGAGACCCACATTGAGACACATCTTTTTAAAAATCTTTTATTTTGGCCGGGTGCAGTGGCTCACGCTGGTAATCCCAGCACTTTGGGAGGCTGAGGCGGGCAGATCATGAGGTCAGGAGATCGAGACCATCCTGGCTAATATGGTGAA
Organism: Pan paniscus; assembly: GCF_029289425.2. Lineage (NCBI taxonomy): Eukaryota > Metazoa > Chordata > Mammalia > Primates > Hominidae > Pan > Pan paniscus. Next base: position 33,204,034 of record NC_073254.2, read on the forward strand.
ATCCAGTCTCTACTAAAAATAAAAAAAATTAGCCATGCGTGGTAGCAGGCACCTGTAATCCCAGCTATGCAGGAGGCTGCGGCAGGGGAATTGCTTGAACCCGGGAGGTGGAGGTTGCTGTGAGCTGAGATTGCACCACTGTACCACCGCACTTCAGCCTGGGTGACAGAGTGAGACACTGTCTCAAAAAAAAATCTTTTATTTTAGGTTTGGGGGTACATGTAAGGCTTTGTTACATAGTTACACACGTCTCATGGGGGTTGTACAGATTGTTTCATCGCTCAGGTATCAAGACCAGTACTCAATAGTTACTGTTCCTGCTCCTTTCACTCCTCCCACCCTCAAGTAGACTCCAGTGTCTGTTGTTTCCTTCTTTATGTTCATAAGTTCTTATCATTTAACCCTACTTATAAGTGAGAATATGCGGTATTTGGTTTTCTGTTCCTGTGTTAGTTTGCTAAGGATAACATCCTCCAGCTTTATCCAAGTTCCCACAAAGTACATGATCTCATTCTTTTTTTTATGACTCCATAGTATTCCGTGGTGTATATGCACCACACTTTCTTTATCCATTCTGTCATTGATGGGCATTTAGGTTGATTTCAGGTCTTTGCTCTTGTGAATAGTGCTGCAGTAAATATTCACGTGCATATGTCTTTATGGTAGAATGATTTATATGTATTACTCTGGGTACATGCCCAGTAATGGGATTGCTGGGTTTAATGGTAGTTCTGCTTTTAGCTCTTTGAGGCATTGTCATACTGCTTTCCACAATGGTTGAATTAATTTACACCTCCATCAACAGTGTGTAAGTGGTTCCCTTTTTTCTGCAACCTCACCAGCATCTGTTATTTTTTGACCTTTTAATAATAGCCATTCTGACTGGTGTGAGATGGTATCTCATTGTGGTTTTGATTTGCATTTCTCTAATGATCAGTGATATTGAGCCTTTTAAAGTATGCTTGTTGGCTCCATGTATGTCTTCTTTTGAGAAGTGTCTATTCATGTCCTTTGTCCACTTTTTAATGGGGTTGTTTGTTTTTTTCTTGTAAATTTGTTTAAGTTCCTTATAGATGCTGGATATTAGACCTTTGTCAGATGCATAGGAATAGGCAAAGGTTTCATGACAAAGACACCAAAAGCAATTGCAACAAAAGCAAAAATTGACAAGTGGGATCTAATTAAACTTAAGAGCTTCTGCCCAGCAAAAAAAAAAAAAAAAAAAAAGCTATTAACAGAGTAAACAGACAACCTATAGAATGGGAGAAAATATTTGCAAACTATGCATCTGAGACAAATTTTAACTAAACTTTTGAAAGCTTAGTTTCAAAAAAGACAAAAAAAGGAGCTTGAAAGCAGCAAGGGAAGTGACTCATCACAAGCAAGGGAACAATAATAAGATTATCAGCATATTCCTCATCAGAAACTTTAAAGGCCAAAATGCAGTGGGCTGATGTATTCAAAGTGCAAAAAGAAAAAACAAGAATCATTTATCCAGCAATATTGTCCTACAAAAATGAAGGAGAAATTAAGACATTTCCAGATAAACAAAAGTTGAGGGAGTTCATTACCACTAGAACTGCCCTGCAAGAAATGCTAAAGGGAGTCCTGCAGGTTGAAATGAAAGGACATTAGACAGTAACTTGAAGCCATATGAAGAAATAAAAATCTCAGTAAAGGTAAAGAAGGGCGATTATAAAAGCTGGTGTTATTGTAACAATGGTTTGTAACTCTGCTTTTTGTTTCCTCCATGATATAAGAGACTGATACATTTTTTAAAAGCAATTACTAGTTTAAAACCTAGTAGTGTTATAATTTTGGTTTTTAATTCCACATTTTGTTTCTCTATAATTTAAGAAGTTAATGCATTAAAAATTATTAGTTTATGTTTTTGACACACAATGTATAAAGATGTAATTATGTGGCATGAACAATTGAAAGGAGAGTGGACAGAGATGTAAAGGAGCAGCGTTTTTATGTTATTGAAGTTAAGTTGGTATGAATCCTAATTAGAATATATAACTTCAGGATATTAAATACAGTCCCTATGGTGACTACAAAGAAAATAGAATATATACAAAAGGAAATGAAAAAGGAATTGAAACTATACAAAATTTCACTATAAAAAATCAACTATAAGGTGTAAGGAAGGGGTCCAGTTTCAGCTTTCTACATATGACTAGCCGGTTTTCCCAGCACCATTTATTAAATAGGGAATCCTTTCCCAATTTCTTGGTTTTGTCAGGTTTGTCAAAGATCAGATAGTTGTAGATGTGTGGCATTATTTCTGAGGGCTCTTTTCTGTTCTGTTGGTCTATATCTCTGTTTTGGTACCAGTACTATGCTGTTTTGTTTACTGTAGCCTTGTAGTATAGTTTGAAGTCAGGTATCAGGTAGCATGATGCCTCCAGCTTTGTTCTTTTGGCTCAGGATTGACTTGGCAATGTGGGCTCTTTTTTGGTTCCATATGAACTTTAAAGTAGGTTTTTCCAATTCTGTGAAGAAAGTCATTGGTAGCTTGATGGGGATGGCATTGAATCTATAAATTATCTTGGGTGGTATGGCCATTTTCACGATATTGATTCTTCCTATCCACGAGCATGGAATGTTATTCCATTTGTTTGTATCCTCTTTTATTTCGTTGAGCAGTGGTTTGTAGTTCTCCTTGAAGAGGTCCTTCTCATCCTTTGTAAGTTGGATTCCTAGGTATTTTATTCTCTTTGAAGCAATTGTGAATGGGAGTTCACTCATGATTTGGCTCTCTGTTTGTCTGTTATTGGTATATAAGAATGCTTGTGATTTTTGCACATTGATTTTATATCCTGAGACTTTGCTGAAGTTGCTTATCAGCTTAAGGAGATTTTGGGCTGAGACGATGGGGTTTTCTAGATATACAATCATGTCATCTGCAAACAGGGACAATTTGACTTCCTCTTTTCCTAATTGAATACCCTTTATTTCCTCCTCCTGCCTGATTGCCCTGGCCAGAACTTCCAACACTATGTTGAATAGGAGTGGTGAGAGAGGGCTTCCCTGTCTTGTGCCAGTTTTCAAAGGGAATGCTTCCAGTTTTTGCCCATTCAGTATGATATTGGCTGTGGGTTTGTCATAAATAGCTCTTATTATTTTGAGATATGTCCCATCAATACCTAATTTATTGAGAGTTTTTAGCATGAAGGGTTGTTGAATTTTGTCAAAGGCCTTTTCTGCATCTATTGAGATAATCATGTGGTTTTTGTCATTGGTTCTGTTTATATGCTGGATTATGTTTATTGATTTGCGTATGTTGAAGCAGCCTTGCATCCCAGGGATGAAGTCCACTTGATCATGGTGGATAAGCTTTTTGATGTGTTGCTGGATTCGGTTTGCCAGTATTTTATTGAGGATTTTTGCGTCGATGTTCATCAGGGATATTGGTCTAAAATTCTCTTTTTTTGTTGTGTCTCTGCCAGGCTTTGGTATCAGGATGATGCTGGCCTCATAAAATGAGTTAGGGAGGATTCCCTCTTTTCCTATTGATTGGAATAGTTTCAGAAGGAATGGTAGCAGCTCCTCCTTGTACCTCTGGTAGAATTCGGCTGTGAATCCATCTGGTCCTGGGCTTTTTTTGGTTAGTAAGCTATTAATTATTGCCTCAACTTCAGAGCCTGTTATTGGTCTATTCAGAGATTTAACTTCTTCCTGGTTTAGTATTGGGAGGGTGTATGTGTCGAGGACTTTATCCATTTCTTCTAGATTTTCTAGTTTATTTGTGTAGAGGTGTTTACAGTATTCTCTGATGGTAGTTTGTATTTCTGTGGGATCGGTGGTGATATCCCATTTATCATTTTTTATTGCATCTATTGTATTCTTCTCTCTTTTCTTCTTTATTAGTCTTGCTAGCGGTCTATCAATTTTGTTGATCTTTAAAAAAAAACAAAAATTAATTCAAGATGGATTAAAGACTTAAATGTTAGACCTAAAACCATGAAAACCCTAGAAGAAAACCTAGGCAATATCATTCAGGACATAGGCATGGGCAAGGACTTCACGGCTAAAACACCAAAAGCAATGGCAACAAAAGCCAAAATTGACAAATGGGATCTAATTAAACTAAAGAGCTTCTGCACAGCAAAAGAAACTACCATCAGAGTGAACAGGCAACCTACAGAATAGGAGAAAATTTTTGCAATCTACTCATCTGACAAATGGCTAATATCCAGAATCTACAAAGAACTCAAACAAATTTACAAGAAAAAAACAAACAACCCCATTGACAAGTGGGTGAAGGGTATGAACAGACACTTCTCAAAAGAATACATTTATGCAGCCAACAGACACATGAAAAAATGCTCATCATCACTGGGCGTCAGAGAAATGCAAGTCAAAACCACAATGAGATACCATCTCACACCAGTTAGAATGGCAATCATTAAAAAGTCAGGAAACAACAGGTGCTGGAGAGGATGTGGAGAAATAGGAACACTTTTACACTGTTGGTGGGACTGTAAACTAGTTCAACCATTGTGGAAGTCAGTGTGGTGATTCCTCAGGGATCTATAACTAGAAATACCATTTGACCCAGCCATCCCATTACTGGGTATATACCCAAAGGAGTATAAATCATGCTGCTATAAAGACACATGCACATGTATGTTTATTGCAGCACTATTCACAATAGCAAAGACTTGGAACCAACCCAGATGTCCATCAGGGATAGACTGGATTAAGAAAATGTGGCACATATACACCACGGAATACTATGCAGCCATAAAAAAGGATGAGTTCATGTCCTTTGTAGGGACATGGATGAAGCTGGAAACCATCATTCTCAGCAAACTATCACAAGGGCAAAAAACCAACACCTCATGTTCTCACTCATAGGTGGGAATTAAACAATGAGAACACTTGGACACAGGAAGGGGAACATCACACACCGGGGCCTGTTGTGGGGTGGGGGAGGGGGGAGGGATAGCATTAGGAGATATACCTAATGTAAATGACAAGTTAATGGGTGCAGCACACCAACAAGGCACATGTATACATATGTAACAAACCTGTACGTTGTGCACATGTACCCTAAAACTTAAAGTATAATAAAAAAAATAAAGACTCAACTAAACACAAAAGATAATAATGCAGGAAATGAAGGTTAAAAAAACCCTTTAAGGTATGTAGAAAACAAACAGCAAAATGACAGAAGGAAGTGCCCCCTTATCCATCCACCTTAAGAAGGAAGGAAATTTTGACCTATGCTACCACAGGAATGAACCTTTAGGACATTATGCTAAGTGAAATTTTCCAGTCACAAAAAGACAAATACTGTATGAATTAATTAATATGAGGAATTTAGAGTAGTCAAAATCATAGAAACTGAAAGTAGAATGTTGGGGGCCTGGAGGTAAAATGCTGGGGCGGGGGAGAAATGGGAAGTTAATGCTTAAAGGGTTTAGAGTTTCAGTTTTACAAGATAAGAGATCTGAAGATGGATGGTGCTGATGGTTGTACAACAATATGAACATGCTTAATACCGCTGAACTGTACTCTTAAAATGGTTAAGACAATAAATTTGATATATGTATTTTACCACAGTACAAAAAATTGGAAAAAAGCTAATGTATTAATGTATTGTTTAGAGCTTTAACATTTTCCAAGTGCTTTTCTATCTCTGCCCTATGTGAGGGCAGGAACCTCGTCTAGTGTATCTCGGAGATGTATCCACAGTGCCTGCATAGAGCCAGGTGCTGTGATAGACATAAAAATCATTGTTAAATATTGCTGAATGGGCATATTTTCTTATTGAAGCATTATACCTGCTTTATGAGACCATATAGAACACAACTAGTTCTGTGCTCTATAAAGTCATCGGGAATATTGAATTAGTGAGTAGTGAATACCGAACCCTTGCTCTTAGGGTAAATACAGAGTGAGGTTTCTTTGAGCCTCTGGTCACAACATTTTCATCAATTAATAAATAACCTTGTGCATTTCTGTTTAAAGATGCCTTACTTAATATATATTGTTGATTCATGAAGATCGAACTCACAGCCAACAGCGCTATAACTCATGCCTGAATGAAGCTTATCTAACACAGGCGTTTTCTCTGTAGGGTACATCAGAGCCTTCTTGTGCTTAGAGACAGTAGACAACACTTCAGTGCTATGGTTGGGGGCCATTTTAAACAGCAAAATCACCAAGAAAAAGCACAAAAATGTGAAAAGGTGGCACTAAATAGAACACAAAAAGTGTACCTCTTTTCAGTATCAGGGCTAAAAACAGAAAGCACAGTGTCACCTTGTTCTCCCTCAGCTGAGCACATTCATGTCAGATGACTTCGATTTTTTGCCTCTCTGCATATCTGTGAATGATCATGAAAGCATGGTGAGTATTGATTTTTTTTGGGGGGGTTATAAATAAATATTAGGGAGTAAGGGAACTTGCAGATACAGAATCTGTGAATGATGAAGATTTGCTGCATGAATATGTCCTTTTTGCATGTTTAGAAAATCCAGAAAGAAAAGTTTTTTGAGTTCAAAAAGATGTGTCTGAGGTCTTACGAGTAGAACTGAAACCTAAGCCTTCTGACTTCTGGGTCAACATCCATGCCAATATCCAATGTTGCCTTCTTAAGAAGTGGAGGGGGGCGTAGGTCAAACTCATGATCATACAGATAACACCTATTTTTGAACAGTAGGTAGTATCTGTGCTTAAAGTTATCAAGTTCTATAATTTGAAATTACATTGATATTCCTACAAGTTATCTATTTTGTAACTTATGTTACTCATTTGTAACAAAAACATACATAGTCACTGAATCCTACTATGACTGTAAAAGGAAAAGTAATTGGGACTTATTTGTCTCAGATGTGCATTGCACGAGTGCAATGGGAACATCATGACTCACTGCCTTGTTTGTGGTGGATAGCCAGCCAGTGCTTGTTATATACAAGATTCCAGTAGTAGGAGGAGGCTGGAGAAAAGATAAAGAGGAGATGGGCAACTGCCTTCAAAAATATCTTGGGGTTATTCTGTGTTGTTTTGGTGCTTTCATCTTCTATAGAGGCCAGCTAAGTCAGGTGCTCAGCTCTAAGTACAAAACCCAAATTGGTTAGATTAAGTACTTAATTTTATTTTCTTTTTCATTTTTTCCAGCTTTATCAAGGTATGATTAACAAATAAGAATTTTATATATTTGTGGTGTACAACATGATGTTTTGATACATGCATATATTGTGAAATGACTACTGTGATCAAGCTCATTAATATATCCATCAGCTCACATAGTTACCCTTTTTGGTGTGTATGTGGTGAGAACATTTAAGATCTACTTTCTTAGCAAATTACAAGTATACCATACAGTCTTATTAATGATAGTCACTGTGGATGATTTTAGTTTTGGATCCATAACACCAAGATGGCAAAACACAGCTGTGTATTCTAATGTTGGGAATGAGAAGGCAATAACTATTCCTTGTGGAATATTAATTTTATGCCACTCCACATATTTTCCAAAAACACTTTCCAAATTGTATTCTGTAGGACATTAGTATTCCATGAGATCTTAAAAGATACACTATAAAAAAACAAAAAGTTGTTTAAGGTGAAGAGAGTTTGGTAAACATTGGGTTAAGCAGTTTTTTTTAAATTTTTTATTTTTTTTTATTATACTTTAAGTTCTAGGGTACATGTGCACAATGTGCAGGTTTGTTACATATGTATACATGTGCCATGTTGGTGTGCTGCACCCATTAACTTGTCGTTTACATTAGGTATATCTCCTAATACTATCCCTCCCCCCAACCCACAACAGGCCCCGGTGTGTGATGTTCCCCTTCCTGTGTCCAAGTGTTCTCATTGTTCAACTCCCACCTATGAATGAGAACATGCGGTGTTTGGTTTTTTGCCCTTGTGATAGTTTGCTGAGAATGATGGTTTCCAGCTTAAACAAACAACCCCATCAAAAAGTGGGAAAAGGACATGAACAGACACTTCTCAAAAGAAGACATTTATGCAGCCAACAGACACATGAAAAAATGCTCATCATCACTGGGCATCAGAGAAATGCAAATCAAAACCACAATGAGATACCATCTCACACCAGTTAGAATGGCCATCATTAAAAAGTCAGGAAACAACAGGTGCTGGAGAGGATGTGGAGAAATAGGAACACTTTTATACTGTTGGTGCAACTGTAAACTAGTTTAACCATTGTGGAAGACAGTGTTGCAATTCCTCAGGGATCTAGAACTAGAAATACCATTTGACCCAGCCATCCTATTACTGGGTATGTACCCAAAGGAGTATAAATCATGCTGCTATAAAGACACATGCACACGTATGTTTATTGCAGCACTATTCACAATAGCAAAGGCTTGGAACCAACCCAAATGTCCAACGATAGACTGGATTAAGAAAATGTAGCAGTTTTCTTTAATGCAGGTTTCTTGGAACCGCTAGTAAGCTTGTATGTGTGTTCACTCTCTCAGAGAATGTAATTGTGGGACACCCAGAAATATCTCTTGTTCTGCAGATCGTCGTTTGGACAATGCTGTTGTGCAGTATTGTATACCAAATTCCAGGGAAATTGAGAGAAGAGAGAGTTAAAATTTTCATTCTGCTGAGATGGAAAAGTCAAGTGAGATTGAGTTATATTCTCTACCTTACACTACTGGAGAATCTTAGCATGTGAAACTACATCTCTGGCAGCAGTTCTCTTTATGGAGAGACAATGTCTGTCTGCCTCATGCAGTATATAGTGGGCAAATCCAGTGAATCTCTTTCCTGAACCTAGAGGGTACTGTGGAGGTTGCAGGAAAGATTTCCTCTACAACCAAGAGTCAAGCCAGGGCTCTTAGAAGTGTGGGGCTTATAGTGGGTTGAATGGTGGTCTCCCTCCACCCCAAATTATATGTCTAACCAGAACCTGTGAATGCAACCTTATTTGAAAATAGGGTCTTTGCAGATGTATTTAAGTTAAGGATCTGAGATGAGACCATCTTGATCTTGAAATCAAGAAGAGGAAAACAGTGTTCTACGTGCCAATCTTCTAGTGTAAGAAAGAGTTTATCTAGATGGACACTAAATCTAAGGATAGACATCTTTATAAAAGAAAAGGCAGAGGGAGGTTTGAGACAGAGAGAAGAGTGTGTGAAGATAGAGGTAGAGATAGAAATTGTGCAGCTACAAACCAAGGAGCTCCTGGAACCACCAGAAGGTGGAAGAGGCAAGGAATGGATTCTCCTCTAGAGCCTTTAGAGGGAGCATGGTCCTGGCACGGTGGAAGAATTGACGGAAAGGTGAACATGGACTGTCTGGAGAGCACGGCCACCATGGAGGTGGGAAGGATGCTCTACTGCATGGTAAAGGGTTAGAATAGGGCACCTATGGGAGAGTACTCCGGCAAGAAAATAAAATACATTTCCCTTGCCTTGGATAAATCAGCTGGGGGACTTGGGGACAGGTTCAGAGTGAAGTCAGCAGGAAGCAAGCGTAGTCTCTGACTGCTGCTGAGTCCCACATCTTTCAGGACAGTGGAGCACTCCCGGGACACTGCAGTGTGAATTTCAGGAAAATGCACCCTAGTAAAAAGACATTCCACATATGCAGCCATTGCAAATGAAACAGAAAAAAGTTGCTAACAAAAAAATGTGTTACTGTTTCTACCTTCTAGGAGAATGGCATAATATATTATTTCCAAGGTAGTGACTCTATTGCTTTCAAATAGCCCTGATGGGACTTTTGATTGAGAAAAACAAAACTTCCTAGGCATATTGAGGATGAGTCAGGATGAGACAGATATAATGTGTTACTGCTCTCATAATAGAGTAAAATAGATAGAGGGGGCTAAGGTCTGTGAATGGAAAGGGAAGGGAGGTGTGAGGAGGATGGAGTAAGAGTGAGAGGTCCTAAGAACATGGAGGGAGGCTGTGTGTGATCGATGGAGAAATATGGTCCTGAGAGATTTCTTGTAGTCAAGAATGGCCAATACATGTCTACCTTTAACTGGTGTTGGAAGGAAGTAGTTTCCTGCTCTGTGCTCTAAATACTCTCTATTACCCTCAAGATGTCAGCAAAATGTGATACATAGCAATCTTGTGTTAGAGATGCTTTAGGAATTGCAGAAAAACCATGCTATCAAGTGGTAGGGAAGTGAGTGGCAAGAGGATGTCTGTCACAGAAACTAGGGATAGAGGGGCTGGCAATGGCAGAGATGCAGGTGGAGTGGACTGATTCAGGGGAGGCAGAGGCAAACCTGAGGAAGGTGCTAGGCCTCTTGCCATGTGTGGCCTGGGAGCTTTATCTAGATATTAAAAAGAGGGTTCATCACAGAAGAATGGGGGGTCATTCAGACTGAGGGTATCTGGGCTTCTGAGTAAAGTCAGATGTGCTCAGGACTGGGGTGTGGGTGGGTAGAATTTGGGTGTGCTTAATTGAGGCGGATTTGTGAGCTTATACAAACCACTGAGTTCATTGCTATAAGTGTTGAATTTAACATAACTCTTTGGTAAAGCACCTGCCCTATATTTAGAATATTCTCACGAGGCTGTGTATGTCTATGCTTGGATGGTAGATATTTAGGATGGGGAAGGTGGAAGGAAACTATGTCAATTAGAAAGTGCCATGAAACCAATGCCTTGTGGAAAACTATGCAAGAAAACTGATCCTGGTGGTGCAGAAATATAATCTCATTTGAACAAGGAACAGAGAGAAATGGAAAGGCAGAATGACAAAGGTATTGGTTCAGTGGGAACCATTGAAGATGACTGCAGGAGGAACAGAAAGTTATAACCTAGTAATATCCCATTCAGTATTGTATCTGAAGTCATTCTGAGAAGAGAAAAGTGATTGGTTTGAATCTACTTGGTAAAAACTAATCAAAGTGATAATTGATGTTATATGTGTTCAGTCTGCCATATTGCCATACTTATTATTCTTAGATGTAAAGGTTTTAAATATCCAATAATAGGTAAGGGTGAAATATCATCTAAGACTGAGATTCCATTTCACCCAAGGCTGTCAAATTTGTGTGAGTAGAAGTTAACACAAAATTAAATATTACTGTTTTAGTGATTATAATGATATGCTGAACAAGGGCTACTTTGGGAAAAAAAGAGCCCGCTTGTATATAGAGTACTTTATTATGTCTTCCCACATGATTAGGTTGATGTCTGGGTTTCCGATTCCTTCTGAGGCCTGAGAGAAGATTAGATCACTCATTCCCAACTGGTCATTTCTCTCTGTAGATGGGAGAATCAGTGCTAATTGATACTTTTTATATTTAATTATACTTAATTACTTCTGTCTGGCTGCCCTGAAACCAAGAAGAGGAAAACAGTATTCTACATGCAAATCTTCTAACATAAACATTTCTTAACCTTATTTGCTTCAAGATTGGTCCAAATATAAAATCTTTAAGATAAAAGCTGTTTAAAGTGGTTTCTTATCTGTATTTTGGTCCTGTCTCTGGAGCCCCCCGTTCTGGAAACCATTTGTGAGATTTCTGTGATAGGGAATTTGCTCATTTTCTACTTCCCTGGCACCCGACTCTTCTGTATTAGGTCTTAATGTATTCATTTCCTAGTCTTTTTGTTAGCTTGCCTAAACTGCATCCATAACCTTTAGGTCCATCTTTCTCCCTTTGAACCATCAGATACAGGTCTTTGGTCACAGTGCTCTTCCCAATGGCTTGAGAATATCACCCCTCTTTCAAAAGGAAAATGCTTTCTGTTTTTTTTTTTTCTGGATAAAATTCCTACCTGGTCCCAGTGTACTGTTCCCAGTTTTCTGCTGTTCCCCTGTGCCAGTCAAGTTGTTTTATTTGTCCTCTCCTGATGTCCTACATTTTACCCATCTGGAACCCACTCTTTTCACTCCTCTCTGTCTCTCTGAATCCTAACACCTCTCAAGGGGCAGATCCCATTCTCCTGCTCTGGATGCCTCCCCTGACCACCCCAAGTCTGATGAGATTTTTGCCTTCTTTAATATCCTAGGAGTTTATTGTCAAGCACATTGATTTGGAAATCTAGAGAGTCACCTAGGGAGTTCAATAGAAAGGAGGCCTTGGCTGGGCAGGTGGGGTGGGGGAGAATTCCAGTAAAAACTCTGCTTCTTACACGTATAAAGAGTTCAGGTAAGTTTACTAATCTTCATTGATTCCCTTTTTTTTATTGCTAAAATGGAGACAAACTACTCTGTCTACTCTTCTTGGTTGTCATGAAGATTAATAAATGTCATGTATATGTAAAAGTCTTTGTAATCTGGAAAGGGCTACAGAAGTGTAAATTATGATATCTGCTGTTAGAGATCTCTGTTATTGAACTGACTCACTATCAAAACCTTCCTTTATTATTTAATGCCTCCCATATCTATGTTTAATCAGTATAATCCACTTCACCAGCCAGGGTACAAATATAGTAACACCACACAATATTTTTCTAATTAATTTCTTAACTTACTCTCTACCTACTCCTCTACCATGCCTACCATGATTAACAGGAAGTCTGTTCCCTCCCTCTCAGAATTCCCCAATACCCACCTTCTCCAATTGTTTAAGAACTAAGGGTTTACTCAGCCCCCAAAGGCAAGTCTTGTTTTTAAAAGAAAGGCAGAGAGAGAGAGGACTAGAATTCCATTGAGTCCACTGTTGAACATTGGTTTCTCCCGGCTTGGTAGATACTTCTGCATTCAGAAATAATCCTCTTGGCTGGGTGCAGTGGCTGATGCCTGTAATCCCAGCACTTTGAAATGCTGAGGCAATAGGATCACTTGAGGAGTTTGAGACCAGCCTGACCAACATGGTGAAACACCATCTCTACTAAAAATACAAAACTTAGCTGGGCGTGGTGGCATGTGCCTGTAATCCCAGATTCTTGGGAGGCTGAGGCAGGAGAATCACTTGAACCAGGAGGTGGAAGGTGTAGTGAGCCCAGATCATGCCATTGCACTCCAGCCTGGGTGATGGAGCAAGACTGTCTCAAACAAACAACAGAAAATAAATAATCCTCTTGCAGGCCCTGATGCCTATATAGGTGGAAGCCGTGGGTCCCCCAGTATGGCAGCATGGCATTCTGCCAGTGTCTCTGGCAGCCATGGAGGTGACAGCTCAGATCTCCTTCCAGGAGAACATGCTGCAGAGAGCAGAGCTGACTGAGGGCCTCTACTATCTCACCTTTAGATGGGGTGGAGGTGGGAGTAGGAGGCAGTAACCAGAATCAGGACATTTCTGCCCAATACAGGTGCTTCTAGCAGGCAACTTCGACTCAGACATTTCCCATGAGCCTGGTAGAGACTTCCTCAGAGCTTCTCTGTGCTCTGGGGCTCTTCCCACCTGACCCACCTTGCTTCCCCCTCTCCTTTCACAGTGTCTGTCCTGCAGCATGGTCTGAAGACTCTCCACATCATCATCATCATCTTTTTTTTTTTTTTTTTGAGATGGAGTCTTGCTCTGTCTCCCAGCCTGAGTGCAGTGGCACAATCTTGGCTCACTGCAACCTCCACCTCCCAGGTTCAAGCGATTCTTCTGCCTCAGCTTCCTGAGTAGCTGGCATTACATGCATGCACCACCACACCTGGCTAGTTTTTGTATTTTTAATACAGACGGGGTTTCGCCATATTGGTCAGGCTGGTCTCGAACTCCTGGCCTCGTGATCTGCCCACCTCAGCCTCCCAAATTGCTGGGATTACAGGCGTGAGCCACCGCACCTGGCCTCACATCTTCTTTTTTCCCCCCTCCACTTTTTATTCTATAGGAACATTTCTTCTGACAAATCTCTTCCATCTCTAATCCTGCCTTGGTATCTATTTTTAGGAAGGTCTGAAATGACACAGAAGGGTCTCCGGCCTCACTCCATACTCACCAGAAAGGGACTTCATGCTCCTTCTTTCCAGGAAATCTTCTCTCTGGGACTCCCCTTTCTTGTCAATGGACCTTGGGAATGGCTACTCTAGTTGTTCTTCACAGATGTTCCATTGTGAATCTCAGGGAGCTCAGGTTGAGGTTCCCAAAGAATCCTCAGAAGACTTCAGATTTCTTTCTGCAGATTTTCTCACCCCATCCACAGAGCTGAGCAACATGGGGAGAGACATCTTTTGTGTCTACCTCCAGTACATAGGTCTTGTTACATGCTCTTTCCAGAGAAGGGGGTGCCCATTACCCCAACATTTTAAAATTCAAGGCAGAAGCAGTTTAAATTACTTTTTCTAAAAATGAACAAACAGAAAACAAAAAGCTGCCCCAGGTGACTTGCTATTTCCACCCTTAGATTTAATAGAGGCTCACATGGTTTTAGGCATCCCTTGGTCAGCATCCTTTTCATATATTTTGTCTTCATCATATTGCAAGCTTCTTGAGAACTGCTTTTTGGGTTTCAGATTGTTCATTTGTAAAACTGAGGGCTAGATTACATTTAAAGATCCCTTTTAGTTGTGTGATTTCCAAGGAAGATATAATATTAGAGATGGGCTATTAAGTGATTTTCTTCCTTTAGATACTGTGTTTACTCTGTTCGATAATCTATCTTACACATAGCATTTTCTGATTTACTCACATACATTGCATTGTTTGATCCACATACTTGCCTTGTGAAATGGCAGAGTAAATATCTGCTGCCTTTTACATGTCAGAAACTTGAGACTTGTTGAAGTTAAAGGACAAGCCCAAGATCCTGGAGGAGGCTCTGGGTTTCGTGCCTGTTGTTGACTAATCCTCTAATCGAAATGCCTTATGATTTTCTTTTCACGTCGTGCCCTATAACTATAAACACAGCATCCTTCATGCAGCACCTTTATATTTCTCTTATTCTCAACCATCTGTATTTGGAGGCAAGGGGCAAGTTAAAGGTATTACAGATTCAAATGCCTGAAAGAGCCAGGCAGGATAAGATAGTGAAGCAGGGTCAGGCTCCTGCAACAAGAGGGCAGGGGACTATGGCCAACTGAAGAGCGCAGGTTCTGTCCAAAAGGGACAGTCCCTGTTCAGCACTACCTCATTGTTGACACTAAGGAATGCTGGCTCAAGGTAGCCAAATTTTTAGTGCTTCAGGAAAGCTGGAACTATATATATCTTAATATGAAATTTGCATTTTAAGATATCAAAATAATTTTAATTTTTGTTTAATTTTTTATTTTAAAGTCAGGGTTGTGCTGTGTTGCGCAGGCTGGAGTGCAGTGGCATGATTATAGCTCATTGTAGCCTGGATCTCCTGGGCTCAAGCGACCCTCCTGCCTCAACCTCCTGAGCAGCTAGGACCACAGGCATGCATCACCACATCTGACTAATTTTTCTACCTTTTGCAAAGATGAGGTCTTGCTATGTTGCCCAGGATGGTATCAAACTCCCGGCCTCAGGTGATCCTCCCACCTCAGCCTCCCAAAGTATTGGGATTACAGACGTGAGCCACTGTACCTCGACAAAATAATTTTAAAAATATTTTAAACCCTGTGAGTCTCAACACACACACATATATAGATGGTGTTTGTTCCATAGATATCCAACTTAGATACTACTGCTTTGGAAGTATGAAGTATGTTTAATTGACTTGGGGGGCTGAGGCAGGAGGATTGCCTGAGTCTAGGAATTTGGGACCAGCCTGGGCAACGTAGGTAGACCTTGTCTCTACAAAATATAAATTAGCCAGGCATGGTGGTGCGTGCCATGGTCCCAGCTACCCTGGAAGCTAAGCTGGGAGGATTGCTTGAGCCTAGGTGGTTGAGGCTGCAGTGGGCCAAGATTGCACCATTACACTCCAGCCAGGGTGACAGAGAAAGACCCTGTCTCAAAATCAATAAACAAAAACAAACAAACTAACTTGGCAAGTTTCCCTCCAAAAAATCCTATGAAATGATTTGGTGTATTTTGCTACTTTTATTAAAAGTTTGATATAAATAGTAACAAATAAGAATAGCTACTGATTGTTGGATGCCTGCTATGTTCCAGGGAGTATGCTTGATGTTTGACACGCATCATTCAGAATTCTTCTAGTGACCTTCTGAGATATCTATTATTATCCTTATTTTACAGACAAGGAAGCTGAGGCCCAGAGCTGACCTAATTTGTTAGGGGTACATAGTCAGTAAACCCAGATTTCTGGCTTTTTATTTAGTGTGTTCTTGCTTTTTATTTATTACATCATATTTCCAATATCCTCAGAGAAGACAGAAGGAGTGAAATGAAACGTGTGGTAATTCCCCTATTTTGAAACAAATCAAAGTGGTTTCTATATGGACAACTTAAAAGACAGAGTCTTCTTTTCTGAAATGGAAGAGATGTCCTTATCTTTGGGAAAGGCGGAGGAAGGGGAAAGAAAAAGAGATATCTCACAATGTGATGTGCTCTTCTTTTCTTTCCAAAACTCTAAGCTAGGAATAGACAAGGCCCCCAATCAGCTAGTGTCTGTTGGGCTGTTGTGTTCAGACTGTCTGTCTGCTTTGACCATAATGTTCTGTGAGATGTCCACTGGCTTACTCCTGCTATCTTTTCCTTCTATTTCCAGAAAGCAAACCTCAGAAGAAAAAAAAAAAGATCTCTGTTTAGGGTCTGAAGTCAAGTCCAAATATAACAGGATCCCAATAACTTCCCCCACCCGCTAGGGTTTAAAACCACATTCCCTCTGCCCAGATGGCTGCTGCAGAAAGACGCAGCATTCACCCACTGCTTCCTCCTTTTGTTGGCTGCCCCCTGATTACAGCTAATGACTCCCAGCTGTACTGCCTCCAAAGACTTGGGAAAGATGAATCTTTAAAAAATAATCTAATAACTAGACTCCTCCAGGGATGGGCGGGGTTGATGCCAATCCCATTGGAACACTGCCTCATTCAGAATCTAGCTGGGTGGTGTGGTGTGTGCCTTGGAAAGGGAGGAGAGTTGCTGTGTGCATTCTGAAGACCTCTTGATGTTCCCTGTAAGAATCTCATTGACTCTATTTTCTCACCTTAGTTGAAAAAAAATCTGTGAATACTTAGAAAAAACTTTAATGTGTGTAACACAGACTTTGGCTCCTATACAGAGAATCTGACGCAATGTCTTTTAGAGCTATGACTATCCAAACTGGGTGTACTTAAGGATCAGTATCATGGAGAATTTTTCAACATGGTTATATCATACAAAAAAGTAGATATCTACGAAATTTTAAAACTTGGCATTCTGGAGTTTCCATTTGTCTTTGAAATGTCAGGTTCTCTGAAAAGTTGACTTCAAATACAGGGATCCATCAGAAAGAAAAATCAAAACTCAAATGACATCAGTCATGAAAACTATCTGGAATAGATTGGTAGAGATTGATAGGTCTTTTATTCTTTCTTCTACTTCCCCTCTTCCTCTTTTTCTTCCTCCTCTTCTTCTTTGTTCTTTTCTTCCTCTTTTTTCCTCTTTCTCTTTCCTCCTTTTCTTCTTTTTTTTTTTAACAACAAAAATAACAACCTGAAATGCTGGGTGAGAAAGGCAGGGAATGAAATTTTACCAACTTGAAATTTGATAGTTTTTCTCAAACCATTTTTCTAGAAGTGTTTGATGCAGTTGTCCCCTAAAACTGCAGATATAATTTATTCCATATGCCCATATTGAACATCTCTGGTGAACTAAGCCAGGTGCTGAGGTTAGATACATAAATAACTCATTGGTTTCTTCATGTTCTTTCAGAGTGCTGATTGAATAAATCACATTCTTGAGCAACTTATGACTCTGTTGTCTAGTTCTGTAATGATTTCTTTGTGGAACACCTTATCTTCCTGGAAGGTAATGTCTAAAAAGAGAGTGAGCTTTGGAGTCAGTGCTAAGCTTGAATTGTGACACTGCCCCTTACTGAAACTTTCTTTCTTTCCTTCTTTTTTTTTTTTTTCTGAGATGGAGTTTTTAATTCTTGTCACCCAGATTGGAGTTTTTAATTCTTGTCACCCAGATTGGAGTACAGTGGCACAATCTTGGCTCACTGCAACCTCCATCTGCCAGGTTCAAGCGATTCTCCTGCTTCAGCCTCCCAAGTAGCTGGGATTACAGGCATGCACCACCACTCCCAGCTAATTTTTGTACTTTTAGTAAAGATGGGGTTTCATCATGTTGTCCAGGCTGGTCTCAAACTTCTCAGGTTATCGACCCTTTTCCGCCTCCCAAAGTGCTGGGATTATAGATGTGAGCCACTGCTTCTGGCCCCTTACTGAAACTTTCTGAGCTTTACTTTCATCATCTGTAAAATGGAACTTGGAAGATTGCTGTGAGGAATAGCATTCTGTTGCGGTCCCGGCAGGCTGTTTAAGTGCATCCTATAGACCTCCTTTTAAAAACCTCCATGTGTTGCTTAATAACGGGGGTGTGTCCTGAGAAATACATCTTTAGATTATTTTATCATTGTGCAAACATCATAGAGTGTACTTATGCAGACCTGGATAATATAGTCAGTATACAACTAGGCTACATGATACAGCCTTTTGCCCCCAGGCTGCAAACCTGTACAGCAGGTTACTGTACTGAATACTGTAGGCAATGGGAACACAATGGTATTTGTGCATCAAACATACCTAAACACAGAAAAGGTATAGTAAAAATACAGTATTATAATCTTATGGGACCACTTATGTATACATGGTTCGTTATTGACAAACATCATTACATGGTCCATGACTGTATTTTTATTATGGTCTTTATTATTATACTCCTTATTCATTCTGGATTTTCTACCACAGCCCCAATTTTAGTTAAAATTTTTTTATAGTGGCAATTTGTTACAAATACTATCTAAAATTAATTATTAATAAATAGGTATGTCAAGAGGAAAAGTAAAATTCACCTGATTTGCATCCTGATTTTTGATTCAGAAAATATGATAGTATTTAGCACAGTTTGTTTTATATTCTATCACAATATAATATGGTATAGTTATTTAATATATTTGTATGCTTATATAACACAGAATACTATAACTCAGATCATGTTCCCTAGTCTATTAGGAAATGCGAGAATATTTCATCGCACTTAAAGATCCCTGTGATCCTCAACGTATTTTACTCAAAGAAGATGCTCAATACATATATGTTAAATTGAATTGAATTTGTGAATTGATTTATCAGCCTATTTCCAGGCAGCAATGGAGCACACAGTTTTTGGGACTCTTTAACCTGAGAATTAATTGCCCCCTGGAAGCTAAGCTTCATTTTTATCTAAAACATACACATACTTGAATTAAGACTTTGTGGCAATGAGCTTTCATTCACTTCTTTTTCAAGGGATTTAAATGACAAACACAGCGTAAACAACTGTCCTAATTTATCCAGAACTTTTCCAGTTTTAGCATGAAAAGTCCTACTTCTCAGGAACCCCCTCAGTTCCAGACAAATTGGGATATTTGGTCATCTCAGTGTAAAGTGAACTTGCTTTTCTTGAAGATATGCTGAGATTGTCAGGGAAAGTGAAGTACCATGTTAGGATTAATTATCCTGCAACTACAGGGGACAAGGGTTGTTGTTTCTCATTTGTAACTAACATAGACTTTTTTAAAAAAAACACCAAGGTGAAGCAGAGTCTTGAGACTTATTATATACATATATAAAAACTTTCTACATATATACACATCTCTCTATATAAAATACACTTTCTTTGACTGATTTTATATATATGTATAAAATATATATCAACATATAAGAATGTTTCTATATTGGGAGGCTGAGGCGGGCAGATCACAAGGTCAGGAGATCGAGACCATCCCGGCTAAAATGGTGAAACTCTGTCTCTACTAAAAATACAAAAAATTAGCCAGGTGTGGTGGCGGGCACCTGTAGTCCCAGCTACTCAGGAGGCTGAGGCAGCAGAATCGCTTGAACCGTGAGGCAGAGCTTGCAGTGAGCTGAGATCACATCACTGCACTCCAGCCTGGGTGGCAGAGCAAGACTCTGTCTCAAAAAAAAAAACAAAAGAATGTTTCTATAAAGATAAGTGTATTAATAAAGACATCTATACTTATATGTTATAAATTTATTTAAGTATATGTTTATATATGTATAATTATATGTATAAAATCATTCAAAGGAAGTTTTTATAGTGCTGTCAACTGGCCTAGGGAAAAGAGATAGGGGAATGTGGAATTTCATTATAAAGTGTTTACAGTTTTAACCCTAATTTAATTTAATTTAATTTTTTACTTATTTTTAAAATTTTTGTTTTATCTTAATCTTCACAGTAATCATGAGAGATAGATACCATTAAATTATTTTAAAGACAGGAATTAGGGTTTTAAAAGCTGTGGCTTGGAAGGCATAAGTCCTTTCCAAGGATCAATACCTTTGGAGGATTTTCCATTATTTTCATATTATATAAATGATTAGAAGCCTACAAATTTAAAAACTTGGTCTTCCAGAATTTCTATTTCAGCTTTGAAATGTCAGATGTTTTGAAAGGTTGGTTTCTAACACTTGACCGATTCAGCGTCCTGCTCTGTTCTAGAATACACTTGAGCATGCGTAGTGTAGGCTAATGCACAGGGTCAGCTGAAGAGGCCTGCTGCTTCTTTACAGTTACTACCAAGGCTAAACCCTTAGAATGCTGAGAAAATCATCAGCCTGATTCAAGGGAGGGCTCTCCTGGGAATGAGTTCAATGAAAGCAAAAGAGAACTTACTATGAGAAATTTATTTAAGATTCTGACTTCAATGGAATCTCTTCTTTCTAAATGTGTTATGAAATCCAGAGAAAAATGTTGCATAGTATTATGAATGGCTACTATTTTTGCCAGCTTACTAAAGGGACAGATACAGAACTCAGCAATTCCTTTACATGAGTAGCTTCCTGCCTCCGTTTCTCCCTCCCTCTCTCTCTTCCCTCCCCGATTCCTGCTTTCCCCACTTCCCCATTCCCTCCCTTCCTCCCTTTCTTCCTTTCTCTTTTCCTCCTTCTCTCCCTTCCTTCTTTCCTTTCTCCCATTCTTCCTTCCTCCTTTTCTTCCTCCATCCTCCCTCCCTTTTTTCATTTCTGTCTTTCTTCCTCTCTCCCTCCCTCTTTCTTCCTTCTTTCCTTTCTTCCTTTTTCCCTTCCTCCCTTTCTTCCTCCTTCCCTTCTTCCTTTTCCTTCCTTCCTTCCTCCCTCCCTCTCTCCCTCCCTTCCTTCTTCCCTCTATCCCTTTCCTCCTTTCCCCCTTCCCTTCCCCTTCTCCTTCCTTCCTTCTTTCCTTCCTTCCTTCTTGCTTTCCTTTCTTCCTCCCTCCCTCCTTCTTCTTCCCTCCCTCCCTCCTTCCCTCCCTTTTTTCATTTCTCTTTCTTCCTCCCTCCCTCCCTTGTTTCCTTTCTTCCTTCTTCCTTTCCTCCCTTTCTTCCTCCTTCCCTTCTTCCTTTTCTTCCTTCCTCCCTCCCTTCTTCCATCCCTTTCCTTTCTCCCTCCTTCCCTTCCTTCTTCCCTCCCTCCCTTTCCTCCTTTCTCCCTCCTTCCCTTTCCTTCCTTCCTCCCTCCTTCTTCTTCCTTCCTTCCCTCCGTTTTTCATTTCTCTTTCTTCCTCCTTCCCTCCCTCTCTTCCTTTCTTGTTTCCTTTCTTCCTTCTTCCCTTCCTCCCTTTCTTCCTCCCTCCCTTATTCCTTTTATTCCTCCCTCCCTTCCTTCCTTCCCTCCCTCCCTCCCTGCCTCTCTTCCTTTCTTCCTTCTTCTCTCCCTCCCTATCTTCCTTCCTTCCTCATTCCCTACTCCCTTGCTCCTTCCAGCCCCATCTTTCTTCCTTTTTTTTTTTTGTTATTTGGGAGGGTTGTGTGCCTCACATACCCCTTCTGTAATTAAAATCTACTCCCTGATTTTAGGGGGTGTGGGCATGTGATCTAGATTAGGCCAGTCAGAGTCTTCAAACAGGAATTTGAATATTGACATCAGGGACAAAAAGCAACCAGTGCTGGGTCATGGGTGGCTGGGCCGTGGGTGGGTGGTTTATGGAAGAGCTATGCTGACCTTTGGAGCTGCCCATGTTTTTTGCCCTTCCTAAGTTCTAGTGGTCACATCGTCCATAATTTGGTGAGATATCTCAGTATCTTTCCACTACATTAATTGCTTTGCTTACCATTAGTCAGAGTTAGTTTATGTTGCTTAAACCAACTCAAATAACCTAAACTGACTAGACATCCATTATCTATCTTAGCCTCTGCACTAATCCTACATAGTAAGCATTATTTTTCACATTTTACAGATGAGAAACTGAAGCTTTGTGAGGTTAAGTAATAACTGTATGATCTTAATATGGTTAAGATCATATAGTTAAAAAGAGGCAGAGCTGGTTGGTGGTCATGTTCAACTTAACCTGATGCCTCAAAGCAATATTGCATCTACTATGCTTTAATGGCTTAAAACGGAAAGAAAATGAACAGTTGGAAAAAACATTCACAATATTTGAGACAATTAACAAAGTTTAATGGCCATAAGATATAAAGAGCCTTTAGGAATCAATAATAAAAAATTTAACATGCTAATGGCAAAAATGGGCAAAGGACATGAATATCTATTTTCAAATAATAACCAATAATTTCTCATACATATGAAAAATGTTTAACCTCACCAATAATACAAAAAAGCAAATTAAAACAATTGCATATCATTTCAACTATCTTATTCATTAAAAAAATTGTAAAACCAAGTTTTCACAAAAATTTAGTGAAAACTTTTATTATATAGGTTAAAGTAGAAAATGGTGCAAACTTTAGAGGGAAAAATTTGTTCAAATACATTTAGAGTCCCAAATTTGTTCACAGCCTTTGATTTAGACATTTATTCTAAGAAAATAAGAATATACTGAAAGATTTATGTATAAGGACACTTATTTATAATAGCAAAAGTTGGAAGTAAACTAAATGTCTAATGATATAGAAATGAGAATAATTTGGAAAAGCTTATGATATGATGTTAAATTTTTAAAAAGCCAATATTTCACTTTCACCTTCCTCCTCCTCCTTTCCTTCCAGCCTCTGGTAACCACCATTCTACTCCCTACTTCTCTGAGTCAGCATTTTTAGATTCCATATACAAGTAAGATCATGCAGTATTTGTCTTTCTGTGCTGGCTTATTTCACTTAACGTAATGTCCTCCAGGTTCATTCATGTTATTGCAAATGATAGAATGTCCTTCTTTTTAAAGGCTGAATAGGATATCATTGTATATATACCATATATTTTTTTTTTTTTTTTTTGAGACGGAGTCTCATTCTGTCACCCAGGCCAGAGTGCAGTGGTGCAATCTGGGCTCGTTGCAACCTCAACCTCCCAGGTTCAAGTGATTCTCCTGCCTCAGTCTCCCACCCCGCTCAGCTGATTTTTTATATTTTTAGTGGAGACGGCGTTTCGCCACGTTGTCCAGGCTGATTTCAGACTCCTGACCTCAGGTGATCCGCCTGCCTCAGCCTCACAAAGTGCTGGGATTACTGGCATGAGCTACTGTGCCCACCCCCATTGTATATATGCCACATTTTATTTATCCACTCATCTGCTGATGGACTCTTAGGTTGCAGTGTCCATAGTGTTTAGTTAGAATGGGGAGAAAGTACATGAGAGAAAATCTGGAGATATTTGAACATGGTTGAATCTTATAGAAAAGAAGTTGACCATACAAGAAGACACACTCAATCAACGAAGTCCTTGACCAAACCAGAGGATGGAATCTGGAATGCCAGTGAAAGAAATGTTGATGTAGGTAGGGATGAAAGGCAGGTATAAGTGTTTTTTTGGGAAGCTGAAGGAGTTACTGTCTGATAGTTTCTACTTCTCCAAGAGGTCATCTGCTAGATGATAGAGGAAAGATTGATGGTAGTGGGATGTTGGGAATACTTGAGAATCTGTGAAATTGAAGTGGAGAATGGGAAAATTTGATGATAGGGATGATAATGTTTTGGGGCAAATTTCAGGGGCCAGGTGAAGTTATTAACCATAAATTTATGGTAATTCCAGTCAGCCTGGTTGGGCAAATTCCTCTGGTAATACTTAGCAACTTGTGAGACATTCATTGAGATGTAGGATATTGAATTCATATAGGTTTGGGATTTTGTTAGGCAGTTGCAGCTAGAAGATAGTGGAGCAAGAAAGTTCCTGAAGATGAGCAAGAGAGTGGTTGATATTATTAACCACCGAATTGTAGATAAAAAAGGAAGAAAATGAAGGCTAGAAGGTGTGGAAAAGAGAAAGTAAAGTGGGAAGTGCTCCAGAGGTTTCTATAGGACTGATGACATGTGTGTTGAGAATAACTTAGGGCATAGGTGGAACAGTGGTGGTTTGTGGCCAAAGCTGCCTTATGCTTATATTAATAAGTAGCTTCAGAGATGGTGCAGTTCAACAGTTCTGAGTGATGTCAAGTATGGGAGGGTGGCTGGGTGCAGTGGCTCATGACTGTAATCCCAGCTACTCTGGGGCTGAGGAGGGAGGACCACTTGAACCCAGGAGGTCCAGGCTGCAGATCACATCACTGTACTCCAGTCTGAGTGACAGAGCCAGACCCCATCTCTTAAAAAAATTTGGGAGGGTGCTATAGACTGAATGTTTGTGTTCCCCCAAAATTTATATTTTGAAATCTTAACCCCCAATATGATGGTATTAGGTGGAGGAATTTTTGGTAGGTAATTAGGTCATGAGGGTGGAGCCCTCACGAGTGGGATTAATGCCCTTATAAGAGATGCCAAGCTAGGTGCAGTGGCTGACACCTGTCATTCCAGCACTTTGGGAGGCCAAAGTGGGAGAATTGCTTGAAACCAGGAATTTGAGACAAGCCTGGGCAACATAGTGAGACCCCATCTCCACACACACACACACACACACACAGACACACACACACACACACATACATACACACACACACTTAGCCAGATGCAGTGGATTGCGCCTGTAGTCCCAGCTACTCAGGAGGCTAAGGTGGGAGGGTCACCTGAGCCTGGGAGGTTGAGTCTTCAGTGACCTATGACCGTGCCACTGCAGTACAGCCTGGGTGACAAAGTGAAACTCTGACTCTAGGAAAAAGAAAAAAAAGAAAAAGAAAGATACCCTGGAGAATCCTTTGCTTCTTCTGACATGTGAGGAACACAGTGAGAACATTGTGAACAAAAGCAGGCTCTCACCAGACATCAAAACTGCTGGTGATTTGATCCCAGACTCCCAACCTCCAAAACTGTGAGAAATATTTTTTTCTTATTTATAATCCATGCAGATTATAGTATTTTGTTATGGCAGCCAAAATGGACTGAGACAGAGGAGGTAGCCAAAGTGAAGTGGAAGAGGAAGTTTCTGAAGCCATGAAGTGAGACTGGCTATGAAGATAATAAAGTCACTCAGAATTTAGGATGAAGAGAAAAACTGCAAGCCAGTTACCAAAGAAGTCAATGAATACAGCCAATATAGTGAAAAAAATGTTGAAATTTGAGTCTGGAGTTCTGGACTATAAATTCTCCAATCACATTCAGTACTGCCTTGATCTTCCTATATTTACCACCTTGAATTATATGATAATAATTTTTAGAGTTTCTCCTTTAACTGATTATAAGCTCCTTTGGGTTCAAAGGTGGTGCCTTGTTTATTGTGTATAACTCAGATTACTTGATGCCAGATGTGCAATACATTTTATCTTGGTTAGATGAATAGAAGAAAATTAAACAAATAGGTGCCATTTTGGAGGATAGAGAGGACATTCCTATTTCCCTGATTGGAGTTTTAGACTATGACAGACCTCGTTCTCCTCCTCTCCTTAATTCCAGTGTAATCAGTTAGGCACATATGTTTAAAAAACTAGAACATTTACAGCTTTGATGAAATCGAATAAAAGTAAAAAAGGCCTTCCTCTTATTTACCTTTGATTCCTTGCTTCTCATTTGCTCTGCCACCTCTCAGCATTGTAACTCCGTTTCTTAGTATCAAGTATAAAGCTGCGAAACAGAATTTAGGGCGACTCAGATTTTAAAAGTCTCATCTTGGATTCAGTGTTCATTCCCCTCAAAAGCCAAGAGGTGGCTAAGAGAGAACAAAATCAATAAAGAGAAACATTAAAGTCTGCTTCATCTGAATTTTGTTTTACAATGCATCCATCTTCAAAGTTTGTCCATGTGATGATTAAGCTTTTTAAGGACAAAAATTGTTTTTCCATATGGTCTGATTGGTTATTTCCTTAGCATCTTTGCTCATTTAACAAAAGCGATATTAATGCTCTGTACTTAAGAAAATTGTGAAATGGAGAATGACACAGACACAGACACACACACACACACACACACACACATACATCAATTATATGAGGTCTTATAACATTTGTAAATATGAGTTTTCTTCCTTAAATTTGAATGCTAGAGACAACAAGAAAGATGAAGATGGAGTAAACTGAGTGAAGGAAAGGCAACACATTGTGGCCTAAAGATACAACCAGGGCTTGATTTCTATTGGATGAATTGTGTTCGTACTTGACATAGTCTCATACTCCTTTTTGGGATAAAAGAGTAAGTTGGCTTTGACAACCGTCACCACATTGGTCTCTGAGGATGACCTTTCTGGACAGGGGAATGTGCCTCTCTTTCTTTGCTATTCATGTGTGTACCTCCTGAAGCTGCATGTTCTATTGAAGAGGATAGCCTTTAATTCAATGTTTAGTTCAGTGCATACAAATATCTCAACACACCAGTCAATATTTCTCATACCTTTCTCTATCTACTGGTACCTCTGCCCTCCCTTCTCCCAGGTTTTCAGGATTCCTTTGTAAACTTTTGGCTGCCCGAATTCCAGTATTTGGATGCTTCATGAAGTCTTTCTCTTCTCCAGCATGATCCATGCTTTGCATGTAATTATCTCTTTCCCTTCCAAGCCCTCCCTTAAAATTTCCCTTTTCTTGTGATCAATGAATTGATATATGTTAAGTACTTGCTCTGGATTATCAGTTTGGCTCCAATGCTTAAAGAACTTATTCTTTTGAGTCAGAGTTTACTTGCATTAACAATCACACAAAAGCAGTTGTGGGTCAAATTACGTCACCCATAGAAGTAATTTTTTACAGAAAAAAGAAGTCAATATGGGCTAGTGCAGTTAAGAGAAAGTTTAATGGAATCCAAATGCACAAGTATCTGGAGATAAAGGGTTAATGTTTTATTTCCCTACTGAATAAGTTACTGGAATATTTAGAACTTAGTGAAATTAATATTTATGCACTGCAGGGAGGTATTAAGTTGGTGCAAAAGTAATTGTGGTTTTTGCCATTAAAAGTAACGACAAAACTGGCAATTACTTTTGCACCAAACCTGATATTTTTGATCATAGCTACATATGCCCTTCAAATATCACTTAGCTTCCTATATGGTGCAATTTCCTTCTGTTAGCTGAAGCGCTACAACCCTCAATCTCTTCCGATTTATGGGGGCACTATGCAGAAGCTAAGAGCTAACATGAACACTGGGGTCTCTATGACGGTTGACTGAGATGAAGATGATTCTGACGATGCCATCCTGACCTGAGTCTTTGGATGCCTTGTGTCTGTAATTTGGGAAGGGGCTATGGGCTAACGCTTTCAAATGCTTGAAGCTTCTCTGATTTTAGTAGTTTTTCAGTGACATGAAGAAACAGACTTTCTTTCTACAAACCATTTTCCAAGAGTTAGACCGGATACTTCTGTTCCCTCTGGCAGACCAGTTATCCTGCCACTCTCTCTCTCTCTGTGTTTTTTAACTTAAATTTGATTTTTGAAGGATTTAATCTCATTCCCTATCACAACATTATTTTTCATAACAGCAGGAAGAAATTTGATAAACCATTCTAGTTTCTTACATTTGTGAATTTAATTCCCACTTCGTCAAAATGGGCTCCTGTCGAGAGAGGAAACCAGATGCACGAGGTTCTTGGAGTCTTAAATGTCTCTCCAGCTTCTTGAAGCAATTGCATTAAAAATCTTAATAAATATAGTTGCTGACTTTCTTGCTCCCTCTGTGTTCCTGCTGCAGTTATACTATTTACACTTGAGTTTTTGCCACAGCTGGTTCGAACTCAATGATTGTCTGCTCCACTCTGCCTGTTTTAAGTTATTATCTCCCTCAAGGTTTCTCTTCCATGCATGGAGCTTCTTGTAATTCCTTTCTTTGATTGAAAAGAGATGGAGTGGTGTAGCAAGAAGAGTATTGGTGTTGGTCCCAGAGATGCTCAGGGTTTGCATCCTACTTCTGGCATTTACTTGATGCATGATCTTGAGTATTTTCACTTTTTTGACACTCATTATACTTACCTTGAAGAGTTGTTAGGATCATATAAAATAACCCATGCAACAGCATCTCCCACAATTACTTACATAGAGGAGCATTTACTCTGACTATTTCTTACACTTATCCTCATGAATTTGGCTATAATCAAGAAACAGAAATTTTGTATTCAGAGGGGGACTATTCTAAACCTAGTGTTATATTCCATTTGCACCATATACAGGCTGTTATTTATTTTTCATTCTGATTTTTTAGTTATCAATATTCCTATAGTATTAATATTAGTACTTTATATCGATATAGTACTTGAGGCTTATAATGTGCTCTTGTGTTTTTGTGTATCTTCATGTGCTTTTGTATCGTGCAACATACACAGCCTGAAATACATCTTGTTGGTTCATCATTCTCTATGGGGTATTACATACATGGTCTGCTTATTCTGAGCACCATAATCATAACTGCAGAGTTTACTTGGTTAAGAAAGTCAATTATAACAGAAGTGGAGCTCTTTAAACTGGAACTCCATGAAGACAACTGAACACATCTCTTGAGCTCCAAGGAAACGTGGTAGTGGCCTAGTCTGAATTGTGCCACTTCTCCTCTTGGAAATTATACAGAGCAATAAATCAAATTTTAAATATCTACAAATTCCATTTTCAGTGAAACTAGGAGACCCAGAATATTCTCGAACTACAAATTATGTGTACATGCTGCCCCAAACACCTGAGGCCAATGGAGGCTGGCAAAAAGCTGCATGGTAAATGGTGATGGACAATGGAAAGGAGGTGAGGATGCAGCAGCTGTGGTGGGAGTTTCAGAAAACACAGCAGTGTTCACTTCCAGAGCAGAGGGCCCCATCTGGGGTGGCAACTCCCGTGAGCAGAGATGAAATCAGAGTGACCAACTCTTCCTAGTTGCCTGGAACTTTACTGATTTTAGCACTGAAAGTCCTATGTCCTAGGAACCTCCCCAAACCTGGGCAAACTGGGATGCAGCTCACCCCAGATGAACTGGAACAGAGTGGGCCACCAAAGGGAGATGGCAAAGGCCTGGGACCACACGGGTGGCAGAGTATAAAAAGTACAAGTGAAAATAGATCAACAAAAAGTGAGGATACTCCCGTGGAAGGTAAGAGATGTGTCCCAGGTGGCAGTGGCTTATAAAGATACTGTGATATCACATGGGAAGAAGCCATTCTGAACCTTTTAAAATTTTTTCTGTCTTTTAAAAAATTTCCAATTTTTAATTCTTATGGGTATATAGTAGGTGTATGTATTTATGGGGTACATGAAATATTTTGA
The DNA here is from genome assembly GCF_029289425.2 of Pan paniscus. Lineage (NCBI taxonomy): Eukaryota > Metazoa > Chordata > Mammalia > Primates > Hominidae > Pan > Pan paniscus. The sequence continues at coordinate 33,233,468 of NC_073254.2, forward strand.
TACAGGCATGCAATGTGTAATAATCACATCATGGAGAATGGGGTATTCATCTACTGAAGCATTTATGCTTTGTGTTACGAACAATCCAATTATACTCTTTTAGTTATTGGAAGGGGAACATCACACTCTGGGGACTGTTGTGGGGTCGGGGGAGGGGGGAGGGATAGCATTAGGAGATATATCTAATGCTAAATGACGAGTTAATGGGTGCAGCACACCAACATGGCACATGTATACATATGTAACTAATCTGCATATTGTGCAGATGTACCCTAAAACTTAAAGTATAATAATAATAAAATAAAAAAATAAGTAAAATATAGTTACTATTGACTATAGTTACCCTTTTGTGCTGTAAAATAGTAGGTCTTATTCATTCTTCCTATTTTTTTGTACCCATTAACCATATCTACTTCCCTCTCAACCACCCACTACCCTTACCAACCTCTGGTAACCATCCTTCTACTTTCTATGTCCATGAGTTCAACTGTTCTGACTGTTAGAGCCCACAAATAAGTGAGAACATGAGATGTTTGTCTTTCTGTGCCTGGCTTATTTCACTTAACATAATGATCTCCAGTTCCATCCATGTTGTGGCAAATGGCAGGATCTCATTCTTTTTCATGGCTAAACAGTACTCCATTGTGTATATGTACCATATTTTCTTTATCCATTCATCCATTGATGAACACACGTTGCTTCCAAATCTTGGCTGTTGTGGACAGTACTGCAAGAAACATGGGAGTGCAGATATCTCTTCGATATACTGATTTCCTTTCTTTTGGGTATATATTCAGCAGTGGGATTGCTGGATTATATGGTGGCTCAATTTTTGGTTTTCTGAAGAACCTCTAAACTGTTCTCCATAGTGGTTTGACTAATTTATATTCCTATCAACAGCGTACAAGTGTTTTCTTTTCTCCACATTCCACCAGCATTTGTTATTGCCTGTCTTTTGGATATAAGCCATTTTAACTGGGGTGAGATGACATCTCATTGTAGTTTTGTTTTGCATTTCTCTGATGGTCAATGATGTTGAGCACTTTTTCATATGCCTGTTTGCCATTTGTATGTCTTCTTTTGAAGAATGTCTATTCAAATCTTTTGCCTATTTTTGGATGGGATTATTAGATTTTTTTTCCTATAGAATTGTTTGAGCTCTAAACTATAGAGCAGTTTGCAAATATTTTCTCCCATCCTTTGGGTTGGCTTTTCACTTTGTTGATTGTTTCCTTTACTTTGCAGAAGCTTTTTAACTTGATGTAATCCCATTTGACCATTTTTGCTTTGGTTGCCTGTGCAACCAAACTAATGTCCTGGAGATTTTCCTCAAATTTTTTTTGTAGTGGTTTCATAGTCTGAGGCCTTAGTTTTAAGTCCTTAATCCACTTTGATTTGATTTTTGTTCACAGCGAGAGATAGGGGTCTAGTGTTTATTCTTCTACATGTAGATATTCAGCTTTCCCAGCATCATTTCATGAAGAGACTGTTTTCTCTCCAGTGTATATGTTCTTGGCACCTTTGTCCAAAATGAGTTCACTGTAGGTGTGTGGATTTGATTCTGGGTTCTCTATTCTGTTCCATTGGTCTCTGTGTTTTTATGCCAGTATATGCTGTTTTGGTGACTATAGGTGTGTAGTATAATTTGAAGTCAGCTAATGTGGTTCCTCCAGCTTTGTTCTTTTGAGCATTAAAGGCAAAGAAAATGTGGTTGCACAGAGGCATCATTTTTAAAGGAAATAGTCTGTTGTAACAGAGGAGGATGCCCATTATCTGTGAAGCTTAGAACACTGGATGTCCTCAGTCCTTCCCTTCTGTGCACTAGAATTCTTTGTCTAGCTGGTTAAGGAAAATAAAACTCATTCAAATATGAGTAAACAAAAAAGAGCTGGCATAGCATTTATACAGAGATCTATTAAATTGTGGAAAACAATAGAAAAACGTTCCTATAGAAGAACGAAATGCACCAGAAAGCTATTGCCAAGATGCAGATAAAACTTGTAACTTAACATCCCATGAATTAAAAATAAAAAACTTAATGGAGTAATAACTGTTATTATTATTTTTAAATTAAATTAAATGTAATTTAATTTTAAGTTCCGGGATACATGTGCAGGACATGCAGGTTTGTTACATAGGTAAATGTGTGCCATAGTGGTTTTCTGCACCTGTCAACCCATCACCTAGGTATTAAGCCCCACATGCATTAACTATTTATCCTGATGCTCTCTCCCCAACCCGCCCCACAGACAGGCCCCAGTGTGTGTTGTTCCTCTCCTTGTGTCCATGTGTTCTCATTGTTCAGCTCCCACTTATAAGTGAGAACATGCAGTGTTTGGTTTTCTGTCCCTGTGTTAGTTTGCTGAGGATACTGGCTTTCAGCTCCATCCATGTCCCTGCAAAGAACATGATCTCATTCCTTTTTATGGCTGTATAGTATTCCATGGTGTATATGTACCACATTTTCTTGATCCAGTCTATCATTGATGAGCATTTGGGTGGATTACATGTCTTTGCTATTGTGACTAGTGTGGCAGTGAACATATGTGTGCATGTATCTTTATAATAAAATGATTTATATTCCTTTGGGTATATACCTAGTAATGGGATTGCTGGGTCAAATAGTATTTTTGGTTCTAGGTCTTTGAGGAATTGCCACACAATAACAGTTATTTTAATGAAAGTATACAAAGCAGAAATATGAGGACTCAGGGCTGGACAACAGAAAATGAGGTACAAATTAAAGGAGAAGGTAAAATGGGATTTGGTAGAAATCATGAAAGAAATAAAAGTACAAACCAAAATTATTTCAGAAGTAAAGACTAATAAATTAGATTCAGCACAAGGAAGAGTAGACACCATTGAAAGTACAGTGAGGGACAAAGGAGGTAGACATGAAATGAACGAGAAATACAGAGATAAAGAGGATTAGAGTCAAAATTATAGGAATAAAGTACGAGCAAAGGAGATCAAATACATTCACATAGAGTCTACCAAGAGAAAACCGAAACAAAAAAACAGAACAAATATTTAAAAATACAATATTTAAAAATACAATTCAAGAAAACTTTTCAAATATAAAATAAGGCATGAATCTACGTATTTAAAGGGCTTATAATGGACCAGAAAATTGCTCTAGAGAAGTCAAGACAAATCCTAAAATGATTAGAATAAAGAATGAATATTTTGAATGAGCCTGTAAAAATATCAAGTCACTTATGATGGGATGAAGTTGGGCAGGAGTCGGACTTCTTTAAAGATATGAATCTACCCTTAGAAGATTTTTTTTTTTTAAAGAATGAGCCAAAGATTTTATATGTGGTTAAAATATCTTTTACATCTGGAAGATTCTAGAAAAACAGATTTCAATGTGCAAGAACACAGGAGACATTATTCATGTCAGCCCATTTTGAGGAAATGATTAGAGGAGGAACTCCCGCCAACCAAGCAATGGCTGGGGAAATGTCAGTGAAACTGGCAGTGAGAATTAAGGCAGTAGATTTAAGTCCCAAAGCAAAGAAGGGGAAAATCCAAGGGGCAAAGTCTGAAAGCAGTGAAGGGAGTAAGCCCCAGAATATGTCTGAAAGGGCCAAACCTTGATTGGCAATGACATGCCTCCTTCATTGGACAAAAGGAAGTAGGAAAAGCTGATTAGATGAAGGAAGACAGTTTCTATTTTCTCTGTGATGTAAAGGTTAAGTCTGTTCACCAAAATAAGGGGCTAGGACTGGGGTAAGGCTCAGCAATGTAAAGAAAAAAAATGTGTGGAAGAGAGTGAGAGATCAAGCTTCCAGAGAATTATAGTAGAAATATGTATAAGCAGACTTTGTTGCTTAAAGAAAATCTGCAATGAATCTCTTAGTTATAGCATACTATTTATTATGAGGTATTTGGATTTATTTATCCTGTAAATTGGATGTTGAATAGTGTGCAGAAGTTTAAAGTAGAATTGTATGTTATTTTGCATCTGTTGATATATTTCTTTCCATTTTTAAGTGCAAATCCATTCACTTAGTTTCATTTTTCTACTGTATTACAATGCACTGAGGATAAGGGATATCTTTTCATGGCACCCAACTCAGTACTCTGGCCACTTCATGTGTTCATTCAATAAATATTTGGTAAATTAATAAATGAAACACAACTATAATATTTCATTCTGCTTAATATTTATTTTCTAACACTCGTCTTTAAAGATCCACATGAAATTAGTCTTACTTTTAATAATAATTTAATTTTCAGGCTCTGAGAAAGTAATATATAAACTTGAAATTCCTGGTGAAGGTTAGAATAAAAATTGCAATGAAATTATAAATGTTAAGCTGCATAAGCTTCTCACTTGATTCATTTGATGGATTAAGGTATATATATGTCTCAATATCCCTCATCTGGCTTTTTTGTTTGTTTGTTTGTTTTGACAAGAGTCTCACTCTGTTGCCCAGGCTGGAGTGCAGAGTGCAATCTCAGCTTACTGCAACATTTGCCTCCCAGGTTCAAGTGATTCTCATGCCTCAGCCTACCAAGTATCTGGGACTACAGGCACATGCTACCTTGCTTGGCTAATTTTTGTATGTTTAGTAAAGGAGGGGGTTTTGCCATGTTGGCCAGGCTGGACTCGAACTCCTGACCTCAAGTGATCCGCCCACCTCGGCCTCCCTAAGTGCTGGGATTACAGGCATGAGCCAGCACACTTGGCCTGAATTTTTAAATAAAACAAAAAGTCATGTATGGACTTTATATACAAAAAGTATATGAAGCACTGTGTTCATATAAGAATTGTTCCAGATAAGCCAGCCAGGGAGGGATTCAGTAGCAGCTACAAATTAAAAAAGGCCATTTGCCTGGTAATTTCAGGATGGTTAAACAATCAAGCACCACGCAACTGTAGGACTACACTATCCAAGGGTGAGAATAAGAATTATTTTCTCTGGGACCTTTAGATGAACTAAGATTGAATTGTTTGCTTACTGGTGTGGCCAAAGCATTTCCAAGTCTTCTTTTCCAGTTTCCCACAGACCCGGAGAAGATTTTCCAAAGATATTCTCTCAATCCAATTGCAATCAAGCCAACATATACTAGACGCTGTTTTTCTTACAAAATTTGTAATATACATTTTATTTTGTTGTTAATTTACTTTGAAAATGTCATTATTCAATAAAGCACACTGTTCACAATTTTGTGTGAAACAGAAAACACTTGAGGATTAAGCAACATCAAAGATAATTTATAGCTACCAAATTATTGCTTACATAAGCAAAAGGAAGGCTGAGATGGTGAAAAGTAAGCCATACGGGGAAGAACTGAAGAAAGTGTGGCTATGCATTGTGTAATTTATGTCTTTAATGAGGAAAATTTCAGAATGATAATTCAGAACATCTATAACAATAGCTATGGCTTGGTATGGAAGGATTCCACAGCTCAAGAGAAAAGGATGGTCTGATTCAACATGAGACAGCCCTTTCACCTTGACATCTTGTTATCTGACTCTTTAAGAAGAGCCCCAGATCTACTATCCACAGCTTTAATCACTGCATGTTTTGAGGAACAAGACTATGCTGTAGTTGAAAGAGAATACACTTTGGAACCAAGAAGAATGGGGTCCCAATCTTCACTGCAGTATATACTAAACATGAGCCCAGAATTTGACAATACCTTCTCTGCAGAAGTGTTATTTAATATTACCAATAATGTGAGCAAAGCACTTAGCAGAGTACTGGGCACATAGGAAGTCTGGGATGAATGATAACTACTATTATTACTCTTTCATGGAGAGAAATTTTATTAGGGTTAAAAAAATCTCAGAGTAACTAAACATCCACAAATCTCAAACAGCCATCTGTTTTGAGCAAGATTCATAATATGAAACTCCAACTCACTGAAATGATTTAGATACCCTCTTAAAACTCACCATAATGAGATTTGGCCTGCACCAGAGAAAAGTCGTTAATGACCTAATTGTGAAATCTGATGGCCTGTTTTCAGTCATCTTTTTATTTATCTCCTCTGTGGCACATAATGCTATTGACTATTCTTAATTCATTCATTTGGATTCCTTAACAATGCTCTCTCCTGGTTTTTCTCTGATTTCAGGCTCCTTTCCTGGGGCTAAGATTTCACAGAGGACTTTTCTCCACTTCCTGATCTCATTTTCTGTGAAGACTTCACTTAAGTTTGCTGGGCAGAGTCAACACAGTTCAACAAACTTTTATTCAGTAGCTACTACATCCTTGCCTTTCTTTTAGGTATTGGAGTAACAATGACAAATGAGACTGGAGTGATGCAGACTTCCTATGCTCAGCCATATTGAATTCTTCTCTCCTTCCTGAACACACTGGAAGGTTGTGCCTCTCAGCCCCTGGCAGGAGATGAGGCCATGCAGCCAGTTCTAGCATGAAATGTGAATGCAATGATGTGAATGCAAATCCTGGGCAGAGGTATTAAGAGCCACAGTGCTGCTTTATCACTGTCTCGCTCATGGCACTGTGACTGCAGAAATGATGTGTTGAGCTGACAGTGTCACAGTGCGGAGGGAGCCTGGACCTAGGATTGCCAGATGGAGGGAGTTCCTACCGACTTGCATCCAATTTTGCATGATTGAAAAATAACTTGCACTAAGCTGCTGAAATTCAGTTTATTACCACACTCTATTCTACCCTATCTGCTCCTAAACTGCTAAAATACAACATACTTGGAGGAGATGTGTATATGTGTATAAGCAGATACTACCAAGAAAAAGTGCTAAAGGCTATCACAGAGTGATCACAGTATATTTTTGGAACATTGAGAAGGGGCAGTGAGCTCATTCTGAGGGAGAGTGTTTAGGGAAGATGTGACTTCTTGGTTCTAACTCATCTCTTTCTTCTCATTTTCCCATCCCTGAACCCAACTTAGAGCAGGTGTCAGGGGAGGGAGGGCCACTCTGGGCAGCAGTTTGCCTAGATTATTGTGAGCCAGAAACCTAAGCCTGAGCATCCATTTTTTCTCAGTGCAGGTTCCTGTTACTTGAGGTTTTCTTACAGCCATGATGACTGAAAAAACCAGATGAGATAGTGAGGATATGGAGCTTCATGACTTTTTACTTAGCACTGCCCAGACCAAAGTCAGCCAGAGAAACAACATCGAGCTGAATCTGAAAGCTCTCTTGAATACACAGTCTTTATGGATGGCTTATTCTTTTAATTTGTTTCTGCATTCTTCATCTGTGTTCCTAATACCTCACAAATTTCCTTCCAGATCTTCCCCTGTGGTAGAGCTAATTGGAAAATGTGCAACTTATAGCTATCCTGTATTCATTTAAATGGATTTTTTTCTTGTTGTAATGCCATCACTATAAGGTTTGGATCCTATTGCCAGGGAAAATCTTAGTTTAAGCCCTAACCTAATTTATACCTCATTCTATAGTAATGATTTTTCTGTTTGTTCTCATTCTCTTTTTCTCTCCTCAAGGTGTTTCCTTCCTTCCTTCCTCCCTCCCTCCCTCCCCCCTTCTCTCTCTTTCTTTCTTTCTTTCTTTCTTTCTTTCTTTCTTTCTTTCTTTCTTTCTTTCTTTCTTTTTCTTTCTTCTTTTTCTTGGTCTCACTCTCTCACCCAGACTGGACTGCAGTGACACCATCTCAGCTTACCACAACCTCTGCCTCCCAGGCTCAAGCTATTCTCCTGCCTCAGCCTCCCAAGTAGCTGGGATTACAGGTGCATGCTACTACTGCCTGGCTAATTTTTGTATTTTTAGTAGAGACAGGGTTTCACCATATTGGCCAGGCGGGTCTTGAACTCCTGACCTCAAATGATCTACCCACGTCTGCCTCCCAAATTGTTGGGATTACAGGCATGAGCCACTGCGCCTGGCCTGTTCTCTAGTTTCTACTGGATTTATTAGTGAAACTCTTCAGTGCCTTCCCCACTTCCTAAAGCCACAGGTTATATGGGTGAGGGGACACTTGAGATGAATATGGAAGACCTAGTATTATTTAGCCAGGTGAACAAGAGTTAAAATATCAATTCAGACAGAGCATGGGCATGTAATACTATGGAGGTATTAACCCTTTCTTCCACTTAGAAAAAAAATAGTACATCTCATTGCCAGCTCTCATTTAATTTTACATAAACACACTCTTTGAGGCTGAAGCAAATCTGACTGATTTTCAATGTAAAAATAAAATATAAAAACTGTTCTTAGAGTTATTTCTAAACAGAACAAACATCAGAATCGTCTGAATCACTGGGATCGTCTATTTCGGAAAAATCGGATTCATCAAATGAATATTCGGCCAACGACCGCTTGAGAACGATGTTAACATCACATGTAGGAATGTTACGTTTTCTAGGAGTTGACATTTTCAGCGATCGAAAATTACTATATTTTGTAATGGAAATACTACTACTAAAACCAGAATGCTGTAAATAGAATGATGTCTTTTGTTGCCAAAGTCAACATACTGGAGTGATGTGAAAATAATAATAAAGGTGAGATAGTTCATGGCAAAGTTATCTTGGAGTAAATGCTGCAGCTGCCATACTGCCAGTGACTCTGGGACCATGGGGAAATTAAGGGAAATACAGGTAATTTGATATGGAGAGAGTGTGTATTTGGACTGGAGGTGTCTTAAGGCCTCACTCCTGGGTGCTGGGGCTGGTTTCCTTGGCTGTTGGTTGAGTTACAACGTGGAATAGAATTGTAAGGGTTTCTAAGAATTAGTGTAGGATGTTCATTCCCAAAGCAAACACAAAATCCAAGAACTGGGGGATTAATCTAAGTCAAAGTCAGTTAGAAGAAAGTCTAGATTTAACAGAAAGATAGACTCTAGATACCAGACTCAGAAGGCCTGAAGTGGGATCAGGTTGGAGTCATAGAGCCAGGGGAAGAGGAAATTGGAGCAGAGTCAGGTATGGATCAGGTAAGAGGGCTGGGGTTCATCCAGAGAGAGAGCTCTAGAACCCAATGGGTATTTGTGTCTTGTCTTTATGAACTGGTGGGTTCAGAAGGGGACCATGGTGGCTGGATGTGGTGGTTCACACCTGTAATCCCAGCACTTTGGGAGGCCAAGGCGGGTGGATCACCTGAAGTCAGGAGTTCGAGACCAGGCTGGCCAACATGCTGAAACCCTGTCTCTACTAAAAATATAAAAATTAGCTGGGCATGGTGGCACTCACCTGTAATCCCAGCTACTCGGGAGGCTGAGGCACAAGAATTGCTTGAACCCAGGAGGTGGAGGTTGCAGTGAGTCCAGATCGCGCCACTGCACTCCAGCTTGGGCGACAGAGTGAGACTCTGTCTCACACACACACACACACACACACACAAAAAGGACCATGGTGGGATTAGGTTGGGTTACTGGCCTAGGGCAGGGATATAGGAGATAAGACTGGTAAGAGAGCTAAAGATCACACCATGGAGAAGTTTTGGCTAAGGGACTTACAACTTATTTTATAGGCCATGCATATAGAGTAAGTAAAGGATCTTAAACAGGAATGAGGAATGGTCTGATTTACATGGATGGTAGCCTTCAAGTGAGTGTAGGGAGACTGGACTGGAGGAGAATGAGACAGGAGGCAGGACAGTCCACTGGAGAAGACGCCACTGCAGTTGTGTAGGTGAGAGAAGAGGGAGCCAGCCCAGGGCAGGTGGTGGGATAATGAGCATTGAACATTTACTGGAGGGCGGGGAAATTGATGGTACTGATATGTACCCCCGAGGGTGGGGTAGATTCAAAAGCATCTTTGTCTTGTTTTATGTATGATGTGAAGGGAAAGCCGACTAATAGATTTCTAGGTGGTTGGTGTTATCAGCAGCAGAGGCAGAGAGGTCCAAGGGGGAGAAGTTTTCCTGAGGAAGATGTTGAGTTTAGCTTTGGACATGACACTTTTGTGGCTCCCACAGGATAGCGAGGTGCAGAGATTGGCAGATCATTGGAACTGCAAGTCAAAAAAGACAGTAGGGGAGAACACAGAGATAATGATTTGATGATGCTGTCAGAGAAGAGATGCTCTAATCCAGAGAGAACATAGTAAAAACAGGGTAAAGATGAATCCCAGAGGAGAGTGTTTAGTGTTATTAACCCTGATTTTAGGTTAAAGATATGAGAGAAAACATCTGGAAAGAAGGAGAGGCAATGGCACCAAGGGCCAGAATGGATGAATTGGTCTTGAATGAGAGAGGAAGCACCTTCATCTACTTGGTTTACAGAAACAGGTATATACTTTAATAGGTGCTGAGTCAAAATGTTGAGGGAACTCATCACATAAGTAAGAAATGTTGTTTTTTACCATTCACTAAAATAGGGGTAAGCAAACTATTTTTCTGAAAAGCTGGATAGCCAATAGTTTAGGCTTTGTGGGCCCTAGAGTCTCTGTCACAACTTACTATTCTCGTTATAGCATACGTTAAACAAATGGTGTGTTCTAATAAAACTTTATTTAAAACAGGTGGTGGGCTGAATTTAGCCTGCAAGCCAAAGTGTGTTGACCCCTGTATAAGAGGGTTGAGACCTGGGCTGAAGGTTTGAAGTGAGTGTCAGAGGTTTGGCTTCGTCTTTGCAAAAAAATGGGAGAGGGTGAGTGCCAATCAGAGATAAGGAAGAGGATAAGGTGGAACGGCCGAGTGACATTAGAAAGGATGGGTGGGCTGGGACTCCATTTACATTGCTTTGCTAGTCTCCAGTGATCCAGAGTTACTACCTCTCTGCAATCCCAGAGCATTGCTTATATTTCTGGCTAATCAGGGGTGTCCCTCCCCCTAAACTGTGGGCATTTTGAGAGCAAGGTCCTTGTTTTATGCATTTTTTAAATAGCCTGATTTTCCTCATTTTCCAGCTTAAAGATCACTTTCTTTAACTGTAGACATTTGTCCCTCACTTCCCTGGGACACAGTGAGAGCCATTTCCCAAACCTGGACTGCAAATGCCAGGCCTGTCTCACTTCATGTTGAGTCCACCCAGGCTTGTGTCACCCTTTGAGGGCTGGTGACTAATGCGGTGACTGTTAGCCAGTCAGAGAAGCTGAAGTCATGTAGCAATTACGGCTCTACACACACACACACCCACTGTTTTATCTGTCCCCCTTTATCTCCCCCCATCTTCCTGTCATTGGAACAAAAAAATTTTCTGACTTCACATGGCCAGCACAGCTGTCCAACTGACTGAACACACAGAAGCAAATGAAGTCAGTGGAAGAATGAGTCACCACACAGCAGTGTCTTTTACACTCGCCTCCACCCTCCCCCACCTGCTCCTGACTTGGGATTGACTGCTCCGGAACTAGCACTTCACCCCCTCTCCAAGGGCAATGTGCACGGAAGAGCCCTTTTGAGAGAGGAAGTAACTCACTTGGCAAATTTGTTGTTCATTCCTGGTCCACCTAGTTCAGTAACATCATTAAGATCCAATGAGGAGATAGTGGGGCTTAAGGGGCATAGACAATTGAGCAGCCTAGTGGTGTTTAAATATTTTCTAGAAAAAAGACAAACAATATACAGTTTAAGAACCACATCCATACATTTAGTTATAGCCTGATAATGTTTCTTGAGTCATCACATGGAGTGAATCTATAACCAGGAAAACACATAGGAACCAACGCTAATCTTATTCCTGAAGTTGTCCATATGAATTCATGAGAAGTCCTGAAAGTAAGCATCTTGCAGGGCAAATGGCACTGCCTGATCCTCTAAGCTGAGGTTGGTAGTTTTCATCATGATGGTTTTATTTGGATCAGTGTTGGCATGGATTTAAAATTTATGAGTCTAGATCTTCAATAATAATAATATCAATGATATGATTAACAAGCAATTTCTTTTCTTGCTGTGATCCCTGTTTTTCTGTTGTGAATTTCTCCTATCTTGAGGATGATGTGATCACAAAATGGGAACCTTAGACTGGTTGATATTTGTCTTATTCTCATGTCGACTACATTTTCTGCTTTTTTGTGCCATTGGTCAACCATCTAATCATAGCCCTTGGATCTTCCTCTTTCAAAGTTCTCTTTCCTCTTCTTTGTAATAGACCTCCCAGGGGACTGTGCTTGGATTCTCAGGCCAAGGAGGAGAGAAATAGACAAGACTGAAGCTGGAGGAGCAGCTGCTGGTTCACCCGCTGCCAAGACTTGGCAGCAGGTTCGTGGGGAAGCAGTAGGCACCTGGTTCACACAGGACCAGCACAGCTGGTCCAGCTTTTGACTGGCAGAGCGTGGCTTCCTTCGTCACCAAAGTGACTGGCCCTGTGATTTTGCTACAGCCTGCCGAAACCGAGAGGGACACAGTGAAAGCCGTACACCTCCGCGAAGCAGGTGCAAGTCACATTTCACTAATGAACAATGGGCACTTTGCACACAGAAGGCTTTGATCTGAATGCTAAAAAGCCCTTCTGTTGGACAGGCTGTTGGCTGAGGTAGGCAGCAGTGAGAAGCATTGGGAAGGATTCTCTATCCAAGAAAGTTGGTGCAAGAGCTGTCATCAAATAATACTTGCAGAGGCAAACACTCTCATTCTCAGGAATTTCCTTGGAGGAAAGCAATGTGTTTATGGGGGTAAAATGTTCATGAAACCATAGATCCCCATGATTGACAGATATAGTCCGGACCTCCATTTATGCCCCTACCACCCATGACCACCATATCAGTACGATCTCTTTGCCTACCCCATGCTTAAATATTTCTGATAAACATGGATCCTGGTAATTCTATTAGTCCATCAATCAATGGATTCTATATTTGGACCATCCCCCAAATGAATAAAATATTTCTTCCATATTAAACTTAAGTTTGTCTTCTACCTATTAGTTTTAGTTTTGTCTCATGGAGTGATACGGGACAATTCATCTTGAGAAAGAGGGCATCCATTTGGGAGCCTTTCAGGTATTTGAAATCCACTCTCATGTCTTCCAGCAAATGTTAATAGGGTATCTTTTAATAAAAGAACAAAAGTAAATACATTTATAAATAGAAATAAAATAAGATAAATGGCTACTTTTATGTACTAAATGGTACCTTTCCCCTCCACAGTGATTTCAAAGGCTCCATCCAAATATATTGTCTCCTCCCCTAAAAAAATCAGCATAATTGCAGGCTTTTTACAATGCAAAAGATCTTAGAGATCATCTTGTCTAAGCCTTCATTTCACAGATGGGGACCCAGAGGCTTATCAAGGTGACAGCAATTTAGAGTTGAGACAAGAGGCCAAGCCAGCATGGGGGTTGTTTCTGTAGATCTTGTTGCCCTGATGATGTCTGTGATCAAGTGCAAGAGTGACTCTGATTCCATGCAAATTATCCATTCCACTCTTTAAGCACATAGGACTCCATTGTCTCACTTTACTTTCTCTACAACCTGCTCTCAAAGGATAATCTGATCTGAGGCATCATGTGAATTTCAGCCTATGGGTTTCTATTCTTGTGAATATTTGAATTCATTCCTCTCACTTTTCATTGAGAAGTGTAGTGTTGAGTAAGGGATTTGAGGCCTCATAAAGCAGACGAGGGAGGGGCATTTAGGGAGAGAGTAAGGAGGGTGTGTCTGTACGAGGATTAGGTCTTCTTGGGGCAAGGACCAGGGTATTTCCAAGTCTGTAAGGACATATGTGGTATTGCCAATGCCAGATAAACAGGATCGTATTTTGTCCATGTGAATCCTATGGCCAGTACTGACGAGTCTAGAGGCAAACCCCAAAGAAGGACCAGCACAAGCAAAATATTGTTCAGAAGCTGACTATGGGTTGGGTGCGGTGGCTCATACCTGTAATCCCAGCACTTTGGGAGGCTGAGGTGGGCAGATCACGAGGTCAGGAGATTGAGACCATCCTGGTCAACATGAAGAAACCCTGTCTCTACTAAAAATACAAAAATTAGCCGGGTGTGTTGGCGGGCGCCTGTAGTCCTAGATACTCAGGAGGCTTAGGCAGGAGAATCACTTGAACCTGGGAGGCGGGTGTTCAGTGAGCCGAGATCGCACCACTGCACTCCAGCCTGGGTGACAGAGACTCCATCTCAAAGAAACAAAACAAAACAAGACAAAACACTGACTATGCTGGAGCCAGAGAGGTTCAAGGCAGTGAGAATAGAATCACATGGTCATCGTCCATGGAGCTGTATAACAGAGCAACATGGCTACAGACACTGCACCTGAGCCCAGTAAATATCATGCCAGAGGCAGAGGAAAAGGAGGAAAAGGCCTAACTGGACATGTGCAGTTGAGAGAAGGTTATTCAGTATTGAGGCTTACAAGGAGAAGGGTGTGCGTGTGGAGTAGGAAAGGATATATGAAGATACCCTGAAGGAAAGGTAGAGAGACATGGGTTCAAAGCCTCATGTGGGAAAGCTTTGAGCCATTGTGTGAGCAAGGATCTTTGTGCCTGGGAAGGCTTTCTGTATTTCCATTCTTGGGTAGGCCCAGAACAAGTGGGAATATAACATTTCAGAGAGACAAACATCACTGTTTTCCAATTCTGGATCAAATCTTGGAAGATAAACTTGTTTGGGTGGATAGTCTACAGTAGACTGACTGACTCCAGTGGTTACTCTGCCACCTAATGAGCTGCTTCTCCTCTTTGGAGCTGGCTCAGGACCCAAACAGCATCAAACCCGGAGCTATCAGGCCTTTGAGAATTAGCTGAACAGGGGCTAGGAAAAGCAGGGAATGATATTACAGGTGTTGACAGCTGCACATTTTCCTATTTTTCTCTTTTTCTCACCTTATCAAAACAGATCTGTCCTATGCATCATAATTCCTGGACCTAGCTGTTTGTTAAGGAACTAATCAATTAATTTTGCAGGAACATTATGACTAACTAGAGTATAATGTCATTATCAGAACACATTTGGCATAGATGTGGGAATGGAAATGAAAAGTGAATTTACTCAGAGGAATGGGAAAACGGGATCAGGGTGTATGTGAGTGTGCATGTGTGTCTATGAGAGGCAGAGAGAGAGGGAGAGGGAGAATTAATAAACTTAAGAAAATGATTCCTCCATAAGAACTGGAGTTCTGGAGTTCCTCTGGCATGATACTTCCTGGGCTCAGGTGCAGTGTCTGTAGCTATGTTGCTCTGTTATACAGCTCCATGGATGGTGACCATGTGATTCTATTCTCACTGCCTTGAACCTCTCTGGCTCCAGCATAGTCAGTTTTTTTGTTTTTTGTTTTGTTTTTTTTTTGAGATGGAGTCTGTCTCTGTCACCCAGGCTGGAGTGCAGTGTCACGATCTCGGTTCACTGCAACATCTGCCTCCCAGGTTCAAGGCTGAAGATATATTACAGATCTCTCTCTGTCTCTTCAAGCTCTGCACTCTTCTTTACCCCCCAGATATTATTGCTCGCCAGCGGTTTGCCATGGGAATAGATTTCCCCACTGCTAATAGGTTTCATGACTGCCCTACCCCTTAGCGATCTTCTTTTGCCTAATCAATTACATTTGATCGGGGGATTATATTTTTTATTTTTATTTTTTGTTTGAAATTGCCATTTTGAATTCAGTTGATATCTGCCTCCGTTTAAAAAAGAAATTTTTGGCCTGGCGTAGTGGCTCACACCTGTAATCCCAGCACTTTGGGAGGCTGAGGCAGGCGGATCGTTTGAGTCCAGAAGTTCGAGACCAGCCAGGGTGACATGGTGAAACCCTGTCTCTACCAAAAATAGAAAGATTAGTCAGCTGTGGTGGTGCACATCTGTAGTCCCAGCTACTCGAGAGGCTGAGGTGGGAGGATCACTTGAGCCCAGGAGCTGAGATCGCACCACTGCACTCCAGCCTGGGTGACAGAGTGAGATCCTGTCTTGAAGTAAAAGTAAATAAATAAACAAATATAAAGGAGAAGATTTTGAGGCTGTAAACCTTCCCTTCACTAGTTTTAGCACTTTAAAAATGCATCACTGAGTCGGCAGTGTGCAGTTTTGCTGTTTCCTTTTATTTTTGGAGTGAACTCTGCTCTTCATTCAAAATTGTCATAGTAAATTTGGGCCCATGAACTCCTAAATATCTCTGCTTTTCTACCTCTTGGTGAGTCACATGCACTGCTTTCTTAGACTTTAAGTTGATGAATGCCAAATCTTTTTCTCCTGGTTTTCTCAGAGAGATTGGGAAGGGGTGGGAATGGTGTTTAGATGTCCTCACAGATTTTACTTTTACTGCTAAACTTTTCATTTCAAAATTTTCTGCCACTTGATGTTACTTCATCCATTTTTAGGGGGTCTCTTTCTCAATTATTTTTATTTCTGCTTTGCTATTGTTGGAAAGTTTGCAGGGGGATTTTCAACCTTTATCCTGATGTTTTGCAATTGGTATTTTTATATTGTTTTGCAATTTGTAATTCGAGTTTTGTTGCAATCCCAAGTTGCATAAATGGCATCCAGCCCTCAGGATTGAGGCTTACAAATCATTTAGATTCATGTTTTGAGCCAGTTCACCTTCATTTTCATCAGAGAGCTCATGGGTTCAAGTGGGTAAGCAGATGAATGCGCCCAAAAGTCTTCCTCATTCATTTTGCACTCACTGGTCAGTTTCTCATTCTTCCTTCAACATGGTTCTGCTTGGCTCTGGTTGCCCTGACAGAGAATTTGCGGACAATTAGAGAAGAGCCTTGAAATCCATCGCATGATGAAAGCAAAATTCCAGGAAGAGCATATTTCATTTTCATGGTAAAGTGGGGAGTGGGTGAAGCGAGTCAGAGTAGAGTGAGGTCTCTTGCCCACCCACTGAGCTCTAGTCTCATGTTGTACAAAAAATTATTCTTGGGTTTTTGAGCTTTGAGGTGCCTCCCACCCCAGAATCCCTCTAGCATTTATTGCTCATTTCTCTCCTCTGTTAATTGGAATGTTTTCTATATTCTAGGCTCCAATCAGCTTAAAGTCCTTGCAAAGAAAGAAATTGTGCCCTGTCTCTCAGCGTCGACCATAGCAGAGAGCCTGGGACATGAATGGGTGTCATTATTTATCTGCTGAACAAATAGGTAAATATATTTCTTTGTTCCCAATGCAATATATGGTAGGCATTCAATAAATGTTTATTAACAATTACTAATAACATATTTAAACCCACCGGCCATTTATACAGCTCCACACTTTTTTGTTCCATGTGAAGCCTGCCCGTTTTTCCTTGATTATTCATAATTCTTGATTTTGTTTTTTGGAAACAAGTAAAAAACAACTGGGATTGTTCTTTTTTTTTTTTTTTTTTTTTTTTTTTTTTTTTTTTTTAGCAGAGCTTATGAGAGCTGGACTGACAGGCTTAATACCACATTGGGGATGTATTTACTAACAAACTTGGCTAAGATAAATATTAGCTCTGAGACCGTTAGGAGGAAGACGGAAAGTCATCAGTTTATTGTATGTGTGCCAAGAATCGGCTTACCTTGAAACTTTCTGTGATGTGGTCCCGTTCATTGATCAGTTAATCAGGCATCTCACTGCTAGAATTTCTGTTTTACTTCATGTTGTGTAGACCCAGAAAAGGTATGTTTTCTTGCCTATCTTGATAGTAAGTAATTCAGGCTAACTCAGTGTTATCCTTGAAAATATCATGATCGCTAGAATAGAAAATCATAAGATGAGCACTTTATCTGAGGTTCCCAAGACTTGTTTACTTGAAGCTAGATGGTGTAAAATGCAATGCTTTGGAGAATTCTGTTACGAGGTAATCTCCTTGTGTTTCAAATGGTGGCACAGCTGCTGTTCTTATCTTTTAGTGTACGTGTCTCCCCTTTTCATTTTGTGTCCCCACCTTCCCCAATCAAATCCTCTTTCAAGCAAAACCTGAAACATGGCTGTCATCTTCTTGGATGAATTTGAAATTCAATTGTAAATTACATCATTAGGCCTATCTGTAGAATTTTGGGTTGTGGGAATAATGAAGAAATAATAAAGAAGTGTAGTACTCTGAGTACCTGGCGCATAGTAGGCGTGCAATAGCTGTGAGCTTCGTAAATGAATATTCGTGCTGAAAACACAACTATAGAAACATAGGCAGCAGCCAAGAATCGTTACCTGCAGACCAAATTCAAGTGCTTCCGTGACACGAAGGATTAAAGGTGACAAAATACTGTGTGTAGGAAGTAATCCCAGATTGATGAAGGCGGCCCTTCTGAAACCCAGAGAGAGTCTTCCAGAATACATGGAGCTAAGTGGACTCCATGTGAACTTTAAGTAAGTAGTGGTTATGGCTGGAACCATGCAAAGGACACACTGATCTCAAAGTCTTGTTCATCTTTTTTGGCCAAGCTTTTATTCTTCTTTATATTAAATGTTTTACAACCTTGAGGAGTAGAAAAGCAATATTTTTCAGGAAAATGAGCACTGAAACTGAAGCATTAACCAAGGATCTCCTCAATTTTCTAATGGTCTCATTGTGCTCTCACACATTGCATCTAGTTTTTGTTGTTGTTGTTGTTGTTGCTATTTTTCTCTAGATTATTTAAAAATCAAGTGAAAAACTAACTTTGCTTTTTTTAGGCGGAGAGGAGTGAATCCCTCGTTCTGATGTTATATTTCTTCAGTTGATCAGTGGAAGATGCTCTCACTCTCCTGCCCACCAGTTTCACTCAAAACCAGTCTTTGCCATTGCTAAATAACAAGTATCTTCATTGTAATCGTAGAGGGCCAGATAGAAAGATTGGCTCTGGACCTTGTGCCCCAAGGACCAATAAAGTTGCAGTCATTCAGAAATAGTTCCAGAGCCAAAGCTTCCCTATTTAAAGTGCCTACATCCAATTCTTTAGAGTTAAGCTTGGTACCATTAGTTGAGTCTTCCTGTCACCTCTCAAGGGACAATGGCAAGCTCTTATGTAGCATTTGTCCTAATTTTCTTGCTGGTATCAGTGTCCCCAGAACTTTCCCTTCAGTTGTGTGGGAAGGTACTTCTTTCTTTGTTCTGCCTCTAGTTCCTGGAATGATTCGAACGTCTGTTGCATGCACAGTATGGGCTTTCTTCTGAATCAGGCTTTTTCACTCTGACTTTGTTCTTCATTTTTTTTTTTTTTTTGAGATGGAGTCTCGCTTTGTTGCCCAGACTGTAGTGCAGTGGCATGATCTTGGCTCACTGCAACCTCAACCTCCCGGCTTCAAGTGATTCTCCTGCCTCAGCCTCCTGGGTAGCTAGGATTACAGGCACGTGCCACCACGCCCGGCTAATTTTTGTATTTTTAGTTGACACGGGGTTTTGCCATGTTGGTCAGACTGGTCTCGAACTCCTGACCTCAGGTGATCCACCTGCCTCAGCCTCCCAAAGTGCTAGGATTACAGGCATGAGCCACCACGCCCGGCCTGTTCTTTGTTTTAAGCAGTGGCTACAGAACACTATACAAATAGATGGAAACATTCAGCTTGATTCCAAAATTACTTGTCCATTCTCACTTCCCATTATTCCCTTTCAAGCAGGATTATTTTTTCCTGTCTATGACTCTCAAATTATTGTCTGTGAATTGGAGCCTTTGCTCACATGGTTAACTCTGTCTGGAAGGTCTTCCTCCAACTTCGCATGTTTAAGTTTCTAAACATTTTACAGTGATCAGCTACTAGCCCACCTTCTCCATGAAATCCTTCTGGATGTTTGTAGCTGGAGATACACTCTCCCTTCTTTGCACTCACACATCTATTCTATAGTATGTTGTGCCAATAGTGTTTATGTCTTGGTGGACCTAGGCTGTCACATTTTTGGAGGCAGGACTTTGCTTCCTTGAGGTTGGTTTCCAACCAAGAACCCTCTTAGAGAAGTTGCTCAAAAAGGTTTATTCAGGCCAGGTGCAGTGGCTCATGCCCGTAATCCCAGCACTTTGGGAGGCTGAGGCTGGTGGATCACCTGAGGTCAGGAGTACCAGACCAGCCTGGCCAACATGGTGAAACCCCGTCTCTACTGAAAATACAGAAATTAGCTGGCGTGGTGGCAGGCGCCTGCAGTCCCAGCTACTTGAGAGGCTGAGGCAGGAGAATCACTTGAATCTGGGAGGTGGAGGTTGCAGTGAGCTGAGATCAGGCCACTGCACTCCAGTCTGGGTGACAGAGCCAGACTCCATCTCAAAAAAAAAAAAAAAAAAGAAAAAAAGAAGCAGATGTGTTTGTAGGTGCATGTCTGTGCTTTGGAGAAAACTTAAGTTGAAGTTTTGGAAACTGGTTTAAAAAATAACAGTAACCTCATAGTATATGTAGTCAATTATTTCATGCAAAGTATTCTATGTCCTGGGAATAGATGTCTTGGTGTTCTCCAAAACCTGAGAGATATGTCGCCCCTCTAAGTTTTGCTTCAATTCAAATTTCCTAGAGTTACAGCTAGGCCCCTCAGGAGCTGACTCATGATTGCTGTTCACCTTTATTAATTTTTCTGGCACTGAAACGTGTACTTTGACTTTTTTTTTGTTTCTAAAAGTACATAGTCACATCAGAGAACTTTCTCCGACTTCTTTCCCCTCAGTATCCTCTATTCCAAAGTATTTTCATAGTGGAAGGTAGCAGTTCTATACCCTCAGAGTTAAATTTAATTGCTATTTCATAAACTTCCAATGCAATTCTCTTTTCTTCTTTGGAAATAGGGGATCTTTATGGCACAAAGCTTTCTAGTGATTAGCAAAATTTCAGTAGTAAATTTACATATAAATAAATTTGATTCAGAAAAGCCATGCACTGCACATAATAAAGTGATTTATAACAGGAAAATCTAAAGAACTAAAACACAGACTCTGCCCTCAAGGAACTCAAGGCAGCAACTATGACAGATACATTTTTAAAAAAGAAACATAGTCCTGTGTCATATTTATACAATATAGCTATTAATAAAGAATATAAAAAATGAAGCATTGAAGAGTCTCACAAGAATATTGTCATAATTAGTGAGATACTGTGGAGATACCTTCATGAAACTGAAGGTCCATTTCTGTTTAATGGGGATATCAATGGTCATTGCATAGTAGGCCTTTTTTTTTTTGAAATAAATAAGTTAACAGGGCTAAGGCCTTTAAATACTGGCTGGTACATGTTAAGCTGTCAATATGTGCTAGCTACTTTCAATGGTCATTTCTTGTTGCTATGAGCTATTTCAAAGCTCTTCATAAATAGATGATAATGCCACCATTTCCCAAGTAGGGAGAAAGACTTGGTAATAATAGTTATTCAAAGTATATAGAATACGTTGCAATAAAGGATTATGCCACCTAGAACTGTAGAGTTATCACTATTGAGAAAAAAAATTCCGGGTCTTTTTTTTCCCCCATTACAACTCAACTAAAAAAAGAGACCCTTAGTGTAAAACATGTAGCCTGCACACAAAAACATGTCTGACTGACTTTCAAAGACTCACATAAATTAAACATCTCTTGGATAACATCAAACCTAACCAGTTAGTTCCCAGGTCTCTATATAAATTGCCACATAACTTTGTGCCAAAATGAATGATGGTGGCTGTGTCTCCTGGATGACCAAAATCAGACTTAAGGAGTGAAAAAATAAACTGAGCACATTCTTTATTGCCACATCAACAAAATGAAACAAAATGATTACTTATTTTTGGGGGGTTATGTTGATGATAGATATTGTAGGCATATCCACTCACTCTCAATTTATTTTTAATCACCCAGCACAGTCGGGGTTATACAGTGAGGAAAAGTCCAGCTGAGTGACCTCGGAACAGTTGCTACCAATGCCAGACATCAATTTCACCCTCTTAGATCAGAATATACCTCTCTTGTTCCTTCCTGAACTAAAAAGCTACCACCTAAAGAATGTAATTATATTGTGGATACAATGATTTGGCATTCATTTCAAAGTTTCTTTTAAAGGAATAGTTTAAAGTGTGTGTGTTACAAAGTGCAGAGCATTGCTCAATGTTGATTTGTCAAACGATGACAATTTAGCCCTTGAAACAAACGTTTCCCAAAATAACAGCATTTGGGAAACTTTGAGCTCTATTTCAGTCCTTTCAGAGAAACTAAGAGGTCTTTCACATTCTGAAGGCAGAACACTGAGTAATAGAAGAAACGAGAAGTCCTCTGTCTCCATCCCTCTGCCTGGGGACCCACTGGACTATTATTAGCATGGGATACAAAATAGATTTGGTAAACATTGGAAAAGTCTTGCCAAGCAGCGTCTCAAAGACATATGGTCTTTTGTAAGTGCCATGATCATTATAAACAAGCAAGATGTTCTAATTAAGGAAAAGTCTTTGTAAGGCAACTTGTTCTACAACTTAGCATTGAGGTTCCAAATTAGATAGGCAAAACTTTGGGGGTTGGGTAACCCCTATTCCTTCTTCCAGGAGGACTCTTTAAGACTGAACCAGAAAGCTGCCATCTCTACTTTGACCACTAGAGGGAGGGCAACTACGTGAAATTGCTCAGCGAGGAGGCGGTTTCTCCAATCCACGCAGTCACCCTTCCCTTCTCTCCTCTGTCTTCCCAACAAATCAACCAGCGGTAGAAAATGATCTTTAGCTTTTTGAGAGAGGGGGAATGTAGGGAATGTGTTTCATCAATGCATATCAGCCCTCTCTTTCAACTTTAGTTGGGGTTATAGTGTGGGCATTACTTTTTCATTTTTACAAACCTCTCTAAACAAAGTACAGATTTGGTGGAATGAAGGAATAAATGGCCAGTCTTCTAAGTCCTGTCTTGTGGAGTGTGCCTGGATTTTCTACTATAAAATGATCTCTTTTGGGTTGTCATTAATCTTTATAATGATTTCATGGGATAAAGGTTGGACTAGAAGAACTTTGATAACTCTTGCAAGCCCAAAATTCTGATTCTGTATCCTTCAACTGGGGTATGAACTTGTCAAGGGTAAGTAAGTAAGTAAGGGTAAGTAAGTATAAGTAGGTGTTACTTATAACACCTACTGCCAAGGCCAATCCCTTATCAGATGCTCACTAAGGAGTCAATGATTGATGAGACTGGTCGGTTTATATGATTACTTGCCATCTAGAAGCACTCATAAAGAATGGGACATAGTTTTTATGCTCAAGATGTATATTGTCTCAAATTTTGTTTTAACTTGTTGAAGCTTAGGACAGTAGTGGTTAAACAAAATGCTTATAAATAGTACTCCTTTTCTTTTCTCTGTAACCTCCTCCCCCAGTATGTACAAATATATACCCGTCACAGGCAATATACCCCACACACCAAATACACACACATGAGCACACACACATTCAGGTTCTAAGGCAAAAATCTTTCCCAAAAGACAGTATGCTAGAAAACAAGCAATTGTGGGGATGAAAGTCTTCCTTATCCTCCTAAAGCAATAAGGAGTACAATAAATAAGAAAACAGAACTATTTATGATTCACTACAGAAAGAGGTGTTTGTAAGTCTTTTATAGCACCATATAATTATAATCATAAAAGGCAGAGACTTAGAAATAATTCAGAGATGACAGTGATGTTAGAAATCACCCCTTCTCTTTGGGTTCTTGTTTCTTTGAGACAGGGTCTTGCTCTCTCACTCAGGCTGAAGTGCAGTGGTGCGACCCTAGTTCACTGCAGCCTCGACTTCCCAGGCTCAAGCAATCCTTCCACCTCAGCCTCCCAAGTAGGTGGGACCACAGGTGTGCACCACCATGCCCTGCTAATTTTTCTGTGTTTAATAGAGACAGGGTCACACCATGTTGTCCAATATGGTATTGAACTCCTGGGCTCAAGTGATCCTCCTGCTTGGGCCTCCCAAAGTGCTGGGATTATAGGTATGAACCAACACACTGGCCTTTTTTTTTTTTTTTTTTTTTCTTGAAAGCAGTAAACTGATGCTGAGGAGCTACACAGGTAGTTATTGGTGTGTGGGGACCACAGTGTAGGTCTTTTTGCTCCAAGTCCATTCTGTTATATTTTGCAGTAGAAATATCTGTGCAAGGCCGGGGGCAGTGGCTCATGCCTGTAATCCCAGCATTTTGGGAGGCTGAGGCGGGCGGATCACGAAGTCAAGAGATCGAGACCATCCTGCCCAACATGGTGAAACCCTGTCTCTATTAAAAATACAAAAATTAACTGAGTGTGGTGGCGCAAGCCTGTAGTCCCAGCTACTCGGGAGGCTGAGGCAGGAGAATTGCTTGAACCCTGGAGGTGGAGGTTGCAGTGAGCCAAGATGGCGCCAATGCACTCCAGCCTGGTGACGGAGCGAGACTCCATCTCAAAAAAAAAAAAAAAAAAAAAAAAAAGAAATATCTGTGCAAGCTGTCCCTAGCATTGAGAAGCTGATCTTTCTATTAGGTTCTGAAAGCCAAACTATATAAGTAACAAGAATCTGGAAAGGAAGTTCAGTTGGAAAATATTGCCAAATAAAAAATGAATTAGGACATAAAAAGTAAGCCTTCCCTAAAGAGAAGAATTCTAATAGGAACAAAAAAATGCCTAAAAATAAACTATGAAATGGAAGGCTTTATTGTTACTAATTTAGAGCCATTAGTAACAAACATGTAGACACTAAGTAAATGCATGGTTTATATCTTGCTTTTGATTGAACCACAGGAAGAACTATGAATGAGGACATAGAACAGACTTGAGGCTGCTGTGTCTTTAATTTGATACTGCCCCTTTAACATAAAGAATGTAAAAATTATCAAAACCTACCACAGTAATCTGAATACTAATAATAGAGTTGCTGTCTGTGTTTGGTGAGACTACAAATTCAATTAATTCCAATGCTGGTTCCAATAAGCTCTTTATGAGTCTAAAGGGATTATTAACACTGCGAAGTCTGAAAGATTGAATCACAATAACAATTTCTTGCAAGATTTTTGAAGCTTTGAGCAGGCTTGCTTTCATGGAAATAATAATCTGTTAACCTAATGCAGTAGACAGAGCAAGCAGGAAGAGAGGGAGCAAAGGAATGAGGGATAAAAGGTGGAGAGGGGAATCACATGTCTCATTCTGATTCATCTGCCAAGTCAAAGTCTGAGCTCAGTGTCAATGTCAGGTTGGTTTGTTTGGTTTTTTTTTTTTTTTTTGGCTGACCCCAAAAGGATGAGTTTCATTTAGGATCCATTTTGTAAGACTGGGATATTTGACAAAGACTGAATAAGGCTGGGATCTTTTTGAAGTCCACGTGTGCAACTGTAAATAAACTGACTTGGTCTCTGTCTAGGCACCTAGACTGGGCAATGTGTCTAATTGGCAGACATGGTGCTGGTGGTAGTGGCGCTAGTGGTGGCAGGGAAGCGTCATTCCATAATCTGGTACTAGAAAAAAAATAACAAATTATTTGAGAACGCCCTTCAAAAGAAGTAGGAGGTAAGTCTCTACTGGTTTGTTAAATGATTAATTTAGGTCTAAATATTACATTATCATGGGGAAAATACTTCCACACAGTCAGGGTTCAACACAGTCTTCACTCATTTATGGCTAGAGGCAAACCTCATCCTTAGCCCGAGTCTGTACTTTTGTTTTATTTAAAATACATTCAAGGTTTTCATAAATTCAAGGCCTGAATTGAATGACTCTTCTATTTCACCAGAAGCTATGGGGGCCCATATTTTTCCAGAGTCTTATTACGTGGTGTTAGAGTCGTGCTATCCTTGCTATAAAAATACCTTCTCGGCCTGGCACGGTGGCTCACGCCTGTAATCCCAGCACTTTGGGAGGCTGAGGCAGCTGGATCACCTGAGGTCAGAAGTTTGAGACCAGCCTGGCCAACATGGTGAAACTCTGTCTCTACTGAAAATAGAAAATTAGCCAGGTGTGGTGGCACGCACCTGTAATCCCAGCTACTAGGCTGAGGCAGGAGAATCGCTTGAACCCGGGAGATGGAGGTTGCAGTGAGCTGAGATCATGCCATTGCACTATAGCCTGGGCAAAAACAGCAAAACTCCAAAAAAAAAAAAAAAAAAAAAAAAAAAAAAAAAAAAGAAAGAAAGAAAGAAAGAAAGAAAATGCCTTCTGCAACCATATTGTCACATTTCCTTCTCTCAGCCTTTGCAAATGTATAGATCACATCACCCTGGGCTGGGATGGGGTTTCTCCTGCTCTACTTTTATAGGAGTCTGAGCTATTTCTTTAGCCCCCTGGTCCCAAGGACAGGTCTCAGGGCATGCCTCCACCCTGGCTGACTGGCCACGTACTGACATAGTCATTGGTCCTGTCTCTCTTTTCTGGACTTGATAACTCTCCAGGCTTCTCTACCAATACTACCAATTTGCCACCAATTAATCTGTGCCCAGGGTTGAGATGATCCCTCATCTGCTGCTCTGTGGACGTCTCATGTGTCATCTGTTCTGATCTACAATGTCTGGGAACTGCTCCTCGGTCCACTGGAAACTGTTGGGAGTTTCCTCCCCTAGTGAGGGAAGGGATGGCAGAGCCTGCAGGCAGCAAGCTATTTGAATGACCGTTTCTTAAATACAACAAGCCCTTTCTTTACGCCCTTTCCTGTTTCTCTGCTTCCCAAAGACTCCTTTGCTGTATCTATCCAGGATGAAAGGGTTGCCTCAGGCACCTCAAAGATCATTAAAGTGAAAAGCCAGGGAGGGGAGGGGGACTTTGAAAATCCTATTGCTCCACCCTTCACTCTGGCCAGTACTGCGGGTCACACAGACCTCACTGATGTCCCTGTGTTTTCTCTCCCATCATCTGTCTTTCTTCCTGGTGTGGGGCAGTCATGGAGCTGGGTGGGTCGGCCAGAGGGAGTAGGAAAGCATTGCCCGAATGTGGAACCGCTTTCTTACAATGCCTTTATTTTGAGCCATAGGGAGGGTTATGGGAATTAAAAATACCGACTATCCCTTGTAAGGTAGAAATGTTATATTTGGCCAAGTTTGACAAATGATGAGAAGGGAAAATGGAAGTGGGGATAGTAAGAAAACAGACTTCTTGGCACTAAGATTTCTTGGGTCTTGGGCAGCGCAGTTGGATCAGCCTGCTTTGCTAGGCTGTGGGCCTTCTGGTTTCTCATAGGAGAGTCAGCTTTTGTCACTGCATTTTTATTCTGGTCCCAGGAATCAGAGAATGGAGAAGGAGAATTGCTCACATGCCACGTGGGCTCCCTCATTTTCATCTGGAAACAGTTGTAGGAGCCTTTTCAGCATCTCCTGGCTCTTGTTCGTTCGAAGTCCTAGGAAAAGAAGAGGGAGGAATATGAAACCAGAGGGGGAGACTCTGGGTACCCCCAGAGGCTGCCTGCCCACGGAAGGCTGTCCCATGGGCAATGCCATCCATGAGTGATCTTCTCTGCACCCTGAATTGAAAGATCCTGGAGTTGAAAAGACCCCAGCATCATGATTGTTGGGAGAAGCATGAACATTTAAAGTGTCCAGAAGGCCAGGGGAATATATGAACTATGTGAACAATAAAGTCAAGAAATAGAGAATTGAAGCAAAAACTGTTTAGGCAATCCCTGAAGCCCACCTTCAAAAAAGTGGTTACTTGGAATGACTTGACTACCCATTGCTGTCTACCTGGTCTTGAGCTGGAGTTGCTCTCAGTGAGCCAGGAAAAGAAATCACCTTAAATCCGGGGCAGAGCATAAGTTGTGTGCTTGGTCTCAGCCTGACTGGTGATTCCAGTGGCCAAGAGGACAGGATAGAGTTTGGAAGAGAGGAAGAGTGCCGAGTAGGACGGGGTGCCAAGAAGATGCTGCTGGCGATGGAGCAGCTGGCATCTTGCTCTCACTGAGATTGGCTGGCCCAGGAGGATCCTAATTACAGCACAACTGCTGCCTCCATAATCACTGTGACAGGAGCAGTGTGGGCCGGAAGGAGATGTGAGATGGAGCTGGTGGCTGCTGAAGAGGATGTTGGAATCATTGTTCTTTGCCGGGGCTTCATAGGGGGCTGCTGCCAGCTGCCTGCTAAGGTTGAAACAGCTGCCACCAAAAAAGGGGCCAGCCCTTCCTGCCTCATCTCCAGAGGATGCACCAGCTCCAGCCTGTAGGTCTGCCTCCGGGCCCTCTGACTAGAGGGGGATGGCAGGCTTCCAGATAGGCCTTTGAGTAGTTCTGTTTATGGGAGGCTAGAGGGAGAATTCAACAGTATGGTGAGGGGGTTCTGAAGAGCTGGCTGGGAAATGAACCCAGGTTAAAAAACAACAAAATAATACACTTCTATGGAATTATCCTCAAATCAGAGAAAAGAACTGTGAAATTAATCATTTGAGGATACTGTTTAGGTGATCTTCTGGTGTCGTGTCATCAAGGAAAAATAAATCCCTTCCTCAGCCCTCATGCTTCATCTGAGATTTTTTTGTTTGTCTGGCAAAGTCCCAGGTTTAAGGGTGAAAAGTCTCCTGAATGGTGACACGAACAGTACCCTCGAGGCCACCTTTCCAATGGAGTGTGAGAATTAGCTGGGGGCATCAGAGATAAACCAGGGGTGTCAGAACTGGGGTGAAATGCGTGCCAGTGGGAAGGGAGGCAATTGTGGAGACGGATGTATGCCCTGCTTTGATTTGCCTGTTTTGCTTGGCTTTCAGAAAAATACCAAGACTGGCCCCTTACAGGGACTTCCAATAAGGCAGTGGTGTTCTCTGCAAGCTTTTACCAGGTTTTTTGACTTTTGATACTAAGGAAACTTCTGGAAGAAGAAAAGGCATAATGCATTTGTTGGCCAGTCATGTTCCCCTTGGGAGACAGGCAACTGGTTACAATGGCGCTGACATGTGGAAGGGTGAGCTGCTGATGCTCAGAATGGGCTCGCTAGGGGAGAATCCTTGCGCAGTCCTAGAATTTAATAGCTTCTTCCTCCACTTGATTCAGCACAGCACCCATTTTATTGAGCCTCTGGTTCCAATGCATTACATCATCATACTATTTCCTATTGCAGTATGCTGGGCCTTCAGGCTCCTGTGTGTCAAGCCAGTCATTCTCATGTAGTCTTTTCGGGATCTGGGATTTAGCTCTAGATTATGGCTCCTTTTCAGTTGCTTCACTAGATAATAGAACAAAAGTGGTGAAGCTGGGAGGCTGAGATGTCCACATCCTAATTCTTTGTATAAAAAGCTACTTTATATTTTGAGGGAAGAAACTTTTGTTTCCCAGGTTTTCTGTTTATTCCTTACAAATCCTTTTCACTTAGTTTGTAAGACCAAATGTGACTCTAATAACCATTCCCCTTGAAAAGCAGCCAGTGACAGCATCTCTCACGTGTTGTTATCAGAGACTGCAATTTCACCATGAACTTTTAGTTGAGCCTTTGGAGAGCATTTGGAAGAAAAGGGGACTCAAGTTTCTTTTCCACACTTCTGGGAGTGTTGTAGACCCTGATTTTTGACATTTGCGGTAGCCATCAGAGAGATTTGGGCTTTGGATAGGGAGGTGGAATTGGAATTTGGAAAGGGGTAGAAGAACCATTTTAATGTGCTATCACTGCTATAACATTTCATATATCTTCCAGCTTTAAAAATTACAGAAACATTAGAATGATGATATATTAGGCGAATTGGGCATGGTTTGACTGCAATATGTTAGGCTGCATGGCAGCTGGTTTTTCTCTTAAATGATAATCGAAACAAAGAATCTCAAAGAAGACAAGAATAGAATGGCTGTTGGCATTTTAATGAGTGTCGTATTGGAAACAATAATTAGAATCATGTATTCAGGGGGCAAAGATTAATTGAGTAAATAACACCATATACATATATATAGCTTATGGCTGGCCCCAGTGCACCATGAATCAGCTACTATGTGTTCACACATGGAATCATTTATGGCCCTTCGAGTAGGGGGAATGGAAACCATGCAGCCTGGATGGTGTGCTGTTGACATGAACCATTGGAAAGTGTTATTTTCTTCCTCTGGGTATTAGAATCTCCCCACCCCCACACTTGCCCAGTATGGTTTTGGCATTGACTACTAAGGATGGGGTTGAGGATAGAGGTGGATGTCTCCCTGTTCCCCAGATTCACATACAGACCACTCAGACTAATTTAGTTTCCTATAACTTCAAAACTTTGTTTTACATCTAGGCTAAATAAATTACGTAAAGAATTATGTGATTACTTATTGTGTTGTTCTGTTGTGCTTTAATTGGCTTTGTACATACATCTTAAATGTGTGTATACACATTTTTATCATAGCTGATCAAACAGTTGATTTAGTATGGTGTTAACTTGATATTTAATATAATCAAAGTGTTGAACAATAGGTGAAGTTATATAAACTAGTGTATACCCATGTGGATTAATATATAGACATCACTACTAATATTTATGAATGCAAAAATGCTCAATATATGACATTAAGTACCAAGATGAGAATACAAAACTATATATTACAGTGATCTCATATCTGTCAAAATATTGCAGAGGAAAGAAACATATAGAAAATATGCCAAAGTATGAATAGTGGTTATCTGTTGGTAGTGAGATTGCAGTTGATTTTTCTTTTCTGAAAAACATTTTCTACAATAAACACAGTTTTTAAAATCAGAAAGGTATTTTTATTCTAGAATTTTCTCTTGGACAATTTTTAATAAAAATATTTTTTATAATAAAAATAGTTATAACATGGATTTTAAAAAATTTATGTAGCATTGAATATAAGTATTTCCTTTACACCTGCTCAAAGAGTTGACTGAATATATCTAAATAAAATTTGGGAACCAGGCTCTGATCAGGAACATACCACTGTTAGAAAATAGTTTCTAAAAAAAATATGGTCTGAGGATATTTTTACTCTCATTGCCTTCTGTAGGCACCTAATCTGCCAGGAATTGGGGGCCTGCCAGGGGGCTTAACAAATGAGGTTTATAAGCCTTTCTTCAGTTCATATTGGTAGCACTTCCTTACTAAGATGTAAATACCATGGCTGGTGAAGTGGAGCCGTTAGCATTGCGAAGTATATTGGGGGATTTGAAGAAAGGGTCAGGAGAACCATCATGGGCTATGATTGCAGGTCAAAGGCAGGAGATGCTCTTTTCTCCATCCTCTGAAAAGATAGGAAATATTAGCTGGTCATATGTGGAGAAGAGAAAATCCTCTTGCTTTGAGAGCTGACCACACAATGTCTTTTGTAGGAAAGTGCTATTGTTTGGCTTGACCATTTTGCTTGGGTAAAGAAAGCTGTTATGGCCAGGATGATCTGAGCAAGAGAAGTCTTAGTTGAATGACTCTCAGTGAGAATCAGATGGGACATTTGGAGTATAGGAGCCAGTGTAGTAGGGAGGAAAGAGAAGGAGGAGGAGATTAGAGGTGTGGGTATGGTTAACAATGTAGAGTCTTAACAGAAGACAAAAAATTCTGTAGTCATGATAGAGTGATGGTGTTATATGACAGCTGCAGGACTTTTAAGAAGAGGAGCAGGAATTTCTCTTCTGCTAGCGTGTGCTACATTGTACAGAACCATCCCACCTCCTCAGCCAATGTGACCTAGAATTTTCAGTAAAGAGTCTGCTATGTGCCATGGCCATGTGTCAGTAGTCGTTTTGCAAAATAAAAAAGAAGGGGTTGCATCCCATGAATGAGTTGACATAAAAAAGAGAGAGGGGAATGACCACAAGAAGTGAGACATTAGGATTTTGGTATAGAATTGGAGCCAAAGACGTCAATATAAAACATAAGCCTCCCGAGGGTCCCCAGAAATACTGAGAGGCTTGCTGGGCTCCCTGCTGCATTTAGAATAAGGTTTGAAACAATTTGGTCAGAATCTCAAAGGCAGAATCACCCCAGTTGACATCTGTGTTACATTTGTACTTTTGCAAAAGCAGATATTTAATAGGGAGTACTTCCAGGTTAATTGACTAATTGATTTTGGCTAACCAAATGCCTAGTTCAGGAAAAGCTCAGTCCAAAGTTTGGACATTTATCAGGTCCAAGTAGGTTTAGTCTTTCACTGCTTGGTTTAAGTGATACAATTTGTAGTTGAGACTTGCAATTGTCAATTATCTGTTCTCCTGGCAATATTTTAAAAAGTAGGCATGGGAAGAAAATAACCATAAAGACATTTAATCAGTTAGAAGAATGGGGATGATTTCTCCCTACTGGGTGATGTTTTCCAAAAAGTCTTCAGAGAGTTTAAGCTGATTAATATCTGTCACATCAAAACCACATAATCGCAATTCAGCCTATTAGAATGCCCATATCTTATGGCACAGGGCACAGCAATCAACTTGTCACCAAAATTCCATTCGTTTATTACTCAAATAAGAGAGCAGAATTGGATATTATGCATGCTGGTAGTGATTTTTGGGGCTTTTATTTTTCCCTTAGTAATTGAAGTGTTAGATCCGGGATATTTCCAAGTGTAAAAGCCAAATCCATGAGTATGGCAATGGAGCACATCCTGGTATCAGCTATTAATCAAGGTACTGAAAAGTGATGGCAAGAGACCTCATTTTGGACACTTCAGTTTCTTATTCATGAATTCAGAGGATTTTCTTTTTTTAAATGTCTTTTTCCCCCCTCTGTCCTCTGTTTTTTATTAGATGATCTCATTTTATTGGGACCAACTAGGAAAAATGAGTACATAGGGATTATCTGTGCTTAAAAATGCACATTTATGGAAGTGTAATTTCAGGTTGAAGTATTATTAGACAAACTAAATATGGCATACTAAAAAAGGAGTAGAGAGTAGGAGGTTTGGCTTTAGTTTATACTTTATTTCTTGCCAGCTCTTGGATGTTGGGCAAGTCACTTAGCTTTTCAGTCCCTCACTTATCTAATCTACTGGATGGGGATAATGATATATGTCCTACCTGCAGACACAGGATTGAGCTAAATGACAACCTCCCTGCCCTATCTATACAGCACTTTCCCTCCAGAGCCCCTTACCCCACTTTGTTTTTATTCATAGCATTTATCACTACCTGACCTTTTACTATGTATATGCTTGATTTTTTTATTATCTGTTGATCCAAGTAGAAAGTCAGCTCCATGAAAACAGAGCTCTCTCTGTGTTATTGCCAGTACTAGCGCAGTGACTCACATATAGTGTATGATCAATAAATATTTGCTGGAAAGACAAATTCTAGCTCTAAGACCTAGGATTATAAAACAGAAAACAGAATCCGGTATGGTCTGGTGGTTAAGCTCAGTTGTCAAGATGCCATAGTTCAAATCTCAGCTCCATCATTTCTGGTTGTGTGACCTTGGGTAAGTTACTTAGCTCTTTAGGGCTTCAATTTTAGCTTTTGTCACAGGTAATATGGACCTAATAATATGCCTCATAACTCAAAGTTGTTAAATAAATACAATAATTCATGTAAAGTAATCAGCACAGGATCTGAGTTTAGGTCACTTGTTGCTATGCGTGTCTGGGTTCACAAAGCATCGACTCACCTTTTCCAAGCTAGGATGAAAAAATTCAGTGGTATCCCAGAGAAGACTTACAATGACAAATGTTTGTTGTTGTCTTATAATGATACCATCTCCTAGTAATCCAATTTTTAAGATGTAGTTATGTTTGCATTTTTGAGGTGGGAGAACAGACTGAAAGTTCTTTTACCGGATGACCTCCTGTCACTATCTTATGGTCTTACTGCATGGTTAAAGTGACAATCAGGATGGGGACAGGCCAAGTTGAAGTAGGTTATGAATTATTTTGAGGCCTGTTGGCTGTTCTTGTATTGCTATAAAAAATACCTGAGACTGGGTAATTTATAAAGAAAATAGGTTTACTTGGCTCATGATTCTGCAGGCTCTACAGGAAGCATAGTGCTGGCATCTGCTTCTGGAGAAGCATCAGGAAGCTTACAATCATGGAAGAAAGTGAAGGGGGAGCAGGCATCTCACATGGCAAGAGAAGGAGCAAGAGAGGAAGAAGGGAGAAGGGGAGGTACCACATACTTATAAACAACCAGATCTTGCAATAACTCACCACCAAGGAGATGGGCTAAGCCATTCATGAAGGATATGCTCCCATGATCCACTCACCTCCCACCTGGCCCTACCTCCAATACCTGGGATTACAATTCAATGTGAGATTGGTGGGGACAACATCCAGTTGATATCATTCTGTCCCTGGTCCCACAAATCTCACTTCCTTCTCACATTCCAAAATACCATCATCCTTTTCCAATAGTTCCCCAGAGGTCTCAACTCATTTCAGCATCACTCAAAAGTCCAAAGTCCAAAGTCTCATCTGAGACAAGGCAAGTCCCCTTCCACCTACAAGCCTGTAAAATAAAAAAAACAAGTTGTTTACTTCCAAGATACAATGGGGGAACAGGCATTTGGTAAACATTCCCATTTCAAAAGGGAGAAATTGGCTAAAAGAAAGGGTCTACAGTACCCACACAAGTCTAGAACCCAGCAGGGCAGTCATTAAATTATAAAACTCCAAAGTAATCTCCTTTGACTCCATGTCCCATATCCAGGGCACACTAATGTGAGGGCTGGGCTCCCATGGCCTTGGGAAGCTCTGCCTCTGTGGCTTTTCCATGCTGAGCTTGCAAGCTGTTGGTGAATCTACCATTCTGCAGTCTGGAAGGCAGCAGTCCCTTTCCCATAGCTCCACTAAGCAGTGCCGCAGTGAGGGAGTCTATGTGAGGGCTCCAACCCCACACTTCCCCTTGGCACTGCCCTTGTAGAGTTTCTCTGTGAGAGTTCTTCCCCTGCAACAGGCTTCTGCCTGGCCACCCAGGCTTTCTCATACATTCTCTAAAATCTAGTTGGAGACTGCCAAGCCTCCTTCACTCTTGCACTCTGTGCACCTGAAGACTTAACACCACATGGAAGCCATGAAGGCTTATGGCTTGCACCCTTTATAGTGGAGCATAGGCCTGAGCTCCTTTGAGCTGCATCTGGAGCTGGAGCAGCTGGGATATGGGGAGCAGTATCCTGAGGCTGTGTAGAGCAGTGGGGCCCTGGGCCTGCCCTCTGAAATCATTCAGTCCTGCTAGGCCTCTGGGACTGTACTGATCATGGCTGCCTCTTAGATCTCTGAAATGCCTTCCAGGTCTTTTCCCCATTGTCTTGGATATTAACAGTTGTCTCCCTTTTAGTTATTTAAATCTCTCTTACAAGTAATTGCTCCATGACCTGCTTGAGTTCCCTTGGCAATAATGCTTTTTCTTTTCCACATGGCTAGGCTGCAAGTTTTCCAAATTGTAGGCTCTGTTTCCCCTTTAAATATAACTTCCCACTTTAGATCATTTATTTGATCCCATATCTGAACATAGGCTGTTAGAAGCAGCCAGACCACATCTTGAATGCTTTGGATTCAAGGATTGATTGAAGATTAAGTCAGATGGCCCTGAGCTTGTATGGGACTTAGCAGGATGAAGCTGTGCTTCTGCTCAGACCCAATTTCATTCCTCTGCTGTCTTGAAACCACGGAAACCCCAATAGCTGAAGGAGATTAGGGAGGAATAAGGAAGACAGGAAAGTAACATTTACTTAGCACCCCCTATTTGTCAGTTACTGTTCATCATTTTAAAAAGTGGTTATCTCATCTAGTCTTTATAATAATTCTTAAAATAAGAATTTTATTTATTTAATAAAGACCTGAGGCTGAGGAAGGTTAAATAACTCACTCAGCATTGATAGCAAGTAAAGGCCTGTACAGAGGTTTGAATTTAGACTTTTCTGACTCAAAAGACTGTGCTCTTTCAATGTAATAGTCTGATCTCCATAGAGAGGGACAGGACCAGGTGGGCTCAGCACTTAGATCTAGAAGAACTCATGCAGAGCATCTGCAGCAATGGGGAACACTGAGTCAACCTGCTTTTTAGGTGGCTCTTCCATATTTCCCTCCAGCTTAAGATCTGAACTGGACATAGCCTTAAGGTAAAATCATATAGGCTGATGGAGAAGCAGAGTTTACAAACTCTGCTTCGTCCTGGCCCCTCGCTCCCCAAGACTATGCAGATTTAGGTACTTTTCCTGTGCACTCCTATATGGTACTTTGTGAATGCACCCAGCTCTGTAGTTGACTCATTGTTTTCTATCTTCTTATGTGTCTGTCATCTGCTCTAGTATGTGATATCCTTGAGTGCAGGGGAAGTAGCTTAGTCATCATTTTGTCCTTTCTGCCTAATACACTGCCTGGCACAGAGTTGGTATTCATGGCTGCTGAAACTTTGAGTGAGGTGAGTGGATGGGAGTCATAGTTGGAGTTGGCCCTGAAAATGTCAGCAGCTGTTGCTTTGCTTCTGTTATGATGACTCTGTTTTAGTATTTTGGTTCCATGATCTTCCTTCCTGTCTCTACTCTTTCTTCCTGCAGACAGGAATAAAATGGGCAGCAGTGGTTCTAGAAGCAAGGGCACTCTTCTTTCTGTGGGAGAGTGTGGGAAGAAGCTGGTGGTATTGAGCCAAGGCTATTTCATGCACAATTTGTCTATCTTGGGCTAGGTCAAGAAGTTATGCCTTGACTAGGAATGGTTTGCCAGAGTTGAAAAATACTGTAGAAGTCACTGATTGGAGAGATGAAGGTATGTAAAAAATCACAGATGGTACCCATGGGAAGGAAACCTATTATGGTGTTGTCTTTGGTCAAGCATCGTATTTTAATTGAATACCAGCAGCTTTTATGTGTACAATGTAAACTTCTGCCCTGAAGCTAGAGAGGCGGTTTAGTGGAGTAGTTACATGAATGGACTCTGGATCTAGTCTGCATTCGAACCTGATTCTCATACTTACTGGCTCTGCTTGTGGTAAATGTTGGTAAGACCCATGTTTTAGTTTCCTCATCTGTAAAACGGCAATGTTTAGATGATTACATACATTAATTTATATGACACCCTTAGAAGTATGTCTGCCACTTTGGAAGCCTTATTGAGTACATTATTATTATGGGATTGTTCAAAACTTTATAGAAGGATTGTCACACAGATTTCAAAACTTTGAGGATTTGCCTGTCAAACTGGACAGTGTGCATTGATGCTCACTTTACGCTACAGTTTTCAGTACTAAAAAATCAAAGAAGCAAATGACGGGTAAATAACTAAGTGTAGTGGAACAATCACTAGAATCCACTGGATTCAGAATTGAAAGTCCTGCCACTAATAGCAGCATGATCTTGAAAAAGTCCCTTGATCTTTTGGTCTCAATGTTCTTTTCTTTTATTTGAAATGAAACTGTTGAATTAGATCTGAGATGGCAGGTAAGTACAAGTCAGTTGCAAGTCCACCCACCTGTGGCCATGGAAGGCATGGCTAATAGATATCAGCTCACTTTCCTGCTGCTTGTAATGTGGCTGTAGACTGCAGGCCAGGAAGCCATTACCAGTTGATTGGTGTGGGCAAATAAAAAGACGGATTTTCCACTCATCATATCATATGTTCTTGAAGGTCCCTTCTTGCCCTATACATCTGTGATTTAATGACTCAAAAATGAGTGAATATGTTAGAAGTGGATTTTTACAGATTTCATATAGCTAGCATTGGGAGATTTCCAGAAGGCTGAAGGATTCAGGGAGATTGTAAAGCTTTCTTCAAAGTCAGGATAAGAAAATGTTCTCTGATTGTTTACCATGATTCTTATGTTTAAAGGGGAAATCTTTGAAGTAAAAGAAGACCCAGTAAGGAGGAAGTCTGGATGTTCAAAATTCTTTCTTTCTGGTATTGCCCAAACCTGCTTTTTGGAAAGGACTGCATATAGTTTCAGGTAGGCAAGGTGCAGGCACTTTGCCCTTCTGACTGAAGATGTTTGAAGGTACTAATGATATATTTTGATGCGTTTAAAATGGAGAACTTCCCATGAAGAGGGCTGGCTTCAGATCTGTGAGTTGAAAACAAACCAACACAGGGGAGTTATCAGAGGCCAACCATCTTTCCTGGTTTCTATTTATGCTTTCTATAGATATCGTAATCAGATTTTTGACAAGCAACTGATAACCTTGGGTAGAGCCTGGCTTTGTGACAAGGTGCTGTTTATTTGGAATTAAAGTTTGGGACCCTAGCCTATTTGTATAAATATATTTCAAAAAAGTGGTGATGTGGACATCTTTCAGAGAATGGTGTATATTTCAGAAAAGGCTTTGGTGTTGAGTTCCCCTCTGACCCTCATGTTGCTGAAATCTCATTTCTCCTCTGCTTTTGGAGGAAAACTCTGGTGCACGCATTCCTGTTCTTATAATTTCTGAGCTAACAGTTTCTGCATATCTGAGACTGGTAAATAGCAACTGCTGAGAAATCAAGAAATGTAGAACTGAAGAAAGTCACTGTCATCGTGCATTTGGGCTGCTACAACAGAATACCTTAGGCTTCATATTATAAAGGACAGACATTTATTGCTCACAGTTCTTTGACCTGTGAAGTCCAAAATCAAGGTGTCAGTAGATTTGGTGTTTAGTGAAGGTCATTCTCTGCAAAGAATCCTCTAGTATTGCTGGAGCAGTTTTGGGCTTTCCTGAAATTTACATTTGTGTATTTCTCTCACGTGTGTGTGTTTTTTTAAATAGAAAAGTCTTTTCGAGTTTCTTTGAGATGATTGGTGAAACTAGAGCCGAAAATGGCATAAGGAGAAATAGATAAAGTGAATCAACTATTGGAAGGTGGGGATGGTAGAGTAAGATAAGTGAAGTGTGTTTTGGGGTCTTTCTAGTTCCATTAGTTTTGTTCACAAAACTGAAGGTTAGCATGTTTGTGTGTCCTCGTTGCTAACTTTGTCAAAATTTTGCTTTCTTACTAGCTCTAAAATATAAGGGACTGGTTACTCTTAAAGTGTCTCCTTGCTTGGACAACATCCTCTCTATTATTCTGAAATCACTCTGGGAGTGATTACCAACCACGATAATCATACCCACAGTGAACACTTTCTGATCACTCATTATGTATTAGGTGCTGTTCCAAGCACTTTCCATGCTGTCTCTCACATCATCCCACCACTTCCTTTTGTGTTTGGTGTAAACTCTCATCACTGTCTTATAGATGGAGCATGTGAGGGCTATCAGATAACTTGCCTGGGCTCACATAGCTAATACGTGGTGGAGCTGGGATTTCAACCAATGCACTATCAATAATGTTCCAGAAATTTTTTCTCAGGATATCATTTGATCAGGGTTGTTTGATGACATAGTGAAATGTTGCAACTGATAAGGAGAAAATGAAGTTGGCTAAGTATTTTGTATGGACCATAAATGAATTATAACCTGTGTGCTTGGTCTTCCACTTTCAATGGGTTCTCCTGG
This sequence comes from Pan paniscus, assembly GCF_029289425.2. Taxonomy (NCBI): domain Eukaryota; kingdom Metazoa; phylum Chordata; class Mammalia; order Primates; family Hominidae; genus Pan; species Pan paniscus. The sequence goes on from NC_073254.2 coordinate 33,272,404, forward strand.
CAAACGTGATAAGACGTCTGAGAACAAAGCAGTCATGGAGAAGAGAGGAAATCATGGTAGGCTGACAGTCATTGTGGAAATAAAACAAATGTTGAGGTGTCCTTAAAGTCTAATCACTAGTCTTATACTCTAAAGGGAAACTTTGATACCAAGCACGAAGAATTTAACCCTCTTCATAATTCCGAATACTGGGCATATAGTTTGTGTGGGGATTACAACCTGAATCTTCTTAGGTACCTCCGGTTTCTGACACAGCAGCAGTCTTTGAATCACGGAGTGTTTTTTCCCTGCCGCTTAATCTTTGTAGCAGCCAATTTATAGACGGGAGGAGTTTTTACTTTATCTGTTCCAACCACACTTCCACTTTATACCTTTGTACTGGGAAGCAGCTTTGGCTGTCTGTGGCTCAGTGTAGGTGTGCCAATGTGAGTGCACTTTCCTGTATGTGTATCTGGATATTCCTAAAGATGTTGGAAATAATGGTGAACAAGGAAGGGAGGGAGAGGACCTTTATTGTGTAACAAACTGAAGGCACCAAGGAGGCTGCATTTGTTGTGAGTCAAAAGGTTTATACAAAGATTTTCTTAGTAATGTCTAAGATTTTAATAGGGTAATTAATCTTTTTAAATGTTAGTGCCAGATTATGGGATCAGCTATTATCCCTGGCTGCAGAGTGGTCCTTTGTGTGTTGCTATGAACAGGGCTAAGTGAAGAGAATACTCAGGTTGCCAAACAAAGATATGGCTGCAGCTAGCTTGTTTAGGTTTTTAAATGCATTTTCTTGTGCAGTTAAAAGAACTCCTGTTTCCGTGGGGCTATCATTGCCCTTTAATAGCCATTGAGTTGAGGGGAGAGATAGAGAAATAAAATACAGGCTTTGTGCTTTTTACTTCTTAACAACCAATTATTATTATTTTTAAAATAATGATGGGTATATTCATTCGAGACATTATTTTAAGTCAGGAGAAACAATTTAACAGAAAGAAAGCTCTAAAAGAATAGGAGTGAAAGGTTTTCATCTGATTTAAAAGTTCGGCCTGTTTCTCTTTCCTTAACCTAAGTTTAGTGAAAATTGCCAAGCAATCCAGCAAGCCAACAAAAATGAAAGGGAAAACACAGCAGCTAATGAGACTTGGCTGTGGCCTTTAAGCAAGAGTGATTATTTAACATAGCTTATCAAAATATTGATTAAAAATAGATGGCTTGTTTCTTTCAAGTTTTGATACATATGAAAGAAAAAAAGTTCAGAACATAGGGCATCATGTAAAAACCCTGTAGGTATAATGATATTGTTGCAGCCCAGCCATGACCTCTACTCTGGCTTTGCTTAAACTACCCCTTGGCTTCGACTTGGATTTCTGCTCTGGCTGTCTAAATAAGGCAGTTTGTCAGAACCACATGTCTATTTGTTTGGCAATTGATTGTGGTTGCTGCTTATTTTCCAAACTGTTCCAACTATTTTGTTTACATGAACTATTGTGATTCTCAGCTGCTAAATACTGCTGTAGACAAGATTTCTCTTTTGAATTGTAGCTCTGCCCCTGTCCATGGGGCCACACCCTTTGTGTTAGCTCCTGTATTGTAACCAGCTGTGTACCATAGGAAAGATTCCTAGGTTTGTTCTTTCTTGCTCCTTTCCCTTCCTTTCCTTTCCCTTCCTTTCCTTTCCCTTCCTTTCCTTTCCCTTCCTTTCCTTTCCCTTCCTTTCCTTTCCCTTCCCTTCCCTTCCCTCCCTTCCCCTCCCCTCCCCTCCCCTCCCCTTCCCTTCCTTTCCCCTTTCCCCTTTCCCCTTTCTTTTCTTGGAGTCTCACTCTGTCGCCAGGCTGGAGTGCAGTGGTGCGATCTCAGCTCACTGCAACCTCCGCCTCCTGGGTTCAAGTGATTTTCCTGCCTTAGCCTCTCAAGTAGCTGGGACTACAGGCACTTGCCACCATGCCCAGCTAATTTTTGTATTTTTAGTAGAGACGGGATTTCACCACGTTAGCCAGGATGGTCTCCATCTCTTGACATAGTGATCCGCCTGCCTTGGGCTCCCAAAGTGCTGGGATTACAGGCGTGAGCCACCGCGCCTGGCCGGTTTGTTCTTTCTTGAATAACATCTGTATTTGGGGCATTAAGTTCTACTTATGTTTGAGGTACACCAGAGGTTGCTGGTGGACAGTGGGAAGACATTCTGTAATTTTCTTGCCGTTTATATTGAAGTGATATGAGAATGATGACTTACACAAGATGTACCCAAGTATTCTCCTGTGTAGAGTAGAGCGGTGTGTTTTACGCAAAGTTTTGAGGAGTAGGGGAGAACTTGGACTGAATGTTTTAGTGGTCTTAGAGTCATATTAGTGCCTTAAACATATCTCTAAAGCAGCGGTCAGTCATCTCTCCCTATCAAACTTACAGTACCTGAGCTGGTGGGAGGAGGGCCAGAGGAAGAGGGAAAGATGCTCATGAGAGTAAGAGGATGGTTGGGATGCATGGGCATGTCACACAGCCTACATGCCAAAAAATGGGTCATGCAGCAGCCTGGGGTGGGGGTGCATGCCAGTGTAGCCCATATATTTTAGGTGATACTTGCAAGTGATATTCCCGGACTGTTGCTGCTCTTGAGGGAATATTACCCAGCGACTTTCATAATATTATTCAATGATGGTCAAATAAGAAATTATGTTTCTCAACAAAAGGGGTTTAAAAATGCTCTTCTCATTGTCACACCATGCAGAATGTTGATTATGCTGGACAGGTGAATCTAAATAGTACATGCAAAAAAGTGTGTGAGTGGCTGCAGCATCTGGCAGTCATTCCTGTTAATAAGTAAAAGTAACTGCCAACATTTTGCACAGCATATATGTGGGAGAAAAGCATCCTGGATAAATCAATAATACTGATTCAGGATTTAAAATGAGTATTAGCCTTTGAGAAAAGCCCAAGCTTTTGGGGCAATTCTTAGGGATTAGCATGCTGAAGCTATTCAAGAGACAGGAAGAGGGTCAGCACTGCCTGGAAGAATCCCAGGTGGAGAAGAGGAGAGACAATTTGTCAGATGAGGAGGAAGTGGATATTGAAGTTAGGAAACACTGTATACTCCCTATTAGTGGTTTTATATTAGTGTGTGCACGTAGGTTTTATTTCAATGTATGGCTTGTAACATATCCTTTTGTTTTACTAAAACTCTGAATGTTGTTGAGTATTTGGTTGGGTGGACTGTTCTTGACTTTTCCAGGCAAGATTCTGGGTCCCATGCTGGCTCAAATGGAGAAGTAGGAGCTCAGATAGAAAGCTGCCTTGATAAGCCTTACTTCTGAGTGAGTGTGCTCAATGCCAGTATACGTGAATAGTCACAATGGTAAAGTAAATAAGAAAATCCTCATTTAGATTGCATTTGAAATGTTGCTAAGGACATGCTGTCAATGTGGATAGCTAAAAATCTTTCTATGGCTTTTTTTTTCTTTTCTTTTTTTTTTTTTTGCTGGCCATTGTAGAGGTGAAAAAAATTGAGGGGAAGAAGTGATAAGGTGAGATCGAGAGAGACGGTGAGATTCATTCCCCTCGATGGAGAGCAGGTTAGAGTAATACTTTATTCTGCTACAGCCATTTATCTCATTAGGTCAAGTATCCACAGGTTGGAACTCAAACAGTTTTTTCCAGTGCTTTAGTGGGTTCATAACAGCTCCAGCATAAGTCACCAGGAATAGCGAAAAGCAAGCAGAAATTCAACCTGTTGGTGAGAAGAATGACTACACTTTCATATAATTTATCATAGTTTCTCATGTTCTGGAAAATTCCAGATACAGAATTATTTTATGGATGTCAATATATTTATCAACTCAGTTTATGAGAGTCCTAGAGTTTTTTTCACATCAAGCAGCGGGAAATAATAAATCTCTTTTATGTAGAGACTTTATTTTCTTTTTAGTATCTTAAAATTGAGTTTTAGGCTAATTCATGGCCATGGCAAAAAAATCAGAATTAACAAAAGCATATAGTTAGATGTAACAAAATACTGAGTTCTTTTTATTTTAATTTTTTTTGGCAGAGAGTTTGTGTTGCCCTCTTGCATTTTCTAAATAAATAGAAATCACAAATATATGCTTTTAATTTGGAAGCTTCTTCTTTTGCTGTGTTTTATTTTTGTTTTAAAACTCAAGTGTATTGGTTAAATTGGTTTACTTCTTAAGTAAATCGAATCTTAGAAACTCTTCTGTGATCTTGGAAAATGTCCATCAGGTGAAGCTGGAGTTGGGGCCTAATGGGAGGTTATGTTAGGCTGTTCCTGGCATTGATATAGAGAAATACCTGAGACTAGGTAATTTATAAGAAAGAGGTTTAATTGGCTCACAGTTCTGCAGGCTACACAGGAAGCACAACACTGGTATCTGCTTCTGGGGAGGCCTCAGGATGTTTCCAATCATGGTGGAAGGTGAAGGGAGAGCAAGTGTCTCACATGGTGGGAACAGGAAGGCACAAGAGAGAGATAGAGGTGTCACACACTTAACCAGATCTTGCATGAAGTCACTGACTTTTTCAAGGATAGTATCAAGGAGATGTTGCTCAACCATTCATAGAAATCCACCCCCATTATTCAATCACCTCCCACCAGACCCCACCACCAATCTTGGGGATTACAATTCAACGTGATATTTGGGTTGGGATAAATATCCAAATCATAATTCTGCCCTGATCCTCTGAAATCTCATGTTTCTGCCATTTTAAAGTAAAGTCATCTCTTCCCAGCAGTCCCTCCAAGTCTTAACTCATTACAGCATTATCTCAGAAGTCCAAAGTCCAGTGTCTCATCTGAGACAAGGCAAGTCCCTTCCACCTATGAGCCTGTAAAATAAAAAAACAAGTTATTTACCTCCAAGGTACAATGAGGGTCTAGGCACTGGGTAAACATTCGCTTTTCAAAAGGGAAAAATCAGCCAAAAGAAAGGGGCTATAGGCCCCACTCAAGTTTAAAACCCAGCAGGGCAATCATTAAGTCTTAAAGCTCCAAAATAATCTCCTTTGACTCCATGTCCTACATCCAGGGCACACTGGTGTGAAGAGTGGGCTCCCAAGGGCTTAGGCAGCTCTTCTCCTATGGCTTTGCAGGGTTCAGCCCCTGCCAGCTGCTCTCATGTTGTTGAGTATATGCAGCTTTTCTAGGTGCAGGATGCAAGCTGTTGGTGGATCTACCATTCTGGGGTCTGAAGGATGGTGGCCTTCTCACAGCTCTACTAGGCAGTGCCCAAGTGGGGACTCTGTGTGGGAGTTCCAACCTCACATTTCCATACCACACTGCCCTTATAGAGTTTCTCTGTGAGGGCTCTTCCCCCGCAACAGGCTTCTGCCTGGACACCAAGGCTTTTCCATATATCCTCTGAAATCTAGGCAGAGACTCTGTGGCTGGGATGCAGGGAGCAGTGTCCTGAGGCTGCACAAGGCAGCAGGGCCCTGGGTCTGGCCCACAAAACTGTTCTTCCCTCCTAGGCTTCTGGGCCTGTGATGGGAGGGGCTGACATGAAGGTCTCTAAAATGCCTTTGAGACCTTTCTCTGAGTGTCTTGTCTATCAGCATATGGCTTCTTTATGGTTATACAAATCTTGCTAGTAAGTGGTTGCTCCACAGCCTGCTTGGATTCCTCTCTGCAAAATCTTTTCGTTCTTTGCCACATGACCAGGCCGCACATTTTCCAAACTTTTACCAAGCATTTTCCAAATGCTTCCTTTTTAAATACAAGTTCCAACTTCAAGCCATTCCTTTGCTCCCACATCTTCACATAGGCTGTTAGAAGAAGCCAGGCCACAGCTGCTGCTTAGAAATTTCTTCTGCCACATACCCTAGGTTATCACTCTCAAGCTCCAACTTCCACAGATCCCTAAGGCATAGACACAATTCAGCCAAGTTAATTGGTAAGGCATAACAAAAGTGACTTTTGCTCCAGTTCCCAATAAGTTCCTCATTTCTATCTGAGATCTCATCAGCCTGGACTTCACTATCTGTATCACTATCAGCATTTTGGTCAAATCACTATCAGCATTTTGGTCACAACCATTTAATCATTCTCTAAGAAGCTTGAAACTTTTTCTCATCTTGTTGTCTTCTGTTGAATTCTCCAGATTCTTCCAACTTCTGCCTGTTACTCAGTTCCAAAGTTGCTTCCACATTTTTAGGTATCTTTATAGCAATGCCCCACTCCTGGTACCAAGTTTTTTGAGTTAGGCCATTCTTGCATTGCTATAAAGAAATACTTGAGAGTGGGTAATTTATAAGAAAAGAGGTTTAATTGGCTCATGGTTCTGTAGGTTGTACAGGAAGCATAACACTGGTATCTGCTTCTGGTGAGGACTCAGAAAGTTTATAATCATAGTGGAAGGCTAAGGGGGAGCAGCTGTCTCACATGGTGGGATTAGGAAGAAGAGAGAGAGAGAGAGAAAGTGAGATACCACACACTTTTAAACAAGCAGATTTTGAAAGAAGTCACTGGCTTTCAAGCGGACAGCAACAAGGGAGTGGTGCTAAACCATTCCCATTCCTGAGAAATCCACCTTCATGATTCTATCACCTCCCACCAAGCCCCACCTCCAATACTGGGGATTATAATTCAACATGAGATTTGGGCAGGGACATATAGTCAAACTATATCAGAGATGTCCGGGTCATGGGGATGGATCCCTCATGAACAGATTAATGCCTTCCCTGAGGGAGGGGAAGTGAGTGAGTTCTCACTCTATTAGTTCTCATGAGAGCTGGTTGTTAAAAAAAGCCTAGCATCTCCCCGTGCCTCTTGCTTCTTTTCTTACCATGTGATCTCTGCACACATTGGCTACCCTTCACCTTCTGCCATGAGTGGTAGCTTAAGCCCTAAGAACTTAGGCTACCTGCCCAGGGTCATCAAAATATGTTTGTCAGAGCCATGTGCAAAACCCAGACTTTGGACACCCTAACCTTTCCCTATTATAACACTGCATTGTGTGTTTGTTTGCATATCTTTTAGCCAACCTGATTTTGAAAATTAAAAACAGAAAAACAAAGAATGGTACAAACTATGATCACCAATATACCAATATACTCTTGATTATTTGCTAACATTTTGCCACATTTGTCTCTCTCCGTATGTATACATATGTATGCCTGTTTCTATATATGTATATGCATATGTATATCTTTTCTACACTTTCTTTTTCCTTTTTCTCTAACCTATTTGAAAGGAAGTGGCAGCTGTCACCTTTATATAGTTCAGCATGTGTCTTCTAACAACAAAGGCATTTTTTTCTCCATAAGCACAATAAATGATCACAACCAAGATTTTTAACATTGATACATTATTATTATTATATAATATTTAATTTCTATTCTGATTTTCTAGCTCATCATGTAAGTCCTTTAGTTTTTCTTCCTCAATTTAGTGATCTGAGTAAGGATCACACCTTACTTTTAGTTGTCAGATTTGTTTAGTTTCTGTTAATCTGGAATAATTCTCCTGTCAGCTTTTTAAGGGTCTTTTATAACACATTTTTGAAGAGTTAGGCCCTGTTGTCTGGTTGAATTTGGGTTTGTCTGATTGTTTCCCCATGATTAGATTCAAGATAAGCATTTTAAAGGCAAGAACACCCCTTAGGTAATGCTATTTTACTTCCCATTGCATTACATTTATACAAATATATTGTTGGATTGCCCCATTATTGGTGAGTATAATATTTACATTTCTTTCTAATAAATCTGTACAAAAAAGACATTTTAGGGCATGAAAAACACTATGAGAAGAAAATAATCTCACTCAGATAATTCTATGTGTTTGTAATAGAAAAAGTCACACAATCAACACAGACTTAGAAGTAAATTTTGAGTTACTCAAAGCAGTGTGTCTTGCATCTAGGGCATTTAAATCTGATGACTGTTGCTGTAGTCTAAATGTTTGTGAACTCCTCCAAATTTATATGTTGAAACCACAACCCCACAAGGTGATCGTATTGGGAGATGGGACATTTAGGGGGTGATTAGATGATGAGGGCAGAGGCTTCATGGATGGGATTGGTGCTCTTATAAAAGAGGCCCAAGGGAGCTTTTTTCCCCTTCTACCATGTGAGGACACAATTAGAAGACACCATCTACAAATCAGAAAATAGGTCCTCACCAGACATTGAATCTGTTGGCACCTTGATCTTGGATTTCCCAGACTCCAGGACTGTAAGAAACAAATTTCTGTTGTTTACAAGCTATTCAACCTCTGGTATTTTATTACAGCAGCCTGAGCAGACTAAGACAACTGTGTTCCAAGATACCGATTTATCCAAAATTCTCGAATTAGGCATAATTTGAGAACTACATTAAAACTACACTCTCAGCTGTACTAATTCTGGCATTAGCTAAACCCTTAATTAGAAGTTGTCATTCACAGTGGGAAGCAGAGTGGAGTCTGGGGGCAGGGTCCCATAGGAGAAAGATCATGAAGAATTGGGTAGTACTGGAGAAGAGAAAGTAGTAAAAATATTTACATGGGCTCAGACAATCCATAGGTTTAAAGTTCATCCTTTATTCCTTTGATTAAAATGCAAGTTAACAGTCACTTATCACTCAATCACTGGAAGATGAAATGTAATGAATAGGTCTTTAACATGTAAGTCATGCATTTTAGTTATTTCTCCTAAGTCCAGTATGAAGTCTTTATGGAATACAAGAGAAAGCCCTCTATATTATGGAAGAAATTGAATGAATGTGCTACCTTTCCTGGAGTCTTCCACATTACCACCTCTAAGCTTTGTGCCTCACTTTGCTTTCCAGACCATGCTGTCCATCAGTCACTTTTTCTTTGACTCATTGGCCAGTTCCATGCAAGTTATCTTTTCCTGTCTTCTTCCATCCTCATTTTACTTCTTTGGCTTGTAGTCCTCTCAGACATCTTTCAGAGAAATCCACTCTGTGCTAACTTGCCTCTTCTCATATACCTTTTACTCTTACAGCCCTTATCTAGCCCTACAGATAGGATCTGGAAAATTGCCTTAGTTTCTAGAAGTGTGGCATCTGGGCTTTAGTCATCTCACTGTCAATATATAATACTTTTATTAATAAATATCAGATGTTGTGATCACAGTGCAACCTGAGTTTCTCTTTTCCTTCTATATAGAAATTGCTTTCGTTCTTACCTCATAACATGGATTTCTACATTTAAAAATATTGAACATCTCATGTCTTTTTATAACTGGATAACTGTAGGAATACTCAAGGATACCTTGAATGTATTATAAACCCCAAGTCAGAATAGCTTGGCTCATTCCTGCTAAGTGCAGAATGGCATTAGTCCTGAGAGCATGGTTTTCATACAAGGAATACAAAGTGTTAAGGGTGTATTGACATGTACTGCATTCACATGAATCCTGTGTTCAGAACTCACAGGGATGCATTTCAGAAGTGAAGAGGTTGGCTACTTTACATATGGTACCTTATCTTCTCCTTCTATGTCCTGCCCCCAACAAAATGGATGAGTCTTGCAAGCTGAAGGCTATTCTATCAGCTAGCTATGGCTTAATCACTAATTCATAACTGAAAATCTTGAGTGCTAACCTTTTGAGGAATAATTACAATGTCTTTATGTGTGGCCATAAAGAACCGGTGGTAGAACGCAATTAGGAAGGTTTTTTTTTTTTTTTTTTGGTAGAGGAAGTAGACAGGAGGAAGGCTTTCATTTTGTTTTGTTTTGTTTTGATCTTACAGATCATGTCATTATCAAATAACTTGTATCTCCCTCCCTCTCATATTTAGAATTGAGTATCTGAAAATGTAATTCATTTCGTGATTTTTCTTGACTATCTAAATGGCTATTATAAAAAAGATGCCCAAACTCTGTTGATTTTGAAGAAAAAGAACTGCTCAACCGCATTTCAAAAATAAAACCTATTGCTATTCTTTCATTTATAAAAGTCATTCAGACTTTTTATAAGAAATTTTAGAAAATATAGAAAAGCAGAAGGCAGAAGAATTATCATCTAGTCTTTTGCAACCACAATAGTTTTGGTTTATTTGGCCTTTTTTTTCAGCAAAGAGTTTTGCTGATTTTATTACATAGTTGTTACTATATAGAATATGTACATTTTCTTTTTTAAACAAAATGTTATAATTTAAGAATCTATCATAGCAAATTCATAGTAATTATTATTTTAATGGTTGCATAGCCTTCTATTATAATCATGAGCCATAATTTATTTAATATTCTTGTTTGTAATTATATAGTTGCTCTCTAGTCTTAATTATGGGTAAATCTACAATAAAAATCTTTGTAACTAGATATGTTCCTGCATTTTAAACATTTCTTTGGGATGTTGTGAATATTGATACATAGCTTTGCAAAAGAGTAGGGACAGGTTATATTTCTGTTATCAATATCTGTCATTACACAATGTGTGCATATGTGAATAGATAGGCAATAACTTTACCATCAACATTGGATATTATGTTTAGAAAAAGGCTTTGCTAATTTGATAGACAAAGCTTCCATAATATTGGAATATTATGAAGTTATAGCCTTTCTCATGTTCTGTAATCCAGGTGTATTGCCTTTTTCATGAATTATCTATTCATGTCTTTTTTCATTTATCTTTTGGAAGTTTTGATGGTTTAAATATCAAATTTTATTACTTTTTAATAGAACAAAGACAAAAGCCGTTTGTCTATTTTATTTATTATAGACAATAATTTTGTCTTGTTATTTGCCTTTTTTACTTCACCCAGTTTTATCTCTATCTTCTCTATCAAGCAGAAAAACATTTTCACTGGAAAGACTGAAACTAACATGAGTGAAAAAGAACTGAAGCTCAAGAAGGTGAGAAGCACTTTGCTTCTTCAAGTGAGAGAAACTATTCATTCTTTGATCAAGTATTTTGTAAGGTAATGAAAAAATATGAAAATAAGTGAAATCAATATGTCGAAGAGATATCTAACATCCATGTTCATTGCAGCAGAATTCACAATAAACAAGACAGAGAATCAACCTAAGTGTCCATCAGTGGATGAATGGATTAAAAAATGTGGTATATATACACAATGGAATACTGTCCTGCTATAAAAAGAAGGAAATCCTGTAATTTGTGACAACATGGATAAACCTGGAAGACATTGTGTTAAATGAAATAAGCCAGGCAGAAAAAGACAAATACCTCATGATCTCACTCATATGTGGAATCTAAAAAAGTTGATTTCATAGAAGTAGAGAGTAGAATGGTGATCACCAGAGGCTGGGACAATTGGGAAGAGGTTGGGGAGTTGCAGGTCAAAGGCTACAAAATTACAGTTAGATACGAGGAGTAAATTCAGGAGATCTATTGTACAGCATGGTGACTACAGCTAATCATGATTTATTATATTCTCAAAAAATGCTAAGAGAGTGGGTTTTAGGTGCTCTCACCACAAAAATGATAACTATGTGAGGTATTGGATATGTTTGTAAGCTAGAGTTAACTATTCCACCATGCATATATGTACTTCAAAACATCATATTGTATACAATAAATATGTACAATTTTATTGTCAATTTAAAATTAACTAATGTAAAAAAATTTGTAGATGTAATTAAGGAAACAATATTTCTAATCTTTAAGGAAGAACATATTTTTAAAACCACATAAAAACATGAGATCTAAGCTCAATAAGACAATAATTTGATGGCATTGTGGCAAAATTCTAGGCAAACTGTTTATGAGAACTCTTTACAAGAGCAAACACTGATGAGTTAGGGCCAGAATGCATCTTTAAACAACAATTTATGTTAAAGTAACTATTTTTGCATGGGTTATTAGACTGAAAATAGGAGAAATTTTGTGAACATAAACTATTTTATTTCTGCAAGGCATTCATTGGAAAGTTTTATAATATTCTTGCAGGCAAGATGGAGAAGTATGGGCTGAGTGATAATCCTGTTAGGTGGATTAACAACTGGTTAAAGAACTCACACAATAGCATGCAGATTGATGGGAGCCTCAAATGTGTTCAACAGGGCTCCAATATGAGCTATAGTTTAATGAACATTTTTCTAATTATGAGGATAAAGAGATCAAAGCCTTCTTATCAAATATGTATAAGCCCCAACCTGGAAACCTTAACGAATATACTAGATGAAGAAAACTTGTTCAAACATATCTCGATTGATGGAAATCCTGGTAGTAGGCATGCATGTAAAGTATAACAAGCTTAGTTTAAAACAATGAATTGAGCAAGTATCAGATGGGGAGTCTTCATGAAAGTAAAAGAGCTGAGTGCCTCCAATTGCCTGAGAGCTCCAAGCAAGGAGCAAAAAAATATGACCTATTTTTATTTGTATCAGTCAGGATTCTCCAGAGAAAAACAGAACCAATAGGTGACACATATACACACACCTGTACACACACACCTGTACACACACACACACACACACGAATTGGCTCACAGGATTGTCAAGGATGAAATCAGGCTGGCTGGAAATTCTGGCGGGAGTCAATATTGCAGTCTTGAGATTGCAGGCAGTCTGGAGGCAGATATCCTTCCTCTTTTGGGGACCTCAGTCTTTTCTTTTAAGGCTTTCAACTGATTGGATGAAACGCACCCACAATATGGAAGGTAATTGGCTTCACTCAAAGTCTACCCTTCACAGCAACATCTAGGCTGGGATTTGACCAAACAACTGGGCACTGTATCTTAGGCAAGTTGACACATAAATTAACCATCACAATATTATTCATGGAATATTAAGCTGCAGTGATATAATTATTTTATCCAAATTAGTAAGGTCAATATTTATTGTACTGCTCAGAGGACATTTTATATTTAGTTCTGGATAACATAGTTCATGAAGCTCATTTCCAGTGGAGCAAGTCAAGAGATGAATTGATTGAGATGGTGAATATCTAGGAATACTTGCCACTTAAAGAATAATTGGAGAAACTGTGATGCTCCTTAGGAAGGATAAGACTGAGATAAGGTCTATTAGTCAGAACTCTTTTGGTTGGAAATGATTCATATTGACTTAAGAGAAAAGGGAAATTGATTGACTTATGTAACTGAAAAAAACAAAAGTAGACCTGACATCAGGCTCAAATGATATCCGGTTATCAAACCATGTCGTATCTTTTTCTTCTATCTCTTGGCTTTGACTTATTTGGTCTTATTTTCAGGAAAATACCTCTGCATGAGGTGATGCCTGAAATTCTGAGCTTGTATCATTCTAAAACTTTAACAGTGAATAAGAAGAGAGAGTCTCTTGCTGAAGGGCTTCATAAAAACAACCAGAATTGTCACTTTAAAAGGATGACTCACCATGATCAAGTGGGATTTATCCCTGGGATGCAAGGATGGTTCAACATATGCAAGTCAATAAATGTGATACATCACATTAACAGAATGAAGGACAAAAACCATATTATCATCTTAGCAGATATAGAAAAAAACATTTGATAACATTCAACATCCTTTTGTGAAAAAAATCCTCATCAAATTAGGTGTAGAAGGAAAGTATTGCAACACAATAAAGACTATATATCACAAGCTCACAGCTAACATTACACTCAATAGTGAAGAGTCAAAAGCTTTTTCTCCAATATAAAAAATAAGACATAGATGCCCACTCTCACCACTTCTATTCAGCATAGTACTGGAAGTCCTAGACACAGCAATTGGAAAACAGCAAAAAAAAAAAAAAAAAAAGGCTTCCAAATCAGAAAGGAAGAAGTTAAATTGTCTCTGTTTGCAGATGACTTGATGTTATATATCAAAAGCCCTAAAAATGCCACCAAAAACTGTTAGAACTAATAAACAAATTCAGTAAAATTGCAGGATACAAAATCAATATATAAAAATCAGTAGTATTTCTATATACTAACAACTAACTATCCCCAAAAGAACCTAAGAAAACAATACCATTTACAATAGCATAAAAATATTTAGCAATAAATTTAACCAAGGGCATCAAAGACCTATACTCTGAAAACTCTAAAACCAATAAAACATTAATGAAATAAATTAATGAAGACACAAATGAATGGAAAGATATCTTGTGTTCACAGTTTGGAAGAATTTATATTGTTAAAATGTCCAAACCACTCAGAGCAATCAACAGATTCAATGCAATCCCAACAAGATTACAATGAATTTTTTCACAGTAATAGAAAAAAAATTATTAAATTTGTATGGAAGCACAGAAGACCCTGAATAGTCAATGAAATCTTGAGCAAAAACAACAACAACAAAAAAACAAAAACAAACAAACAAACAAAAACAAAGCTGTAAGCATCCCAATGCCCTGATCTCAAAATCTACTAGAAAGCTATTATAATAAAGACAGCATGGTACTGGCACAAAAACAGACATATGGACCAGTGGAACAGAATTAACTGCCCAGAAATAAATCCACTTATTTACAGTTAAATGATCTTTGACAAAAATACTAGGAATACACAATGAGGATAGGATCGTTTCTTTAACAAATAGTGTTGAGAAAACTGAGTATCCATATGTAGAAGAGTGAAATTGGGCACATCTTACCCACATACAAAAGTCAACTCAAAACAGATTAAAGAATGATTTCAGTGTAAGGCCAAAAACTGTAAAACTACTGGAAGAAAACACAGGAAAAATCCTTCTTGATATTGGTCTGGGCAGTGAATTCTTGGATATGACCCCAACAAAAGTAAAAATTGACATATGAGATGGTATCAAACTACAAGGCTTCTGCACAACAAAACAATTAACAGAATGAAGAAACAACCTACAGAATGGGATAAAATATTTGCAAACTGTACATATGATAAGGAGTCAATATCCAAAATATGTAAAAAAACTCAAGCACAAAACCTGATTAAAAATGGACAAAGGACCTGAATAGATATTTCTCAAAAGAAGACCTACAAATGGCCAACAATATATGAAAAAAATGCTTAACATCACCAACCATCAGGGAAATGCAAATTAAAACCACAATGAGATATAATTGCAAAGTTGTTAGAATGGCATTTATTAAAAACAAAAGAAAACAAAAGATAACAAGTATTGCCAAGAATATGGAGAAAAAGGAACTCTTGCATACTGTTCATGAAAATGTAAATTAGTGTAGCCATTTTGAAAAACAGTATGGAGTTTCCTAAAAAATATTAAAAATAAAACTACCGTATGATCCAGTAATTCTGCTCTTGGGTATATATCCGAAGGAAGTGAAATTAGTATCTTGAAGAGATGAGGTACCTTTACTCCTGTGTTCATTGTAGCATTCTTCACAATAGCTAAGATATGGAATCAACCTAAGTGTCTTTAAATGGATGAATGGATAAGGAAAATGTGGTGCCGTGTGCGCACGTGTGCACACGCACACACACACACACACAGAATGGAATACTGATCAGTCTTTAAAAGAAGGAAATCTGTCATTTGCAACAATACAGATGAACCTAGATGACGTTATGCTAGGTAAAATAATCCAAGTACAGAAAGACATATTCTGCACTTGTATGTAAAATTTTAAAAAGTCGAACTCAGAAGCAGAGTAGACTGGTGGTTACCAGTGTCTGGGTTGGATTAGGGGTGGGTGGGAAGAGGGATTGGGGGGCTGTTGCTCCAGGGCACAAAGTTTCAGTTAGACGGGAGGAATAAGTTCTAGAGATCTGTTGTACAGTGTGGTAACTATAGTGAATAATATTGTATTATATACTTGAAAATTGCTGAAAGAGTAGATTTTAAATGTTCTAACCACAAAATAAAAAATAAGGAATAATATTCTCATAGGTATGTGGTGTAAGGTAACCAGTGTCCTGCCCTAGAAGAAGAACCCTCAATCCCTGCAAACTACCACATGGATTAAAATGAGAAAAGTGTGGCGCTAAAGGAAAATTTGATATCGTTACCAGCAGGGAGATGAATGGGTTCTGGCTAGGGAAAAATGGCATTGTTCACTACAAAGGACTTGGTATCTATTTTCAAACATTTGTGGTGCTATAATGTATGGAAAAGATTAGGATTTTTCTAGGTACCCTCAAAGGGAAGAACTGGCATCAATGGAAAGAAGTTAAGGGGACACAGATTTGGCCTGTACCTAAGGAATAATATTCTCATAAGTATGTGGTGTAAGGTAACCAGTGTCCTGCCCTAGAAGAATTTAAGGAGAAATCTGATGGATATTATAGAGGTTTATTCCTGTTTTGAACTCAAGAATTGCCTAGATACATTAGACAATTCCTTCTGTTTCTACGGCTTCTCATTCTGTTCTGCCCACATACATGTGGGTCAAGGCATGCACACAGCTTCGTGTTTATTAGATAACTTAAGAGGGATATTTACCCCAGTTGCCTGATAAGGGTATGACCTAATGTCAATTGTTTTTGAATTGTTACTTCTGTGCTTGCTGACTTGTCTCCTTATTTTTCAGTTCTTTTTGATATAGGCTTACCCAAGACATAAGTAGCTTCAGATGTGGCATGTGAATTTAGTGCTGATTAGGAGAAATGGAGTGGAAAGATAGACAGGTGGGGTTCACTTTCTCCCTGTGTACAGGTGACTTCCACAAATGAATACAATATTCAATTTCCATTTTATATTTTAGATCTGGTACCGAACATTGAGAGAATGTAGACTATAAGGAAGAAATAACACTAAAGGGAAGCCCTCAAAGATAATTCCATCATCCATAACACTAGGCGCTTCCTGGCATTATGACTAATAAAACTCAGCTAAAAACATGTTCTAAATATTTTTATGTGCAAAAAATAGAAAACTGTAATAATATAATGGCTGTTATTTTAAACCATGATTATAAAATGCCCCCGGGACAAAAATGCCTAATTATGAAATAAAACAACTTTTGTATCCCTCAGGCAATGTTTTCAAACTATTGCTGTCTCTACAGTAGTCACTGTAATTAGTCCAATTCCCCTGAAGAAATGAAAAGTGTAGGGGATTTCATTTAGGGCTGTAGTGCGGGGCTGTATCTTGGATTAGGACCAAATGGACTAGTAAAAAGTTAGTGTGAAATAAATGTAAGAGTATCAGGGGTCAGAGGAAAATTTCTATCAGGAATTAGCTAATATTTCTTTGAGTTGTGATATTCATATGTTTGCCTTTCAAGCAGGTGAGTGCAGAGTTATGAATTCTAGAAGTTGAATGACCTTTGGTGAAAGTTTATTCCCAACACAATTTAGCTGTGCCATCTCTCCATGCCTCAGCTTTCCCATCTCACAAATGGGGTTAAAAATGTCTCTGCCTATTTATAAACATGCAGACTTAAAAAACATCTAAGAGGCAAGAATTGGAGGGAAACCTTCAAGATTGCTTCTGTGTTTCTCTCTGAAATATCTTACTTACAGTGCTATAGTATTAGATGGGGCAAATATTCTAGAATTATGATCATCATTATTAGGACAAATTTTTAAAATATTGCTACCTGGAATTTTTTCCTACTGAATTATTTCTAAAGATGCTTATTTAGAATTATTTTGTGTATTATTTGTTACAATATATTGTATAATTTTTTTTTCTACTCTAAAGTCAGGCAGTGCAGTCCCACATTTTAAAATGAGTTGGATACTTTCTAGCTCCCAGAGATCATTGCTGTTTTCTCAAGCTAAGATGCTGTGCCTTCTATGTGGGTTTCCTTTAGTTGACTTTGGATCTGTAGCTGTTTCCCTTTCTTAATTTGTTCTCAGAATGGTAGTTGAATACAGTCTATGTGTCAGTTGAGGTCCTGGAAGGAAACTGGGTAATTTGAACAGAATTTCACAAAGGGACATTTTACAACAGTGTGTTCAGATGGTAGAGAAATGACAAGGTATAATCCAGAATGATTGAAAGGAGGAGTTCCCAGAGTCCTGAGAGAGAGACTTATATGGAGAGGGTTGCCTGACAAAAGTTTTGACCTTCAGTCTAGAGACAGAGCCAGCCTGTAGTGACACTGCAGAGAGGGAGCTGGATGAATGAATACTGACCTCCATCTTTTCCTCTCTCTGATATCCTGTCTACTCTAATGAGCTCTTCTCACTGGAGAATCCAACTGGCTGCCTGAATGGAGGAAGCGTGCTGATGTGGAAATCCATAGAGGTCAGCCTCCCAAGTACCCAGAGGGGAAGAGTGCACAGTGAATTTGGATGGGGCTAGCAGAAAAGGTCCAGTGCTGTCTATAGTAACAACCACTTTTCAAAAGCAGAAATGGAATAATAGGCCGCTAACATATTTGACTAGGTTTGAAATGAAACCTCAGAGGTGGCTATAGGAGAGTTTCGTTATCCTATTAGAGAATAAAACACACATTTAGATCTCTGGTCAAGGGATGTAGCCTGAGAGTTTATCAAGCCATGGCTTGTTGCAGCAAGCCCCCCACAAGATCCAGTCCTCAGTTTTCCTGCTTGCTTCCTTCTGGTTCTTATTTTCGTCTTCTGCAACATGAAATAAATTTGCCTGGATTTAGAAATATCACATATTAGAAAGGGTTGAAAGATAGGTGTCTTACACTGGGTCAATCGTCAAAACTGGCTCAACCAGTTTTCCAAAGGCCATGGAGAGGATAAGGGAATATTAGACACTGAGAGCACTATAGGTGACAGCTCAGAATATGAGATGATTTAAAAGGTTACCTATGGCAAGAAGGCATATCCAGGGAGATTTTCCCGTCTTTCCCCACCCCTTAGCTAATCCTATGAAAATGAAACATTTTTAAGAGGGTAATACTAAGTCCAGAAAACCAACCATCTTATTCTTTTCTTTTTCTTTTTCTCTTTAAAATTAGGTAATTCATTTCTTAGAAGGATTTTCTCTACTTGTTAAATATTGGCTTTACTCAGAAAGGGTAATAATTTCAATAATCATTTTCTTTTTCTTTTTCTTCTTCTTCTTCTTCTTTTTTTTTTTGTGAGATGGAGTCTTGCTCTGTTGCCCAGGCTGGAGTACAGTGGCGTGATCTCCGCCCACTGCAACCTCCATCTCCTGGGTTCAAGCGATTCTCATGCCTTAGTCTCCCCAGTAGATGGGATTACAGGCATGTGCCAGCACGCCGACTAATTTTTGTATTTTTAGTAGAGGCGGGGTTTCACCATGTTGGCCAGGCTGGTCTCGAACTCCTGACCTCAAGTGATCCGCCCGCCTCAGCTTCCCAAAGTTCTGGGATTACAGATATAAGCCACCACATGATTATAAGCCCAATAATGATTATAAGCCCAATAATCATTTTATAATTATTATCTGATTATATTATGTTAACTATTATATCACTTATGTTAATTTTACAAGTAACAAATATCTTCAAATAAAATATCTATTTTAAAGGGTCTCCTTAAACACAAAGCTATATCCATTATTGTTTTCTTCAAAATTTTTATTTCCTCTCTTTCACTTATCTTAAATCTCAAATCTGGGGAACATGGTGTTGACTCACCCATGGTTTCAAAGTTTTCACAATTTACTCGAGTCATAGATATGTTTTGAGAATAAATAAAATCATACCTGTAAAAGTATTCTGAGCCTTGATGGAGAGGAGTTATATGAATTCAAGGTGGCATTGTTAACCAAAGAAGCCATTACTCTCCACATAGGAGTACAGGCAGAGCATAGGAAGATCCCTGGGAGGGTGTCATCTTTCAAAACCTGTAGTTCATTTTACAAATAACAAAGTGAATGAGCACTGTCTGAATTGTAGGGTAGATGCCTGCAGATACGAGAGACATCTTGTGTGTGATGCCTTATTTGACAGAAGGGAACAATATAGAAATGCATCTCTAACTCTGAGATTCTTTCCAAGAAGATAAAATAGGATTTGGTCTACTAGAGTGGACATCTAGTCAGGCTATGATCATGATTTAAACTTTGAAGCTGCCCAGGACTTGTGAATTCAGAGATTAGCCCCTGGATTGCTCATCAGTTATGAGTCATAGGACTGTGACCTTTCTCATGTTGTCACGACCAAGAGGTCACAAGAACCAGAAAAATCTAACTGGAGGTTAGTCTTAGCCAAATGGAGACTGACAAACTCATAAGGGGAATTGAGATCAATATTTCTCTTCATGTGTTTAGTTCTAAGAGCTTCAGAGAAAAAAGGTTTATTAAAATCTCAGAGCATAATTGGTCTTACAAAAGCTATCAGTACACTGAAAATCAAATTGTGGAAGAGAAGTTAATTCATTTCCCAAAGTTAGCATTCTCCCTTGCTTAACCTAAGTCAGTAGAAAAGTGTGACATTGGATTGGTATGAAATTTATCTTCCTAATCAGACCAGTGGGTTATTTTGAAAGCTCTTTTGACGTGATGTGGTTGATATAGCATCATTGGAACAGAATTTTTTTCTGGTTCATTTTCCTTTTTTTTTTCTATATTTGGAGAGAAGATGCTGAAATTATAAGCTTGTGGCTTAAGTTTTTCGAATTTTATATCTGAAGGTAGAGCTGTATCTGTAAGAAATTTATGTGTTTTAAAAAAATAAAAAATAGAATGATTTATAGGGACATGAATGGAGGTGGAGGCCATTATCCTTAGCAAACTGACACAGGAACAGAAAACGAAATACCACATGTTCTCACTTAAAAGTGGAAGCTAAATGATGCGAACACGTGGATACATAGAGGGGAACAACAGACACGGGCCCATCAGAGGGGAAGGAGTAGGAGAAGGGAGAGGATCAGGAAAAATACCTGATGGGTACTAGGCTGAATACCTGGGTGATGAAATAATCTGCACATCAAACTCCCAAGACACAAGTTTACCTCTGTAACAAACCAGCACTTGTACCCCTGAACTTAAAATAAAAGTTAAAAAAATAAAAAAAAATTTAAAGTGTGTGGCTATCTAGTTTTGAGAGGATGTAAACCTGAGTAAAGAGATCAGGAGTAGATGTGAAAAGGGAGGGGAAGCAGGAGATATTATAGAAGAGAATTGCCTGAGTGTTCTGGTGGGGAGGCAAATCAGAGATAATTCCAGGGCTTTGTGTCTGGGTGCCTGAGAGAATCCCATTAACATGAATAGAACAAGGAGGTTTGAGGGCAAATTGTTTCTAGAGGGTGAAGGTAAGATGGGGAAAGAATATACAGTAGAATCTTGACATTCACAGATACAACTTTTACAGCATCTATTCCGTAATGACATTACAATGTTTCATGATGTGTTAGTTTGTAACAGTGAAGGTAACTCCCTTATTGAGTTGTGAGGATTAACTGAGACAACGTATATAAAGTGCTTAGGGATGATGATTATGATCATCATCATGGCAAAATGTTAAGCAAGTATTGAACAATGATTATGTGTCCAATGTCGCTGTAGGATTGTTGCACATAATAACTAATTTAATTTTCTGATGGCTGTAAGAAGTAGACACTGATAGTATCTCATTTTACAGGTGGGGAGATGGAAGCACAGTATGAGGTGAAGCAACCTTGCTTGAGATTATATTAAGAAGAAGACCTCAGACTCAATTCAGGTAGTCTGACTCTAGAATTCAGCTCCTAATCGCTCTCTTCTAGAGACTCCTGGGCAGAATTTGAACTGACAATTCTACAAGACTGCAGAGCAGTAGCAAAATTTCAGGAGCAATCCTAGCTAATAGCCCTGCATTTGTATCTCAGTTAGTAAACTCATGAATTTGAGGATGCTCAAATGATCCGGGGGAAGTCGATGGGCCTATGAACATAAAAGAAAAGGCTTCAGCACTTTGGTAAATTTATAAAGACACCTAGTCAATTCTTTAAAATACTCAGAAATAAAAGGGTTCACAGTAATGTAATCATAATTTCATCTCTCTTGGTGTTAATTTATTTGACAAATGTTTTTGGAGCAGCACCTATTGAAGTGCTAAACACTATGGGGTATTTCATGGTAAAGAAGAACATGCTTTCTCTTAGCAAGCTCACTGTGTAGTGGGAGAGACCGATGAATGAAATGCAAATACAATCTTGTGATGTAATGAATAGGTGGAAATAAGTAGTCAACTAACTTGGTCTTAGGAGGGTCAGATGTAAAGCTTTCTGGAAGGAATGATGTAAAAATCTGGAACTTGAGGGATGAATAAGGGATTAGTGCAGGCAAAATGAGAAGGGAAGTGGAGAACTGAGACAGAACAGGCTGGCCTGTGCTTTTGAAACTAAGTAAGTTCACTGTGGCTGAAAGATACAATTTGCTGGGGGTGAGCATCAGATAAAGCTGGAGAAGTGCACAGCAGCCAGATCACGAAGGCTTTCGAGGATGCAGTGAGGAGTTTGATATCTATCTTGAGAACTAATAGAAGCTGCTGATGTGATTTAAGCAGAGAAGTGCTATGGTCCAGTAGCATGCTTGCAATATATCCAAAACAGACAGATATGCTGGTCTAGTACTAATCTTGCAGGGCCTTTGGAGAGTACATTATTATTTATTCCAAACTCACACTGATAACTCTTAACATGTATAAGGAGCTTGTAAACTCTATGAAAGAAAGAGAAACCTGCACCTAAATCTTAGCATGCAGCATGCCCTCATTTTCTAATCAGCATATTTTCATTCTGTTATAAACAGAAGAAAAAATGTGTACAGTCAGATTGTTTCACTGCAAAACCACCAGCTGTTTGTCCGGAGAGGTGATTGAACTTGATTTCTAGCCTTAACTGTGCTCTGTGACATTGGGACAAATCAGTTAGCCATCTTAGGCCTTGGTTTTCTTATTTGCAACATGAGAAAGTTGAAGTGAATGACCATGTAAGTTTTCTTTAAATTCTAAAATTCACCTACTGTGGTTTGAAACTTCCCAAACATCACAGTCATGTGGAAAGGGAATATTTTTAATAACATGCTGCTCTTTTCATTGTTTCTCCCTCTTCCTCTTGGGCGGTTTCAGTGGTGGTTCTTGTTGCAGAAAGGAGCTGAAATGACAATAGGATATTCAAGCTAAACATAAATTTAGAGACTGTCTTGTCCATTATTACATGTGATGGGCGAGGACACTGAGGCTCCTTATTAATGTCACTTATACAAATTTCAGTAGTGGGTCAGCGACAGAGTGAAGTCCAGAACCCAAGAGTCTTCTGACCGCTACCCAGTCCTCTTTCAACTCTTGGGGATCACGTTCCTCACCTCTGCTAGTGATGTAGGGTGACATTGCAGGTAATCAATTCGGACTAAGTTGGGTGCCATGGATGATTTCAGCTGCTCTTAAGTAGAAGTGACCGTATCACTGCCAGTTAGGGCTGCTGTTCATTTTTCTGGCTTCAAGTTCCTTAAAGTTTTTTTTCTCTCTTAATTTTGAGTGATTTTTCCTTTTGTGCTGTTATCCTCTCTAGTTTCTCTAAAACGATTTTTTTTTCTCCTCCCCTCACCCCCAGTTCTCTTACATCAGAAATAGAACGATCTCCTTCTTAGTTGGGGAAGGTGGAAGCCTCCAATCTGCAGCCTTTAGATAACCAGCTAATTAAGGGAAAGCAGGTGTGGATGAATCTATTCAGCCTGTAAATAAGTGCCAAAAATTAAAGTTATTGGTCTGTGAGTGCTAGCAGGTGGAAGCACTGCTTTATACCTTTAATAGAGGAGGGGAGAAGAGGGGGTTAGAAGGCCTTAAGTGTAGGGAAGAAAAAAATTACTTTTGTGACTAAAAGCTCTTCAAAAGAGAATGCGTCTATTTCTAAATCATTGTCTTGTTTGGGATTCATCTTAAAGACATATAATTGCCTGCCCTAAGAGTGTAGTGTTCTCTGAGCAGGGCTCCATGAACTGCATGGCTTGAGCAGAAATAATTCATAGTCTCAAGCTGATACTAGCAAAACCCACGATTGACTACAGACCTAAGTGCCTGTGTTCTTTTGTGATTTCTCTTCCCAATTTCTTACATATGCTCAGATGCCCAAAGTTCCCTATCTGCAAAACCCCTCACTTAAATGCTGAGAAAAATGATCTACTGTTGCATTACTTCATGCATTACTTAATAAAGCAATTTGAAAATAAAATTTATATGAGGAATTGAGTTCCTGCGAGCATACTTCTCCCTTTGTCATTTCTTTTCTATTCCTGATTTTTTCTCTTTTTTTCCTCCCTTGTGTTTAATAATTTATTTCAGCATTTTGAAACTGGAGAACATTTTTCAGTAGGGTGTTATGGCAGAAGACCACAAAAGCATCATATATCACGCATTCAAAATACATTAATATACGGCTGAAATGCTAACCCGCACAATGGAATAATTATAGTGTATCTTCATTGAAATTGTACACATGGCTTTGTGATCATGCTCATTAATTTAGATCCAAATGAAGCAAAATTATTCTGCATAGCTGCTGAGTTAATTTATGTGATATAAGTATAAAGTTAAATAAAGTGTGGTAGAAAATGAGATTGAGGCTCAGCAATTAGGTTCAGAAGAAGAGGTTCACTCATCTCCCCAGGCTCCCTGGTTCCTCTTTCCTGCAAGGATTATTCATGTTATTGCAAAAATTTGTCCATTTTAATACTGTATCTTAGAATGTCTTGATTGACATTCTGAAGCATCTTCTTCACAGCTAATCTTTTGGGAGGAGGAATAAAGCACCAGTGTGATAGACGCTTTTGCTCGGGACTATTCAAATATCCAGGTAAAAGAACACAATAGTTTTTCTGTTTTTGTGAGCCTGAACTCCTGGCAGGATGGGGAAAATGCTGTGCTACTCTGAGTGTTAATTTTAGGGGCTTGAAAAACTTATAAGTGAAGTGCATGTGTGTCTTGTTTCAAATAGACAAAAAATAGGCCATTTCTTAATTTAAAAAGAAAACTGTGTCACCACGATTTTCTACTAGGGCAATAATGTATGTAGGACAGGTCTTATAAAATGCTACCCCATTGCTTTCTATCTTCTTCCAGCCCATTTCAAGGTACTTGAAAGTGATAACTAGTTTCAATTTTGTAATCAGTGGAAAAATAATTTATCTTACAAGATAGAGGGGTGATTATATTTCTATACGTAGAAATGAGACCAATTTTGAATCTGAATACCATTTAAAGGTGGCATCCACAAAAGCCTCTATTCTTCATTTCTCTGAGAGAAAAGCAGACTTAATTCAATTAGAAAAACTTTCATTGGCCCCAATTCTGGAGATGCAAAGATAAATAAGACATGGCCTGTACCTGCCTGATTGCTTGAATCTAATAGATCAAAAGAAAAGAAAAGGACATGCAAATAGTGAACAAACTCCTGACATAGCCTGGAGATGGTTCACACGGCAATAGAAATAGTCAAAGAGAAATACTTCAGATCTAAGTGGGGTGAGATAAGGACAGGCTTCACGAAGAAAATGACCTTTGGTATTGACCTGTAAGGATGGCATGGGCCCTGATAGGCAGATAGGACACAGAGACTGGGGACAAGGGGGGCACATAATGAGGCAAAGTAGTCAAGAGTCCTGCAAGTTGTTGGAGTACAGGGTCCGGGGTGGCGAAGCAATCATGAGAAGTGATTCTAGAAAGGTAAACTGGGATAGCACTGTGGTGATTCTGAAGGCTGGGTTGAGGCATATTTATTTGACTTGGAGGAAAGGAAGAGACAGTGAAAGTTTGTGAGTACGTAAGTACTGTTAGTGATATGGGGGTGGATTAAAACAGATACTTTGGAAGCTGGGAGGTCATTTGGAAATTATGGCAACTCCTCAGGCAAGTGGTGGTGAAGCTAGGAAGATGTCAATGGGAAAGATACCAGGGAAACTGTGGCAAGGGGATTTGCAGACCCAACTGGTTGGATGTTGGGGGAGGGGAAATGAGAAGAAAGGGCTAGATGGCGGTACTTTAACAGAAATCCAAAGGAGTTGCAGATTGTGGTGGGAAGGTAAATTCAGTTGAAAACTTATGCTTTTTGAGGTGCTTCTGGAACATTTAGGAATGATGTTTAGGAGTCAGTTGGAAGTTCAGGTTTGAGCTACTTTGAGAACTTGAGCCTAGAGGGACGCTTGGAAGGTCAAACACATAATGATAATGGTTGAAGCCATAGGAGTGAACGACATTGCTCTGGAACAAAAAGTAGAGTGAGAGTAAAGCAAGATGTAATGACTTTGGAGGGAGATTAATTCACGTAGGGCAAGAAGCAGAAATGGAAGAACAGAGAGGAGTCATCAGAGACACAGGGGACCATGAGGATGTTGTAACTTCAGTGAAATGTGAGAAGAGAATTTCAAGAAGGACAAGGTGAAACAGGGTGGCTGATGAGGAGGACCACAGAGGCAAGACTATTGAATCTGGTATTCCAAAGGTTATGGTCACTTCAGTGTGATGATGGAGATGGAAAACAGATTGTAAATTGCTGAGGAGCAGACTGAATGAGGAAGTGGAGCAGTGGCTGCAGGGTGCCACACCTTCAAGGTGAATAAAGAATGCTGAGATCCACCTAGAAAAAGGGTTCTTTTGAAAAGACTGGGTGTAGATCTTTGAGCCTTCTCTGATAAATTTTCCACTGAAGTCCCCTGCTCCTTTGGGCATGAACTCCATCCCATCATTGATTCTCTCATCATTTGCTAAGATTATCTGGAGTAGGGAGGTCGTTTCTCAGTAAGAACCCTCTCCTCTCATATATTGACCATGAACATCTTTCTTATATTAAAAGACTTCATTTTCACATCTACATGTTGCTTTTCTGCCATGTTTCTGTAGAATCTCCTGCCATTGGGAAAGTTGAGGGTCATGTTCTGGAATATGGCAGCTCATACAGGTAGGAGTGCATTTAACTGCCACACAAAGATAGAGAGCCAGTTAGCCAAGAACCAAATTTCAAACCTACTCCCACTCTTCCTGGAGTCTTTTTCAAGAGTTTGCCTTCCATTCAGTGGGGTTTTATGCCTCAGTCTACTTTGGAACTCTTAGATCTGTTATCTCACAGGGACCAGTTATAAAGCCTGTATAAAATTTGAGTAATATTTTGATCGGAGGAATCGGAAGGAAAGAGGGAGAAAGATAATAAGGAAAATAATTAAACGGAATAGAGTAAGTACAGATTCCAAATTTATTTGACAAGCGTCTCCTTTCTATTGTTACCATGAATGGAGCGATTGTCCATTGCCTCTTTTGCCTTTCATTCTATCACTCTATTGACAATGTTTGTTGTTAATGCTGCTTTACTTAATGTGGAAAGTACAATGTCAAGGACTAAAAAAAAAAAATAGTCAAATCTTCGTTCCCAAGAGTCTAAAGATAAATGGCAATACTTTCTGGCACTAACTTTTTAATTTAACCCTTTGGAATATTTTATTTTTCATTCTATTCTGTGCCACATGATTTATTTAATTATTGCCTTGGTTTAAGGCACTTGAAAATAAGGTCCTCTTTTGCATCCCAAGCAGTGTACAAAGTTTCAAGTATTCTCTCAGATATTATGAGATTACTCAGGGGAAAAGTGCTGCCTCAGCAGAAATGTTGTAGCTGTCACTGATTTGTGGAGACATCAAAAGGCAATGAAGGGAGACCAAAGACTGAATAAAGCAGTCATTTCGAGTATAAGTAATCCCAAGAACAAAGTTTTGCTCATTTATAGTTTCTACAATTTTAGAAAGTTAGTGCCTGGGGATTTTCCTTGGCCCCTTCTGTTTGTGTAAAATTATCTTGAGATTGATTTTCTAGCAAATGATATGCTCAAAAATGAGAGTAATTCATGAGAATGTATTTATTCAGTGACTCATTAAAACTACATTCACATTTTTACTAAGCTATACAGTTTTGATTTTCTATGTGAGCTGCTTGGCATAGCAAATATATATATATATATTTTTGCTTTGGAATGTTTATATTTAATTTTTATGATAGTTTGGCCACTATTTCCTTTAAATTATCAGTCTAATTTTAACTTTTTAAAAAAACCTTAATATAACTCCCTTCCTCTATCTCTGTTCCCTTCTTCAATTAGCTGTAGTTCCCTATCCTCTTCTTAGGAATTTAAATGCCTCCTTTAGCAGCCTAAATTTGCCTACAATTAAAAATTCTGCCTCACAAAGCATGGTTTGTGCCCACTCACAATTCCCTGTGCTGACTCATCACTCTTTTGCATGACCTCTGTATCACCCTATATCTCTAATGTCTTCCTGTGCTGACCTTCCACCCCTGACTCGGATATACTTTGGCTTTAGGTTTGGGGAGTCCATGATAAGTATTTTTTCTCTGTTGTGAGCTGAATCATGTCTCCTCAAAAGGTATATTCAAATCTTAAGTACCTGTAAATGTGGAAATAGGATCTTTGCAGATCCAAGCAAGTTAAAATGGTCATACTGGATTGGGGTGAGTCCTAGTCCAATGATTGGTGTCCTTGTAAGAGAAGCAAGTTTGGACACAGACAGATACACAGGGGGAACACTGTGAAAACAGAAGAAGAGATTAGAATGATGTACCTACAAGCCAAAGACTGCCAAGAATTGCCAGAAAACCACCAGAAATTGTTTCTCCTTTCTCCTAGGGAGAGAGGCATGAAGCAGATTCTTCTTTAGAGTCTCCAGAAGGAACCAACCTGGCCAGCACCTTAGTTTTATAACTTTAGCATCCAGAGTTGTGAGGGAATAAATTTCTTTTGTTTTAAGTGATCCAGTTTATACTACTCCTAGGACAGCAGCCCTAGGAAATGAATACACCTTTCTTCTATATATTTATAACAAATTATTTAATGTTAACAAAAATAAAATTAGGCCTCTGGGTATCAAAGAATGGAAACTGATGTTTGCCATTTTAACTAGAAATAGAATGTATTGGGATGATGGAATCAGCTTATGGAATCAACAGGAAAGCTGGAGAACTGGGCTGGAGACCAGGGCACAGAGGCAAGCCATGGATCAGTTTTGAGGCATCATGGCTACTGAACATACCCTATCACTGTGGCTGAACTCCTTTATCTTCACAGTAAAATCCATCTATGATTTTGCTGACTGTGAACTTGAGTTAGCCCTTCAGGGGTTCATCTACCAGTGAGAGCGTTACAGGTTGAGCCTCGGCCATGGGTCTGTGCCTTGGCTGGGAAGGGGTAGGGACGCATCTCTTGTGACTCCAAGAGTAGGGAGCAGTTCTTTCTGGTGACTCTTATCTGAACTTGTCTAAGAATCTGTGTAAAAAAAAATTCCCACTGGACATTTGTTAAAAATGGCAAGACAGATTTTATTCAAGCTATTGCAGCAGGGGAGAAAGATGTCAGGACTTAGCTGAGCTCAACTCTAAATACAGCAAAGACAGCTGGGTACTTATAGCCAACAAGCAAAGTGAAGGGGTCAGTGGATGAAAAATGACAAGAGGAACTTGATCACATATCAAAAGTGGCGGAACTTAGTAAACTGACTTTAACAAGGAGTCTTTGCTAAAAGTGAGCTCAACGAGACAAAGTTGAGGCCTGGTTGAGCAGAAAGCTCCAAGGAGCCTGTCTAAAGTTTGGCCAGGGAGAGAGTCTTCCTCACCTGTTCACACCCAAGGGATGTGAATAAGAAGATAATGGCCTAGTTGTCTTGACAGTGATCTATTAGGAACTTGAAAGAAAGAGGCAAGCAGCACCTTTTAAAGGGAATCTGCCTTGACTTGAAAATGAGTGTTAATTGTCACTAGTTGGAGTCCGAAATAATGTTGCTTTGATATTATTTACCCAGCATGATTCAGCCCTTACTTAGACTCTCCTGTAATTTGTCTGGTTGGGGGAAGTTGTGTTCCTTTTTGATGTTCCCTTTTTTTTTTTTTTAAAAACTTCCAACCTTCTTCAGCACCTAAAGAAGAAAGGATAAACCTGTCCCCTGTGTGGGTTTTTCTCCATTTTCCCAGACCAATTCTCTGCCATCCTCTCCCAACTTGTTTCCTCAGGAGGCTCCTCTGCCTGGACTGGCTTCTCACTGGGGTTGACCAGTGGGAGACACTGGTAAATTGAAGGGCAGAGGCGAGAGAGGTCTTGGCTCTCTACTTTGAGGGCATGGTTCTGGCAGCAGTTACATCTTCTGTGTCCATGGCTCCTGGCGAGGATCCAGCTTTCAATGGAGCCCCATGACAGCTTCTTCCATTTACTCCTTCAGTCTAAGTATGGAAATTACTTCTCTCTGGTTCCCTTCATCCTATCCATAACTCTGCAAGTAATCTCTTCATTAAAAATCTCTTTTGTTCAGCCCTCAGACCTGTATCATTTCCTGTAAACCCGCTGGGCGCTTGGCCCAATTATCTTCATACTTAGCTATTCTCTTCTCTCAACCATTCTTTCTCAAAAATATTGAGAACTATTCTTTCTCAATAGAAAGAACAGAATATTCTTTCTATTCTTCAAAATTCCAGTCAAAACCCATTTTCTCTTTAAAGCCTTCCCAGAAAGCCTTGCTACTTCCACAACATTTTCAATGGGTACACTTTCTTTTGAGATATTTGTATATCTGTGTACTTTTACTTCCAATTTGCTCAACTCTATAATTAGATTTCAAGTGCCTCAAGGTTGGGAACTGTGTATACTGTTTAATTTAAAATACTCTTTTTAAAAAATACCCTGCCCAATAGGCCTCTACAAGATCTTGCATATGCTGTATGTGGTAGGATAAATTGACTGAAAAAATCAAGTCCAAGAGTATAAAAAGTCACATTTTTGAATATTGTAGTTGTGGAGTATGTTGCATTTAATATTTATTATAGGAGATGCTTTGAATTTCTAGAAAGCAAAGTATAGGCAATTATATTCTCAAGGATTTTTATGATTTAAGGAAGTGGGGAAAAAAGTTTGTTTGTTCTTAAGTCAACTACTATGCCCCTTTTAACTAGCTGCAATGAGTAAGAATCATGAAAACCTACAATATAAGGAAAATGCCAGTTCCATGGCAGGCAAGTGTCACACTATTAATAGTGGATTAGAAAAAGAAGCCAGAGCTTTGTACTTCTCTCTTAGTGCAAAGACAACCTAGCATGGTAGAATGTACATAGACCTTGGTATTACATAGACTTGAGTTGGAATCCACTTTCACAGTGTAATACTTAGAAGATTTCCTAACTCTCTGGGTTTCAGTTTCCTTACTGGTAAAGGGAGGAAATCCATCTACTTTTCAAGACTGTTATGAAGAATAATGAATCATAACTTAATGTCCATAGACATCTGGCTAATGGAAGGGCTGGCAAATATGTTTCCTTCTCACCTCCTCTTTCTGCCTATGCAACTAGTCAGTGTAATTTCTCAGCTGTCTGTGTTGGGCCCTTGCATTGGGTCAAGTTCTTTGCAAGATGGTTCCTGGTGTCTAATAAGTGATTGTATTATCCATGGGCTGGTGCATGTCAAATGACCCTTTTCACTATGGTAGTGGGAAACTAAAAGAGGGGAATGATTATGTAACAGAGCTTCCTATGAATGTTTGGAGAAGCAATTTTTATGTAGCTTGTTGTACTTCTTCCTTGCTTAGAATCACTGTTGAAGCCTCACTAGAAATGGAAAGTTAGCTTGGGATAATGGGGAGAATAGCACTTTAAGTCCGAAAGTTTATTTTGAAGTTCAAATGGGATACACACACACACACACACACACACACACACACACACACACAGAGGTTGAGTATCCCTTATCCAAAATGCTTGGGACCCGAGGTGTTTGGGTTTCAGATTTTTTTTTGATTTTGGAATATCTGCATTATACCAGTTCAGCATCCCAAATCCAAAAATCTGAAATCTAAAATGCTCCAATGAGCATTTCTTTTAAGCCTCTTGCCAGTGCTCAGAAAGTTTTGGATTTTGGAACTTATGGATTTTGGGTTTTCAGATTATACACACACAAAGAGTCATGTAAGGAACTGAGGAGGGAAACAGCTGACTATGACAGAATGACAAGCTTCCTGCCATATAACATATGAAGATGAAATCTTAAGCTACTAGCAGTGTGACTCTGGGCTAGTCATTTGTCCCCCATGAGACCCTAATGCAGAGTCTTTGCTCATTTGAATTCAACATGTATTTACTTAGCCCCTGACTCATTTAAGTCACTCAGCTAGAATATGAACTCTACCTTATGTCAAGGCTTTCATCCTACCTGGTGGTCTATTGAGTTAATTAGCCATCTTGAATCCTATGCAAATACTTTTACTGAACTCTTATAAAACAAAGAAACAAACAAAATATCCCGCTTAGACTGGAACTATGTAACAATAATT
Source organism: Pan paniscus (assembly GCF_029289425.2). Classification (NCBI taxonomy): domain Eukaryota; kingdom Metazoa; phylum Chordata; class Mammalia; order Primates; family Hominidae; genus Pan; species Pan paniscus. The sequence continues at coordinate 33,304,408 of NC_073254.2, forward strand.
TACTTAAGCATATTCAGATACTTTCTAATTTATGTACTTACTTTTCTTAGTGAAATGAAACAGAACTCTAACTATGTCCTTTCGTTGGATTTCCTTAGTTCCCATAATAGTTGAAGAAATAGTCCCAATCTCAGGAAGCATGGCCCAAGAAGCTCTACTCAGAATCAATTTTCTTGGTTAGGTGGAATTGGTTAGCACAATCTCCACCTCCTGCTACCACGAGTCATGCTATGGGAAAAGGAAGTTGGCAGATAGACTTTAGGATGCCCCTCTCTGCTGATATGCACATCCTTACATATTTCCTCTTCTTGAGTGTGGGTGGAAGCCATGACTTGCTTCTGACCAACAGAATAAAACAAAGGTAATGGATGTCACTCCTGCGATTATGTTATAAAAGATTCAGTCTTACTAATAGTCTTTCTCTAGAGACTCTCTCCCCTAGCTGGATTTGAGAAAGTAAGCAACCATGTTGGGAGGTACATGTGGCAAGTAACTGGGGTAGCCTCTACTTGCTGAGGGTAACCTCCAGCTGACCACCAGCAAGAAGCCAGGACCCTCAGTCCTATGCTAAGGAAAAAAATTCTGCCAACAATCTGAGTGAACTTGGAAGTGGATTCTTCTCCAGCTGAGTCTCCAGAGGAAACCTCAGCCCCAGCTAACATCTTGAATAGCTAAGACTTTACAGCCCTGTAAGGCCCAGAACAGAGGACCTGCTAAGTTGTGCCTAAACTCCTGTTCTACAGAAACCATGAGATATAATAATAAGTATGCATTGCTTTAAACCCCTATGTTTGTGGTAATTTGTTACCCAGCAGTAGATAACTAATACAAGAAAGTAGGTAGTCTATATTATGCAATTTGTTATATAGCTGTTTATGATCAGAAAAATACACTGGGAATCTAAATTTTTTCAATATTTTAGAGTTACTTTCTTTTCAGTATAAGAAGCCAATAAGAAAATAATAGCTTCTTTGCAAACATTATAAACCACCCCTTTTAAATCTGTTTTAGTCCTTTAAGGATACAAAACAGTTGTGAACTAGGAAAAACATGTTTTCTTCTCTATGCTTATAGTCTGATACACAAACATTTGGGATTAGGAGGGAAAGAAGATATTATTAAATGTCCATTGATGAGTGTTACATTGATTGCATGTGGCAACTTCCCTTCAGCAAAATATAGTGCATCAACCATTTGGAACTTTATTTAATATTTTTTCTCATTATTGATGCTTTTAGTTTGATAACACAGATACATTGGTAAAAAACAGATGGTTTGGCAAAAGTCTGGGCTTTTGAGGCCTTATGAGCAAGGCACTGCCCTCATACAGCATCAAAGAGCTTCCATGGGCAGGAACCTTTCTTTTTAGTGATCCACAACAACCTCCCAGAGATAGGAAGCTGGGGCCCAGGCACTAAAGTCTAATGAGCCAGTCATGCAGCAGCAAGGAGAACTAACTCCTCAGAGGCTGAGAAAATTTCTCCTTCATAGCACAGAGTCACTTAATAAGAATATGTAAAAATTCCCTTTCCTTTTCTTCAAGAGAATGCACAGAATTTATCAGAATAGAGAATATACACTCAAACTCAGAGTGTTTTATTTTCAAATAGTATATCAATGAATATAACCATTTGCCAGTAGCCACAGTACATTTTATCAATAACAAATACTAGTGAGATATTCAAATCTTGTTAATATGAGATATCATTGCTCTGGGAATTGCCATAGGAAGTCTTTGAGCACTACATATAAACCAGTGATTCTCAGTCTTAGCTGCATACTGGAATCTCTGCAGAGCTTTAAACATCTCAATGCCCAGGTTACAGAATTACATTAGAATTTCAGGGGGGAGTTGAAGCCATCACAATTTTTTAAAGCTCCCTAGGTGATTTCCAAGGTGATGTAGTATTGAGAACTACAGAGACTTTATAGTTATATTAACACTTTCCCTGTGGTCACACATTTAATGATTTGAACTAAAAGGTAACTCAGGTAAAAATCAGGAAGTAAGCAAAAGCACATAAACAAAGCAACAAAATCACAAGAACAAAGCAACAGTAACAACTATAAACTTTTGTTTTTTTACTCCCAAAGGCGCATTTTCTCTTCCATTACATGCTTACTGAACACTTAATTTATACATTCTGCTAAGGGCTGGTAATCAGAACAATGACCCAGACCCTAACCATGTAGATTTTTTTTTTTTTTTTTTTTTTGAGACAGAGTCTTGCTCTATTGTCCGGGCTGGAGTGCAGTGGTGTGATCATGGCTCACTGCAATCTCGACCTCCCCAGGCTCAGGTTGATCCTTCCATCTCAGACAGGTACGCACCACCACACCTGGCTAATTTTTAATTTTTTAGAGATGGTGTTTCACCCTGTTGCTCAGGCTGGTCTCAAACTGCTGGGCTTGAGTGATCTGCCCACCTTGGCCTCCTAAAGTGTTGGGATTACAGGTGTGAGCCACTGCACCCAGCCTGAGGTAGAATTTTTAATCTGCTGACCGATACAGATAAGTTAATAATTAGAACTTCAATAGTAGAAACTTTTTTGCATAAAATAAAGGGTGTTGGATAAACGCAAAGGAGAGGGACATAGGCCTAGGGTGTGCGAAAGCTTATTGAATTAGTTGACACTTTATTTGAGTCTGAAAGAAAGGAGATTGATGGAGAAGTGTGGACAAGAACTACAGGCTAAGGGAATAGGATGATACAGACACAAAGGCAAGTAAGAACATGGTCCCTGATGTAGGCCCCTCCTCTGTCTCCTGCAAGATGTCCACGTCCTAATCCCTGGAACCTGTGGATATGTTATGTTACATGACAGAGGAGATTGAGTTTCCTGGTCAGTTAACCTTAAAATAGAGAGATTATCCTGGATTATTCAGAGGGACCCAATATAGTCACCAAAGACCCTTTAAAGTGGAGGAGAGAGACAGGGGAAGGTCAAAGTCAGAGAGAGAAGTAAAATGCTATGCTGCTGTCTTAGAAGACAAGGGAGGGGGCCAGGAGCCAAGGAATACAGTTGGCCTTTAGAAGCTGGAGAAGGCAAGGTAATGGATTCTCCTCAAGAGCCTGCAGAAGAAACATAGCCCTGCTAACACCTTGGTTATAGACTTCGGACCTCCATAACTTTGGGATAATATAGTTGTGTCATTTTAAAACCATTAAGTTCATAGTAAATTGTTATAACAGCAATAGGAAGCGAATACAGTTCTGCTCAGGGAAATGCAAGTGAGGATATGTCTGGGATAAAGTGTTAGTAAACCATTGAACAACTTTTGGCAGGGGAAGAAATGAAGCAGGATCATATTATAGAAAAGCCCTACTTACAGCAATATTGATGATAGTTTGAAATAGGGTCAACTCCAGGCCGGTCGCGGTGGCTCAAGCCTGTAATCCCAGCACTTTTGGAGGCTGAGGCAGGTGGATCACGAGGTCAGGAGATGGAGATCATCCTGGCTAACACAGTGAAACCCCGTCTCTACTTAAAATACAAAAAAATTAGCCGGGTGTGGTGGCGGGCGCCTGTAGTCCCAGCTATTCGGGAGGCTGAGGCAGGAGAATGGCGTGAACCTGGGAGGTGGAGCTTGCAGTGAGCAGAGATCGCGCCACTGCACTGCAGCCTAGGCGACAGAGTGATACTCCATCTTAAAAAAAGAAAAAAGGGTCAACTCTACAAGGCAGCAGGATATGAGGGAGGATGATTAGAGAGGAGACTGATGTAGTAATTTGGGTAAGAATAATAATAAAAAAGGTAATAGCTGCTTTTTATTGAAGGTTTATGCATAACCCTGTATTTTATAGCTTAAATCTAATCTTTTATTCTTAAAAAAGTCTCAAAGGAAGTATTAATACTCATATTTTATAGAAGAGGTAACTGAGGCTTGGAGAACTTAATGAAGTTCCTGAAGATTATGCAGCTAATTAGTGATGATCTAGGTTTGGGATCAGGTCTGTTGAACTTAAAGCATGTGTTCTTTCCACTACATCACTGTGCCTGAAAAGAAAGACAGATAGCAGCTCACCGAGGAGTGAATGAGAAAATTTTTTAAAGTGCAAGAAATCAGGGCCATTGGAAACGGTCTTCAGTATCGCAGAAGCATTTGAAGGTTTCAGAATAATAACCGAAGTTCAAGAAAGTGAGCCTAAGTCATGAAGGAAAAAGAAAATGTTAAATATTGACTTTCTTTTTCTGTTAAATTCTCAAACCCTTTATGACTATGTCAATAACTTTTACCAATGTATAAAAGATTCGCTGCCATCGGTATCCACACTGGTGCTGTCTGATGGGTGAGAGCTGAGCTGATACAATCAGTGTAGAGTGAGGGGAACTCTGTGTGATAGGTAATAGGCAGAGTGTAACACCAAATCCAAATCAAGAAAGGTGGCTCACTTTCTGGGAAAATGGAAGAAATTTCTGCAGGATACTAAAGGAGATGTTGTTGTTGTTGTTGTTTGAGACGGAGTCTCGCTGTGTCGCCCAGGATGGGGTACAGCCGTGGTGTGATCTCGGCTCAATGCAACCTCTGCCTCCCAGGTTCAAGTGATTCCCCTGCCTCAGCCTCCCGAGTAGCTGGTACTACAGGTGCACACCACCATACCCGGCTAATTTTTTTTGTATTTTAGTAGAGATGGGGTTTCACCATGTTGGCCAGGATGGTCTCGATCTCCTGACGTCATGATCCACCTGCCTTGGCCTCCCAAAGTGCTGGGATTACAGGCGTGAGCCACTGTGCCCAGCCCTAAAAGAGATCTTGATCAGGGATGCTCCTAGCTCGCTACTCAAATACCTACCTGATTCTGAAAGACAACTAAGTGTATAGTGGATAAACTCAACTTCTTAATTGTGTCATCAACATTCAAATATTCAAGAGTGCTCATCAAAACTCAAAAAGGCTGAGAATTACTGGAATATGTTTTGTTCACCTCTGTCTCCTCAGTGCCTAATGGGGGTCATGTTGATATTTATTGACTTGACTAAATGAAACATGTTCAATTTTCATTTTTCTTGTTACTGTTACTGGTTTGGTTACATATAGTGCCAAGATCTTAGCTCTAATCAATTATAGCTCCTGCCTATTCATTAATGATCTCTAAGGAAAATCCAAATTCTTAGGTTGTACTATTAATTCATAATGAGTATTGTCTGAAGTAAGGGTGCCTTTGATTAGGTTAAGCTAGAATCTTTTCTTTTATAATCCAAGAAGATTTTCATTAAATGATTGTTTCAGTGTGATATGGTCTGTGTTATTGCTATCATATTTGGTTTGCATGTGATTTGGCTCACAAGACCACAAATGTTTTCCTTTTAAAAAAGATTTATTTATTTTATTTTGAATGTGCTCTATTTTTTGAGCAGTTTCAGGTTTAGAAAAAAATTGTGCAGGAAGTATAGAGAGTTTCCATATATCCCCTCTGCTTCCACCCTCTAGTTTCCAGTATTATTAACATTTTGCATTCCTGTGGTATATTTGTTATAATTGATGAACCAATATTGACACATTAATATCAACCGAGTATACAGTTTACATTAGGTTTCACTCTTAGTATTGAACATAATTCAGGTTTGGACAAATGCATAAAGTCAGGTATCTACCATTAAAGTATAATACAGAACAGTTTTGTTGCCCTAAAATTATTCTGCATTCCACCTATTCATTCCCTACTCCCAACGCCAAGCCTCTGGCAACTACTGAACTTTTTACTGTCTTCATAGTTTATCTTTGTCCAGAATGTCTCACAATTCAGATCATACCAGTATGTAGCCTTTTCAGACTGTCTTCTTTCACTTAGCAATATGCATTTAAGGTTCCTCCCCATCTTTTCATGTCTTAATAGCTCATTTCTTTTAAGTCTGAATAATACACAGCTGTATTCTATGGGGGTCATACAAAGAATTAATAAGGAAATCTGAAAGGGGAGAAAACCGCAAATAGGACTTCACCATTGTGGTCTCAAAACTGAACACACACCAATGTGAAGATGGACAGAGACACAAAATCCCCAGAACCATAGGAGGAGAGTGAAATCGATGAGCAGACTTAGAAAGTGCAGAGCAAAACAAAACAGTGCAGACTGAAAAATAGAGAAGCCGTCAATAGGTCAGAGGCTGAGAGATGCTGAGTTAAAGAGATATCACAGACTACTGAGATGGAGAAATTCTGCTCACTGATTGCATGGATCAATATGAGAGACGCTGCTAAAATACCTCCTCCATGTCACGTTATCATAAATCTGTCCAAAGAGAGGCTCCCTTCAATCCCCAAGCTGTTCATCTTCATCTTTCAGATACCAATTTTACTATCAAGCTTAGCTTCTGTCATATTTCCAGTGTATATGCTTTTAGTCTCGGGTTTGCATTAAGTATTTATGAAATGTTGAGATTAATTGAATTCTCTAATTGTTTATATTTAGGGCAACTGAATACATTATACCAGTTTCTGGAGGTCCTTTAGTTCAGTGGTCCCCAAATGCTGGCTCAGAGATTAGCTGTGCCAGAATCCTCTTGAAGGAATACACGAATGATAGCTTTGTAGCTCTTGCCTCTGGAGAGTCTCATTCACTGTGTCTGATGGTGCCCAAGTATCTGTATTTTTACAAAGTGCCTCAGGGGACTCTAATACGGGGATTTGTGAGCTGAGCTTCTTCTGTAGAAGGCAAGAAAGTAAGTATTTAAGACATTGGGGCTACATGGTCTTTGTTACCACCACTGAACTCTGCCATCTTAGCATGAAAGCAAACGCAGACAACACATAAACAAATGAGCAGAGCTGTCTTGCAATAAAACTTTATTTATAAAAGCAGGCAGCAGGTTCCTTAAAAAGTTAAACAGGCCAAGCTCTGTGGCTTACAACTGTAATCCCAGTACTTTGAGAGGCTGAGGTGGCAGGATCACTTGAGCTCAGGAGTTTGAGAACATCCTGGGCAACATAGTGGGCCCCTGTCTCTACAAAGAATTAGCCAGGCTTGGTGGCACATGCCTGTGTTCCCAGCTATTCAGGAGGCTGAGGTGGGAGGATCACTTGAATCCAGGAGGTGGAGGCTGTAGTGAGCCATGTTCGTGCCACTGCACTCCAGCCTGGGTGACAGAGTGAGATCCTTTTGAAAACAACAGCATAAAAAGTTAAACATAGAATTACCATATGGTCTAGAAATTCCACTACTAGATATATACCCCCAAATGATTGAAAGCAAGAACTTGAACATATATTTGTATACCAATGTTCATAGCAGCACTATTCGCAATAGCCAAAAGGTGCAAGCAACACATGACCATCAGCAGATAAATGGATAAACAAAATATGGTCTACACATACAATGGAATATTATTCAACCTTAAAAAGGAAAGAAATTCTGACGCATACCACAGCATGGATGAACCTTGAGGATAATTGCTAAGAGAAATAAGCCAGACACAAACAGACAACTATTGTATGATTCCACTTATATTAGACACCTAGAATAGTCAAATTCATAGCAGGAGAAAGTATAATGATAGTTTCTAGCAGTTGGAGGGAGTGGAGAAGGGGCAGTTGTTTAATGGGTGCAGTTTCAGTTTGGGAGGATGAAAAAGTTCTAGCGATGGATGGTGGTGATGTTTGCACAACAGTGTGAATGTGCTTGATGCCCCTGAATTGTACACTTGAGGAAGGCTAAATGGTAAAGTTTTTGTTGTGTATATTTTACCACAATAAAAAAATAAACTAAAAAACATGATTAAGAAGGAGAAAATAGAAACAAAAAACAAATGGAAGGAGGCATGAATTTGGCCCATGGATGTAGTTTACTAACCTCTGGTCTAATGAGCAGCCAGGGTATGGAATCACCAGCAAGAGTTCATTTCCTCTTGGAGTTAGAATGGCAGCCAAGTCCACCTTTATTTTCTTTTGACTGGGAATTATTTCTGGAGATGGAAATCCCTGGTGTTTAACAGCATGCAATCTTTGCCAACTTCCATGGTAAACAAGGGACTCTTAGTGTCATATTCTGATCAAATGGCATTCCATATGACTATGTTCTACTCCAGTCCTCCAAAATCTGCCTGGCACCAAATACCAGATAGGGCTTCTCATGAGGAGGTATTCCAAGTGCATTATTTGCCTTCAGAAGTTTTTTATTCCCTGTACATCCCTCTCTGTCTCTGTCTCTCTCCCTTGATTCTTGTGTCAGTTAAATTGCTTTTCTTCCGCACAGAAAAGCAAGTGAGCACAGAGAGACCTGAAGGGTTTTTCTAAAACTACTGTCTGTTGGCAGTGGAATAGAAGTCCTCATTTGTGGAGACATGAGGAGTTTGATGACAACCATTCCCCTTCCAAATGCTATTAATTTACTTATCTTTTCCCAATGATAGTTTAATGATCAAACTGTAGCAAAGTGCCTACTCAATTACAAATCTGGAATCAGCGAATTAGTACAAATTAATGAGACTTTATCATTTATAAAGGGATGACATTACTTTTATATATAAAACTAGAATGATATTTAAAATGAGGCAACCATAGACGTTTTATCTATAGAAGTTTCTTTAATTCAACAAAATTTTGTACTTTCAAGACTGAAGTGAACTAAAACTGGTTTCCTTATTCAGAACAGTTTCCTTTGCCCCCTTAATTTTCTGATCAGACATCTCAGAGAAGTCACAAAATGGCATGTCCAATCAGGTTGGTAAAATAATGCACTTATTAGCTAGGGCATAGATTAATGCTTAAAGGAGTATACTTTTTAGGTTCACAGCAAAACCTCATTTTAAAACTAAAAACTGCTCTAAAAATGAAGTCTACTAAAAAAAAAAAGAAAGTTTATTGGCTCAATTGATAAGTTTTTATCTTTATCTCATTGCTTGTTAACATACACTAAAGTAGTTTCTTTTTTCTATTTTTGTCACTGAGGCTTATACACCTCAGGTGCCCTTAAAAAAGTGTAGAAGAACAATTAATGGTGGGAGTAAGGAATTAATGGAAGAAGGTGTGTTTGTGTGTGTGTGTGTGTGTGTGTGCTGAATATGCAGTTGTTGTAAAGCAGCTTAGGTAAGAGAGGTGGAAGTTTACATATCTTTCCATGTATTACATGAAGTAAGTTTCTGTAGTGCTGTGATCTGAATGTTTGTGTTTCCCCAAAATTCCTATGTTGAAACCTAAGGCTTAATGTGATGGTATTAGGAGGTGGGACTTTTGGGGTGGTTAGATCATGGAGGCACAGCCCACACGGATGGGATTAGTGCCCTTATAAGTGGCTGGAAAGACCAGAGGTCTTCCCTTTCACCATGTGAGGACCTAGCAAGAAGGCACCATCCGACAAGAAAGTGGGACCTCATCAGATACCAAATCTGCTGGTGCCTTAGTCATAAAATTCTCAGCCTCCAGAACAGTGAGAAATAAATATTTGTTGTTTATAAGCCATCTAGTTTATAGTAATTTGATAGCATTTTGTTATAACATCCTGAATAGACTAAGACATCTATCTACCTGGCCTAATCGTGTTCCTACATATTATTTCAGTTTCCCTGAGGGATTTTAAAATGGCATACTATTTTACAACTCTCAGGTAGTCCTCCCAGAGTTGGCTGTTGTTTCAAAACTCCTTTTCCTGAGGAAAATATCTATGGTGGTAGTCAGGCCATCTGAGTGAGCTGTGGTCTACACAAATTTACGTGCTTAAGCACAGGTACTGATGTGCTTCATTCATTCACATGTTTATGCGACAGCAAGCACTTCCTTTGTCCAAGTAGGCAATGTGGTAGAGCTGCCAGGGATGGGGACACAAAGAAGGCATGATTGCAGCAGTAAGGGCCCTAACCTAGATCAGAGGTGGGAAAAATAAAAAAGAGCAGTTGAAATAAGGATTAGAAACACAGCAATGACCTCACAGATAAGGAGCTCATCCTATTGGCCAATCCCATGAAAATTGCTTAACATATTCACATTCTTTTAGTTCTTAGCAACACCATGTAGGCCCTATCATGCCCATTTTACAGGGAGCATGAATAACCATCATTACTGGTAGAACTGGAATTCAAACCCAGTGTTTAATTCTAGAGTCTAAGCTCTTAATCTTATGCTCTTTAGCAAAATGCTGCCATTGTCTTTATATACTTTGGATGGGCAAAAAAATGCCACTACTGGTGGTGCAGGAACTAATGCCTTAAAAAAGTGACAACATAAGGGTATCTAGCATGGCAGTAGAGTGAAGATTGGCTCTATGTTCTAACTCAAGGAAGCTTGAGTTACGGTCCATGGGAATATTGCTTAACCCCTCATGTTTCTCATTGCTTAACCTCATGCTCCTCAAGTGTGATTGGATGTCAGCTATATAGTTCATAGGATTATCATAAGAATTAAATGAGATAGTGCATGAATAGTGCCTTGCTCAGTACTTGGCAGAAAGAATAGGAGTTCAATAGAAACTGCTCTGTTTTGATGATGATTAAGATGAAATGTGCCGGGCTAACTCCATATTCCAGAGTTACTCTGCCATTGATTCTGTATGAGTAAATGATTGGTAATCATTGTTCATAATTTTTTCTATGGGATACTTATTTGTTTGAATAAGGGTCATGGAATTTGGAAGCTGAAATCAAAACTAATACACTTAAAATGAAAGAAAATCAAACAACGATTGAGTAATCTATCTAACCCATCACTGAGTTTTGTTTGGTAACAATGATAGGACATAAAGAGCATACTTAAATTGCATCTCAAGTCATGGCAAATAATTCTTGGTGTTTTAGAGAGCAGATCCCCTTCCCAAAGACTTCTGAGCATGTGGCTGAAATATCTTAAACATTCCTCAAATGAGGTTCAAATTATGGCCATCCTATTTCCCACCTAGTGACTGTGTTGTCCTGGCAAGTCTTTAGTCTACATTCGCTATTCACTTCATCAAATAAAATAAATAATATTGTTAGACTCTAATGAATGAAGAATATACAATGTGGCAGCTACTTAGTGCACATTCAATAGCAGTAAACTTCACCTTTCCTGTCACCTCAAAATAATATCCAATAACAAAAGCGTTTTCTTGGGTGGGGTCAAGATGGCCGACTACAAACAGTGGTGATCAGAGGCTCCAACTGAAAAGAACCATAGTTAGCATGTGAATCCTTCACCAGCAACCAGGGTATCCAGATTCTCTCATCAGAACTGACTAGGCAGCTGGCATGACCCAAGGAGAGGAAGGAAGAGCAGTGAGGTGTGGTGGCCCACCTCAGAGCCACAAAAGGCAGGGAAGCCCCCACCCTCTAGCTAAGGGAGGGGATGAGTGAGCATGCTCCCCAGCCAGGGAAACCATGGTTGTTCCACAGAACTGTGCAACCCACAGATTGGAAGATCCCACTCGCAAACTCACGCCACCAGGACCTAGGGTCCCAACCCTGGAGCCACACAGATTCTTAATAGCCTCTCAGCTGGAATATGCCTAGGCCTGCCAAGCTCCTGGGGGAGGGGCAACTGGCACCACAGCTGTGGCTGCCTGCTGCCTAGGCCATTTGAACTCCTTGGGGGAGGGGCAGCAGCCAGCACTGGGACTCATAATTGCCTAACGCTAAGCTCCCTGGGCAGGGGAAGGGCGGCATCCATCCACCAGGCCGTGCTTTTCCCCTCCTGGAGCCAGGGAACCTGGACGGCTTGGTCCCCAAGAGGGCCCCACAGCCCAACACACTGGCTACGGCAGACTATGGCCAGAGCACCTCTTCAAGCCTGACCCTGACACATCCTTCCTCACTGGGCGGGGCTTCCCTGCAGGAACTCCAACAACTCTAGTCAGAGGCTCAGGGACAGAATCTGGATCTCCTTGGGCCTGAGCCCCTAGGGGTCAGGGTGGCCACAGTCTCTGCGGACCAGCAGACTTAGCCTTTCCTCCTGGTAGTTCTGAGGAATCTGGGCAGCCCAGAAGAGTGGGTTTTCCCCCAGCAAAGCACACCCCCCTCCACCAGGGGACATTCAAAGTGCTTTGTTAAATGGGTCCTGTTCCCTGTGCCATCCAACTGGGTGAGACCCTCCAACAGGGTTTGTCAGACACCCTATACAGGAGTGATACTACTGGCATCAGGTTGGTGCCCCTCAAGGTCAGAGATCCCAGGAGAAGGAGCAGGTACCCATCTTTGCTTCTTTCCAGCCTCCTTGAGTGACATCTCCAGGTATGAGAGCAAACCAGATGAATAGGGCCTGAAGTGAACCGCTGGCAAACCACAGCAGCCCTATAGAAGAGAGACCTGACCATTGAAAGAAAAAAAACCCAAACAAACAGAAAGCAACAACAATAGCATCAACAATAACAAAAAATCTCCATAAAAACCCCATCCAAGGGTCACTAGCCTCAAAGATTGAAACTAGACAAACTCAAGAAGATGAGAAAGAATCAACAAAAAACATGCTGAAAACCCAAAAGGCCAGAGTGCCTCTTCTTCTCCAAATGATTGCAACACCTCTCCACCAAGGGTGCAGAACTGGACGGAGGATGAGATGAATGAATTGGCAGAAGTAGGCTTCAGAAGATGGGTAATAAAAAGCTTCACTGGGCTAAAGGAGCATGTTCTAAACCCAGTGCAAAGAAGCTAAGAACCTTGATAGAATGTTAGAGGAGCTGCTGACTAGAATAACCAGTTTAGAGAGAAACATAAATGACCTGATGGAGCTGAAAAACACAACACGAGAACTTCGTGAAGCATAACCAAGTGTCAATAGCTGAATCGACCAAGCTGAAGAAAAGATATCAGAGTTTGAAGACAATCTTGCTGAAATAAGCTATGCAGACAAGATTAGAGAAAAAAGAACGAAAAGGAATGAACAAAGCCTTCAAGCAATATGGGATTTGGTAAAAAGATTGAACCTATAATTGATTGGAGTACTTGAAGGAGACAGGGAGAATGGAAACAAGCCAGAAAACAAACTTCAGGATATTATCCAGGAGAACTTCCCCAACCTAGCAAGACAGGCCAACATGCAAATTCAGGAAATACAGAGAACACCACTAAGATTCTTCATGAGAAGATCAACCCCAAGACACATAATCATCAGATTCTCCAAGGTCAAAATGAAGGAAAAAAATGTGAAGAGCAGCCAGAGAGAAAGGCCAGGTCACCAACAAAGGGAAGCCCATCAGACTGACAGCAGACCTCTCAGCAGAAACTCTACAATCCAGAAGAGACTGGGGGCCAATATTAAACATTCTTAAATAAAAGAATTTTCAACCCAGAGTTTCATATCCATCCAAACTAAGCTTCATAAATGAAGGAGAAATAAAATCCTTTCCAGAGAAGCAAAAGCTGAGGGATTTCATTACCACCAGGCCTGCCTTGCAAGAGCTCCTGAAAGAAGCACTAAATATGGAAAGGAAAGACCAGCCACTGCAAAAACACACCAATATAAAGACCAATGACACTATGAAGAAACTGCATCAACTAGTGTGCAAAATAACCAGATAACATCATGATGACAGGATCAAATTTACACATAACAATATTAACCTTAAATGTAAATGGGCTAAATGCCCCAATTAAAAGACAAGGACTGGCAAATTGGATAAAGGGTCAAGACCCATTGGTGCGCTGTATTCAGGAGACCCATCTCATGTGCAAAGACATACATGGGCTCAAAATAAAGGGATGGAGGAAAATTTACCAAGCAAATGGAAAGCAAAAAAAAAAAAAAAAAAACAAAAAACAAAAAAAGAAAAAAAGAAAAGCAGGGATTGCAATCCTAGTCTCTGGCAAAACAGACTTTCAACCAACAAAGATCAAAAAAGACAAAGAAGGGCATTACATAATAGTAAAGGGAGCAATTAAACAAGAACAGCTAACTATTGTAAATATATACGCACCCAATACAAGAGTACCCAGATTCATAAAACAAGTTCTTAGAGACCCTCAAAGAGACTTAGACTCCCACACAATAATAGTGGGAGATTTTAACACCCCACTGTCAATATTAGACAGATCAGTGAGACAGAAAATTAACAAGGATATTCAGGACTTGAACTCAGCTTTGGGTCAAGTGGGCCTAATAGACATCTACGGAACTCTCCACCCCAAATCAACAGCATATACATTTTTCTCAGTGCCACATGACACTTATTCTAAAATCGACCATGTAATTGGAAGTAAAACACTCCTCAGCAAATGTAAAAGAACTGAAATAATAACAAACAGTCTCTCAAACCACAGTGCAATCAACTCAGAACTCAGGATTAAGAAACTCACTCGAAACCACACAATTACATAAAAATTGAACAGCCTGCTCCTCAATGACTCCTGGGTAAATAATGAAATCAAGGCAGAAATCAAGTTCTTTGAAACCAATGAGAACAAAGACACAATGTAGCAGAATCTCTGGGACACAGCTAAAGCAGTGTTAAGAGGGAAATTTATAGCACTAAATACCCACATCAGAAAGCTAGAAAGATCTCAAATCAACACCCTAACATCACAATTAAAACAGCTACAGAGGCAAGAGCAAACTAATCCAAAAGGTAGCAGAAGACAAGAAATTACGAAGATCAGAGCAGAATTGAAGGAGATAGAGACATGAAAAACCAGGAGCTGATTTGTTGAAAAAACTTAACAAAATAGACCATTAGCTAGAGTAATAAAGAAGAAAAGAGAGAAGAATCAAATAGACACAATAAAAAATGAAAAATGAAAAAGGAGATATCACCACTGACTGAAAGAAATACAAACTACCATCGGAGAATGTTACAAACACCTCTATAACAAACTAGAAAATCTAGAAGAAATGGATAAATTCCTGGACACATACACCCTCCCAAGACTAAACCAGGAAGAAGTCAAATCCCTGAATAGACCAGTAACAAGTTCTGAAATTGAGGCAGTAGTTAATAGCCTACCAACCAAAAAAAGCCCAGGGACTGATGGATTCACAGCCAAATTACACTAGAGGTACAAAGAGGAGATGGTATTATTCATTCTGAAACTATTCCAAACAATTGAAAATGAAGGACTCCTCCATAACTCATTTTATGAAGCCAACATCATCCTGATACAAAAAAGGGGCAGAGACACAACAACCACAAAAAACTTCAGGCCAATATCCCTGATGAACATCGATGTGAAAATCCTCACTAAAATACTGGCAAACAGAATCCAGCAGCACATCAAAATCTTATCCATCATGATCAAGTTGACGTCATCCCTGGGATGCAAGGCCGGTTCAACATATGCAAATCAACAAACGTAATCCATCACATAAACAGAACCAAAGACAAAAGCCACGTGACTATCTCAATAGATGCAGAAAAGGCCTTTGATAAAATTCAATATCCCTTCATGCTAAAAACTCTCAATAAACTAGGTATTGATGGAACATATCTCAAAATAATAAGAGCTATTTATGACAAACCCACAGCCAATATCATATTGAATGGGCAAAAGCTGGAAGCATTCCCTTTGAAAAATGGTACAAGACAAGAATGCTCTGTCTTACCACTCCTATTCAACATAGTATTGGAAGTTCTGGGCCAGGTCTATCAGGCAAGAGAAAGAAATAAAGTGTATTCAGATAGGAAGAGAGAAAGTCAAATTGTCTCTGTTTGCAGGTGACATGATTTTATATTTAGAAAACCCCATCTTCTCAGCCCCAAAACTCCTTAAGCTGATAAGCAACTTCAGCAAAGTCTCAGGATACAAAATCGATGTGCAAAAATCACAAGCATTCCTTTACACCAGCAATAGACAAACAGAGAGCCGAATCATGAATGAACTCCCATTCACAATCGCTACAAAGAGAATAAAATGTCTAAGAATACAGCTAATAAGAGATGTGAAAGAACTACAAACCACTGCTGAAGGAAATAAGAGAGGACACAAGCAAATGGAAAAACATTTCATCCTCATGGATAGGAAGAATCAATATCATGAAAATGGCCATAGTGCCCTAAGTAATTTATAGATTAAATGCTATTCCCATCAAACTATCATTGACATTTTTCACAGAATTAGAAAAAAACTACTTTAAATTTCATATGGAATCAAAGAAGACCTTGTATAGCCTAGACAATCCTAGGCAAAAATAACAAAACTGGAGGCAACTGACCTCGAACTATACTACAAGGCTACAGTAACCAAAACAGCATGATACTGGTACCAAAACAGACATATAGACGAATGGAACAGAACATAGACCTCAGAAATAACACCACACATCTACAACCATCTGATCTTCAACAAACCTACAAAAACAAGCAATGAGGAAAGGATCTTCTATTCAATAAATGATTCTGGGAAAACTGGCTAGCCATATGCAGAAAACTGAAACTAGACCCCTTCCTTACACCTTATAAAAAAATTAACTCAGGATGGATTAAAGACTTAACTGTAAAACCCCAAACCATAAAAACCCTAGAAGAAAACCTAGGCAATACCACCAGGACATAGGCATGGGCAAAGACTTCATGATGAAAATGCCAAAAGGAATTGCAACAAAAGCCAAAATGGACAAATAGAATCTAATTAAAATAAAGAGCTTCTTCACAGCAAAAGAAACTATCATCAGAGTGAACAGGCAACCTACAGAACAGGAGAAAATTTTTGCAATGTACTCATTTGACAAATGTCTTATATCCAGAATTTGCAAGGAACTTAAATTTACAAGAAGAAAACAACTCCATCAAAAAGTGGGCAAAGGATATGAACAGACACTTCTCAAAAGAAGATATTTATGCAGACAACAAACATTAAAAAATCCCCAACATCATTGATCGTTAGAGAAATTCAAATCAAAACCACAATGAGATACCATCTCATGCCAGTCAGCATGGTGATTATTAAGAAGTCAAGAAACAATAGATGCTGGTGAGGCTGTGGAGAAATAGGAATGCTTTTACACTTTGGTGGGAATGTAAATTAGTTCAACCATTGTGGAAGACGGTATGGGGATTCCTCAAGGATCTCGAATCAGAAATACCATTTGACCCAGCAATCCCATTACTGGGTATATACTCAGAGGAATATAAATCATTCTTCTATAAAGACACATGCACATGTATGTTTATTGCAGCACTGTTTACAATAGCAAAGTCATGGATGCCCAAATGCCCATCAATGATAGACTGGATAAAGAAAATGTGGTACATATTCACTATAGAATACTACACAGACATAAAAAGGAATGAGATCATGTCCTTTGCAGGGACATGGGTGAAGTTGGAAGCCATCATCCTTAGCAAACTAACAGAGGAACAGAAAACCAAACACTGCATGTTCTCGCTCATAAGTGGGAGTTGAGCAATGAGAACACATGGACACAGGGAGGGGAACATCACACACCAGGGCCTGAGGGTGTTGTGGGGTGGGGGCAGTGGGGAGGGAACTTAGAGGATGAGTCAATAGGTGCAGCAAACCACCACGGCACACGTATACCTATGTAACAAATCTGCACGTTCTGCACATGGATCCTGGAACTTAAAATTAAAAAAAAAATACAATAAAAAAGTTTTCTTTATTCTTTTCACAAAGCAAAAAATGTTATAGAAGCCTCAATGTCTGAGTCTCTTGCTTGTCATATTGGTCTTGAAGAGACTCTCAATATACTGCCCAATTGCTTTTCTCAAGATTAGTGGTTCCAGCACCTTAATTAGGAATTCTGCTTATAGATTTCATGATTCTTAGAAAAGGAACATGTTTTCCAGTTGAGAGGAAATGTGTCTTACAGCTGGTAGCTCAGCTGTACTAGGGAAGGTATTGTTATCTTGCCCAAAGCAAACTTCTAGGGCCATCTTTGTACCTTGGGGATGGGATAGCCAATGACTGGAAGCCAAGAAAGCAGAGGCAGGAGGAGCTACATTCAGCTTTTTCCAACCCTGGAAATCGGTCAACCCAGCCCAAGCATATTGTTGGTGTTTTATTAAAAGGGTTGATTTGGGGAATGTTGTGTTTGCCATGCAATGTCATGCCTCAAAGCCTTGGTTTCCAGCCTTTATTTATATGCTTAATTGTTGCTATGGAAATTCAATATTTAAAGAGGTAATTATTGCTGATCTTGTTGCATGTGTCCATTTCTGATGTCCAGCTGTTAGCTCTTTAGCTCCAGTCTAGCAGATTAATTACTGCTATTGATTACTTTGAGCTTCTCTCTTCACACCTGCAGTCTGTGTAATTAGCTGGTGGCCTCCTCTGAAAATTAGGAGCAGTTTCATTCTGGCACTTTGCCATTTCCCAGCCATGTGCACTGCACTGATGAACAAAAGCAAATCTATTTTAAATAGAGATATCTGGGTAATGAACTCTTTGTGTTTTTGAACTATCCGTGGATAATTCAAATTACCCTCTGTTAGCAAATATTGTACCTCATTTGATGACTATCTGCAAAGAAAAAAATTCCAAAACACTAGTTTTTATTCCCATTTCCACCTTGCAGAAATTTGCTCCT
Organism: Pan paniscus; assembly: GCF_029289425.2. NCBI lineage: Eukaryota > Metazoa > Chordata > Mammalia > Primates > Hominidae > Pan > Pan paniscus. Next base: position 33,322,786 of record NC_073254.2, read on the forward strand.
GTGTGTGGTTTTAAAAAATCAAAACAACTTTCTAATTCTGCTGCTCAGGGTATTGGGGTACTGAAATAGGCTTCCTAATGGAGCCCAGTGGAAGCAGCTGAGTTTGCACTCTGAGTATTGCAAACATCCAGGTATTAATGTGCATCCCTTCATTAGATTCACACTCCTAGTTTGAGAGACAAATCGCCATTCTTGGGAGTCACTGATATGCATTGGGAATAAAAAAGTTTCCTATTAAAAATGATTGAGTCAGAGACATGAGAGAGATATTTGATATTCTTCCCAACTTTGTTCCAGTTAATAAGATTTTTTTTTTCCTCCATGCTCACTGGAAACTGAATCTGGAAATGCCAAACATTCAAATCTAGAGTTCTGTGTCTGATGTCCTGTTTCAATACTTCCTCATCTGTCATGTGTTACTGCCTAAACACTCAGGAAATACAAGTTGGTGGTAGAATTGGGAGTGGACTTCCCAAGTAATGGTATGCAATGATTACTAACATGGCCAGCTGTTCCTTTCCATGCTGACAGGGTCCCACTAATGTTCCCTTTAGCTATTTAACTTGTGTTGAGTTATTATCCTAAGGGTTATTGCTTATTGTAGGAAAAAATAAAGTGTTTTCTTCCTGCCCATGGCATGCATCTGCCAGCTTTCATTTGAAGCTTTAAGTGAGTAAGTACGTCCCAAAGCCCACTCAGCGCGTGGAAGGAAAAAAGTTCAGAAAGTTACCACTTGTCAGAATGATAAAAGTATCATTCCACTACCACAAGCACAAATGTGTTTAGTTGGATCACAGCAAACTGGGAATGTTCCATCAGCTCCAAGACAGCCTCTACGGAAGCAAAGAAAGATGACCTTCTGAGGTTCCAAGCAATCAGGTGGGCGATGGTACGCAGCAGAAAAGAGTAGAGAGATAAGGGGCACTCACTCATCAACTCAATGAAGCTTTGAGGCATCTAATCGGGAGGCTGAACACCGGCCCTCAGACCAGAAGGTCCCCAGCTGGAATCTCATCATTTCCACCGCTTCCAGATTAAAATTTAAATTGTGTGCTGCCATTTGGAGGCCTTCTGGGCAGGGTCTCACAGAGTCACCAGTTATTAGGAATGCCTCCTATTATCACAACCCTAAAAGCTATTTGAACAGCAGCCTAATGTGATTGTGATATCCAAGGACCATTTGCTGTTATTGCAGCTCTGCTCGGATGTGAGTGGGAGCGACTAACCAAAGTTGCCTTCTCATAGTACCAGAGAGGAGAATCAGAGGCACCAGAGAAAGATTTAACTGGCCATAAATGTAAATTCATCCCCAATAAACAATCTTTTGTTCCCCCCATTTGGGCAAGGTCATCTCTCATTCTGGCAAATAGCAATACTCTTTCCCGTACAAGAGTGTAAACTTTAGAAATTCATATTAATTATAATTTCAACTCCACTGGAAATATGAAAATTATGAAAACATAGTTTTAAAGAGGTACTATAGTAAAATACGAAGGGATAGTTTTACATAATATTCCATACTTATGGGTGATAGACAGGGATTTAAACATGTATGTAGTTTCTCTTTGAAGCCAATGCAAAAATTAAACACACTAACCTTATGAATATCTGAGGCTACGCACAGTATATGTGGTATAATGTTAGACATGTCACAGATCTCTGATGTATGGAGTTACTTCAGTCATTGGTTTTTCACCACCAGCAGAAGAAAAATGCAAAATATCTAGTTTAGTTTTTTAAACCTGATGTTTAAAACCAGCTAAGTATTTTTTTTTTTTTTGAGACGGGGTCTCACTCTGTTGCCTGGGGCGGAGTGCACTGGCGCGATCTCGGCTCACTGCAACCTCCGCCTCCTGGTTTCAAGCAATTCTCCTGCCTCAGCCTCCCGAGTAGCTGGGATTACAGGCTTGCACCACCACACCTGGCTAATTTTGTTTTTGTTTTTGTTTTTTGAGATGCAGTTTTGCTCTTGTTGCTCAGACTGGAGTGCAATGGTGTGATCTCGGTTCACCACAACCTCTGCCTCCCGGGTTCAAGTGATTCTCCTGCCTCAGCCCCCCAAGTAGCTGGGATTACAGGTGCCGACCACTACTCCCAGCTAATATTTTGTATTTTTAGTGGAGACGTTGTTTCACCATGTTGGCCAGGCTGGTCTCCAACTCCTGACCTCATGATTTGCCTGCCTCGGCCTCCCAACGTGCTGGGATTACAGATGTGAGCCACTGCGCCTGGCCAAAACCAGCCAAGTTTTTAAAAACATGATGAAGAATACGTGTGTGCATGTGTGTGTGTGTTCAAAGTTACTGGGAGTATATAACCTGTACTCCATTATACCACCATAGGCTGTAATAAAAAGTTACCTGAAATTACAATTGAGAAATTATCTAGTGAATAATAAAAATAGTGCAGCAGATAGGTATGCAGTACATATTATGTGCCAGGTGTTGTGCTAAGCGCTTTGAATAAATCACCTATTTTAATCCTTGCAGCAAATTATCTGGATTTTACAGAGGAAGGAGGACATTGAAGATTGGAGGTTGCATAGCCTGACCATGTTTACATCTAGTAAGTGACTTTTTTTTCTTCTAAGCCAGACTTTTATCTACTTCTGCTCATTTTATTCCAGTTTTGTAGCCTTGATGATGTTTTGTAGAGCCTTGATTAATTTATGTGAATTCTTTAATATTTTAATGAAATATCCATTCATAGATGTGGTGTCTTTGGGCCTAACTAATATTATATAAGGCTTAGTCTAAAATGTAGTTTTTTCCTTAATTTATTTTTACTTATTGCAAGAAGTTGCATAAGGAGTTCCAAGGTCCTGTTGTCTTGTCTATCAGGAAAGAGCCCATTTAACCAAATGGGGAGAGAGCAGAACTGGGCACCTGTGCTACTGTTGCTTGACCAGGGTCAGGAAGAACACTCAGTGACTGTCATCGGTTCTCCCGTGGGGAAGCCTTTTTGCTGGAAGAATACAGATTATTATTGATTCCATTACTGGAAATGCAGGAAAGTCTTCCCCCACAACCTTGCTGCTGTTTCTTTCTTGGTGCATACAATTATTTTTGTTTCACTTGGATGCTTGAAAAATTTATTACAAGAAAACAACCAAATAATGTCTCTTTTTATTTATGTGTAACACATATGTACGATATGTTTCACTTTTCTACATATATATGGAAAAACAAAATAGATATCATTATATATAAGTATATATAAAATATATTTACTTTATATATAAAGTACTTTATATATATATAAAGTAAATATAAAATATATTTACTTTCTATATATATAAAGTAAATATAAAATATATTTACTTTCTATATATAAAGTATATATAAAATATATTTACTTTATATATATAAAGTATATATAAAATATATTTACTTTATATATATAAAGTATATATAAAATATATTTACTTTATATATATAAAGTATATATAAAATATATATACTTTATATGTATATAAAGTATATATAAAATATATATACTTTATATATATATAAAGTATATATAAAATATATATACTTTATATACATATAAAGTATATATATTTTATATATACTTTATATGTATATAAAGTATATATAAAATATATATACTTTATATATATAAAGTATATATAAAATATATATACTTTATATGTATATAAAGTATATATAAAATATATTTACTTTATATATATAAAGTATATATATTTTATATATACTTTATATATATAAAGTATATATAAAATATATATACTTTATATATATAAAGTATATATAAAATATATTTACTTTATATATATATAAAGTATATATAAAATATATTTCATATATATAAAGTATATATAAAATATATTTACTTATATATATAAAGTATAAAATATATTTACTTTATATATATACTTTATATATAAAGTATATATAAAATATATTTTATATATAAGTATATATATAAAATATATTTACTTATATATAAGTATATATAAGATATATTTACTTATATATGAGTAAATATAAAATATATATACTTATATATAAGTATATATAAAATATATTTACTTATATATATAAAGTATATATAAAATATATTTACTTTATATATATAAAGTATATATATAAAATATATATACTTTATATATATACAAAATATATATACTTTATATATATACAAAATATATATACTTTATATATATAAAGTATATATAAAAATATAAAATATATAATATAAAATATATATCTGTGTGCATTGCTGTTCCATACACCATGGACACACAAGTGCATGCACAACACACATACACACAATTGCAGTTCCATGCAGTGTTTCTAAGATGTTTTCTGGCAAGGGCCTTTGAAAGAATAAAGGGCATAGCCTTCTCAGTGTCAGTACATGTGTAAATATCTTCAGATTCTGTGAAAACATCTTCAGTTTTTCAATCATAGATTGTTTGGAGGGCAGTTTTATGATCTATAGTACACATTAGATAGCCTTCAAGGAATTCTTCTGCAAAAACAGAGGAAGTCAGAATTTTTTGATTTTATTTTTTCCCTTTCTATGTCTAAAAATGTCCCATCTCCAGAATCAACTCTTGCCCTAATGAGCTGAAACTACATTAGCAAAATCTTAGGCAGATAAATGGACTCAAACCTTGGTTTGATGATCCTACTTAAGACATTCAATTAATTCTGTTTTGCTACAAGCTAATTTATGACTTTGTATTTATTCAAAAAATGTTGAACATACAAAGCAGTGGGAGACAAAGTAATGAATTATTCTACCTTCCTTCATGTGCTCTCCTGTGTTCACTACAGTAAGGGAGGAAGAGAAACAGGAAAGAAATGCTTTTGATGTAAGATATGTGGGTATTTTCTTGTCATACGAGGCAGCCTTTCTCTGATATAAACACATATACAAGCCCTGTAGGAGATGCTAATTAATACATTAAATGTTCCTTTATTAATTGCTGTTACAATTTTCTTTATTTACCCTGTAAATAGTTTTTTCTCCTTCCTTTCTTACTTTCTTGATTCCTTCATTTTTTCCTTCCTTCCTTTCTCCCTCCCTACCTTCCTTCCTTCTTCCCTCTTTCTGTCCCTCCCTGTTTCCTTCTTCACTGCCTCCCTGCCTCCCTCTCTGTCTTTGTTCCTTTTCTTTGTGATAAGATTTAGTTTAACGTGGTCATAAAACTTGCTTGCTTTATGGTGGATCATGAGTGGCAGCTTGATAAAACTGTGATACATTGACAGATATTATGATCCACTTTTCTGTGGCAAAGCTTAATAATTGATCTGTATAATTTGAGAGAGAAGAAAAATCTGAGAGCTTTAAAGTAATTTACAGCCCCATGCCACACTCGGTGTGTTTTTAATGAGCTTCTCTAGATCTACAGGTAGTGAAAGTTTTCTCTGCTGATGTGCAGGGCAACTTGTCAAGACATCCTGCAGGGAAGTGTGTTCAAAGAAGGTCAGCCAGGGAATGGAACTGCATGAGGTGATGCTGTGGTACATAATTGACTTCCTGTTTCTCTGGAAAGTGATAGAAGGTGAGGTTGAGAGGAAGCTGCCCCTTCTCAATTCCCTCTCCCTCTTTCTCAGTTTATTAAAACTGCTTTTCTTATCTCCCCCTCTACTATTTATCTTTCCTCTTTGCATTCTGCAGCCTAAAACTCTAATCGCAACCCATGTTGCTTTTGTTGCTGAATTAAGAATATTAAATATTTCTTATAAATGACCCCATATTTCCAGACTGCTTTGTTTTAGAAGGCTTATATTTTTCATCTATTTTTCTGAGGGCAAGCAAAAATCATGTTCCTCTCCCCAGCATGACAGGCAACGTTATTGTGTGAGATGAGTTAATCTTGCTATGTTGCAAAAGAGAGTCATATTCTTCGGGACTCTTTGCTGTGATATTTTTTGCTGTCTCCAGTCCTGTACTCTGGAGGACTAACTATCTCCACCTATCTTGACAGACTCCTCCTCACCCTCTAATCAATGACCATGCACAAAATATACATTTGTCAAAGTCATTTGCCAAAGACTTTCTGCTTATACCAATATTTCTGCTTATACCAGTTGGAAAAATAAGTGCTTAAAATGAGCATATTTCAGTCAATTTAAAATAAACTTCATCTTCATGGTATGAAAGAAAGTAATTGTAGAGTACCTTTCTTTTGTTGCATTTAAAAAATGTAGTTCTAAGTATCTATTATGTTAGACAGCATTCTGTGAAACACTTGCTTTCTTCTCTCCAGAGAATTTCAGAGAGTGAACTTGGATAGAATCAGTCATAAAATCAATTGCCAGCAGGGTGATATAAGACCTTGACAATGCTGGTAAAAAGTACAGGCAAGTGAAGATAGTATATGCACAAGGATAGCCAAGGAACTGATCCCCACCCCCCTTTACTCTTTGGTGTATGGAGAAGGCTTCCAACATTCTCTTGCCTGGCTGTGTTTATAGAGGGGCTGTGTGGTGTTCTTGCTGGTCTGGCTTTCTCTTGCATTTTCTTGTTAGGACTTCTGGAAAAGAGAGCTTTCCTCGGTTGTTCAGAGGAGGGCAGAAACCCAACATTCTTTCAGAGCTGTCCAAGGTGAAAGGGGTGTGGAAGAACAAGAACATCGGTGCTCAGCATGAATCTGCCCCATGTCACATTGGAGCTCGCCATGGGAACTGAGTCTCCTATCATATCCTGGTTTTCCAGTTGACAAAACATGGAGTGAATGAGGGGTGCTTCTGATGAGGTCTTAGAAGTCATCAAGACATCAAGGAAGATGTGTCTCAGGTTTTGGCTCAACATTCCTGATTATCTGGATGTTTAAAACATTGAATGTTTGAAAGATTATTTTATAAAGTAAATGGTGACAAAGGAAAAGAAAACATTTTTTCCCCCCAGAGATTCCCTAAGGGATGTGCACGTAGATCTTCTACTCCAGGCTGGATCGCTCTGTGGTCAGTAGAGATAGCATGAGATGGAACAGCAGATGCACTGTGTCCAGGTACTAGGAGGAGCTAGGACACTGGCATCATTTATCTGTACAGCTCACTTCCTCATTTTACCCTTCCATAATCACACTGAACAACTAGGTACTCACATTTAAGTGCCGTCTTAGGAATTGGCCAAATTAAAAAGATATAAATTTCGCATCTAGGAACCAAGACATTAAATTGCTAATACCAGATGAGGCAAACTTCCATGGGCTTCTATATTGGCTAAGTTTTTATGGCTCCCTGACTGGCATTCTTTGGCACAGTTGCATTTCATGTGAATCAAGCTGTGATGCCTGTGCTGCTCTCCAAGGGTATTCAAACTGCTGCTCCTTGCGTAGCTCTCTCAGGCCCCAGTTTTTGGACCCTCTATCTTGGAGACACTGTTTTGCCTGTTGAGTTGAATGATCAAGATGGACTTTTCTGACTTTCTAATTCACCTTATATGCTGTTTGATCTTTATTACTTGCAATATGAAGCCATACTTTATTTTACCATTTAAAATGTAGCCATAGGAATAGATCATATTTTAGTCCTGATGTTAATCTAGACTTCTCCATAGAGGCAGTATTTTTTCTTCATGGGAACTCCAGCAAATTTTCACAGTTATATTTTTATGCATGATTTTAAAACCCCAAACTTTGAGTTAATGGCTATTCCAGTTATTTCTAGTAAGGAAGATAATGATTATAGTTATAAATTATAGGCTGAAAAAAGTTCATTTTAAGGTGAAACCATGGATATTACCTGAGTTCTAAAGTGACCTATTTAAGACTTGGTCTTCAAACTGATGTGTCTAAATTTAATATTATGGTAAACTAGCTATTCTAAAACATGGCCAGGGAATGGATATTTGAGTTAAACAAACTTGGCTCTGGAAAGGGCCATGTAGCAGGAATGGTATAATTTTGTGAAGAAGAAAATAATATATACTTCATTCTAAATCTATGTTAAAAATAATTTAAACCTTCTTTAATTTATAAAACTTTTTTGGAATTTTGCAATGCTTAACAGTTATTAGGCACAATAATTACTATATTGAATTATAGGGAATGTATATGGAATGTATATTGAAAGACTTGAGTATTTCTGTATTTAAATAGTTGGGTATTTGTATAAGGCAGTGATGTATAGTGAGAGTCTTTGTTTTTTCCTTCCTTCCTTCCTTTCTTCCTCTCTTCCTTCCTTCCTCACTCCCTTCCTTCCTTCCTCCCTTCCTTTCTTCCTCACTCCCTTCCTTCCTTCCTCCCTTCCTTCCTCCCTCCTTCTCTTCCTCTCTCCCTTTCTTCCTTCCTCTATCCCTCTCCTCTCATACCCTATCCCACATCCCCTCCCCTCCCCTCCCCTCCACTCCCCTCCCCTCCCCTCCCCTCCCCTCCTCTCCTCTCCTCTCCTCTCCTCTCCTCTTCTCTCTTCCATTCCTTTCAGAAATATCAACCAAATGCCCTCTCTGAGCCAAGCATTATGTTGTGGAGATACACAACTAAGACATGTAAGTCAATTACTATCTGCTTTGTCTCTTAAACCTAGAACATAAAAAGTAATTCTTTATTCCTTTTTTTTTTTTTTTGCTGTGCTTATACAGCTGTCAGAATGCTTGTTGACTCTACCTCCAAAATATATATCCCGGATCTGTTACACCAATCAACTGCCATACCTACCCACCTTAGGGCCATGCCATCATCACTTTCACCTCATCTATTACAATTGTCACCTAGCTGGTCTCCTGGCATACACGGTTACCTTCCTTATCATTTATCTTCTAGTAGCCAAAGTGCTGTTTAAAAATATAAATCCTATTGTGTCATCTCTCTGCTTTTTGTAGCCATCCAGTAACTTCCAATGTTTTGTATTTGATGATGAGTTCCTAATTCTTTCCTTTGTCCTTACATGGTGTGACCCCTTCCTACCTCCCTGGTCCCTTGCTGGTAACTCCCTCTCTTGCACACTACTCTCCAGTGATACTCATGCACTCTTTCATCTTCAGAAAGCTTGTGCCTGCCTCGGAGTCCTTGCCCTTGATTTTTCCTCTGCCCAGAGTCATCTTTTCCTCATTGCTATGGCAGGTTTCATTTCTTCATTCATGCCTTAGCTCAGATGCTAGCTTTCTAGAGAGAACTTCCATCACCTGGCTCTAGTCTTCATCACTCTCTATCACATTGCCTTACTTTATTATTCTCATGACACTACTGCTAACCAAAATTACTTTATTAATTTATTTGTTTGCACAGTTATTATTTACGTTTCCCACTAGAATGCAATCTCTATGACAGCTGGTCATTTTCTGTTTTGTTCGTGACTGCATCCTTATTCATGACTGTATCCCCAATGCTGAGACCAAAGAGTTTAGCATATTCCAGCAGCTAGTTTCTTACTTTTCTTTCATAAATCTGATGAAGGCTGATGGCTTCTATTTAAAAAACTTATATTAGTCCTTTTACAAAATTTAAGTCTAATATAACAAGGATGTATCAGTCTGCTTGGGCTGCCATAACAAAATGTCACAGACTGGGAGGCTAGGAGTTCAAGATCAAGGTGCTGTCAGGGTTGGTTTTTCACGAGGCATCTCTTTCAGGCTTGTAGATAATTGCCTTCTCCCTTTGTTTTCATGTGGTTTCTCTTCTCTGTGCACACTCAGGGGGACAGAGAGAGAAAGGGAGAGGGATGGATCTATCTGATATCTCTTTCTCTTCTTACAAGAACACTAATCCTATTGGATTGGGGCCCCTTCCTTATGACCTTATTTAACCTCAATTACCTCCTAAAGGCCCTATCTCCAAACACAGTCACATTGGGGGTTAGGACTTCAAAATATAAATTGGGAGATGAGGACACAATTCGGTGCATAACAAAGGATGAGGAGAAAAGTCCTTTTATTTTGGTTGTCTAAACTATAATGAATTTGTGCAATTCTACACAGGAACAATCTGAGAATTTGGCATCTATATTTTGGCCAAAGTATTGCTTGACTTGTAGTTAGTATATCTCAGTGCATGTTATGTCACAAATTGTATATTTTAATGGGATATTGTAGTGAGCTTCTCCTTGATATGCACAGTGGGGCATAAACATGCTGATAATTTAAATTGTAATTTTTTTTTCAGAGGGGTTTGGCTAGGTAGCATGCTTAATTGTATGGAGCTCTTCTTCTCAGGAGTTTGCCTTCCAAAACTCCTTGTAGCTTCATGCTTTCAATGAGCATTAATATTATGATGTGCAAAAATTTACCATGGGCCAAGCTTAATTCCATAAAAGCCAGATAGAAGGCTTCAAAGAAAGATAGAAAACAAATTATGAAAAAACTCTTTTTATTGTCTTCTCTCTTTCTTCTCACCATGTTTTCTCTTTCTCTTCATGCTTTCTTCTTTAGAAGGAAATCTTGGGTGAGATATGATTTCCTTAATTCACTTTATTGCCTATTTCCCTAGGCATGAATATTTAGGAGATACCTAAGGATGGTTTCTAGGCAGTGACAGAAATGGAAATTATTTACCCTGGGAACTCTGCATGTATCCTTGTTAACTCATTTGCATACTGTTAAATGAATAACATATTGGTGGGACCAGAAGACTTGCAAGCTCTCCATTATCCACACTCCATTTTTATACTCTGTTTTTAGGGTGACAATCTTGTTTGTTTACCTAAGTTGCAAGATACCCCATATCTTATACAAATGGGAAAATTAATCAGGCAGATTCATGCATGAATTAAGTTGTTGCCTTGTTTTGTATTTTCAGGAATCTCAGGTGAAATAAATGGGCTTGCAGCAATAATGAGGAGTTTTCAGTCGCTGAAATTTAAATTTCTTATTGAATGATTCAGTTTTCAGTGGCTACATCATTCAATAATAAATTTAAAACATTACATAAATATGGTGTGATTATTATGTGCACACGATAAAACCCAGTACATTTTTAGAATAAGTCAAATTCAGATAAAATTGGAGGGGGATTGCTTAACCACTGAGAAGCTGCTAGAGCATTTGATTGTAGATTGGAAATTTTGAAAACCTTCACATAGACTGTGATAAACTGGCTGCTCTGCTGTAAATGAGATAATGTGGGGCAACCACTTGATGTTACTTTCAAATCTAACCTAAGAAGCTATACAAATATTGGGGTGTATAGAGGAATTATCATATGCATATCTCCGAGGCATATAAAACTAAATTTGGTACTGAAAGTGATTTGGCTGGGATGTGGTGAAAATGTTCACCAGGTTTAAATTCTTTTAGGAGCCTAAAGAAAGAGAAACCTCATGTTTTATGAGATCTAATCCATTTATTTGGGGGTGGATTTAAATGAATGAGCATCTTATTTAACTGGGCAATCCTGTGTATTCCAGCTGCAGATGAAGAGATTGCTTCGCTTCAAACCTCCTGACTGCCATGGAACCATCTGGCACATACACGTGTGTGGGTAGGTGAGACTCCAGCTAACACTAAAGTCTTCAGCTGGCGTAAGTTGTTTCTTATTTACCACTTCATATCACATCTGGGTACAGAGGCAGAATTAAAACTCATCTTGAGTCCTTTCCAGCCACCTTAAAGCTCATTCTTTTCTACTTTTTAACTTATAGGAAGCTATCTATTCTTAGATAAAATAGTTGGAATAGAAAAAAATAGCAATTACAGTTGAGGACATCTAAACTGGGCAAGATTTTATTTCATTTCATTCACACTTAGAGGTTTATCCCCAATTATTGCTTTTAATCAAGGGGAAAAAGGTTTGCATGTTTTTCCCCTACGTGCTACTTTGAGCAATATTCATATGTTATGTGAAATGATTATGCTAAATGTATGTAAGAACTTGAGTCTTGGTGTGGATATATATTGAGTCTATGGGACCCAAAAGAGAACAACAGGATGAAGGTAGCAAAGTCAAGGGATTGTGAAAAAATGAAGAACTAGTAAGCGATGGGCAAGTGGGGACTTGAATGAGAAATTGGGTGGTTTGAACAGATTGTGTATATGTTTTCCTCTCTGAGACCCGTAAGATTCCTTATATATTGCATGGGGAAAAATAGTCTTTGCCTTCTTTTTAGCCTCTTAACAATGTACTTTCATCATTGCTGTACATTCTTTTAAGCTTAGCTCAGAAAAGAAGGGGTAATATAATACAGGAGCTCAACTGAAAACTGGCTTTAGATCTCTCCCTAGCCAGGTAAGACACAAAGGAGGTCATTAGTAACACATGTTTTCTTGTTAAACTGGATGTATTACTACAGTTGAAAAGAGTGGTATAATGCCTAGCACATCATTTTTCCTCTTTTTTTATAAATCATTCCACAAAGAGAAACAGCATCTTTAAGAACCAGACTGTCTGGACATGTGTCTTATGGTGTAAAATGCAGACAAGCATGGCCTAGGGGCTTCTTCTGTCTGGTTGCTCTTCACTGGAGTGCTGGTAGTGCCTGATTCAATTAGTAATCAGAGATGTAGTCATTGCTATTTTGTGACTTTAAGAGACTTTATTGTGAATTATATTCACAGATTGCAAATTTATTTCTAAATATGGCCCTTTGTATTTGAGGACCTCAAGAGTCTTACAGTCTGTGATAAAATCTAGTTTCCTCCATATAATAATACATCAGACATCATTGTATTCATCAAGATTTTGGTCAATAGATCCAGGCAAAATCCATGTGTGTGAGTAATTAATTTGCCAAGATTTTGTTTGTGAGAATAATTTTGTTAGCTATCCTCCTCCTGCCCTACCCCAGCTGAGATATCTAATGACTAACACATATAATTCCAAAATGGGAACATCCCAGGTTTTAATGTCTGAAGCTAATTAGTCCACAAAGTTGAGCCTGCCTTACTGATGACACTGTGTTGTATCTGATGGGGCAACCAAAAAGATAAGGCGTATTATTAGTCCTGGAGGAATTTTCAGTGTTTGGGAGGTCAAGCTGTATACAGATTTTAAAAATAACTAATTTTGAAAGTTTTGTTACTAAAGTGCCAAGTACATGGTACCTATTAAGTAGTTTTTCTATGAAGGCTTTTTTCTTCACTGCAGAGTTTAGAATGAACTTATCTTAAGGTGGATCTAAGTGTTTTTACCATGCAGTTTGAGAGCCATTCTATCTATGAACTCATATATAAACCATTCGGTCTATAAACCAGACAACTATGGAAGGTTATTAAAAGCAAATACCATATTTTAGATGGACACTGTGCTGAAAGTTAAAGAGTTATTAAAGACATCATGAGAAAAGTGGATATTTAAGTCTTCCTGTCTAAAAAGACCCAAGTAACAGACATTTAGGCATTTCCACACTCATGGCATCATTGGCATATGGTCTCATCAAGTGATTTATATTCATAAACACATCAGAAGTTGGAGAAAAGCTGGCAATTTAACCCTTTTTTAAAGTCACTGATTTTGTTCTATCCCATAAGAGAACTTTGCCCATCAGAAAAACAGTTAAGACAGGTTTTGCCTATTTCTCTCCTCCCAGAAAATTTAGTACATAATTCCCATGCTTAAAAAAATGCATCAAAGAGAGAAACACCAGCTTGCTGACACCCTCATAATGGAGTATGGCCAATGCAATTGTTGATCTCTTACAGCTTTTTGAAGCAGTTAAGCTCTGAATAGGTCCACCCTTCTGTTATTTAGCCAGCAATCTGCTCCCTTCCAATGAATGAAATAAAAGCTGAGAGGCAGGATTTCATTTCTGTTCGAATTAGAAACCTGTCTCTTTAGGACCTGAGTCCTTTCCTTCTCCATTAAATCTTCTACTACCAAGGAGAGAGAGCGAGAGAGAGAAAAAAAGATTTTGGATATGCAGCATAATGATCATTCCATCAGCTAGTAACTTCACTTTGTGAGGGTTTTTTTTCTTTAATTGAGTACTAGGAGAGCCAAAATGTGAATGCTATAAGCAAATCCATTATTCTTAGTACTGCTACCTATAATTAACACCGCCCAATGGAATTTTAAAAATATTTATAAAAAAGGCAACAGAGTAACAATTACCATTATCCCCAACTAAACTCCTCCTCCTCTATGTTTTTATCAAGAGAGTGGTGTTGTTACTTCAACAGGCACAGTGTTGTGGTGACTTTTGTGATACAAATAAAGCAAGACTAAAATTTTAATTGTGAAATTTAAAAGGAAAGTAATTGCTTAGTGTTGGCTAATTCCATCTTTGTGCGATGACAGCAGCTGCGTTTCCCTGCTTTGTGTATTTTAACAGATGGCATTATTTCTTATGGAGTGTTACAGTAGCGACCGAGGTGACACTGAAGGAAAATTCTGTGACAGTATGTTAAGTAAGATATTACTGACAGCCCTGCTGAGTGGCGATGCAGAACTGCATGTCGTGGATCTATTCTCACCTCTTCAGCCCCCACCAAATGGTCTCCATTTGTGGCATGTGGATGCAGAATGGAAAGATGAATGGAAAATCATGTTCTTTTTTTCAAATTCACTTGTTTGCATTCCATTAATAGAGCTGGGATGGAGGCTCAAATCTGGCATAAAAGATGCATTTATCAATCATGTATCATACTGTTGTACCTTTCTACCAGAGATAGGAAAATGGAGAGGAACCAATAGGCCCACGTTCTAGGCCAAGATCTGCCACAAGTCACTTTTCTCTAGGATTTGTTTCCTTTGCATAAAATGCTGGGATTGGACTATGGCAACACAGTCCCTAGGGCCCTTTTCAGCTCCAACTTTCTGTGATGCTGAAAGTCCTGTGCTTTGTATTTTAATGGCACAGAAGACAAAGC